>NC_083105.1:37099913-38306163 GCF_949774975.1 Lagenorhynchus albirostris
TATGAGGCCGCCATCATCCTGATACCAAAACCAGACAAAGATATCACAAAAAAAGAAAACTACAGGCCATTATCATGGATGAACATAGATGCAAAAATCCTCAACAAAATACCAGCAAACAGAATCCAGCAGCACATTAAAAGGACCATACACCATGATCAAGTGGGGTTTACCCCAGGAGTGCAAGGATTCTTCAATATATGCAAAACAATCCATGTGATAAACCATATTAACAAACTGATGGAGAAAAACAATATGATCCTCCAATAGATGCAGAAAACTTTTTGACAAAATTCAGCACCCATTTATGAAAAAACTCTCCAGAAAGTAGGCATACAGGAAACTTACCTTAACATAATAAAGGCCTTATATGACATACCCACAGCCAACATGGTTCTCAATGGTGAAAAACTGAAACCATTTCCACTAAGATCAAGAAAAAGGCAAGGTTGCCCACTCTCAGCACTATAATTCAACATCGTTTTGGAAGTTTTAGCCACGGCAATCAGAGAAGAAAGAAATAAGAGGAATCCAAATTGGAAAAGAAGTAAAACAGTCACTGCTTGCAGATGACATGATACTATACATAGAGAATCCTAAGGATGCTACCAGAGAACTACTAGAGCTAATCAATGCATTTGGTAAAGTAGGAGGATACAGAATTAATGCACAGAAATCTCTTGCATTCCTATACACTAATGATGAAAAATCTGAAAGAGAAATTAAGGAACGAGTTCCATTTATCATTGCAACAAAAAGAATAAAATACCTAGGAATAAACCTACCTGAGGAGACAAAAGACCTGTATACAGAAAACTATAAGACACTGATGAAAGAAATTAAAGATAATACAAACAGATGGAGAGATGTACCATGTTCTTGGATTGGAAGAATCAACATTGTGAAAATGACTATACTACCCAAAACAATCTATAGATTCAATGCAATCCCTATCAAACTACCAATGGCATTTTTCACAGAACAAGAACAAAAATTTTCACAATTTGTATGGAAATACAAAAGACCCCGAAGAGCCAAAGCAATCTTGACAAAGAAAAATGGAGCTGGAGGAATCAGGCTTCCGGACTTCAGACTATACTAAAAAGCTACAGTAATCAAGAAAATGTGGTACTGGCAAAAGAAAAACAGAAATATAGATAAATGGAAAAGGATAGAAAGCCCAGAGATAAACCCACGCAAATAAGGTCACCTTATTTTTGATAAAGGAGGCAAGAATATACAATGGAGAAAAGACAGCCTCTTCAGTAAGTGCTGCTGTGAAAACTGGACAGTTACATGGAAAAGAATGAAATTAGAACACTCCCTAACACCATACACAAAAATAAACTCAAAATGGATTAAAGACCTAAATGTAAGGCCAGATACTATCAAACTCATAGAGGAAAACATAAGCAGAACACTCTATGACCTACATCACAGCAAGATCCTTTTTGACCCACCTCCTAGAGAAATGGAAATAAAAACAAAAACAAACAAATGGGACCTAATGAAACTTCAAAGCTTTTGCACAGCAAACGAAACCATAAACAAGACGAAAAGACAACCCTCAGAATGGGAGAACATATTTGCAAATGAAGTAACTGACAAAGGATTAACTTCCAAAATTTACAAGCAGCTCATGCAGCTCAATATCAAAAAAATGAACAACCCAATCCAAAAACGGGCAGAAGACCTAAATAGACATTTCTCCAAAGAAGATATACATATTGCCAACAAACACATGAAAGAATGAAAGAATGCTCAACATCATTAATCATTAGAGAAATGCAATTCAAAACTACAATGCGATATCATCTCACACCGGTCAGAATGGCCATCATCAAAAAATCTGCCAATAATAAATGCTGGAGAGGGTGTGGAGAAAAGGGAACCCTCATACACTGTTGGTGGGAATGTAAATTGATACAGCTACTATGGAGAACAGTATGGTGGTTCCTTAAAAAACTACAAATAGAACTACCATATGACCCAGCAATCCCACTACTGGGCATATACCCTGAGAAAACCATAATTCAAAAAGAGTCATGTACCACAATGTTCATTGCAGCTCTATTTACAATAGCCGGGACATGGAAGCAACCTAAGTGTCCATCAATAGATGAATGGATAAAGAAGATGTGGCACATATACACAATGGAATATTATGCAGCAATAAAAAGAAACGAAATTGAGTTATTTGTAGTGAGGTGGGTGAACCTAGAGACTGTCATACAGAGTGAAGTAAGTCAGAAAGAGAAAAACAAATACCGTTTGCTAACACATATATATGGAATCTAAAAAAAAATGGTTCTGAAGAACCCAGGGCCAGGACAGGAATAAAGACGCAGACGTAGAGAATGGACTTGAGGACACGGGGATGGGGAAGGGTAAGCTGAGATGAAGTGAGAGAGTGGCATGGACATATATACACTACCAAATGTAAAACAGATGGCTAGTGGGAAGCAGCCACATGGCACAGGGAGATCAGCTCGGTCCTTTGTGTCCACCTAGAGGGCTGGGATAGGGAGGGTAGGCGGGAGATGCAAGAGGGAGGAGATATGGGGATATATGTTTATGTATAGCTGATTCAGTTTGTTATAAAGCTGAAACTAACACACCGTTGTAAAGCATCATACTCCAATAAAGATGTTAAAATAAATAAATAAATAAATAGGCAAGTCACAGAATGGGAGAAAATATCTGTGAAATGTAAAGAACATGTATCCAGGACATATATAATTCTATAGTTTAATAATAAAATTCCAACAATCCAATTCTTAAGTGTGCAAAATATTTGAACAAATCTTTCATAAAAAAAGATAAATACTGGCCAGTAAGCACATAAAAAGTGCTGAAGATCATTAGTCTCCAGGAAATAATAATTAGAATTACTACAAACCCTACCAGACTGAATAATATTAAAGTTTGAGCACACCATCGTTGATAAGGATGTGAAGCAGTTGCAACTGACATATATTGTTCATATAGAAAACGGTATAGTCACTTGGAGGAATGTCTCACAGCAATTCCATTCCTAGGTATTTACACAAATAAGATAAGAATAGATATTCATAAAAAGATTTGTACAATAATGTTCATGGAAGCTTTATTCACAATAGCCTTAAACTGCAAACAGCCTAGGTGTCCATTAATAGAAGAATAAATAAACTGACTAGGGTATAATAATAATAGGATGAAATACTATTCAACGATAAAAAGGGAAAAGGTACTAATATATAAATGACATGAACAGTTCTCAAAATAATTATGCTGAGTAGAAGAAGCCTTAGAGGAAAAAGTGCATACTCTTTGACTCCATCTATAAGAACTTCTAAACAGGCAAAATTAAACTATGCAGGAAAAAATATCAGAACAGCGGTTTACTTTTGGATTGGGGAATGACTGGGACAAAGCACGCTGGCGATGCCAGTGTTCTGTACCTTGATCACAGTTTTGTTACACAGGTCTGTTTGCATCTGTCAAAAGTTTGTTAAAAAACACTCAAGATTTGTGCATTTTTATGTGTGTTTTATATCAAAAGAAAAAAAGTATGAGCAAAATATTGAATTCTAGTTATATATGCATGCCGAACTATTTGGGGAGAAATGTACTGATGTCTGAAATTTATTTTGAATTACATCAAAAAATAAGATGGATTGATGGATAGATAGATAAATAGATGGATAAATATGTAGTAAAATAAGTATAAAACATTTTAATGACAGAATTTAATGGTAGATATATGAATGTTTGCTATAAAATTCTTTCAACTTTATTGATGTTTGAAATTTTTCATAAAAATTTTGAAAAAATTTTAAAAAAACATTATTCTTAAATAAGTTTAGCTAAAATAAAAATTATTAGAGGCCTTGAAAAATATCACTAGATGTAGAAAATTAGTGTTAGGATATGGAAAAATTTGGAGGCTATATTTTATAAGAAAAATGTTAGAAAAGAAGATGTTCAGCCTGAAGAAGAAATTAATAAAAGTAGACATAATGACAGTCATCAAAGATTTAAGAACTTTCAGTTTTCTTTTGAAAGAGAAATTAGTGTAGATTATGAGAAAACATTTTAGGTTACTTTGTAGAAACCCTTTTTAATAACCAGCAATCCAACCTTGGAATTAAAATGAATAATTATGTTATACTGGATATATGAAGGTATGATATAAAAACAATTCCTGAATTAGATGAGGTCTGGGATTAGAGTATAGCAAGTATAGCAGATTTTTGGTTTTGCTTACAGGAAAACAAAGAGTGCAGAAAGAGAATGTGGGGCAAGAGAAATTTGTTTTTGTTTTTTAAGAAAGAAGAAAATACAGCATGATTATATGTTAAGAAAGATAATTCAGGAGGAAAGGGAAATATAGGAGAGGGACAGAGAGGGATACAATGGGAGCAAAACTCCAGACTATGATAAAGCAGGTAGAATGTAGTCATAAGTGACAGATAAATCTATGATAAAAATGCAAGTAGTTCATTCCTTATGATGGAGGTGAGGCAGAGAATACGAGTACAGTGCAGTAGATTGAGGCATATCATGGTGAGAGAACGAAAGTGTTCTAATAACCTATGAATATATATCTCAACTGCCTAGTCCCTGAAAATTCTGAAAAAGTTTGATTTTTGAATTTTCTTATTTCATGAGAGAGAAATAGAAAAAGAACAAGAAGGATACCAACATTTACAGAATACGTACTACATTCCACACACTCTAAAGAAACTTTACTTGTGTTATCACATTTTATACTCATAAAACTCCTGAAATAAAGGCATTAGTGTGACTATTGTATTGATATGAAAACTGAGAAACAGAGAGATTAAGCTCTTTGCCCAATATGATACACTGAAATGACAAAGTCAGGATTTAGAACAAAGGTCTGGCTGACCTTAGACTCCTTGTTCTTTCCATAACTCATCATTGCCTAAATAATTGAAAACCACACGCAAGAAACTCCATTCAAATTCATTTTAATGAAAAATTAATACTAATATGTTTTTAAAATCTTTCCTAGGGTGCAAATATTATAATAATTGTTTGAAACAATTATTATAAGCTTTCTTTATTTTCAGTTTTCAAGGACTTAAGACTACATTGGCACTCTTGTGGTACTTAACAGACAATCCCTAAGGAGGGCACTTAGAAACTAATATGTATTTTTTATAGTTCAAAATATGTCTTAATTTGCTAATTCATCCATTTTGTTATATAATTTTGATGCCCAATAACTACTCATATTTTTTTTTGAAAATGACAACACACCGTATGTTTAATGTAGAAAATCCAGCACTATTTTCACAGTCTTGAATTTCAGGTAAAATATCTTGTATTTTGAAAATAGTGCAGTGTCAGAAAGTAACTGTCCACATGGTGATGAATATCAGTAATTCTTTTTCATTTGTCTACAGTAGGAAAATCAGTTGTGTATTCTGCTATTTTATTAGTGTGCATGGTCATTTATAAATCAACAGCTTAACTTTAACAAAAATTTTGCATTGTTAGCAGGTAAATATCTGATGTTGTCTGTGCATGGGAGATTTGATAATACTTGAGAAATCTTTATAAACTGGAGAAAAGAAACTCTTATTCTGCTTTCTCTAATTATTATTAATATTAAAAAATCTCAGAAATATGTACATCATCAAAAGAGTTATATATAAAGTTAGTAGAATACAAAATAATTTTGTTGGAAGTCAAAACAAACTGCTGCACAAAGAAGCATACTAATATTATATGTAACTCCACTCCCCTCCCCTCATCCTTTTTAATGATGGAAACAAATAACCAAGACAGAACAGGTCTTAGAAAATGTTAAAAATGTTAAGGTTGCTCAAAATGCAAATTTTCAGGAAAAGCATTATACAATATATAGGGATATAGGAGACAAGTCTGTTGTTTTTAGAAATACAAGTTATAACAATTTAGAAATATTTAGATAAATTATTTTATGATGAACACTCTGGATGGTACAGTATAGAGAGTCTGGATTATGCTGACTTCTTAAAAAAGATGAGTGTTGAGCTTCTGGAAGGCAGTTAGGTGGATCCTTTTGATCCCATGAAGCTTTTATACTTTGGGCAGTTTATTTTAGTTATTATTTTTACTCCTAGGGTGCGGTCTTACTTGGTTGTGGTATGCATGATTCTTACTCTTAAGATTTGGCTTTCAAGGATTTTACCTGAAATTGAGTGAGTGATGGCCTTGCAAAGAAGTTCTCTTCACTTTGATCAAGCTGAAATATCATGGTGTGACCATGATTCAGCCATGCAGCATTAGGTCTTGCCCTTTGCATCTGCAGTGCAGCTATTGATCAAAGACTCATAAGGAACCCCACATAGGCTTCTGGATCATCATCATTAGCCTTTGCAATTAGCAGCCACTTCATTAGCCTTAACTTCAATCTGTGATCTTTAGTTCAGGGAAACCATGGCTCATATTCTCTGTCTAGTTTTGTAATTATTTATGGTACAGAATAGGTCCAATACCAATTACTCCACTGTAGCTGGAAGTGAAAGTTATATAGATAAATTATTAACCCAAACAGAATGAGGGTTTTGTTTTGTTTTTTCTCCTAAAAACTCTTTCCTGAAGGGTATGTATTGAATCAATTTTAAAGTCACAGGTATTCTATGTATATTGTAGGAGGGAGTAAGTCAGTATTACCTTTTGTAACTTATGCTATTTGTTGTTAACTGAGCTTTCTAGCATAAAGTAAAATTATGCAGGTATTAAATCAAAGAAAGAAAGAAAGTGAAAACACTGTTAACTGTGCAGTTCATGGGAAAAAGCAGTGTGACCACTTTAGTTTTTCCTTTTTAAAACTTTACACATTCCCCAGCTCTGTTAATTGAAAAGGCCTAGAGGCAATGAAAACATACTAATATTGAGCTCTTCTAGCTTTCACATATTGGTCTCTAAATTTCTTTTCCCAGTAGAAAAAGTAGGCTTCTTGAAAACATGACTGATTTCAAGTCTGGGTCAGGAAATGTACAAGAGAAGTCTGACATCCCATTGTGCTGGAAAGTAAGTTATAGAAAATAAATGAGTTGACATCAAAGTTCACAGGAAGTGTCACCGACTAAAGATGAGAGAGTGTGAGTCTCAAAAAAAAAAAAAGACTGACTTTGTTTAATACACAGTGAGTACTAAAGGTCATGAGTTTATCACAGTATTTAAAAGAAAGGAGAGAGAAAGAAAATTCACTCCACACCACAGGAAATAGATAGCATAGCAATTATTCTAATTGAATTTAAAGTATGATACTTAAAAAAAAAAGAATTAATCAATTATTCTACCTTCCCAACATGAACTATAATTCTATGTAACAAAAAGACCCTAGTAGATGGAGAAAACTGTCTTTTATAAGAGAAGAATTCCACGTAATAAATGCAGAAGAAATGACATAATTAGAAAACACTCTTTTGCTACTATTAACAAAAGAACTGATTTGGACAATGGTCAATAATGGATGCTAAAACCATTAGGTGAAACTTGATGGAGAATTTTGCAACGAAGGAAACAGACTGCAACCATATGAAACTACATATCAATCAGTATCACTGAACTGAGACAATGGGACAATATGTGCCTCCAAAGAGATGCAGTATGATGAAGAAAGCATCATCTATAAAATATTTTTGCAAAAAAAGAAAACAAAGTACTTGAATTGAATCAAGTTTTTGAGGACTTATATCTAGTCTAACAGAATACAGTGTAAAATGCCACAGGAAATAATCACCCAAACCAGACTGTGGATCATCTATAACTAACCTAATTTCCTCAAAAAAGCTATGACAAGAAAAATAGAGTGGGAGGAGGGGAGACTTTTCTATATTAAAAAAATAAAAGAGACAGAGAGAGAATGATTTAGGAAATACGGTACCCAATACAAAGAAGGGACCCTTTGGATTGGATTCTAATTTTTAAAAAAGCAAATATAAAAGGATATTTTTTAGACAAAGGCATTTTAGCTGATACTAAGAAATTGTTAATTTTGTTAATTGTTCATAGTAATAATGACATTATGAATTTTTAAGAAAATTACTTTCTTTGCTTTTGATGTATACTAAAATTGCGTGAAATGATATGCTGTCTGGGATTAGCTTTAAAATACTTCAGCCCTATCCCCACCCTCACCATTTGTCTTTCCCCCAAAAAAGGGCAAGGAAGATAGATTGAAACAAGTACAGTAAAATATACAGAATTTTTGAAACTGGGTGATGGGAGTCACAGGAGCTTATTTTACTCTACTGCTGTGTATGTTTGGAAATTTGATTAATGCAAATTTATAACAAGATAATAAAGATAACTGTGAAGTTGTATTTTACTGTCTTTGAAGAGAAATGTTTAAAACAGGCCTTATTTTAAAATGTGATGTTAATTTCCTCAATTGTCCTAGACAGGAACTTGAACTCAGTTCATATGTAGCATCAGTATGATACATATACCCAGCAGGAAACAGATGGCACCCTCAAAGAAGTTAACTGACAGAAGTTTAATGGCTGAATTATTTTTAGAGATGAATTCAGAGTGAAGGAAACCAAGGGATGGTGAATCCTAAGGGATTTATGGAAGCCAGTATTATCCTAGGCCTGAAACAACAAGGGCAGGGAATGAAACAGTGTTACTGTAATTTTTGAGAGCTGGAGCCCTGGGAATGTGCCACAGGAAAGGAGCTAGAGCTGTGGAGACAAGACATGCGCAGGAAAAGCATCATCTTCTATTCCCCTGCTGGTGTCTTCCATCTCCGTAGTCCAGCTAGAAATCAGAGGCTGCAGTCCACAGAGGGCAGACTACAGGAGCACACAGTAGGGCAGAGGTGGGCAGAGAATTGATGGTAGATGGGGGAGGTGAGGAAAAGTGCAATGGAGAAAAGTATTAATCTAAGTGTTTATTCCACTATAAATCTGGTTCTGATTCGAAATAATTTCGTAATGTAAGGTAAAGTTTTACAAGGTTTTCAGAAGTTTCATAGTATGTACAATATCTGTCAAATTGGTGTTTTTGTAATTCTTAAGTTGCCAATTGCTTCCATATCTTGGCTTTTCTGAGACAACATGGATGGAGCTTAAGGGTATTATGCTAAGTGAAATAAGCCAGAAAGAGAAAGACAAATACTACATGGTATCACTTATATGTGGAATCTAAATAAAAAGTCAAACTCATAGAAACAGAGAGTAGAAAAGTGGTTGCCGGGGAATGGGATGTTTGAGAAATAGGGAGAGTTTGGTACAAACTGTCAGCTAAAAGATGTCTGAGGTCTAAGGTTCTACTGAATAACATGGTGACTATAATTGATAACACAGTATTGTATAATTTAAATTACTAAGAGAATAGAACTTAAATATTCTCACCAAAAAAAAGAGATAAATATGTTAAATGATTCCTCCCTAGATGGGAGGAATTATTTCACATGTATATGTGTATCTAATCATTATGATGTAAACTTTAAATATCTTACAATTTTGTCAATTATAACTCGATAAATGTGAAAAAAATCATTCATTGCCTTAAGTGGAAATACTAACATGTTAAATTTTAATAATATTTGATCACTATATTTATATTTTAGAGTATACTAAAACGTCCTTTTTCCCAATGCTATACTTTCTCTTTCACTTGCCAAACTTTTTAATAATATTTTAACCACTGTTTTTAATAAATATGGTCACTTGAAAGACAACCTGAAGTTAAAATTACTATTAATCTTCAATTCAAATGATAATTTACAGAATTCTAAAATGAAGGTATCCATGAAAAAATGGCATCCAATAATTTTAAAAGCTGTGTCATGAATGTGGCAAGAATTTAAACACAAGAATTTAAATAAAAGATGTGTTGGAAACTATATTTGAAAAACTGCGTGGACCAAGACCATGCTATTTCTTTGAATTTCAAAACTGTACTAAACTGGCAAGAAAAGAATGAATTTAGTCAAGAGATTTTGAGCACCACAGTCCCATTCAATTGTGTATGCATTGTATAACTGAGTGAATAAAAGCTACGTTACAAGTTAGGATTCAATCTCTGTCCATTTGACCCACATATTCATATAGTTTTCAGCAAAAGAGAAATGACACCAGGTCAGTTAAACAGGCAATGAAAACTTTTTTCAAGACTGTCACAACAGAAAAGAGAGACTGTTGTAATAGGGCAGAAGTATTGAACTCAACTCCACTGAAACGAAAAGTGGAAAAGTACTGAAGGACATGGGGGTGTGGGAGGGGAGGCTCAATCAATGCGAATAGGCTAATTGATGCTTATAGAAGTTAGGTTCCTACCCTCCCACAGAAACTGGGAGATAGGGGTGATATGTTTCTTGATGATTACATTTCAGAGAAATGAATCCCAGGTCCTTGAGAAAGACATTCCTGGGTTGTAGAAGATTTACATCTCCAAAGGGCATAGAAATAATTTACAATTGCAAGTTTTCTAAAGTAAATGTTCTAAGAAGGGAGATCAGGGGCATATACTAAACAAGAAATTTGGTTGAAGTTTAGTAAAGCTGAGGGGAACATTAAGGAAAGTCCATCTTGGTCAGCTACATCAATATTCAAATTATTGGATTGAAATGAAGATGTCATAAAACAATGTATTTTGTATTTGATGTTTTCAAGGCATTTAGGAATATATTACTATTCAAAGTTAATCCTACATTTAATCTCTAGAGAATCTGGTTAATTGTACATTTTGTTTTACTTCAAAGAGTTACACTTTCATAAAACTAAGGCTTCCATATACCAGTAAAATGATGTGAGGACTCTATCTTAGACTGAGTAAGCAGCCAATTTGTTGTCATAGATAATGAGGGGACAGGAGCAGCCCAACTGTTGAAAAAAGTAATAAACCTGCCTGTTAACTACTGAAAGGAATTCTATTTACCAGGGATCCTTTGTGGGAGGGTTGGCATAACCATAAATTGTAAATCAAAGCATAAACAACCATTGCATGACAAAAAATTCTTTCAGGCAATTCAATGAAGAAAATCCACCAGAAAGTTGTTCTCTTCTCTCTTTTCTAATTGATATGCAATTTATGTTCCAAAAGGCTCTAGTCTCTTTTGGCTTAAAACTTTATATCTGCTGCTCCTTAAGCTGTCTTGTTTTTTAAGCTGGGTGAAAGTACACAGGGGAATATGTTGGTAGAATATTTAAGGGAGAATAATTCTATAAAATCCCTTGGAAAATGTAAGCAAGGAAAAATAAGTTGTATTTTTGAACAAAGACAAATCTAAGGTTACCTTCTCTTAGATATGACCAAAATGCTGGAATTGAAGACATTTGGAATAAATATGTTTTTATAAAACAAAAGAATGATTTATTTAGGTACAGAAAGAATATTTGCAAATGTTTGAGGAAAAAAACAAGAAAGAAAAAAATCAACAAAGGATTATGATGAAAAGTTGTGGAAGTGGGGAAAAGAGCCCATTTTCTGAAAATACTGATGTCCAGTTTACATCTCAATGAGAAACTGAACATTAATATTAGAACCAGTTTATAGATATAGCCTTATACTATTTGTAGTTTTGTAGCTACTCATGCTTAAATTAATCATTAGAACATAAAGTATAGCTCATTTTTGTATGAGGTCACACACTTAAAAATATATTTATATGTATATATGTTTTTTCCTTTTCAAGCTCATTCTTCTCTATCTGCTAATAAATTTGAAGTTATTCAAAGCAAAGCTCACCACCAAAGCTCTCCCTATCAATTACATCTATGACTGTGTTTTTTTGTTGTTTGTTTGTTTACGCACCTGAAGGAAGATAGCTAGATGAGTCACAGCTCGTATATCTGATCTAGGACTGTAATCTAAGCTCCAAAGAAAATACCAACAGTTTACCTGGCATCTTCTCCTGGGTGTCTGAAAGCACCTCAACATATCCGAAGTTGAATTAAACCCAAACGCAATCCTGTGAAAGGCAGCACCCTGCTCACTTCCCTTTCCCTCACCACCCTCCTTATCCAGTGCTTTCCCATGACTTGTGACTTTTACATCTTAAATGTCTTTTGAACCTTTTTGCTTCTCTCCATTTGTACTGCCACCAACTTCATCCAAGCTAGCATCCTTTGACATCTACATAATTCCAACAGCCTGGACCATCTACATCTTTCTTCCTTACCCTTTCCTCACCTCCTACACCAACACATTTCTGTCACTCTTTACTTCAACTAGAGTGAGCTTTCTCGAGTGTAGAGCTAACCACCACATTAACCTCCTCTTCCAATTTTTTAATGGCTTCCCTTTGCTTTTAAAATAAAACAGAATTATTTTATATGACTTTCAAGAGTCCTACCTTGCCAGCCTTATCTCACCCTAGGCTTTCCCTTGCTGTTTCTCAGCAACCACACTGGCTTTCTTTTGCTCTTTTACCACTTCACTAACATACTACTTACAGGCATACCTTGGAGATATTGCAAGCTTGGTTCCAGTCTACTGCAATAAAGTGAATATTGCAATATTCACTTTATATGGATTTTTTTGGTTTCCCAGTGCCTATAAAATTCACTTTTACACTATACTGTAGTGTGCAATGACATCATGTCTAAGCAAACAATGCACATACCTTACTTAAAAACTCTATTGCTAAAAATGCTAACCATCACCTCAGCCTTCAGTGAGTCGTAATCTTTTTGCTGGTGGAGGGTCTTGCCTCCACTTTAATGGTTGGTGACGACCAGGATGCTGGTTGCTGAAGGCTGGGGTGGCAGTGGCAATTCCTTAAAATAAGACATTGAAGTTTGCTGAATCAATGGACTTTTTCTTTCACGAACAATTTCTCTGTAGCAGGCAATGCTGTTTGATAGCATTTTACCCACAGTAGACTTCTTTCAAAATTGGAGTCAATCCTCTCAAACCCTGCCTCTGCTTTATTAACTAAGTTTATGTAATATTCTAAATCCTTTCATAAAACTAAGGCTTCCATATCCCAGTAAAATGATGTGAGGACTCTATCTTAGACTGAGTAAGCAGCCAATTTGTTGGCTGATTGTCATTTCAACAATCTTCACAGCATCTTCGCACTGTGAAGTTTCCATCTCAAGAAACTACTGTCTTTGCTTATCCATAAGAAGTAACTCCTTATCTTTTCAAGTTTTATTATGAATTATTGTAGCAATTCAGTCCCATCTTCAGGTTCCACTTCTAATCCTAGTTCTCTCACTATACCCACCACCTCTGCAGTTACTTCCTCCACTGAAGTCTTGAACTCCTCAAAGTCATCCATCAGGCTTGGTATAAACTTCTTCCAATCTCCTGTTAACATTGATATTTTGTCCTTTTCCCATGAATCATGAATGTTCTTAACGGCATCTAGAATGGTGTATCCTTTCCAGAGGTTTTCAATTTACTTTGCCCAAATCCATCAGAGGAATCAATATCTATGGCATCTGTAACCTTAAGAAATGCATTTTTTAAATAATAAGACTTGAAAGTTGAAATTACTCCTTGATCCATGGGCTTCTGGCGGATATTGTATTAGCAGCATGAAGAAAACATTAATCTCTTTGTACGTCTCCATCAGAGCTCTTAGGTGACCAGATGCATTGTCAGTGAGCAGTAATATTTTGAAAGGAATCTTTTTCCGAGCAATAGGTCTCAACAGTGTGCTGAAAATATTTAGTAAACCATGTTGTAAATAGATGTGCTGTCACCCAGGATTTGTTGTTCCATTTAGAGAGCACAGGCAGAGTAGATTTAGCGTAAATTTTAAGGGCCTTATTTGGGAATGGTAGATGAGCATTGGCTTCAACTTAAAGTCACCAGCTGCATTAGCTCCTAACAAGAGAGTTACTTAACCTGTCCTTTGAAGCTTTGAAGCCAGGCATTGACTTCTTCTCTCTAGCTATGAAATTGCTAGATGGCATCTTCTTTCAATATAAGGCTATTTCATCTACGTTAAAAATCTGTTGTTTAGTGTAGCCACCTTCATTAATGATCTTAGCTAGATCTTCTGGATAACTTGTTGCAGCTTCTACATCAGTTCTTGCTGCTACACCTTGCATTTTGATATTATGGAGATGGCTTCTTTCTTTAAACCTCATGAACCCACCTCTGCTAGCTTCAAACTTTTCTTCTGCAGCTCTTTACCTCTCTCAGCCTTCACAGAATTGAAGAGAATTCAGGCCTTGCTCTGGATTAGGCTTTGGCTCAAGAGAATGTTATTGCTGGTTTGATCTTCTATCCAGACCACTGAAACTGTCTCCATATCACCAAGAATGCTGTTTAGCTTTCTTACCATTTGTGTGTTCACTGGAGTAGCACTTTTAATTTCCTTCAAGAACTTTTCCTTTGCATTCACAACCTGGATAACTGTTCAGTGCAAGAGGGCTAACATATGGCCTGTCTCAGCTTTCAACTTCCCTTCCTCACTAAGCTTAATCATTTCTAGCTTTTGATTTAAAGTGAAAGACATGTGATTCTTCCTTTCACTTAAATACTTAGAAGCCATTGCAGGGTTGTTAATTGGCCTAATTTCAAAATTGTTGTGTCTCAGAATAGGGATTTTGAGAAGAGGAAGAGAGATGAAGTAACTGCTAGTCGGTCAATGGAGCAGTTAGAACACACACAACATTTATCAATTATGTTGGCCATCTTATATGGGCATTATTTATGGTGTTCCAAAACAATTACAATAGTAACATCAAAGATCAGTGGTCACAGATCACCATAACAAGTACAATATTAATAAAAAGTTTTGAAATATTGGGAGAATTACCAAAATGTGACAAAAAGACATAAAGTGAGCAAATGCTATTGGAAAAATTGTGTCAATAGATTTGCTCAATACAAGATTGCCTTGAAGCTTCAATTTATTAAAAAAAAAATGTAGTATCTGCGAAGTGCAATAAAATGAAGTATGCCTGTGTATCCTGTCCTCAACTAGAGATTTATGCTTGCTAGTCCCTCTGCTTGAAATGTTTTCTCCTCAAACGGCTGTATAGGTTCTTCTTTAAGGTTTTTGCTCAAATACTGCTTCCTCAGCGAGATCTTCCGTGACCATCCTATTTAAAATTTAAAACTTTTACCCCAACTTCTACACTTCCTATTGTTCCCTCTATTCTTTCAATGCCCTAGTTTTTCTCCATGGCTATTATCAACTTGTTGTATACTATATATTTTACTTATTTTGTTTATTTTATGCACCATCCCATTAGAATGTAATCTCCCTACCTGAAGGCGTTTTTCTCTGTGAACTGGTAATACCAAAGAGCTTAAAAGAGTACCAAGAACACAGTTCTGCATATTCTCCATTTGCTTTACCAGGTCTGCTTCAAGTTCTTTCCCTGCATGTTCTGTGCTATGGGAAGCTGGCCTCTACAGATTACCAATTTGGACTCGTTTGCCCTCTGGCTTTATACTTGCAGAAGTTTGCCAGTGGGAAATACTTTCAGAGACTCAGAGGAGAAAGGAAATTTAGGGTTTATATTTATTCCCATTGAAGCACCCCAATAGTGGCTATGTTTGCCTATTTAAGGTCACAGCTGTCCCATAACACCTTTCCAAAGGTTCTAGGATCCCTAGGTCTGGTAACTGCTAGCTGTCCTTGCCCCTCAGGGGACAAGTCTTCTGTTTTAATTGCTAGGCTTTTGTCCTATTTCTTTTGTTCCTTCAACCCTTCCTACACCCTTGTAACTTATCCTTCATTGAATCTCAGTTACCCACTTGACTGTGCCATCTACTTCCTGCAGGTACGCAGACTGATAAAGTAAGCATTTAACAATGAGACCAAAAAAATAGTGTTAATAAAATTATTTCTAGGAAAATAAGATGTGTAAAACATGGTATATTTCTAAGTACACTGTTAATGCTCAATAAATATGTACTAATTATTAGACCAAAATTTATTCTCAATATTGGCATCAATAAATTCTGTATAGCATTTTGTATACAGTATAGCATTTTAGCATTTACTACAGCACACAGTATAGCATTTTACTAAATCCATCTGCCCTTTCCCGGGTTAAAATATGTCATCAATAACCAGAAAGTAATATAGTAATAACTTTATTAAGACATGGGTTTTCATGATTAATTTGTTGTCATTTTATAAAAATTCAAGTGCGTTCTCTAAAACTGCTGCAGTAGCAAAAATATATTTACTTTGTTTTATGTTGCTGGGTGACTCCTCTGTGTACAATAATGTAGTTCAAATACAGCTTAATTTATGATGCAAGAAGAAGATAAATCATAGAACAAGGATTCTAAAAATAGCCGGTGATTACCTGTCAGCAATCTGAGCTTCAGACTGCTATACAAAGCAACTCACTTCACTTGAGACAGTAGTCACAAAATCCAAACGGCCAAATATAAAGCTATGGGGAATTCAACAATTAATTTAAAGGTATGTTTCGAATTCTGTGTTCTACTTAACGTTGTGCATAATTTTTTTTAGGAAGGTAAATCTACATGATGCTACTTATGACTTTTAAAAATTCTCCCTAGTGAAGAAATCAACACTGCGGCCTTCTGTATGGAATTCCTCTTAAGCTCACACCTGAGCAAAACGTAATCTCTAAGACATTGCATGGGACCCCAGAAGATCTTTAATGAGCTGAGATAAGAATTACACTGATGTCTACAGGGAGTCCTACAGGTTCTTCTTTGCCAAGAAGATAAAATTCAAAAGAGGGAGGACCAGAGTCTTTGGTCAAGATATAAACTTAAAAAGAAAATTATACAATTTTATTTCTATAGCCACACTATGTAATTTATTTCATACTGTAATTATAATTTTTAAACTACATAATTAGCAATTTTAGTTTTAGTCATTTAATCTAGTCATTTACTTTTATCAACAGTACAAAATACATGATTCTAAATAAATCTGATGTTGTTTAAGGCCAAATGTCCTTTGAGATATTTCAAATAAATCCATGTGGAATCTATATTTCTGTCATTCATATCCACTATGACTACAAAAGGCAAAAAAAGCTTCATATTCCCCTACTTTCCACAAATTCATTTAATTCAAATTCTTCTGTGTCAACTACATATGACATTTGTCTTCCACAATTTACAGTTAAGCAATTTGTCAGAAATCTCTTCACTCCTGGTACCTAGAACCCAACCAGCTGTTTTCAATTTTTATCCTTTCCAAGCCTTTTGGCTCAGTGACAATATCTCACCTCAAAAAAAAAGTCATTGATGTCTTGGGATAAGATGATGAATAAGAAATTCCTTTGGAAATTTCA
This sequence comes from Lagenorhynchus albirostris, assembly GCF_949774975.1. Lineage (NCBI taxonomy): Eukaryota > Metazoa > Chordata > Mammalia > Artiodactyla > Delphinidae > Lagenorhynchus > Lagenorhynchus albirostris. Next base: position 37,117,112 of record NC_083105.1, read on the forward strand.
ATATTCTCTATATACAACAATTGTTGAAAATCATATTTTATTCATATTACCTTCCAGATTGATTTGTATCTTCTGCAACAACGCATTTTTTTTTTTTCCCACGCTGTTTGGAAACTTTGTTATCTATATTCTTATCTCTTGGAGCTAGTAATGCCATTCTTTCTAATTGTCACTTATTCTCAGCTCTGGAGTATACAGTGTCCTTGACCAATTTCCACCCAATGCCGAATTTCTGCCTATGCTAACTGTTTGAGGATGTGGACAGACCCATAGCCACATTTTACAATTAATTGTAGGGTCTGCTTAGGGTTCCCCTGGAGTTGTGCAGTGTGGGAAGTAGGATTTCTCTGTGGATAGGCAAGAGAAACAAGCTTAAAATCCTACAAAAACATTTGCTAAGTATGCCCCTAATGTCATAATAGAATTAGTACAACTACAAATGTAGGTACCCATAATATCACACCATGCAAAAATTGCTTCTGGGAATTAAAGGCTCTTCCAGTTCCTCAGTCTAATGATAAAAATGGCCAAAAGTTCAGTTTGTTCACAGATCACTTAGGATAAGGAAATGCCTTATCATGCTCCAGAGAGTCTAATTCTGAACATTTCCCACTCCACAGTAAAATAAAGACTGCTATCCTAACTGTTGTGAGTGTTCATCTTAATTTGTCTAATATAGCTACATTTTTAAAGATCTAAAAATTTTAAGTTCAATGAAAATCTATGGAAGATTTTTAAACAAAGTTAATTTAAATTTGTTGATATTAAAATAGCTTAAAATGTAGTCAATAAGAAGATCAATAACTGTTTTTAATTCAATAACTTCATTAATTCAGTAACTTTATTAATACTTTATTAATCAGATCATGTGACTTTTTTCCTCATGGAATTAAGATTCCCAACGTTGACTACTCCCACTTGACCATTGCAAGCTAGTGAGAGGCAACAGCTATGGCACATCCCTTTGCTGAGCTTCATGCCTATGCCTCTTTGTGATATAAAGGGAAAAGTAGATGGACTGGAAAGAGCAATGAGAAATGCATAGATGACCTCTATGGTGCCTTTTGGCTTGAAGAGTCTGGGGCCTGAGATTATATACTAAATTACTCATTTAACTCCATTTCTGCCTAGACAGTACTCTTTACATTTAGCAATTACATTTGGCAATTATAATAAGATTAAGTTTTGAGATAATTGCTGCATCAGGCATATTATAACATTTCATTCCAGGAGTTTTTACTGAATTCATAGAATGTTGCATTTTTCTCTCCATTAACTACCCCCTCCTCCGTTTTTGCTTTCATATAAAAATATTTATCAAAGTAATTTGGACATACAGTTTAAAAATACATAATACTGCAAATCACACTCTCCACTGCTAATCTTCAGCAGTAATCATTTCTCATTCATTCAGTTGTCTCTTATGATATTTACCTACAAATTTCTAAGTAACATGTTAATGTCATTACTTACTAATTTGTATCTTTGTATAAAATATATTGACTTCCTTTTATGGCAGGTAAAGATTTTGTTTCCTTGTGTTCTTGCTATTCCCTTTCTTGCACTCAATATGGAAATCATAAGTTTTAGCTTAATCATTATTCAGTGCTTAGATTATATGGCTATGTAAATGTTATTCATTGTTGAGTATATTGTGATTTATATTTCCTTTGTTGAATATCTTTTTATAAAGTTAATAACTTTTTAATTTTTTCATAAATTTGTTATTGTTTTTGAATTCTCTGGTGAAAGCCTATAATCACAAAGATGATAAAATATGAAAGGGTAAAATGTTGAAGAAGACACACCAATGGAAAATTTAAAATGCCAAAAGTTCATCATATTAGTAGAGTTTTGCAGAGAAAGAGAACAAATAGGATGTGTGTATATATGTAAACATGTATATCTATCTCTATCTAGCTATCTATTTTTCTATCTATCTATCGAGAGAGATTATAAGGAGCTGGCTTACACAATTATGGAGACTGGCAAGTCCAGATCTATAATGTGGACCCGCAGGCTCAAGCCCCAGGAAAGCTGACAGTGAAGTTCCAATCTGAAGGCCAATAGATGAAGACTTAGGAAAGTAACAGATACAGATAAACTCCAAAAATAGTCTGCTGGAGAATTTGCTCCTGCTCAGGGAGGCCATTCTTTTTGTTCTATTTAGGCCTTCAACTGATTAGATGAGGCGCACTCACACTGTGGAGGGCAATCTGTTTACTTACACTTTACTGACTTAAAAGTCAATCTCATCCAAAACCACTCTCCAAGTTGATACATAAAAGTAAACATCACATCCATGACTTTATTTAAAATTATATCCCAACATAATCAGGTTTTCCTCCCAATATGCATATCTTAGGAAAATTTTGAGAAAAAATATGGTCTCCTCCCTACATGATTATTTATTTGAAATAGTAGTTGGCTTTGTTGCATCCCCTGGGGATACAAAAGGTCAAATAAAGAGAGAACATGAGTTTTCAGTGACTAGAATTGAAGCAGAGAGAAAGAAATAAACTATAATTTTTTAATACTTATGCTGCTGTCTCTCTGTTCTTTTTTTTTAAATTGTCTCTCATACTTCCCTAGACCTGTGCTCTACAATGTGGGAGCCACTAGCCACATATGCTTCTTTAAATTTAAATTAATTAAAATTAAATACAGTTAAAAATTCATTTACTTGGTCACACTTACTACACTTCAAGTGTTCAATGGCCACATGTGGTTACTCTACTGCACAGTGCATATATAGAGAACATTCATATTACCATGAAATGGTCTATTGAACAGCACTGCCTTAGACAAATAATATAGAATTATTAATCATGAACAAATACATTGTGCCTGTCTTGTGAGAACACTGAAGCATGAGTTGGGCTTACAAAGGCTGCTTCTTTTTACCATTAATAAAAGATGCTTGAAATCCAAAACTAATAAAACCTAAAAGAAATCTTACCTTTAAAACATTCCATTAGGATTTCTTGGTTTTTATAACTCAGCCTATGACTCAATTGATAATAAAGGCCAAAACATGAGAAAGAACATGACATATTAGAGGAAAAGCAATGTGCTTCATATTTGGGAATATGGCACACGAGGAAGAGTGCTAGCCTGTCAGGGGCAGGTGAAGGGCTAGGTTCTGAAGGCGTATGTGAAACATATTAAGAAGTTTAGTTTTAGTCCCAAGGACAGTAGAAAAGACATTCAAAATTCTTAAACATGGAGGTAGCATAAGCAGATTATTTTCTTTAGAAGCAGCTCTCAGTTTTATGAAGAAAGCAAGCTAGAAAGCAGATAGGATTTAGAGTTAATCTTTTCTGGATTCACATTATTTTTTGTCTGTCACAATCTGAATGGTCTGGTACAAATTCCTTAAATTCCATCTATCCTAGTTTCTCATTTGCAAAATGGAGCTAATAATACTTCATGAGTTAAGATAAACAAATGGAATAAAATATGTAAAGTGCCTATTGAATACTTGATATTTAATAGGAATTTTGTAATTTGCTAGTACATAGTCCTTCCCTTATTCACATGTTTATATTGAAGCTATCAAAAGATATGAAATGGAAATTATGCAAGTTTATATTATATTTGAGCCCATAGCTCAAGATGATTTATACATGGTTTAATTGCTGAGAAGTATAAGAAGTTTGAGATCAGGTAATAGCTTGTCAATCAACCTGTGACAGCTCTGAGTCCAGCAACATCAGGATATAAATGAAGTGGAAGCAGACATCTTGCAGATGTACTGAACACCTAACTTACCAGCTATTCTGAGACCCGTCGATATAGCATTAGGTATGGTCACAATACATACAAAGGAGAAAATAGTTTTTATCATATCAAAATGTTTTTCAGTTACGGTCATGGTTCACTGGGTACCACAAACCCAGAGATGTGCTTTCAATCTTCAAGAGATGTGTGTAATTTATATTTTCTACAACTGAGAATATATATTATGAATATACTTATTTGGTCCCCTCATATGGCTAGAAAGCTTTCCTCCTAGAGAGTCACATAACTTGTTTTTATGCTTCATTCAGGCATCTGCTCAGGTGTCACTCTTCCAAGGGCACCTCCTTGACCACGCCACCTAAAAGAGCATTTTTCCACACTAATTTGAAAAGAAACATTCACCCCAATGTTCACAGCAGCACTATTTACAATAGCCAAGACATGGAAGCAACCTAAGTGTCCAACAACAGATGAATGGATAAAGAAGATGTGGTACATATGTACAATATAGCCATAAAAAATAATGAAATTTTGCCATTTGCAATAACATGGATGGACTTGGAGGGTATTAGACATAGTGAAATGTCAGATAGAGAAAGCCAAAACTGAATGTTATCACTTATATATAGAATCTAAAAATATAAAACAAACTAGTGAATGAAACAAAAAAGAAACAGGCTCATAGATGTAGAGAGCAAATTTGTGGTTACCAGTGGAGGGTGGGAAGTGTGGAGGAGCAGGACTGGGGTAGGGGATTAAGAGGTCCAAACTACTATGTATAAAATAAATATACTACAAGGATATGTTGTACAACACAGGGGATATATTTTTCTATACTAACTATAAATGAAGTCTAACATTTAAAAATTGTGACACTACGTTGTACACCTGAAATTTATATAATATTGTAAATCAATTATACCTGAATAAAATATTTTTTAAAAATAAAATTCACAGAAAAAAAAATAATAAAAGAAACATTCAACTAGTGAATACATTAGTAGTGTTGATAAGACTTGGTCCTGTAGTCTTACATTTATTTATCTTGGATTGTTTTTAAACTTCAAATTGCCACATTTGAAATCTCTCACTAAATGTCTTGAAAAATATTTCCAAAGAGGTTACTTGAAGGAAAACCTAACTACTAATTATCTTGTTCTCACATGTGACCTCTAGCACATGACAAGGAATGGACAAAAATTGTGTTTGTACCAAATATTTTCATCTTTGTGTTGGGAACCTGGAAAGGCTTGAGTCCAGATATTTAAAATAGCCTGGGTATAACAGTCAGGAAAGTAGAATTAAAATGATAAAGTACTCATCTTAAGAATAAAGAAAAACTTATCGAACCTACAAGTCTACTCCACACTTTCCAGGAAGTCATTGTCAGTCATTAGTTCTGTTTTGTCTGGATTGTTTTATTATCTGTATAGCATTGTTGATTTATGCAATGATTTGAATATTTTATTTAAACCTATTTTATAAAAATGAGTGGAAAGCAGAAAAATAAAGTGCTAATACTTAATGATTATTCAAGTAAGACAAAGATGGAAATTATTAGGCATGTTAAAAGCAGCAAATATTTGGCCTCAATTAAATTCTTAAAAAAAATAGCAGTTTTCCAATGTTTTAAGTTTTACTCAGAGGATCAAATTTGATCTTTGGCAACATATACTGTTAATTGTTTTCTTGAAGTGACAGGCTTACTCTGTTCATTTTCAAATAAGTGTCTGCCAGTTATCCAAGTCTGAATAACCATAGTTTATTTGCCAGTTGTTCTTTCAAGTAAAAATGTTGTTTCATGAAAAAGGCAGCTAGTTTCAGCTTTCAAAGCAAACAATTTGTGCAAGTTCTTTTCCTTGAGACTACCATGGTAGTTTAGGCAGCAAAAGTGCTTGATGCATACTTCCCAGTTTACCGCATAGACTATTAAAATAATGGTCAGGTTTTAATAAAATTAATAATTTTTACTGTTTCATTGAAGACATTCTTAAGGGAAACTGACTTTTTTCTGCAAGTACAGGGCAGTGAAGAAAGCAATGATTAGTAGTACAGTTTGGTGATACAGCCTTGATCCATGCTAAGGCACCAATAATTTTACCCACTGTTACTTTTGCACTATCTAAATTGCCCACAACAATTAATTAGCATACCGAATAATGTTAAAATAAATAATTTTGTTTACAATTATTAAATAAATTATACAGGTTTTAAATACTCAGAATATTGAATGAAGAAATAAGTATGTTAAAGAGAGAAAACACAGATGCACAAAATTTAAACTCAGAATGAAATATAATCACATAAAATATTTTTAAATTATAAGAGATTACTATGTTCAATAGCATTTCATGAATTATAAATATTTTATGTAATGGATAATTTTCTACAGAAATATAAGTTATCACAATGTGCCCAGTAGAAGATATGTATGGAACACCTGAGGAAACCATTAACCATGTAACTTAATATAGTGATACTTAATTTCCTCTGGACAAATAAAGGAGTAAGATAAGCAAAAAAAAATATGGGTTGATAACAATAACAATGGTGAACTTCCCATGTCATATTTTATAATGCACATGAATAGAGAGTTTAATGGAATAGAATAGAAAGCACAGAAATTGGCACATCACTTTCATCATCGTCATCATCATCACCATAGCTAGCATTTATTGAACACTTACTATATGGCAAGAACTCTCTTAAGTCTGTAACATGCCTTAACTCAAAATCTTTATAACACTCCTGTGAAGAACTCTGCAGATAAAGAATCAAGCCATATAGTCACACAACCTGGATATAGTTTACTGACTGTAGAAGCCTATTTTTTATGATAAAGTGTTTTAAAACAGTAGGAAATGGATAAATTTATCTATAATGTTGATGTGAAAACTGGTTATATGTTTTAAAAGCATCTAAATTCTATTTTAATGAAAGAATTAAATTTAAAATGAAATAAAAGTATTAGAAAAAGTAAATAAAATGATGGTAACTGGTTAACAATTTGTAAAAATATACTTTACCTCACAATTTCCAAGAAAATTAATTACAGAAAGATGATGATTTAGCTGTAAATATAAAGAAAACCATAAAAGTTTTTATAAAAATACAGCCAAACATTTTTGTGTTTTGGGGATGGAGAAATTTTTTCTGATAATTCTGCAAAGACTGTAATTCAATGTGGTTTGGTAAATTAGATTACATGCACATAGAGGACATGTATGGTAAAAACTAACAAACATATAAAAAAGTACATAAACAATAAAACACAAATGTTAATCTCAGGAAAATAGTTGCATCAAGTATGATATGCACAAGATGAACAATCTAAACATATAAAGTTCTATAAATAAATATTTGATTTGATTTAATACTTGATGACATGTCTAAAAAGAAAAGACTTACAAAACGAGAAAGATAATGGCCAAGAGATATCAGGAAAAGTCTTGTTGTTACAAAATCAAAGACGTAAGCACTAAAACAATATCAAGATCCTGTTATTCACAAATTACATAGACAATGATTAAAAGAGTAATATCAGCATAGGTAAATAAGCCCTCCTAGTACACTGCTGTTGGAAATTTAAATTCAAAGAATTTTCTGTAGGAAAATTTGTTACCTATCAAAAAGTCTTCAAAATGTCCATACAAAATGCCCAGAAATTCAGTTTACCATATTTTATCCTAAATAAATAACAAAACATGTTATATATACAAGTTTATATACATTGAGGTACTATTTATAATAGTAAGAAAGTCAGAAAATTTCTAAATGTATATGAATTAGGAGCTTCATTTAAAAATAAAGGTACATCTAGATATTTGCCCTTTCCAAAAATAATACACAGTAGACTTTTGAACAACATGGGTTTGAACTGCATGGGTTCAAACTTATATGCAGATTTTTTCAATAAATATTTTGGAAAAAGTTTTGGAGATTTACAACAATTTGAAAAGAATCATAGATGGATCACCTAGAATTACTGGAAGAAAATTAAGAAAAATTTAGATATGTCATGAATGCATAAAATACATGTATATACCAGTCTATCTTACATAGCTATAAGGTGAGAGAGAATTAATATAAAATTAATATGTATTAGTTTTCTTACAGTTTTATAACTTCGCTTTCAAAGAATTACATTACTATACGGTATCTCTCTCTCAGGTAGTGTCTCTCTCTCTCTTTTCTTTTTTTAAATTTTATTTATTTATTTATGGCTGTGTTGGGTCTTCATTGCTGCGTGCAGGCTTTCTCTAGTTGCAGCGAGCAGGGGCTACTCTTCGTCATGGTGCATGGAGTTCTCATTGTGGTGGTTTTTCTTGTTGTGGAGCATGGGTTCTGGGCACATGGGCTTCAGTAGTTGTGGCTCGTGGGCTCTAGAGCACAGGCTGAATAGTTGTGGCACATGGGATTAGGTGCTCCACGGCATGTGGGATCTTCCCAGACCGGGGACCAAATCCATGTCCCCTGAATTGGCAGGCAGATTCTTAACCACTGCACCACCAGGGAAGTCCCTCTCTCTTTCTTAATTTAGAAATTGTGTGTCAGCCTACCATCACAGGTAAACGTCTTTTTTAAAATGTAACAATGTATCCAATACTGTACTATGAATTTGACTATAATACTGTATGTCAAAAAGTTCTATAACAATTCATACTTTAGTGTATAGGCTAGGCTACCTTGAAGCAATTATATCAATTACACTAGGCTATCATAAAGAAATCATACTACTGCTTCTTCATTATCAATGTATGAATAATTATACTTGTAAATAAACAGAAATTTCACTTCATATTATCTTTTCATTTTTGATGTCTAGTATTAGTAATATGTAGAACTACAGTGTTTTGTACCATATAAGACAATATTGATGTAGGTACTGACAGATGATTCAATCTGAAAACAGAGAATGTAAACTTATGGTATCAAAAAACAGACTGTAGAAAATCCTGCGGCCTGTGGAACAAAAACCACATTCACAGAAAGATAGACAAGATGAAAAGGCAGTGGGCTATGTACCAGATGAAGGAACAAGATAAAAGCCCAGAAAAACAACTAAATGAAATGGAGATAGGCAATCTTCCAGAAAAATAATTCAGAATAAAGATAGTGAACATGATCCAGGACCTCGGGAAAAAAAATGGAGGCAAAGATTGAGAAGATGCAAGAAACGTTTAAAAAAGATCTAGAAGAATTAAAGAACAAACGAACAGAGATGAACAATACAATAACTGAAATGAAAAATACACTAGAAGGAATCAAGAGCAGAATAACTGAGGCAGAAAAATGGATTAGTGACATGGAAGACAGAATGGTGGAATTCACTGCTGTGGAACAGACTAAAGAAAAAAGAATGAAAAGAAGACAGCCTAAGTGACCTCTGCGACAACAATAAACGCAACAACATTCGCATTATAGGGATCCCAGAGGAGAAGAGAGAGAGAAAGGGCCAGAGAAAATATTTGAGCAGATTACAGCCGAAAACGCCCCTAACATGGGAAAGGAAACAGCCACCCAAGTCCAGGAAGCGCAGAGAGTCCCATACAGGATAAACCCAAGGAGAAACACACTGAGACACATAGTAATCAAATTGGCAAAAATTAAAGACAAAGAAAAATTCTTGAAAGCAGTAAGGGAAAAATGACAAACAACATTACAAGGGAACTCCCATAAGATTAACAGCTGATTTCTCAGCAGAAACTCTACAAGCCAGAAGGCAGTGGCATGATATACTTAAAGTGATGAAAGGGAAGAACCTACAGCCAAGATTACTCTACCCAGCAAGGACCTCATTCAAAGTCAATGAAGAAAGCAAAAGCTTTACGGACAAGCAAAAGCTAAGAGAATTCAGCACCACCAAACCAGCCCTACAACAAATGCTAAAGGAACTTCTCTAAGTGGGAAACACAAGAGAAGAAAAGCACCTACAAAAACAAACCCAAAACAATTAAGGAAATGGTAATAGGAACATACATATCAATAATTACCTTAAACATGAATGGATTAATTGCTCCAACCAAAAGACACAGGCTTGCTGAATGGATACAAAAACAAGACGCATATATATGCTGTCTACAAGAGACCCACTTCAGACCTAGGGACACATAAAGACTGAAAGTGAGGGGACAGAAAAAGATATTCCATGCAAATGGAAATCAAAAGAAAGCTGGAGTAGCAATACTCATACCAGATAAAATGGACTTTAAAATAATGAATGTTAGAGGAAACAAGGAAGGACACTACGTAATGATCAAGGGATCAATCCAAGAAGAAGATATAACAATTATAAATATATATGCACCCAACATAGGAACACCTCAATACATAAGGCAACTGATAACAGCTCTAGAAGAGGAAATCGACAGTAGCACAATAATAGTGGGGGACATTAACACCTCACTTACACCAATGGACAGATCATCCAAACAGAAAATTAATAAGGAAACAAGCTTTAAGTGACAGAATAGACTAGATAGATTTAATTGATATTTATAGGACATTCCATCCAAAAACAGCAGATTACACTTGCTTCTCAAGTGCGCATGGAACATTCTCCACAATAGATCAAATCTTGGGTCACAAATCAAGCCTAAATAAATTTAAGAAAATTGAAATCATATCAAGCATCTTTTCTCACGACAACACTATGAGATTAGAAAGCAATTACAGGGAAAAAAACGTAAAAAACGCAAACACATGGAGGCTAAACAATACGTTACTAAATAACCAAGAGATCACTGAAGAAATCAGAGAGGAAATCAAAAACTATCTAGAGACAAATGACAATGAAAACGTGATGATCCAAAAGCTATGGGATGCAGAAAAAGCAGTTCTAAAAAGGAAGTTTATAGCTATACAAGCCTACTTCAAGAAACAAGAATCTCAAATAAACCATCTAACTTTACACATAAAGGAAGCGGAGAAAGAAGAACAAACAAAACCCAAAGTTAGCAGAAGGAAAGAAATCATAAAGATCAGAGCAGAAATAAATGAAATAGAAACAAAGAAAACAATAGCAAAGATCAATAAAACTAAAAGCTGGTTCTTTGAGAAGATAAACAAAATTGATAAACCATTAGCCAGACTCATCAAGAAAACGAGGGAGAGGACTCAAATCAATAAAATTAGAAGTGAAAAAGGAGAAGTTACAACACACACGGCAGAAATACAAAAGATCCTAAGAGACTACTACAAGCAACTCTATGCCAATAAAATGTACAACGTGGAAGAAATGGACAAATTCTTAGAAAGGTATAACCTTCCAAGATTGAACCAGGAAGAAGTAGAAAATATGATCAAAACAATCACAAGCAATGAAATTAAAACTGTGATTGAAAATCTTCCAACAAAGAAAAGTCCAGGACCAGACGGCTTCACAGGTTAATTCTATCAAACATTTAGAGAAGAGGTAACACCCATCCTTGTCAAAGTCTTCCGAAAAATTACAGAGGAAGGAAAACTCCCAAACTCATTCTATGAGGCCAACATCACCCTGATACCAAAACCAGACAAAGATATTACAAAAAAAGAAAATTACAGACCAACTGCACTGATGAATATAGATGCAAAAATCCTCAACAAAATACTAGCAAACAGAATCCAACAACACATTAAAAGGATCATACACTACGATCAACTGGGATTTATCCCAGGGATGCAAGGATTCTTCAATATACATAAATCAATCAATGTGATACACCATATTAACAAATTGAAGAATAACAACCATATGATCAACTCAATAGATGCAGAAAAAGCTTTTGACAAAATTCTACAGCCATTTATGATAAAAACTCTCCAGAAAGTGGGCATAGAGGGAACCTACTTCAACATAATAAAGGCCATATATGACAAACCCACAGCAAACATCATTCTCAAAGGTGAAAATCTGAAAGCATTTCCTCTAAGATCAGGAACGAGACAGAATGTCCACTCTCACCACTATTCTTCAACATAGTTTTGTAAGTCCTAACCACGGCGTTCAGGGAAGAAAAAGAAATAAAAGGAACACAAATTGGAAAAGAAGTAAAACTGTCACTGGTTGCAGATGACATGATACTATACATAGAGAATCATAAAGATGCCACCGGAAAACTACTAGAGCTAATCAATGAATATGGTAAAGTTGCAGGAAACAAAATTAATGCCCAGAAATCTCTTGCATTCCTAAACACTAACGATGAAAAATCTGAAAGGGAAATTAAGGAAACACTCCCATTTACCACTGCAACAAAAAGAATAAAGTACCTAGGAATAAACCTACCTAGGGAGACAAAAGACCTGTATGCAGAAAACTATAAGATACTGATGAAAGTAATTAAAGATGATACAAACAGATGGAGAGATATATACCATATTCTTGGATGGAAGAATCAATATTGTGAAGATGACTATACTACCCAAAGCAATCTACACATTCAGTGCAAACCCTATCAAATTACCAATGGCATTTTTTACAGAACTAGAGCAAAATATCTTAAAGTTTGTATGGAGACACAAAAGACCCCGAATAGCCAAAGCAGTCTTGAGGGAAAAAAATGGAGCCAGAGGAATCAGGCTCCCTGACCTCAGACTATACTACAAAGTTACAGTGATCAAGACAATATGGTACTGGCACAAAAGCAGAAATATAGATCAATGGAAAAGGATAGAAAGCCCAGAGATAAACCCACACACCTATGGTCAACTAATCTATGATAAAGGATGCAAAGATACACAATGGAGAAAAGACAGTCTCTTCAATAAGTGGTGCTGGGAAAACTGGACAGCTACATGTAAAAGAATGAAATTAGAACACCCCCTAACACAATGCACAAAAATAAACTCAAAATGGATTCCAGACCTAAATGTAAGACCAGGAACTATAAAACTCTTAGAAGAAAACATAGGAAGAACACTCTTTGATATTAATCACAGCAAGATCTTTTTGAGCCACCTCCTAGAGTAATGGAAATAAAACCAAAAATAAACAAATGGGACCTAATGAAACTTCAAAGCTTTTGCACAGCAAAGGAAACCATAAAGAAGACGAAAAGACAACCCTCAGAATGGGAGAAAATATCTGCAAATAAATCATTGGACAAAGGATTAATCTCCAAAATATATAAACAGGTCATGCAGCTCAATATTAAAAAAACAAACAGCCCAATCCAAAAATGGGCAGAAGCCCTAAATAGACATTTCTCCAAAGAAGACATACAGATGGCCAAGAAGCACATGAAAATGTGCTCAACATCACTAATTATTAGAGAAATGCAAATCAAAACTACAATGAGGTATCACCTCACACCAGTTAGAATGGGCATTATCAGAAAATCTACCAAAAACAAATGCTGGAGAGGGTGTGGAGAAAAGGGAACCCTCTTGCACTCTTGGTGGGAATATAAATTGATACAGCCACTATTGAGAACAGTATGGATGTTCCTTAAAGAACTAAAAATAGGGCTTCCCTGGTGGCGCAGTGGTTGAGAGTCCACCTGCCGATGCAGGGAACACGGGTTCATGCCTCGGTCTGGGAAGATCCCACATGCCGTGGAGTAGCTGGTCCGTAAGCCATGGCCGCTGAGCCTGTGCTCCGCAACGGGAGAGGCCACAACAGTGAGAGGCCCACGTACCGCAAAAAAAAAAAAAAAAAAAAAAAAGAACTAAAAATAGAACTATCACATGATTCAGCAATCCCACTACTGGGCATATACCCATAGATAACTATAATTGAAAAAGACACATGCACCCCAATGTTTGTTGCAGCACTATTTACAATAGCTAGGTCATGGAGGCAACCTAAATGCCCATCGACAGATGAATGGATAAAGAAGATGTGATACATATATACAATGGAATATTTCTCAGCCATAAAAAAGAACAAAATTGGGTCATTTGTAGAGATGAGGATGCATCTAGAGACTATCATACAGAGTGAAGTAAGTCAGAAAGAGAGAAACAAATATCGTATATTAACACATATATGTGGAATCTAGAAAATGGTACAGATGAACCGGTTTGCAGAGCTGAAATTGAGACACAGATGTAGAGAACAAACATGGACACAAAGGGGGGAAAGCGTCGGGGATGGGGGTTGTGGTGTGATGAATTGGGAGATGGGATTGACATGTATTCACTGATGTGTATAAAATGGATGACTAATAAGAAAATAAATAAACATTTTAAAAAAAGAAAGTTACAAAAAGGACCAATGATGAAAAATTTGCCATAATTAACTCTACCCTTGGCAAAGAGGACTAAAACAAAGAGATTAAAAAAAAAAAAAAGCACTGTAAATGATTTTTCTCTGTCTTATGACTTTCTTATAAAATTTTTTTCTCTAGCTTAATTTATTGGAAGAATATAGCACATAATGCACATAACATACAAAATATGTGCTAATTAACACTTTATCTTATCAGTAAGACTTCTGGCCAACAGTAGTCTATTGGTAGTCAAGCTCTGGGGGAGTCAAAAGTTATATGCAAATTTTCAACTGCATAGGGTGTTGGTGTCCCTAACCCTCACATTGTTCGAGGGTCAACTGTGTATCCATATTTATTGACCTAAAACAATGTCCATATTTGTATGTGTATACCTATATTCAACCTGGAAGTTTCTATATAGAGAGTATTCATAATTACTTTTTAAACTTTTTAAATTAATTTTTCCATTTACATATTTTCTGCAGTGAGGTTTTATTCATTATCATAACAGAAAAAATGAAATTTAATGAAAGATAAAGGGTAATTTGTAAGGACTGTATTTATTAGTGTTAAGAAATAATGTCACTTAAATTGTCCCAATGTCTTCTTAGTTCAGTCTCCCAAGGCAAGAGAAATAAAAGCAAAAATAAACAAATGGAACCTAATCAAACTTACAAGCTTTTGTACAGCAAAGGAAACCATAAACAAAATGAAAAGTCAACCTACAGAATGGGAGAAAATATTTGCAAATGATATGACTGACAAGGGCTTAATTTCCAAAATATACAAACAGCTCTTACAACTCAACAACAAAAAAACAAACAACCCAATCAAAAAACTGGCAAAAGAAAAAACAAACAACAAAAAATTGGCAGAAGACCCAAATAGACATTTCTCCGAAGAAGACATACAAATGACCAACAGGCAAATGAACAGATGTTCAACATTGCTAAGTATTAGAGAAATGCAAATCAAAACTACAATGAGGTACCACCTCACACTGGTCAGAATGGCCATCATTAAAAAGTCTACAGATATCAAATGCTGGAGAGGCTGTGGAGAAAAGGGAATCCTCCTGCATTGTTGGTGGGAATGCAAGTTGGTGCAGCCACTATAGAAAACAGTATAGAGGTTCCTCAAAAAACTTAAAATAGAGTTTGCCATATGATCTAGCAATCCCATTCCTGGGCATATATCTGGACAAAATTATAATTCAAAAAGATACATGCATCCCTATGTTTATAGTAGCACTATTTACAGTGGCTAAAACATAGAAACAACCTAAATGTCTATCAACAGTTGACTGGATAAAAAAGATGTGGTACCTACATACAATGGAATACTACTCAGCCATACATAAGAATGAAATAATGCCATTTGCAGTGACATGGATGGACATAGTGATTATCAAACTAAGTGAAGTAAGTCAGAAAGATGAATACAAAGACCATTTGATATCACTTATACGTGGAATCTAAAATATGACACAAATAAACTTATCTATGAGACAGAAACAGACACATGGACATAGAGAACAGATGACCTGTGGTTTCCAAGGGAGGGAGGTGGTGGGTGGATGGCATGGGAGTTTAAGGTTAGCAGATGCAAACTATTACATATAGAATGGATAAACAACAAGGTCCTATTGTATAGCACAAGGAGCTATATTCAATATCCTGTGATAAACCATAACGAAAAGAATACAAAGAAGAATGTATATATATGTATAACTGAATCACTTTGCTGTACCGCAGAAATTAATACAACATTGTAAATCAACTATACTTCAATAAAAATAAAGAAAAAGAAATAATGCACTAATGATTAAACTGGTATGAACTCCTAGAATATTACGTAACATTTATTAAATTTCTTTTATTTCCAATTAAAATATAGCCATATAATTTGGGAAAGATGAAAATTACTTATAACAATTTAAGCAGGGGCTGGGAAAATTGATAATTTAAATCATGCTAAATGTGCCTCACCAATTTTTTGGAAAAATGTTTCTTACCTACTGTTTAAAAATTTCTGTAGCAAAAGCTTTTATTTTTCTTGAATTTTTCCATTAAAACAAAGTTTGAACATTCTTGAATTTTTCCATTAAAACAAACTTTGAACATTTCCAAAAGATTCAAACTTCCTATTTCTTGATAGTTACGAATAATCTGATCTGGAGCTACAATGGATTCCTAACTTGAATGCTTCCCTTGGAACTTTTCTGAACTCCAAAAGGCATGTTGGATTAGGAGGTACAGCCTCTAGTCCCAAAGGCAGAATATTTTTGACACAATTTATGTCACAGAGGTTGCAAACCGGATGCCCACTTTTCACATCCTGCTTGAGGTAATGTTTTCCTTGGCTTACATGATGTTTCAAAAATGTTAAATTATTTAACAACAATTTTAAAATGTTTCATTTCATAGCAAACTGAAATTTGGGATTCTGGGCTCCATTATTGCTACCCTGCATGACAAAAATCTTCTGGAATAAAGCAGCTGTGGGGCTACCAGGATGGGGCTTTCACACTTAAGTTTGCCACACAATATCTGCATTGCTCATTGTCTTACTTGTCCAACTACTTTATAGAAGTTGAATTTACGACCACTTCTTTAGGCTATGTCCAAAGTCTTGCCTGACAGAAAATGATTTCCCAAAGTGCTTGCTATGTCATCAAATTCCCAAAAATAAAGACATTTTTTGGTTTATGAAACTCTACAAAATTTCTAGGCAGACAGCAGCCGTGTATCATGGGAAAGATTAATAATTTCATTCTCCTGTTAACAAAGATTGGTTTGTTAATGCCCAAGTGGGGAGGAGAGTTCTAAGTGAAGGTCATATATAGGATATGTAAATGTTCATGAGGGATGCAATAAGCAATGAGTACCAAATGTCTACAAAAGTCTGAGTGATCAGGCTGTGGAGAGGAGAGTTAAAATGACAGTTCATAAAAAACAAGAGAGTTAATTTACTTTTGAAGTTAATGGGTAAAAATTCCCTGACCTGTGATGAACACAAATAGCAGGTTAAAAAGATGCTCACATTGGCTTTTGAACTATTTTGAATAAGTTGCAGATTTTGAAATATGTGGTTAAATATACATATTTTTAAAAGAAGAAGACCAACATATGTTTAATATTCTATGGTCCTTAATCTCAGAAGTGCTTTTTAATTGTCATGCTTTTCTTGCTTTTCATGAAAAACAATTTTGAAATCTGTTGTTTTCTCTTCAAGACACATGCAATTAGTTTGTTTTTTGACATTGCTCTAAGAGTAAACATGATTAAAATGGTAATGAGCCATTCATACAGCCATTAATAAAATGTGTAATAAATCCATACTTAGAATTCCCATGTAGTTCTTTCTGTAAATCTATTCAACTTTTTGAATTTTGTCTCATGTAATTTTGGAACTGAGATTTACCACAGTCAGCCATTATCAGAATTATTTGCTGCCGTAAGGGATGATAAAAACTGGGTCAGAGAATATAGGTCTAATTTGAGGAAACAGAGTATATGCTCTTTTTACTCATTCAAAAACAGTTACTAAAATCTGATTACATGTTACTTAACACTAGTCCTTGCTGAGGAGGTTCCTGTTCATAAGGAGCTACCACCTTAGCCAGGCAGAAAGACAGCTATTGACAGAAAGACAATAACTAGTACAATGTGATAACTGTTTAATGATCTGAGGCAACTGCAGAGGGAGCACAGGAGGATAGATTAATATTGCTATGAGAATAGGAGAGTTCCCCCCAAAAAAGCAATAACTGTGAATTGGACTTAGGATATGATATTATCACATAGCAAAGGGATACAGAAAAAGCACATGGTAGGTTCAGGGAGCCATAAGTAAACTCATGATTGAAAAATAACTTTGATGAGAGATAAGACTGTGAAAGGGTATTGAGGACCAGATGGCATGTTTCATACTGAGACATTTTCCAAGGAAAATTGAGGACAACTGCAAAATATATACCAAGAGTCTTGGAAGTTATATATACCTTGAACAATTTCATGTATAGCAGTTTTTTCTAAAAAAATAACGTGAAATAGACTATGATATAGTAGTAGGGATGCTCCTCACAGCAATATCTAGAATACAAAAATTTGGAAGTATCTTAATAAATGGGCAAAAATAGGGGCCTGAAATAGGGGTAGAGCTTCAGAATAGATCTTTAGAATTACCTACATTTTGATATTTAAGGATAAGATTTTATAGTTAAAGCAAACTGAGTTATACAAAGATCAACTTCCAACGTCTCTAATTCTTTCAAGACTTGAACTATTTCTCACATCCCCATCTGCAATATTCCCATTGACTTTAATGACTTGCGAAGAAGTTAATAGATTCAGAGGAGGCCTGGGGGAAATGGCTGTTTGGCAAAGTGAGTCTGATGGAGAGAGAGCCAGGTTTCTGCATTGTATCCATTTATTCACCCTCACCCTTTGGTACCTATTGTTCACATGTTTCATTTACACTTTTTCGGGACAAATTTATCACTTTTCCCTAAAATGTGATTTAGTATGTCCAGTATATACTAAGACAACCTCTTATCAAAGGCAGTTTTTTATTCATTCTAACTTCTAATTTTTTTTTACTTCCTAAATTATTTATTTATCTTTTATACAGCAGGTTCTTATTAGTTATCTATTTTATACATATTAGTGTATATATGTCGATCCCAATCTCCTAATTCATCCCACCACCACCCCCCACATCCCCCCTTGGTATCCATACGTTTATTCTCTACATCTGTGCCTCTATCTCTGCCTTGCAAACTGGTTCATCTGTACCATTTTTCTAGATTCCACATATATACGTTAATATACGATATTTGTTTTTCTCTTTCTGACTTACTTCACTCTGTATGACAGTCTCTAGGTCCATCCACATCTTATTTAACTTCTAAATTAAAGAATGGCATATGAAGGCAGACAGCTTGACTGCAAATTTTGCCTCCACCATTTTCTTTTTCTTTTTCTGAATTATTTATTTATTTATTTTTGGCTGTGTTGGGTCTTCGTTGCTGTGCGCGGGCTTTCTCTAGTTGCGGTGAGCTGGGGTTACTCTTTGTTGAAGTGCGCCGGCTTCTCATCGCGGTGGCTTCTCTTGTTGCAGAGCACGGGCTCTAGGTGCGCGGGCTTCAGTAGTTGTGGCTCGCAGGCTCCAGAGTGCAGGCTCGGTAGTTGTGGCACACGGGCTTAGTTGCTCCGCGGCATGTGGGATCTTCCCGGACCAGGGCTCAAACCCGTGTCCCTTGCACCGGCAGGCAGATTCTTAACCACTGTGCCACCAGGGAAGTCTGCCTCCACCATTTTCTACCTGAGTGATCTTTGGCAATAAACTTAACCCTTCTCTTCCTCAGTTTAATCATCTGTAAAAATTTGGAATAAATTAAAACTTACTTGTTATGGCTTGAATTGTGTCCCTCAAATATTTAAATATTAACGTCATAAACCCCAGTATCTCAGAATATCACCCTATTTGGAAATAGGGTCATTGAACATATAATTACTTAAATGATGTCATATGGGAGTAGAGTGGGCCCCCAATCCAATGGGACTGGTGTCCTCATCAAAAGGGTAAATCTGGACACAGACATGGACAAAGGAAGAATGCTACAGGAAGATGGAAGCAGAGTCTACAGGCCAAGGAACACCAAAGAGTGCCAACAAACACCAGAAGCCAGGAGAGAGGCATGGAACAGATTCTCCCTAATAGCCATCAGAAGAAACCAAACCTGAGATTTTCTGGCTCTAGACTTCTACCCTCCAGAACTGTGAGACAATATATTTTTGTTGTTTAAACCACCCAGTTTGTGGTACTTTGTTAAGGCAGTCCTAACAAACTGATATATTACCTCATGGTACATTTGAGAGAATGAAATGTAAAGCTTATAGAATGATCCTTCTCACATAATAAGCTAACATTTTTAGCCATCAACTAAAAGAGAAATAAAAGTCTGGGTACAGTTGTTCTTTGTGGTACTCCTCAATTATGACAGCTACCTAGATCTAGACTGCTCTCTGTAAGTCGGGTAAACTAAAACTTAGCACTTAAATAACCAACTCACCACTTAAAAAACAATTCCAGTGTGAACCCTCCTGCTAGACTGCCATTCATATCCAAAGAATGCTGCCATCTTTTTCTTTTTTTACCCCTTCAATTTGATGCAAAAACTTCAACTCATTTTTAGCTTTTCTATTTCCTTCATGATTGGTCACAAACTCTTATTTTCTGTTTGGTGTATGTTCAGGTTTTCATAACATAACATTTAGACTATGTTAATGGTCTCCATATTGTTTCCCTGTATATAAACTCTGCTGCTCAGCACATTATCCTGAAATGTCTTTCTGAGCATGTCATCGCCTTGCTAGAAAATGTAGTGTTTTCAGAAACTGGTTTAAATTCTTTAACTTGACATTCAAGACCTTTTATGATTAGACTAACATTTAATTTCCCAAACTCATATTCCACACTCAGGAAGTTGATTTCCATTTAGCAGGTATGCCCAGGGCAGACAGCATAGCAAAAAAAGCCTCCTGTTTTTGCATTTCATCTTCTGCCAAACAAATATTATGGCTAAATTTTTTAATAAACTGTCTTCTTTGTTCCCAGAATACTTCACTGCTATTATTTTATTTTTAATAACTATGTTAGACTTGGGAAAAAGTTTATAAAATATGGTGAATACTTATTTACTAATTACCCAGAATAAACTACATAGCCTTAAAAAAATATCCTCAGAGGTTCATTATGTGCTCTTCCCCAACATAACCTTCTTTCTTAAACTTCAGAGAAAACCAGGTTCATAAATGTCTTTATATTTGTACTATGTTTCTACCTTTTAAAAATATAGTATTATTTTTACACTTAGTATTTTATATTTATGCTGTATGTATCCCTCTACAACTTGTTTTTTACTCCAAATTATGCCCTTGGGACTCATCCTATTGATTCATGTAGCTCTAGTTCACTTATTTTTCCTTTTGTATGGATTTTTATTGTGACTATATCAAAATGAATCCATTATCCTGTTGGTGGACATTTAGTTGGCATCTGATTTTATTCCATTCATTTATCATTCATTAAAGAAATATTTATTACACATCAAAGATACAAGAGGAAAATGAATTACCCATCCTCCTGAGGCTTATGTTCTAGTACAAATCCAACCTCTTTTACAAACAAACATGAGTTTATCTAGAGTAAATTTCCAGTGATGAAATTGCTGGGGCATTGGTTATACATATCTTTAACATCAGTAGAAACTGTCAAATTTTCCTCCACAATGATTATACCAGAATATTAGAATGTTATTTGATCTACATCCTCATTAATACTTGACATTGTCAAACATAAATTTTACCAACCTGATAGTTGTAAAATAGTTTCTCGTTATAGTCTTAATATGCAATTCCCTAATTACTACAGATATAAAATTTTTTTAAAGTTCATAGGCCATTTGTGTTTCCTGTGCTTTTCTCTATTTTTTGTACTGGAATATTTGACTTTTTAAAACTGATTGGTGGGAGTTCTTTATATTTTTTTGCATGCTAATCTTAATGCCTTTAAACAAAGTTTTATAATTTTCTCTACCAAAGTCAACACTTCTTTTGATACATTAGTCTTACCCTATATATTAACTTTTTAAAATGATGTTTATAAATTACATTTTCTAATTGTTTGTGTTTGTAAATGGATTTTATTTGGGGATCTAGGTCAAGGGTTAGCAAATCTTTCTATAAAAGTCTAGTTAGTAAATATTTTCAGCTTTGTAGACCAAGGAGCAAAATCCAGCAACTGTTCTCACCAAAAAGCTAAGAAATTTTTGACATTTAAAATCATTTTTAGCTCACGGGTCTTAGAAAAACAGGCAGCAAAATGGATGTGGTTTACAGGCTGTGTAGTTTGCCAATCCCTTTACTAAACTGTGGCACACTTACCAAATTCTCTTGTTAAGTGTAATAACTTGTAGATTTGTGTGAATGTTCTAGTTAGGCAATCATATTGTCTAGGATGTGGAGTATTTATACTTTTCTTTCTAATCATCATAAAATTACTTCTTTTTTTACTGTATTTGGTTAGGACTTCCAGAAAAATATTTAGTAAAAGTGTGTTGATCGTGTTATACTCTTGTTTTTTGTATAAAAGGGACCATCATAATATTTCACCATTGGGTATGGTATTTGTTATGGGCTTGTATTGGAACATTTGTCAGCTTAAGGGACTGTCTTCTATTCCTAGTTTCCTGAGAGTTTATTACTTTTATTATAAATGCATATTTAATCATTTTAAATTATTTTTCTTCTTTTAAATTAAAATTATTTTATTTTCCCCTTTTGACTAAAGCAAAGCATATGAAGATATTTTCTCATGTTAAACTTTTCTGATTACTTGTATTAAGCTTTGCTGAATAAGATTTGCTGCTATTTTACTTAGAATTTTTCATCTATGATAATATATAAGATTAATCCATAAATTTCCTTTCTCATATTGCCTTTTTCTGGTTTTGGTAACAACGCTATATTAGCTTCATAAAGTGAAATGGAGAGTATACTCACTTTATGATTATTTGAAAGGATTGGCATGTAATTGAAATTATCTGTTTCTTGAAAATAGGCTTCACCTGCAAAAACATCTGAGCTCAGTAGGTTTAAGTATGTATGTCTGCAGATTTTAAACTATTGATTCCGTTTCTTTAGTGGTTCTGTATCTTTTGAGATTTTTATTTCTTAAAAATGAGATTTGATAAGATATGCTCTAGGAAAAATTGCTCCTTTTACCTAAGTCTTCACGTTTATTGGCATAGATTTGTATTACTTTGAGTTTTAAGACATTTTATTATGAAAAATTTCCAAACATTCATCAAATAGGTTAATAAAATAAACTCCCCTGTACCCATTTGCCAACATCAATTATATATATTATATAAACATTCTACTGTTTAATTTCATCTATCTTCCTGACACACTTTTTTTGGCACAAATATTTTAAAACAAATCCAATAAATCATATAATTTTTTCTCTGAATAATTCACTATGTATTAATTTAAAAATTAATAATAATAAATAAATATCTTCTAATATTTGTCTGCATTTAACTTTCCTCTATTTTTTTTTTTTTAATGCATCCTCTGGGGGAAAAATTTAAGCTTCTAAGCTCAGTCTGGTTTTCTCTGTAGTTTCTCTCTTAGAATGAATTAGTTTCAATGCTCATATGGCCTTGTTAGTCATTTTATCTTCATGGTTAAAAACTATTCTGTAATTATAACATTGCATATAGAAAAACTATGCAACTTGAAATTAGAGAATCTGAATTATAGTTCCCACTTACTATCTACATGCAGTTTGCAAGTTATTTAGGTCTTCTGCATCTCTGTTTTCTTAATTGGTTCAACAGAGCAAAGTATTTTATTTATCTCCTACTGAGAATTCAAGAATTTAAATATATATTAATATACTTGTAAATTTTTAAATGCTATAGAGAATGTCATTTGCAAAAGCAATATGAAATGCTGTATTAATCAGTGCAAATTTCTCTGGACTTCTGAATGGAGAACTCAGTGTGCATGATCTACTGATGGAATATAAGTAGCCCAATCTCTGTATATTAGGGATCAAGTTTTAAGTTTGTCCTATAATATTTGATATGAGCAGAATTTTGCAGAGGAACATAATTTAATAATAATCCTACTGCTGTTGGTTTGGAGTTGGGTAAAAGAGGTGATGACATTTTCAACTCTTAAAGATTTATGTTCTATCCAATGGCAAAAAGAATTCTCTTCTGTCCCAGTATTTATACTTTGAAAATTATAGCAGAGGTGCTAGGATAATATGTCTCCATACATTTTCCAGCTACCACTTGCAATCTCTTTCATTAATTCTCATACTCATTTTCCTAACCCTCATATTAAAATTTTATACTGGATTCTAGGCTTAAGCCAATTTTTGGTTGTTGAGATATAAATGAGCAAGAAGTGTAAATGGAAAATGTGTTATGTTGTCTTTTTCTACATGCTTGTTTAATTGTGGTACTGGATACATTTGGGTGATGATGGAGTTAATTTAGCTTAGTAAAGAGGAAGAAAAAATGGAGGCAACAAGGGTAATGGTATCCTGAGCTTGTATTAGGACATTTGTAATGCTGAAATATGAGAAACTTGTTCCTATTTCTTGCCTTCCTCCCAATCAGTTTGCATATATACAGAAATGTGTTAGTTCCCAAGGGCTGTTTCAAACTCTTACTGTATGCAAATATCTGTATGTACATATGTTCACTCACACACACACACACACACACACACACACACACACACACACACACCCCTTTGCCATTTGCAATTTTGCCTTTGTAGCAAAAGATACAGTTTTAGTCCAAAAAAGATATGATGAAATTGTCTTAGAAATAAAGGACATGGATGTATTGTCTCTCTATTCTTCTTCTGTGTTTAGGGTGATATTTGAATCTTAAATGTCTACTTTGTGCAATTGCTTATAACATAAATCAATGTGACAATGGCAATAGCCCATGTCAGACTTTTCATGCCAGCTGATGTCCAGTCATTAAATAACTCTATCAGCCACCATGATGCTTGGAATTGAAAAAGTTATTTTATCACACATTAGTCTGGCAATGAATAAAAGGCCAGTGGCCATTTTGAGTGTTACACTTTTGTTTCTACAGAATATATAAAACTATAAAATCGATCCAACTAATAAATGCTTCCACTTCTGCAGATACTATAAAGTTGTAACTTTTTTTTTTACTAGAACTATAACTCACTTACCATCAAAGTATCAAAAACTTCTGAGTGCTTATTTTTGACAGCACACTGGAGGATAGATATTGAACCATCAACAATGACGAGAAGAAAACTATGGAGGATAAGATATTGACAACCTGCTCAAGCCACCCTAAGATGAAACCTAGATTTACTAGAGCTTATACTACTGCTATTGTATGATTCAGCAGGTATATACCAGTGTGACATACCACCCGGGTGTTCTGATTTTTCAGGCAGTTCTTATGACATACAAGTTGCTAACAATATTGAACTTTATCATTGTTTAGAGCTAACTTTCTTATTTTAAAGTGATACATGATCAGGAACAAGATGTTACTAATGTGGGGGAGAGAGAAGAAGTTTTGTGAGAAGTGTCTAGAGGAAGTGAAAAATTGGATGTGGAGAAGGAGAGCACAAGATGGTTTATGCTCAAACTTGCTTCCATTTACTAGTTTTGAAATCTCTAAAAAGAGTCCTATAATTAAAAAGTGAAGGTTAATGTTTTCAAAGTGATTTCGGAATACAGAGAATATACAGTGTCATCTCAGGGCTTAGGAGACAAAGTGTGATCTTGAGTGGTAGGTAGTTTTTTTCAATATCCATGAGGATCATACTGCAGCTCTGACACCATGAGAACTGAAACATTATTAATGTCCAGGAGAACTTCACATGTAGATGGAAATGAGCAGAAAAACTTGAGAGAATGTCTTTGGAATCATATAAAATAGACATTGGTGACCTTCAAAAATAACTGGAGATTGGGGAAATAGTGGAATGAGTGTTATGGTGCTGAAGTCATTCTCTTTAAAACTAGAAGGTGGCAAAATAGGGTAATACTAATAACCTAATATACATAAATATAAGTTACATAGGTAAGAAGGGATGGTGTCTCATGATTTTAACAGCCAGTGGTATAGAGGGAGAGAATATTTTTATGTATTGCAAAAGGTTAATGGATTATCTCATAGTCATACTGTATTGAGTACTAAGACAAAAAGCAAAAACAAAATTCTGCTTGTGGGACTTTCTGCAGACTAACTGTTTGAAAATAATTGATATGTAGCTGTTCTAATATCTGCAATTCAATATCTTTATAGTTGAACATCTAAATCTTTTTGTTCATTGTTTCATCTGACTTTGACTTATAGTGGCTTCACTTCTTTCACATTTGGTGATCTTTGATAGACTTTATAGCTTCATCTTATCCATTGAGAATCTAGCATAACACAAATTGGGAAATCTTTTTTCCTAAGACAATTTACTTCTACATTTACTAGTATCCAAGCTGAGATCGTTTCAGCCTCCTGATGATCGTAGTCAGTGGGGAAATCACTGACTCTGAGTCTCAATTTCATTCCATCTAAGACTGAATATCCTCACGGCAGTGTTATTGTTGGAAAATGTCCTCAGAACAACCATTTTTAGGGCCATGTACCGTTCTAGCGGTGGATCATTTTTTTCTTTTCTTTTTTTTTTTACTATGAGAAGATAATTAAAGACTACCTTATATCTTGTGAAACTAACTATGTTAGAACACTGGGAAGTGTTCTATTTAGGATATAGTTGGACTGTTGTAACAATGGTCTATCAATACACTTAGCCACTTGTAAACATAATGTGTGAAGCAGAAGTAACATTAACTATATACAGACATTTGTCATCATTATCTTCTGGAGCTTTTGTTGTTAAAATCTACAAAATAATCTGAAATACTGGTGTGCTATGCTTCCTCTTTTACCTGATATTACTCTTTGCCTTTTTTTAAAAATCTTGGAAGTCACCAGATGGAGAGTTTTCAAACGTGGTAAGGCACTTTATTTCTGGGGTTTTTGTTGTTGTTAATCTTAAAGTTAATGGTTTTCTCATTTTGAAAAAAATTTATATTTTAATTATTTGGAAAACTGTATTTTAAAAAGAGGAAAAATGACAACTGTAATTCCTTCATATAGAAAAATAGTATTATCATTTTGAATTATTCAATTCTAGTATACATATGCATTTTTACTAATATATTTTCATTTAATATGAAAATTGATAACATATTTTCATTTAGGGAATAGATTTTTTTTTTTTTTTTTTTGCGGTACGCGGGCCTCTCACTGTTGTGGCCTCTCCCATTGCAGAGCACAGGCTCCGGACGCGCAGGCTCAGCGGTCATGGCTCATGGGCCCAGCCGCTCCGCGGCATGTGGGATCTTCCTGGACCAGGGCACGAACCCGCGTCCCCTGCATTGGCAGGTGGACTATCAATCACTGTGCCACCAGGGAGGCCCGGGAATAGATTTTTTAAAAAATAAATTTATGGGCTTCCCTGGTGGCGCAGTGGTTGAGAGTCCGCCTGCCGATGCAGGGGACACGGGTTCGTGCCCCGGTCCAGGAGGATCCCACATGCGCAGAGCGGCTGGGCCCGTGAGCCATGGCCGCTGAGCCTGCGCGTCCGGAGCCTGTGCTCTGCAGCGGGGAGAGGCCACAGCAGTGAGAGGCCCGTGTACGGCAAAAACAAAACAAAACAAAACAAAACAAAAATAAATAAATAAATTTATATGATCAATCTAGAAGTTCAAATAAACTTTAAAAATTGAAACAAAATATGGCATAAAATTTTAACACCCTAATGTAACACTCTAATACTTTAATAAACCCTATCAAGATCTCTAAGTATACCCACACACACACACGATTTCCATATATAGCATATTATGTAATATCATGTTATACATGCTGTTCTATAACTACCCTTTTCTCTTAATAGTATGTTCTAAACTGCACAGGAACAACTTTTAAGAAAAATTGCAATAAGGATACAGCTCAAGAGAATAGTTTGAGACAGTGAAAGCTTAGATATATAACATTTATTCTCATCTTTTCATGAGATCTTTCAAATATGTGCCTTTATAAATCATTGCCATCTGTGATTTGGTTCGTTTCCATTCATTCTTGCATGCATGTATACATTAGGCATTAATTTCACTATTGGGAGTCTATTATTTTGAGTGCTAGAACTAGATGCTGGGAAACAAATGTAGCTCTGCCTTTGAGACATACCAACTCAGTGAAGAGGAAACAGAATTAAATACATACAAAACATATTCATGACCTATATTAAAAACACTGGGGGTACTTAGAGGAGTGGGCAATTCTTCCTAAGGGGGAAATTGGTTTAAAAACCCTAAAGAAGAATATCTTAGTTGAGTCTTGAAGATAAAAGATGTTTGTTTAACTTATGGACTTGTAAGACAGGGTGAAGGAGAAGAAATACGAAATAGTATCTGGTATTCAAGTAACAGCAAGTTCAATATAGTCAGTAAGTCAAAAGTGTAAGATTATTAAATTATAGGTAGTAGTGGTAGCACTAAGCAAACCTAATTAACAAGAAAGTTAATCAGATAGAAAAAGACATTTTTCCAAATTCAATTCATTTTTAGTGATATGTACTCCGTGTATTATCAGACAGCAATACATATGTATTATATGCTCTCCTGCTATGATGGTGAGATTAGATATTCATTTCAGTAAACACTTGAGTATATTTTAATTAAAATGCCTTCTGAGAAAATGGAATGTCGCATTTTTAAATAGAATTTCAGGTTGCTATAGTAACTAATAAAACTGCCATTATTTATTCAGAATAACATAAAAAGCATCTTTAAAGATGGTAAATCACTTTCAAAGTATCCTCACCATTAGTTACTGATATTAAATTGAATTGTATTAACAATTAGTTGAATGTTTCATGTGTGAGAAACTGCAGAAAATGTATATAGAAAAACAGAAAATAGAGATACCTTTTAAAAGCTTATGTGTTAGATGGAAACAAATGTTTAATGCACCTTCTACAAAAGAGAAGACGGTTTCTCTTCACTGATCAGATCATCTGTTAAGTTCAAATCATCCAGTAAAATTATTTTTTGTTGTTGTTCCCATGAAAGTATGCAAGCCACTGAAGCATAAGGGTAGCTAAATGAGGGAAACAGTGACTGACATAAATGAGTAATGCATCCTGGAAATATGTAGCTCTTATGGTAAAATTCCTGAAGGAATACCTGTCTCTATGTTGCAGACCTTCTGACATTGGAAACAAAAGGCCAACTGCAAAAACGTTTAAATATTTAGTTTTTTCACAATATAATGAATGCAATTTGAATCTAAGACATTTTCTGATACAGTTTGAAAGTTAGTTTAGTCAAATTAATACATAATTATGTTTGCATTTACCTAATAATGGCAGAGACTGCTAGATTATTAAAAAAAATTAAGTCAGGAGCTTGAGGTTAAGAATCCAAGTATAAAAGTTAAGAAGAATGCCAGCCAAAGACTTCAAAGACACACTCAAGGCTTGAAAGCAAATTCCAAAAATTACACGTGTGCATACTACTAGTGGACACCATGATGCTTTCTCTTCTTTTTTGAGAAAGCAGCATATTTGCTCTATTGTTCTAGATGGTCTTTCTCTGGCCTTCGTTTCCTCATCTTCATTTTCAGGATGGTGAAAATAATGCATACTGAAAATGGAGAAACGATTTTAAGGATTCTAGCACAGTGCCAATAATCTTTGGTTTCCTTCTTTTGCCCACTGTGTTCAAGTTTCATAAATTTTATAAATCCTACTTTGCCACAGAAATTTACAGAAGAGTGTTTTCACTGAAGGCATAATTTTGAAATTAAGGAAGAGTTTTAAAGTCCTGCATTTTTTTTTAAAAAAATGAGCAAACCACGCATGGCAAAGCAAAGTAATTGGTTTCAGCGATAAAAAGATGCAAACAGATTCTGAGATCCTTTGTCTTATTAGTGCTGACATGATTCATTACTTACATTTAAGAATCCCGTCCATATTGTTTTGCTTCTATGTCGTTGTATTTCCTAGAATAGTAAAAGAAAAAAAGTTTATTTTTTCTTTTTTCACCGTTGTGGCCTCTCCCGCCACGGAGCACAGGCTTCAGACGCGCAGGCCCAGCGGCCATGGCTCCCGGGCCCAGCCGCTCCGCGGCACGTGGGGCATGAACCCGCGTCCCCTGCATTGGCAGGCAGACTCCCAACCACTGCGCCACCAGGGAAGCCCCTTTATACTGTTTTATTTTTCTGTTTAAAGAGCTTGAAAACTTTAGCTGAAATCCTCCTTACATCCTAATGTCTTTCAGGGTTAGTCATTTATCACTGAGCGTTTCAGGAATTTTTTATGGAGTAATGGAACAGACATAAGCATTTCTTATTAAATGGCTCCATAAAATTTTTAATGATAATTTGGAATCAGAACTTAATTTTTAAATGTAATTTTCGTGAATTAACTATTTTCCTCATTTGTTCTAGCAATATTTGATGGATAGCACATGTTTTCTTTGAGAAGACAGAGTTAGAAGGTATGATCAGAAGAAAAACTTAAATCCTACCAGAGAAAAGAACTGCTGGCATTCATAAGAAAATAATATTTTAAAAATAGGACTGGGGGCTTCTCAACCACTGCGCCACCAGGGAAGCCCAGGACTGGACATTTTATTATTATTATTTTTAAATAGTAAGATGAAATAAAATGATGTCTATCCGCCAAAAATTATCCAAGAAACAGATGGCAAGAAAAAAATGTTTTGTGTGTCATCAATTAGTTCATGTTAGTTCTAGCATTCTAAGGAAAGAAAAACTCTTTTCTTAAAATTTATTTATTTTTCCAATGTTAAAGATAACTACCCTGATATTAAGGTGGTGAAATCAAAGCATGAAAATTAGGTGCCAGAATTGGGAAGTTCTGAGTTTTCATCCCATATCCACTGCATATATATTGGACATATTACTTAACTTCTGTAAGACCCAGTTTCCTCAGCTATAAAAAGGAGAAAATAGTGAACAACTGTAGGTAAAATATGAGATTATATGTGTGACACCTTTAGCAAACACTGTGTGTTGTTGATGGTAAACAATCAATAAATGTTATCATTACACTTATATATATTTTTCTCTCAGCATACAGTGTTATACTCAAAATAATTAAAATACATTTACTTCATATTTCTACTCCCCTTGCACAGTTAACTCACTGTTGATCAAGGTAAAGCTAGTGGTGAAGCTTCAGGAAAAATATGGTTTTCAACGCCATTTCTACATTTCCCTCAAATTTTAATAATCATTAGAAAAAGATAAAAAATATATTGATATATTTATACTTTTTCCAAGGAATACTATAATATACCAAATAATCAGTTTTTGTTCTAGTATCATATTTAAGTAATTTTTTAAGAGGTGGAGGAGGGAACAAAGTGACTACGATTTCCTTGAGTACCTTAGTATTTAAAATATTTGCACATTCTGAATGCATATATATTTAAGACATAGTAGTGTATATTTAGGCCATAAAATGCCCTGAAAAGCATAATGACAGATATTTAAGGATTAAAATATCAAAGGTAATTTTACTACACTGTAGGAATATTCCTGAATTCCATCTAATTTTGAAGTAAGTACTTACACCAAGTAACATGAATAATTATATGCTCCTCTAAATTTGTATAAAACCATTTTCATGTATGCACTATATGACTTTAACATATCAGAGGAAATGCTTACAAAATGCAGAATGTTTTAATCAGTGTTTTATAAACTATTTGGGGAAAAGCTTGACAGTCAATCGGAGAAAACCAGTTTAGAAAGAGTTTACCACACATTGTTTACTGCATTCAATCCCTATCTGCACACAATAATCACGGTAGTTTTCCACTGTTTCTATATATAGGGCTTTATATTTTAAAAATTGTCTCAGAATGAGTTTCTAAATTATGTTATCAAATTTGTAGATTTCTTTTCTCAAACCAGATTATACATTCCTAAAGGATAGAATTCCTTTTCATCTAACTTTGAATGAACACCAATCAGTACCTGGTACTCATGGCTGCTTGACTGGATTAAATTGAATTGCATGAAAGACTTCTGGAGTCTGATTTTAGGAGACTTAAATTCACATTCTAGCTCTTCTGTAAATAATCTGTGGGTTACTGAACTAGTTGCAAACACTTTGAGTCTCTGATTCCTCAGCTGTGAAATAGGGATCATAACATGTTCTGCCCTGCTGACCTCAAAGGTCTATTTAGTACAATAATATGAATAAAAGTGTGTTGGTTTACCACAAAAGCATTGCTTCCTTTCTAATCAGGCAGGAGCTCTCCTTTACCAGCTGATACTAAATTATACAGCCCAGATTTTACAAGGCCAACCTTGGGTGGCAAAATAAACAGTCCTATTCCCACTTCCTTTCTCATCAAAAACAAAATAAACTATGTCCTCAAATATTAACTGATATCCTTTTCTATAGAACCAATTATCCAGTAAAATTAAGGAGGTTGCCAAGGACAGGAGTATAGTTATGTCTATTAAAACGTTGAGCCTAATAACAGATCTGAGCAATTTTATTAATTTGATTAT
The DNA here is from genome assembly GCF_949774975.1 of Lagenorhynchus albirostris. Lineage (NCBI taxonomy): Eukaryota > Metazoa > Chordata > Mammalia > Artiodactyla > Delphinidae > Lagenorhynchus > Lagenorhynchus albirostris. The sequence goes on from NC_083105.1 coordinate 37,149,242, forward strand.
TCATTTTTAATTTGCGTTGTGCTTTGTCAGCTTTGATTTGTGTTTGAATTGGATATTTATGCCTTGTCCCGAACTGGATTTGCGTCTCAATTGGGCAAATTTTTTTAAACATAAAAAACCTCAAAAACCAACTACAAACTTTTATCAGTGCTTTTATGATAGTGTTTCTACTGAATTGTTTTCACTATGATACTTAACATATATTTGACACTTTTATTAAACTCTCTATAATCAGCTGTGTGAGTGTACTGTTTCCTGATGGACACTCGCTGATACAAAGTATAAAGGATAGTACCTAAAAAGAGAAGGAAGCTACTGTGTGTGAAGGATTTTCATTTCACTAAAGGAGTAATAACTTTATCCTATAATCAGAGTTTTAAGCAGAAGAATGGTATTTTTAAATTTCCATGATTCTCCTAGTAGTAATAACCCAAGGTCATGGCAACCCAATACATCAAGAGATTCTGAAATTTCAGTATTGAGCACATTCAGATCCTGTGGTTTAATAAAAAAAAAAATTAACAAATAGCTTGCTTACATCAGTTTATTGATTGCTTTAAGGTATATTTAACCCAGATGGGACAAGACACTGGGAAGAAGGCTTAACAATATTAGTCTTCTCTCAAAAATACCTTCAGACTCCTCACACAAACATTTATGAGCCTCCATTCTTAGCCCACTTTGCTATTATCATTATTTTTTCTTTGTTCTACTATCTCAAAAGTACTAATTGGCATGCCCCTGATATCTTACCTTAACTCGATTTGTATGTTGTTCTCATTTCTGAGAAGAAGTCTCAGGAAATTTACTCTCCTGTATAATGTATTGTGCAATTTTTCTTACTCCCTTTTGTCAAAGTCAGGAACAACTTATTCCAAGAAATGTTCTTGTTATTTATTCTTTTCAAGGCTGCTGGCAAATTTCTACATAAAGTTGCTCAATCTTAAGTAAGTTGATGAGGGGGAACAAAGATTTCCATTTAAAATTGTGTGTCTATGGGGGCCAAAGAATCTATTAAACATCAGATTTGGTTTAGAAAATCATGTGGAGGTTGGATGCGGATGAGGCAGGAAGACCACAGAGGATGCTATTTCAATAGCATGAATAAGAGAAGTTAAGTGAATGAGGATAGAGTGTAGGGAAGAGATTTAAAAATTAGTCACCAAATGCAGAAGATGATATTAATAGAAGAGTTGTTGAGTAAATGTGGAAGATAATATAAATAGAAAAGTTGAGGATGGTTGTAACTTGAGCAAAGCTTGGCAAATGACATGACTATTTCTGTCATTCTATGTAGGATCTCATATATCGCTGGTGGGGTTATAAACTGGTATTTCTTTCCTCCCATTCTCTCTTATACCATTTTAATTAGGTCTTCACTTCCACTACTCCAGTGAAAGTGCTCTTGGAAAGGACACTGATGACTTGTGTGCTGCTATACCCAGATGGTCAATTCTGTTCTCATTTTATGTGACGCCTTAGCAGCATTTGACAAAGTTGGTCACTATGTATTCCTTAATATACTTTTGTCACTGGTTTTCTGGACACTAAACTCCTGATCTTTTTCTTTCCTCTCTAATCACTCTATTTTTCACAGTCCATCCTCTTGTGAACTTTTAATGTTTGAATGTCCCAAGGGTCAGCTCTTGGTTCTATTTTCTTCTCTACATACAATCACTTCCTTATAGTCTTATCCAGGGTACTCTAACTTTTCTCAAATTTATATCTCCTGCTAAGAACTCACTCTCAAACTCCAAAGTCCTCTCTCTCAAACAGAGTATAAAACTTTCTTTAATACAGAAATAGCTCATACAACTCAATAACAAAAAAAACAAAAAACAACCCAATCAAAAAATGGGCTGAAGACCTAAATACACATTTCTTCAAAGAAGACATACAGATGGCCTATAGGCACATGAAAAGATTCTCATCATTGTTAATTACTAGAGAAATGAAAATCAAAACTACAATGAGGCACCACCTCACACTGGTCAGAATGGCCATCATTAAAAAGTCTACAAATAACAAATGCTGGAGAAGGTGTGGAGAAAAGGGAACCCTCCTACACTGTTGGTGGGAATGTAAGTTGGTGCAGCCACTATGGAAAACAGTATAGAGGTTCCTCAAAATACTAAAAATGGAGTTGTTGTGTGATTCAGCAATCCTGCTCCTGGGCATATATCTGGACAAAACTATAATTCAAAAAGATACATGCATCCCTACGTTCATAGCAGCACTATTTACAATAGCCAAAACATGGAAACAATCTAAACGTCCATCAACAGATGAAAGGATAAGAAGATGAATATTATTCAACCATACAAAAGAATGAAATCATGCCTTTTGCAGTAACATGGATGGATCTAAAGATCATCATAGTAAGCCAAATAAGTCAGAAAGAGAAAGAAAAATACCATATGATATCACTTATATGGGGAATGTAAAATATGACACAAATGAACATATCTACAAAACAGAAACAGACTCACAGACATAGAGACAGACTTTTGGTTGCCAAGGGGGAAGGGTGTGGGGAGGGTTGAATTGGGAGTTTGGAACTAGTAGATGCAAACTATTATATATAGAATGGAAAACAACAAGATCCTATTGTATAGCCCAGGGAACTATTGATATATTCAATATCCTATAATAAACCATAAGGGAGGGACTTCCCTGGTCGTCCAGTGGTTAAGAATCTGCCTTCCAATGCAGGGGATGCAGGTTCAATCCCTGGTCGGGGAGCTAAGATCCCACATGCCACGGGGCAACTAAGCCTGTGCACCGCAACTACTGATCCCACGTGCCACAACTAGAGAGAAGCTCGCCTGCTGCAACGAAGAGCCTGCTTGCCACAACTAGGACCTGACACAACCAAATAAATAAATATTTTAAAAAAAACATAATGGAAAAGAATATTAAAAAATCTGTATATTTGACATCTTTACTTGGATGCCAAATATATTTTATATATATATATATATATTTTTTTTTTTTTTGAGGTACGCGGGCCTCTCACTGTTGTGGCCTCTCCCGTTGAAGAGCACAGGCTCCGGACACGCAGGCTCAGTGGCCATGGCTCACGGGCCTAGCCATTCTGCGGCATGTGGGATCTTCCCGGACCGGGGCACGAACCCGTGTCCCCTGCATCGGCAGGCAGACTCTCAACCACTGAGCCACCAGGAAAGCCCCCAAATAGATATTTTAAACATGTATGAACACACCCAAAACTACACTCTTGGTCTTTCTTCAACAAACTTTTCTTGCTAGACTTGTCATTTTAGGTGATGGCAACTCAAACTTCTGGTTGCTCACGCTAAAAGTCTTGGGGTTATATTTGACTTCTATATATCTTTACACACCATATACATTCTCTTAGAAAATCCTTTTGTACTTAACCTTCAAGTGCAGGTATCCTCCACTTTCTGAAATTTCACATTAGTCCATCTCACTTTCGTGAAACACCTACATTAGTACGTATTGGCTTTTTCCATAAAAGCAAAAATCCTCTTAGAATTTCTTTTGGCTAATGAAAACAGGTACTAAATTCTTACTCAACTGAATTTTCAATGGAATGAAATTCTTCCCTGTCCCTGCTCAACAGTCCTTCCAATACTTCTAAACTTATTATACTTTTTTCCCCATAATGCTTATCACCTTCTAGCTAACTCTGTAATTTACTTATTATATGTATCATCTGTAGTCTACACCTGAATGTAAACTCTATGAAGGGAGTATCCTTTGTTTTCATTCATTAATATATTATGGATATGAAATGATGCTTCTCACAATATTTTTGCAATAAATACTTGCTGAATGAATAAACCATTTCACAAATCATTTTAACATTGTGTTGTGATATAGAACATTCACATACTCTCCAATAATTCTGCTTCAAATTACATATACCCAGAAGAAATTATAGCATATTTGCACTAGGAGATATATACAATCCAAAATACATATGGGACTCCTATAACTCAATAGCAAAAAAGCAAATAACCCAATTTTAAAAATGGGCAAAGGACTTGAATAGATGTTTCTCCAAAGAAGTCATCTAAATGGCCAATAAGTATATGAAAAGATGTTCAACATCACTAATCATCAGGAACATGCAAATCAAACCACAATGAGTTATCACCTTACATCTTTTAAGATGGCTATTATCAAAAAAACAAAAGATTACAAGTGTTGGCTAGATTGTGGAGAAATGGAACCTTTGTAGGCTATTGGTGGGGCTGTTAAATGGTACAGCCACTATGGAAAACAAAATGGAGATTACTCAAAAAATTAAAAATAGAACTACTGTATAATCCCATAATAGCACTTTTCGGTATATATCCAAGAAATTGGAATCAGAATCTAAAAGACATATCTGCCCTCCCATGTTCATTACAGCACTATTTACAATAGCCAAGATATGGAAACAACTCAAATATCCATTAACAGATGAATGGATAAAGAAAATATGGTATATACATACAATGGAATATTATTCAACCTTAAAAAGAAGGAAATCTTGCCATTTGCAACAACGTGGATTAACCTGGAGGACATTATGCTAAGTGAAATAAGCTGGTCACAGAAGGAAAAATACTGCATGATTCTACTTATGTAAGGTGTCTAAAAAAGTCAAGAAATAGGAATAGTAGGAAATAGTCAACTATAGGAAAATATGCAATGAATCTTAGTAAAAATGTTGAGTGAAAAACGCAGGTTCAAACAAACTACATATGGTGATGATAAATATAAAACTCAGAATACAAATTTGATTAGGAAAGGAATGCATAGTAAATATAAATTAAGGTTAATGTTATAGTTTTTAGTTGGTGTTGGATTTATGGTACTGTTTGTTTTTATAAAGAAAGAAAATAAGACAGAAAGAAGACTATATATGAACCAATGCTAATAGTATATCATGAACTGTACGATATTTTATAATAAGCCATGGATCTAATTCTGTGCACTTAAGTTCCAATTGGAATTTGGGGAGAAACTGTTTATACTTCCCTTTGCCACCCAAGGTTGGCATCTTATTCTCGTCTCATTAGAAGGCCTAGGACTCTTCAGGGCAATTATCTTTTACTTCCCTGTCCTGGGTGTCTCAGTTCTTATAGGAGCATGCTCAATAAGCTATTTGAATAAAGTTGTATCTGTGTCATAGAATTAACAAATCTTTAAGTGTGATCCAGAATACCAAAAGTTCAAAATACCACCCTATTTGTGTGGTTTCAAAAAGTGGAAATGTATTCTCAGCACATAGGTAGGGGAATTTGGTTCAGCAATGTACTCTCCTTAAAAGTAGTCAAAAGCAAAAGTAGTTTAATTTTAATGACACCAGATACTCTGGTTTTTGAACTAATTTAGAAAAAAAAGTAGAAATATGAGTAATTAACTACATGGATGAATTAAAATGAAAACAGCTACCAACATGATGAAATAATATTTAAAAATCAATTTCTTTGAAATATTGTCAAATTTAATTTGGGATGTTTTGGCCACTAAGAACTCTCATTTGGCTCTCTAAATGCAAATGTTCATTTTATTGTTTTTAAAATATTTATGTGTATTTTAAAATTCAGCAGTATCTTGGTTTATGAATTTTATTTTATCCTATAGACATAATACAGCAAATGTGATGATGCTGGTGAAGATAATATACTATTTAGCTATGACACTTTCTGAAAATAATAATTAAAAAATATTATCATGAATGCATGTACTAGAAAACCAATGAAAGGGCTTCCCTGGTGGTGCAGTGGTTGAGAGTCCGCCTGCCGATGCAGGGGGCACAAGTTCGTGCCCCGGTCCTGGAAGATCCCACATGCTGCGGAGTGGCTGGGCCCGTGAGCCATAGCTGCTGAGCCTGTGCGTCTGGAGACTGTGCTCCACAATGGGAGAGGCCACAACAGTGAGAGGCCCACGTACCGCAGGAAAAAAAAAAAAAAAGAAAAAGAAAACCAATGAAAAATAAAATCCAGATCAAATAACTGGCATAACTTAGGAAAAAGCCTAGAGTTTTAGTCTTCATTATTAGTCATATTTTTCTTACTAGAAGAGACTTATGAAATATACCTCTAATATTCATAATAGTTCCAGGAGAATAATAGTTTAATGTTTCAAAACATGCTTAGCAATACATGAATAATATGCTGCAAATTGTGTAAAAACAGTTATAATTATTTTAGAATCAAAGGGTAGATGATAAATAGGAAAAGCCAAGTTTTTGGCTGGGAAATATTTTATTCTTTCCATAAGGGGATAGAAAGTTTACTCTATCACTTTCCTGGTTCTTTACACTGTAAAAGGACTAGATAAAATGAACATGAAAAATTGTCTCTAGTGATAAAAATATAAATGCCATACTAAAGACTTAGTAAAAATTTCTAATGAAGAAATGGTTTATGATTTTATTAAGTATGTTAATTTTATGCAAGAATTTCTATCTTTATTTTAAAGTATTAGTTAAATTAAAGTAGGTTTATATTTTAATATTTAAAAAAATACTCTTACATTTCACATGGAGTCAATGCCCCAAAATAAAGTGGGTTTGTTCATTTTTTTTTCCTAGAGATGTTAGCCAAAATTAGCATTGACCATTATTATAATATAATTAATTCAGATGACAGTGGTCAGCAAAGCAGCATTAAAATCATTTATCATATTAAAGAAGTATTTTCTCATGTTAAATTAAATATAGGATACCTGAGTTATTATAATATACTAGAAGTTCTTACTCTATCAGCTCAAAACTCCCTATATCTTCACAGTGCATAATCTGCTTGATATTGATAAACAACTTGCTGATTATTTCTTATATTAAACATAACTACATTTTGGATCAATAAGAAAGCTGTAGCCCACTGGAAAAGAGAGAAGAAAACCAAATCATAGTGGGTTAACTGATTTGCATGCTCTATGTTACCAGCTGCTGCTCTTAATAATAAATGAAGTCATCACTTTCAGCAATCTGGAAAATAAACTGAAATAATTATGTTTTCAATTTTGATTTAACTGAAAAACAGTTATTGGGAGGGGAAAAAACATTCTCCCAACTGAAAAAAGCTGTAGTTCACTGACAGCCAGGTCAAGAGTGTGTTTTTTACAGTGGCCTAATTTATTGGGTTGCCTATCCACTGAAGTGAAGGCCACCTCAGAGGGCCTTAATGCAGAGGTCCAAGAATAAAACTCAAAAAGCTCTATATTGACAGTCGCCAGATATTACTTAAAGGCACTGTTTTTAGATTAATACTCATTTCTGACCTTACTTTATATAAATAGCTTACATTATTAAACACTTTAACTTGCTTTTCTAGTACAGTAAATATCACATTTAAGCACCAAAATATACTTGAAAGAAGGTTGATGCTATTATGATCCCTATTTTAAATGTAAGGAAACAAATTTATTCACTTGCCCAAGGTCACATAGTAAATGACAGAACATGAATTTCTACAGTCTTTCTGATTCAGACCCTGAGATTTTTTTGCCCCTGTGATGCTGACTTCCTATGTGCTCATTATTAAACCACTATTTACGCTGAGGAATTAATATATAGATCACATATTTGGTTTAAGAAATGTTTTCAAGAGAAACAAAACAACTCTTTATATTGGCACATAGCATAGTAGCCACAATCTAGTACCATGAACATTTAAGAGCACAGTATTCCAGAAGACAGAGCTAGAAGTACCCAGCAGATAAGTTAAAATATTTATTTTATTTGATCTTATAAGTTTGTAGTTAGATACCAAGCTATAGCAATTCAGGGTTACAATGTACAATTGCGGTGTTGTACACCCACAACTCTAGTGAGCACTATTCATGTTGCAGACTATGTAGCTGAGATGATGCACTGGAAGTATCCAACTTCTGTACACATACTTCCAATACTTTTCAGACTTTTGATTTCAAAGAGCTAACACTGGAACACATACCTTTCTATGTATATCACTAAGCAGAAAATAACTAGGAATTAGTATTTACCCTCTTCTAATCAAGGAACTAAAATACAAATTAAGAACAATATAAACTTACATAGTCAAAGCCTTATGTTCAGAGACAGACCAAAAGCAATATGTCAACTGTAACAGGTTAGATTTTTCTAGGGAAGTATCAATAGTAAGAGTTCTGGAGTCTGTTTTAATCTAGATTCTGTTTTTCCTTACTAACAATAGCACCTATCTCATAATTAACTTTGCAAATTTAATGAGCTAGTGTATGTAAACCCCTAGGCACAGTGGTTGTGACATAGACTAGTTCAATTAGTGTTCAATAAATGTTAACTAGTTCTAAAACAAAATTGCAAATATGGCAGAAATAATTGCTTGTTTTATAAATAATTCTTACAAATTAATGAGAAAAAATAAAATAAATTATAACTAAAATAGAAGTAGGCAAACAAAAGAGGAAATTTATTAGTACATAAATAGTCATTTTAAAAAATTCAACCTTGGTCATTATCAAACTAATGCAAAGTAAGGCAAAATGAAAAAGCATTTCTTGTTGTACTCATTAAGCATAATATAATAAATAATATTTATACTGGAGAGCGTGATATAAAAGTAGTTTTATCATTGATGGTGACATTATAATTATACAACTGTATTAGAAATATATTAGATAATATGTATTAAAAGGAATCTTTATGTTAAAAATCTTTGATCCAGTAATATCTGTACTGTGGACCTTATCTAATGAAGTAACCCTGATATAAAAATAAATACATAAATATACTCTGATAAGGGACTCTTACATAAATAATAGTTTATATAAGAATATTACATACTATTAAAAATAAACATTATGAAGAATCTGTAGCAAAAAGGAAAATCCTTGGAGTTTTAAGTGAAAAAGAGAGTAGAAATTGTGAGTATGTAAAAAAGATAAAAGAAATCCTAGCTTGAGATACAACATCACGTCACAGTAGTTGTATTAAATTGGTAGCATTCTGAGTGACTTTTTTCTTGCCTCTTTCCATATTCTGTAATATGGTTACAATACTTTTATAATTTTAAAATACATATTATAATACAAATGATATTAAATAAATTTGTGATTATTTACATTGTCTACATTGGAAAGTTATATTGAGAAACTATGGTGGTAGTCCAAAGAGGAAATATATCAAAATTGTCTGAGAAGTAATTTTTAAAGCCTCAAAACAACCACAAATAAAAAGCACGGTTTCTTTGCCTATATTTAGGTATAAAAATTTATAAATTGAAAACATTAAGAAGAAATACCAGGCCTCCATATGAGTTAAAAGTAGAAAGACTAGACAAGAACAGCACAACATATATTATTTCATATATGAACAGTAAACAATATAAAAGAAGGTTTTAGTCTTTGGGAACTCTGTAAATAAAAATAATACGTACATTCCTTTATTGTCTATCACAAATCAGGCATTATGCTCCACACGGGATAAAAATTTAAAAGATTTAAACATAGAATGTCCTTTCAATAAGTCTGAGGCACATTTAGGGAAAAACAGTTAGTTGAGTTTAGGAGTTTAGAAAACACATTGTGGAGGAATTTATATCTTAGGCAAATTTTGAAGGATGAGGAATGTTTGATAAACCAAAAATGCTAAGAGAATACAGTATAAGCAGAGATATCATAGAAAAAAATATCATAGAAGAGGTAGTTTGGTATTATTATAATGTAAATTACCAGACAGGAGTAGCAAGAGAGGAAAACAAGGAGATAGGTCATCGGAAAGCATACGTGAAATATTTAGGGAAATAAGCTCACTAGTTCCTCTCTTGCTCTGGGCCATGGACCTCTGATTACCCAACAAAAGTAATTAACTGACTTCCTTTCAAAATTGTATATATTAATAAATGCACTTGATTATTTTGCATACAATTTTAGATAGGTCATTGAGCACCCAAAATCTATTAACTAACTCTGAATCCTGTGACAAGTGAAAAACAAAACAAAATAAAGCAGCAAAAACTAATCTCATTAATTAAGCAAAAATTATGTCAGAAAAAAAGAAGCTGTAATTTCTTTACCAGAAAGTCTACCAGTAAATCTTGCTTGTTCTAATTCTGAAATACATTCCAAATCAATCCACCTTTTCTCACTTCCAAAGCCCTCTCCCAGACCTAAACCACTGTTTGGCTACCTAGAAGACCTCTTAGTTGGTATCACTGTTTCCATTTTGCCTTCCTATAATCTATCTGTACTCTGCACTGCAGCCAGAATGATCTGTCTAAAAGGCATACCAACTCATGGTACCGCTGATTAAAACTCAAAAGGCATTTTATTGCACTTTGATTAAACCCACAGCAAGTACCAGCGTCCAGAAGACTGGTGCTCTGGCCAGGACTGACTTCCCAGCCTCACCTTATACCCTCTTTCCTGCTGTGCCTGAGCTCTAACCCACAGGCTTCTTCATCCTCTTCACCTCCCCAATTTTTTCCTATCTCAGGACTTTGAATCTGCTCTTTCCTCTGCATTATACGCTTCTTCCAACCTTATCATGATTGATTCCTTCCTAGAATAAAAATCTCAGCTCAAATGTTTACCCCTGAGAAAAGAATTCCTTAATAACCCAATCAAAAGTACTCTGCTACCCTCCAGTCACTATTTCAATAATGTATTTTTATAGCAATTATTAATATCTGATACACTGTGATTATATGATTATTTACATTATTAGTCATTTTCTCTCTCCCCCCACCCCACACACCCTTAAACAGAATTTGACTGTTTTCTTCTCACCATTCCTATCTGCTTGGCACACAGTAGGTAGTCAACAAATGTCAGTTAAATCAATTTCTCTAAATAATTGAGACTATGTATAGTACAGTATTTAGACTAAGTCTAAAATATTAGCTTCCATGTGTGTCCTGAACAAATGTGTTAAAGGAATGGATGATGTCTTTTAGTATTGTTTCATGTTGACATTTCTGAGATGAACAATTAACCTTTTCAGATGGATTTAGGTTTACATACAGTACCCTAATTTGTTTTTCAATTACCCCTTTTAAAGACATGACTTAAGCAATTTTGCTTAAAAGTTTGAAATTTCTATATATCTAAAGGGAACATAAAATTCTCTGTATTTTTCCTAACTCCTCTGCCAAGTTGTTTTTCTGCTTATTTGAAGTATAAAACAAATATTGCTGAAAACTGTTTCTCAACATTGCTACTTAGTAGGTACCATACAGTCAGTCCCAAATATTTGGAAGTAGTGAAATAAAAATTTGGAATTGTAGATATTTAAGTGCTAGAAAAACAATGATTAACATGTAGCATAACTTCTATTTTTTAAAGTGCATTATGAAATATGGGTGGGATGACCATATGTTTTGGTGTGCCTGAGATAGTCCTAGTTTATGTTTGCTGTCTTATCTTTATTATTTATACTTTTATTCTCAAAGTGTCTCAAAAAGGATGTTAACTTATATACTAACTATAACTATGGGTAATATTTAGCTTTGGTAGCATTATTTGTCAAACGGTGAGGAAGGATAATAATAGTCTCTATTTCTATACGTTGCTATATGGATTAAAGAATTTAGTGCATGTAATGTGCTTAGAAAAGTACCTGGCATATGATGCATGTGAATAAATGTTAGCCATTATTATCTAGTTCTGTTGGAAAGGATGGACGAGCAAAAGCTGCCCAGTTAGGCAGAATGACAGCATTTAGTGGATCCAGAAGCACTGGCCCTTCACAGATATCTTTTCCTATTTAGTTGTGTTCAATTTTTCACCTGATTTTTTAATGTAAATGGAAGCCAAATAACCACTCAGATCACCTGCAGTCCTTTAAAATGATTGCTTCCCTTGTAGGTAGATTTTCCTGGTGTTTGACTTCAGTAGGAACAGGTTATGCTGAACAAAAGACTTTGAAACAATATAACATATGGACATTATTTGGTTAGGAATATAGTAATACAATTTTTTTTATGTGGGGAAGGAATTGGACTTTGGATTGTGTAAGAACTGGAAGACTGAGGTAATCTGTTTGAATAGAGGTATAGTGCATTAGTTAATATAGCTCTTCTAGGCCTCTTGTTTTAGAACAGCATTCATTTATTTACCTTAGATAAATCACTATCAGATGGAATAGACTCACAACTGAAATGAAAGTATATGTATTACGCTCACGGCCAACACCAGAGGGCTGTACTATTCGTGTGTTCAGGTCCTGTGTTTTATAATAAAAAAGGATTTGGGGATTCCTCTTTTAGAATCTTCAAGAAGCAAAATTTAAGAAATATAACTCTTTTGTTTTTCTTTAAGGGAAACACAATTTCTGTCGTTCAATTTATGCATGGAGAATTCAATCCTAATAAATATGAATCAGTTTACATAAATTTCTCAGGAAACATCTCTAGTAGCAGAAACAAAATTGGTCAGGAGATCTTCACTCTTGAATATCTCTGTGTGAAAGTTCATTATTTATTTCAGAATGCTAAGTTACCATGGTATTTATAATTCTTCTTCATTTATAAATTAATTACAAGAGGATTTTGGAAAAATTGCTGATTTATATTTGTCTTTTTATATTCACTGGTCCTTAGTTTACATTGTTATCCAATTCTAAATATATTCTTCCTTAAGCAGATCTTTTTGGGAAATCTACAGGTAAAACCGTCTTGATCATTGATAGAGAACAGCTGGTTCTTCTACTCCCAAGTTTTGTCTCAGGACAAAGCATATTCAATGCTGATTTTTAGTCCACATTTCCTCAGACTATTGTCTTCCTTGCTCAGACTATTGTATTTGTGGGAAGTGTTTTAATTTTATGTTTTTAATTTATAAAAAGTGTCAAAGTGACAAATATAGTGCACTTAAATTGTTCATTACAGTGCAAAAATAGATCCTTAATATGAATTTACAATCAGTCATCAGTGGCTTGGATTTATAATACTTCCTATAGAATAAAACAAAAAGTAGAGATCATTTGCCAATTAATTGGTTGTGAAATACTCTGAACCAGTGGAAAATTACCTGGTTTGTGGATGACAGAAATCCTATATGATTGTAAGGAACTGGAGGATGATGGCTTATCATAAAAGGATGCTACTGTGAAAAACAAGAAACTGATGACAGATATTCTGAAAGTGACTAAGAAAATGACAGCCAAGGCAAAGAGAACTCCTAAGAAATAACATGTCTGATATAAGCTGTCAAATAGTAACTTCTACATGAGGTTGGATTTGTATTGGGTTAGCCAATATAAACATCTTACGGAAAACCTCGAACGAACTTTTTGGCCAATACAATACATCCAGCAAAACTGATAGATTGTTGATTGTGAAATGAATTACTGAAGATTTGATTAGACTCCATTGAAAGAGCAACCAGGAAAAATGTAGTGTTACCGCTTTGTCAAATTAACCATTGGATTATATTAGATATTGACTCTCTTGTACATACATGAAGGCTGAAAAACAATTGTTGAACCCCCTATCCAGTCATTTTTAGTGCATTATCTGAGACCAATCTATAGAATTGCTACATGCTAGTTTTGGAGATGATTATCAATTTGGATCATGCATTTGTTCATTTATCAAATAATTATAATAATAAACATAAAAGAGCAGGCATTTATTGTGCAAAACCCTGGAGATTCACTATTGACAGAATAACTTGTTTTCTTTTGATAATATGAAATACTTTTTGGATCAAATGGCATACTGGTAACATGGGCTTAAAAAGTTGGGTTTGTTGTTTAATTCTCTCAAGTTAGAGTTGATTGACATTTTTCATCTATCTTATAGAAAGAACTAATTGATAAGGCAACTAAGAAAATATCCAGAAATATTTCACAGTTAAAGCACTACTGATAGCATTTATTGAGCTTTCACCACGGGTGATGCTATTTAACACCATAAGGTTGTTAAATCATTCCTCACAACAACCTTAGGTCAGTTGTATCAGAGTAGGGTAATCTACTTTAACAAATGGCTCATCCCAATGGTTCAGTTAAATAGTCAAAGGGGATTATTCCTGGTAGATGGGCAGAGGTATGCCCACATTCACCTGCCATCAGCTGGTGGAATCAGAAAGAAAGCATGAAGGAAAAACACTCTCTTCTTAATAATCTTGGTACAGAAGAGACAAATATTACTTCTGTTCAGATTCCTTCAGTAAGAACTAGTAACATGGCCACACCTGGCTACAATGATAGCTGAGAAATGGAGTCTATAGATGGGCAAATCTTGCCCAGCAAAACCTGACTAACATAGAAGGAGAGAGAGTTGAACAGCTAACCTACCTGCCTAACGTGTTAATGTGATCCACGTTTTACTGATGAGGAAATTGAGTCATAGAATTGTTGAGAAACTTGCTCAAGATTACACAGCTAATAAGTGGTATATTTGGGAATTTCACTGAGAATGTGCTGCCTTTCATTTCCCATCTCTTAATTCTCAACTACTATTTTAATTAATTTATAGTAAATTGCAAGTTGCTTTTTAAATTCCCTTAATTTTCTCATGTTTATATTTTGTTTTTCCCTAACTAGCATTTATACTTAATAGCAGAGACTCTGCTTCTTTCTGTTTTTGTAACACTCTAATATTTTTGAGGCTCTGAGATCACTTCAACTCATAATTAATGTTCAGTAAATCTTATCTGAATGTCAGATTACAGATTAATGTTTAACCTAATTTAGAAACATAGGGCATGATGTAGGAACTGATGTAAGAAAGGAATGGAAGTAATGGCTGAGTTCAGCGTCTTGGCAAATTTTCAGAAATAAATTACAATGTAAAGTTAAACCACTAGCACAATCTCTGATCTAACCAAGGAAATGATGCATGTGACGTAAACTATAACTAAACATTTTTTTTCTTTTGGTATCATTTGAAAAGGTCCTTTCTAAATAAGCTGTTAATGTTGTATGGTAAATAAAGGAATGGTTGCTATACAATGCTTAAGCTTATTTTTAAATGCATCAAGGTCTGACTAAATGAATAAAAGCCATACATTTATGACAAATTTTTTCAGAAACAATAGAAAACATTTTTCCAACCCAAAGGAACCAAATTTATTATGCAGGTAGTAATAAAAACACACCATAGTTAAAAGTACTCTGATGGCCAGGCATAATTGTTAACTTACTGAATAATCTTTAAAAATATTTTATATAACGTTTCCCCGCCAATTTCTGTAGAATATTTTAAATCTAGACTTAAATAGGCAAATGTATTGTATATGTTCTTTTGGAAGGGAGAGGTCAGATTCCAGACATGATCATATCACAATTGTAGAATTCATGGGAAATATTCAAGAAAAATTATATGAGCCACTCTAAAATTTTCCAGGTTGACTACATGTTGAAAGATAAAGATAAACCTTGGAATTAAATGAATGTTGGATTTTATATAGGACATCTGGAAAAGCAATGTCTTTGTAAAAGACAAATTTAAGTGGTCCTTATTTTGACACATTGAAATGCCTGGTCACTACGTTGGTGAATTTAGAATTTTCTTTATAGATTGCTTTCAAATCTTGAACACACTATTTCCCCAAATTTAGGCACTTTGACCTTTGAAATTTTTACCATTTTGCAAACTGCATTAACTATTATTTACTAAATACTATATTTAAATCAAATTTCTTTTTCACTTAAAGAAATTTATTTTAAAGGAAAACTTTATATCGTGACTTTAAAAAAGCATCAATTTTTACAAATAAAATATAAAAATTAATAATAAAAATAAAACAGTTTAATTAATTAAAATAAAATTTATTAAATTTTTACTTTAACAAGTATGCAAATATTTTCCAGATAATTATTACTTGAAAAACATATATTATCAAATCTAGAAAGGTGTTAAATAAAGACAAATAAGCAATAAAGTGAGATTTTCCTTTTGAAATAATTAGAAAGATTGAAGAGAATATTTGTCTCAGTATTTGATTTAATTCTTTTAACATTGTGTTCACATAAATGAAATCATCTTTTACCATCAGTGGTATGATCCACAATTGGGATGTATCAAGAAAATGTACTGAATATTTTATTGGTATGAAAAGCATTAGTGTTTCTAAGGGGATTTGACTGTGTCTTGAGCTTTTGTGTTACTCCTACAAAGAACAAGAAAATTGGCTTACTTATTGACAGTAAAATAGGTCATGAATTTTTGCTAAAGCCATTCTCTCTGCCTCAGGTATCTTCACTCCCATTTCTGCCTGTTAAACACTTCTTCATCTTTTAAATCCCAAATTTAGTGCCACCTCTTCTAAGAATTCTTTCATGATCACAGTCAGCAAAACTTTACTTCTGGGTTTATGACTAATGACCTAGAATCTCACCTGGTTTAGCATATGTCCGAGTTTTCACTTTTTAATTATTACCAATAGTGCATTAAAATAAACTGACATGCAATTGGTTGACTCCACTCTGCCCATTTTTTAGCGTCATATTTTCTAGTAGCATCTGAAATACATGTGCAGTGCACAGAGTATTCACTTGAAAGTGCACACAAAATGGAAAAACAACCATTATCAATCTATCTCTTTTCCACTGCTTTTTCCAGGCACAAGTTAACAAACACCTCTCTTCATGGGCAGCATGAAGAGCAAGACCTTCTGGGCCTCTGCTGGGCACTGATGTGACCATCAGCTGTGTCATGGCCCATTCACAGCCTGTAAGATATGTGAAGCTGTGTGAGAACAGTTAGCATTAACAGTGGGAAATTATGGGTTAGCTGTACAAAATGTGAGCAAGAAAAAGAGCCTGAGCCCCATGGTTTAGAGAGCATAGAGATTCTGAATGTTTTTGCTTCTACAGTTTTGCCATTTATTATTTGATATAAATACATAGTATTAAAATATGCATTTATTTTATCTTTGTTAACATTTTGAAATTTTGTTTGCTTACATTTAACATCTGCCATGGGCCTCATGATGATATCAATGGCCCATGAAAGTAAAAAGTCATAAAATCTGCTTAAGAGGCATCAGCATCTACTTCAAATGTAAGTCTTCATTTTAAGAAGATGGTGCCCCACAAGATGAATAATTAACTCACGTAGCTGTAGAAAATGTGTTATGTATTTCTCTTGAAACATGACTTTTATTTAGAGCAAATAACTATTCTTCTAAATTAATTTCACATTTTTCCCCTAATTTTTTTTACATGTACAAAAGGTAAAACAGTCAGTCACTTTTAATGTGTTGCTCCGTTAGCAGAACTCTGGGAACAAGTAAAGGATAATTGTTTCATATCAACGATGACATTTTCGTCAGTGTTATCTGATGCTTCAGACAGAAAATCAGTTGTTGAATTAATCTACTGCTTTCATTTCATGAATTCAAAGTAAAGCACTGGGAAGTTCATTTTGTACAAAGTGAAATACCTGACATTGTTATGAATACTACTGTAAATTCAGTTTAAAAATTCAACATTGAACATAAAATTTGTGGTTTTGTAGTGAAAATTCAAACACAAATTTTGATGGAGCACAATGTCATGGAAAACCTGTTTTCTTATCAAATTCAGAACGCTCAGAGGAGTAATGTGGTTTGATTTTGATTGTGGTGCACACACAAATTTATAATTGTGCAGAAACAAGCTGTGATAGTCTACCAACCAAAATAAAATTGTCCATGTTCACAAGTATTTTTTTATTATACACTGTTACCTAATTAAACTATTTTACAGTGAAGCTGATATTAAATACCGATACTACAGCATAGCATTATGTGCCTTCTTTCTTCGTTGCTCATCAGCAACTGGATTTTTAAAATGTTGAGCCTTTGATGAAACTACCTTGTAAATTAAGTGCCTTAGAATAATATTGAGTTTATTTTATGAATTTGTATTCTAAATTGGTTGCATTTGGCCAAAATCATTTGGAAGCCTAAAACCAATAAAGAATGCAATAACAATCTACAGCGTTTAGAACTCTTAGTAAGTTACAATTACTGAAAATGATACTTGCAAACAGGAATTCATTTGTTTCCTACAAAAACAAGGGAGGAAGTAAACAAATTAGATGATGGAAACATAAATAGTATATGAGATATAGCTTTGAAATAGGGTAATTATTATTATATATTGATTTGTCTTAAGACTAAAGGAATTTGTATACTTAATTGAATAAACTTACTTTCTATGCCAAAACTAAATTAACTCGAGAAGCCTAATGATTTTGCAGCATCTAAATTTTGTGACATTTGGAAAAGTAAATATAGAGTTAATTTATTTTTTAGTTTGCTGTAAACTGTAAGAAAAAGTTTCTCTGAGTTAAGGCAAAAAAGACAAGTACATTTGAAAATATGTGGGTTGAAATAATTATCTATTTCAGTATAAAAAATAGCAGTGAGAGTAACCTCCATTTACCAGAATCTTCTCTGAGTTTCCTTTACCTCAGTACCTACTGGGAGATTATTTCCTCAAAGAAGATTACGGTCTCTAGAAGAGGTTTAATTAAACACGTCAACCATTTCAAGTGTACCAACCATAAATGCAATTTTGAAGATAATTTGCAGACCACTTTATGAAAAAGAGATGATTTATTCTTCAGAAAGATAGAAGACATTACATTAGAATAAGATACGTTTATAGATTTCAGTAAAGTTTATGCATGCTTACCAAGAATAATTTTGCTTACAGAGTATATCAGTGATTTAAAAAAACTATTAATTGAAGCATATGCGTACAAGTTCACAAATAATATGTGTACATCTCCAAAGAGTTTCACTAATTGAACCCAATGATGTAATCAAGAAACAGAACACTACCAAGAACACATAAACCCCTCTCATGCCTCTCTCTACTTGCTATTAAGCTATAGATCTGTTTTGCCAGTTTCAAATTTTATATAAATGGACTCATATACTATGTAGTCTTCTTTATTTGGCTTCTTATCTCAAAATATTGATAATAATGTTTCCATATTCCCTAATATTTATAGTTCTGGTTAACACATTCTCATTACTTTGTAGATTTCCATTATGTGAACATACCAAATTTACTTACACATTCTAATTTTGATAGACATTTTGGTAATTTCCAATTTGGGCTATTGGAAAAAAGTGCTTTATGAATATTTTAGTGTATGTTTTAGTGTATTTTAGTCATAAGGTCATATGATTATAGTTATGATTATAACTATTTTATATATCCACCTCAAATAATAAAACAATTTTTAAAGTCAATATATAAATATTTTAAATAATGTGATTTAATTTTAGGTCCACTTAACCTCTCAAAACTGTCCCAGTTTGAACAATAAAATAAATGATCACATTAATAATAACATGTTCTACTTTATTTTATCAGGCTGCAAATAAGAAACTATTTTGTGTGTGCTTTTTGTTCCCCAAATAAAAGGACACAATTATTTACTATGAATAAAACATTTATGCAATTTTCAATTTGCTTTGACTGTAATTCAAGTTGAATACAGTTCAAGATGGAGCATTAACAGAAAGTAGAATGTTCCTTGCCATTACTAAAAATTTTTTTCAAATAGTGACAAAATCCAATTTCAAGTGAGTAATTAGAAGCACAAAAAATAATTTAAAAACTAAAATGATTCACTTTTAAAATCCATTTTATTTAATGGGCAAATGACAATATTGAAAAAGAAATAACATAATTCAATATTTTGAACACTAAAATTTTCCATACTTGAAACTACATCTTAAAATACTATTGTGACAAGTATAATTTAACATTGTGTTATTAAAGGGAACCCTCTTGCACTGTTGGTGGGAACATCAATTGATACAGCCACTATGGAGAACACTATGGAGGTTCGTCAAAAAACTAAAAATAGAACTACTGTATGACACAGCAATCCCACTACTGGGCATATACTCTGAGAAAAACATAATTCAAAATGAGTCATGTACCAGTGTTCATTGCAGCACTATTTCCAATAGCCAGGACATGGGAGCCACCTAAATGTCCCTTAACAGATGAATGGATAAAGAAGATGTGGCACATATATGTAATGGAATATTACTCAGGCATAAAAAGAAACGAAATTCATGTATTTGTAGTGAGGTGGATGGACCTAAGGTCTGTCATACAGAGTGAAGTAAGTCACAAACAGGAAAACAAGTACCGTATGCTAACACATATATATGGAATCAAAAAAAAAACCCAATGGTTCTGAAGAACCTAGGGGCAGGACAGGAATAAAGATGCAAACGCAGAGAATGGACTTGAGGACATGGGGAGGGGGAAGGGTAAGTTGGGACAAAGTGAGAGAGTGGCATTCACATATATACACTACCAAATGTAAAACAGATAGCTAGAGGGAAGCAGCTGCATTGCACAGGGAGATCAGCTCGGTGCTTTGTGTCCACCTAGAGGGATGGGATACGGAGAGTGGGAGGGAGGGAGATGCAAGAGGGAGGGGATATGGGGATATATGTATACATATAGCTGATACACTTTGTTATACAGCAGAAACCAACACAACATTGTAAAGCAATTATACTCCAATAAAGATGTTAAAAAAAAAAAAAACTTTACCTAACAGTACTGTAGAATGAAAGACTTCTATTTGAGGTTTTTTGCTAACTATTCTTACAAACATTTGTAATTATTTTTTTATATTTAAAAACTTTCTTTCCTTTAGTAAATAAATAAAAATCTTTTGAGATAATCATTATATAGCTAAGTATATTGGAAATATCTAAGTTCTAAGCGTCTCACTTCTTATGAAGTGAAATGCTTTGCGGTTGTGTATTTTAAATGCATGTTTTAAATTTTGATTGTCAAGGCATTCCAAAAATGGCAAATACAGCATTGTCCAGTTATATCATAGTTTTCAGTGTTAACTGGCTTTAAAGGAAATGGTGAACTGTTCAAAGAAGAGTGAACTACTGCACTGAGAAACATTATGTTCCCGTACAACAACCTGCTAGGGTTGCTACAAGTTCATGATTTTTCCACAGAGGCACATGTCTTTCGATATTATGACTATTGGCTTGATGCTTTTCACTAAAATATTGGTAAAACTTTAACTAACTGAAATAATATCCTTTAGTAGGGCATGTGGCCTTTAACCCTGATTTATACTGCTTTTCTGTATGTAACTATTTTGTTTAAATTTCTACAAGCCATAAAGCCCTAAAGAATTCATTCATTTATTTAACAAATACTAATTGAGAACTTCCTATGTGTCAACCACTGCCTAGGCTTTGGGACTATAGTAATGAAGTAGATAATTCTAGTGAGAGGAAGCAGATGGGAGGATACATATATCATGAGGAAATTAAAATGGTGATGTGAGAGAAGATAGACTATGTAGTTACTGTATGGTGAGAGAAAGTCTTACAAAAGAAATAATGTTTAAGACAAGACTTTCCAAAATACAGCAGGTAAACCAAAAGATGCTTTCAATTTCTCAAGTTATTTCAATGAGAAAAGATGTTACAAGATAATTCTATTCAGATGCTAAATAAAGCATCAGAAGAAACAATATTTAGCTTTAGTTATGAAAGTTAGAACACAATAAGCAAATTACCTACCAACGTGCATTTCTGCCAGCCCTTTCAAAGTTTCATGAAGTAGTGCTCTCTTTTTTTCAGTAGGTATTTGATTAAATAATTTTGGAAATTACAGCACACTTTATTTTACTATTATTGAATCTCAATGCATATTAGCCTATTAAAGTGTCTAAGAAGTCCTGCAGTAGAGAAACCTATTTCATTTTATTTAACCCCAAATTTTCCTAGTATGATATTGATATTTGATTTTTTTTTCATAAAGCACCTACTAAAATCCATAGAAAGCTTTTAGTGCATGAAATGCATTTTGAGCCGTGTTGGAAATATGTCTATATCACCAAACACTAAAAAGAGATTTGAAAATTTTAGTCACAGGAGAATAGCTAAAGGTACACTTCAAAATATATCTAGAAGGAAAAAAAAAAGGATTGCTTAATCTCAGATGAATTCTTAAGGATTTAAATCATTGATATTTATTGATAGGTGACATGAACAAATATAATTTAGTTCTATATTTAGCTTTTATGTCTTGAAAACTTCTATGAACACCTGCAAGGAAAGGTGGCCCGAGAAACAATTCTTTAAACATATATATTCAATAAATATATACATATTTGATATGTATGTACTTAGCTTTCCATTCAAATAAATTAGTAGTTGAAAATTGAATATTTTATGACAGAATATCATGGAGTTATTAATTTATTTAAATATATTTTGTTTTAAAATAGGTTTAAAGAATTTCCTTGTTTAGCATCCATTTATGAAGAGATTTCCATAGCCATAACACCCTTGCTATGTTAAATACTTTTTTTTAAACATCTTTATTGGAATATAATTGCTTTACAATGGTATGTTAGTTTCTGCTTTATAACAAAGTGAATCAGTTATACATATACATATGTTCCCATATCTCTTCCATCTTGCATCTTCCTCCCTCCCACCCTTCCTATCCCACCCCTCTAGGTGGTCACAAACCACCGAGATGATCTCCCTGTGCTATGAGGCTGCTTCCCACTAGCTATCTATTTTACATTTGGTAGTATATATATGCCCATGCCACTCTCTCACTTTGTCACAGCTTACCCTTCCCCCTCCCCATATCCTCAAGTCCATTCTCTAGTAGGGCTGTGTCTTTATTCCTGTCTTGCCCCTAGGTTCTTCATGACCTTTTTTCTTTTCTTTCTTAGATTCCATATATATGTGTTAGCATACGGTATTTGTGTTTCTCTTTCTGACTTACTTCACTCTGTATGACAGACTCTAGGTCCATCCACCTCACTACAAATAACTCAATTTCGTTTCATTTTATGGCTGAGTAATATTCCATTGTATATCTGTGCCACATCTTCTTTATCCATTCATCTGTTGATGGACACTTAGGTTGCTTCCATGTCCTAGCTATTGTAAATAGAGCTGCAATGAACATTTTGGTACATGACTCTTTTTGAATTATGGTTTTCTCAGGGTATATACCCAGTAGTGGGATTGCTAGGTCATATGGTAGTTCTATTTTTAGCTTTTAAAGGAACCTCCACACTGTTCTCTGTAGTGGCTGTATCAATTTACATTCCCACCAACACTGCAAGAGTGTTCCCTTTTCTCCACACCTTCTGCAGCATTTATTGTTTCTAGATTTCTTGAGGAGGGACATTCTGACCGCTGTGAGATGATATCTCATTGTAGTTTTGATTTGCATTTCTCTAATGATTAATGATGTTGAGCATTCTTTCATGTGTTTGTTGGCAATCTGTATATCTTCTTTGGAGAAATGTCTATTTAGGTCTTCTGCCCATTTTTGGATTGGGTTTTTTTTTTTTTTTTTAAATTGAGCTGCTTGTAAATTTTGGAGATTAATCCTTTGTCAGTTGCCTCATTTGCAAATATTTTCTCCCATTCTGAGGGCTGTCTTTTGGTCTTGTTTATGGTTTCCTTTGCTGTGCAAAAGATTTTAAGTTTCATTAGGTCCCATTTGTTTATTTTTGTTTTTATTTCCATTTCTCTAGGAGGTGGGTCAAAAAGGATCTTGCTGTGATTTATGTCATAGAGTGTTCTGCCTATGTTTTACTCTAAGAGTTTAATAGTGTCTGGCCTTATATTTAGGTCTTTAATCCATTTTGAGTTTATTTTTTTGCATAGTATTAGGGAGTGTTCTAATTTCATACTTTTACATGTACCTGTCCAGTTTCCCCAGCAGCACTTATTGAAGAGGCTGTCTTTTCTCCACTGTATATTATTGCCTCCTTTACCAAAGATAAGGTGACCATATGTGTGTGGGTTTATCTCTGGGCTTTCTATCCTGTTCCATTGATCTATATTTCTGTTTTTGTGCCAGTACCATATTGTCTTGATTACTGTAGCTTTGTACTATAGTCTGAAGTCAGGGAGCCTGATTCCTCCAGCTCCATTTTTTGTTCTCAAGATTGCTTTGGCTATTCGGGGTCTTTTGTGTTTCCATACAAATTGTGAAATTTTTGTTCTAGTTCTGTGAAAAATGCCAGTGGTAGTTTGATAGGGATTGCATTGAATCTGTACATTGCTTTAGTAGTAGAGTCATTTTCACAATGTTGATTCTTCCAATCCAAGAACATGGTATATCTCTCCATCTATTTGTATCATCTTTAATTCCTTTCATCAGTGTCTTATAATTTTCTGCATACAGGTCTTTTGTCTCCTTAGGTAGGTTTATTCCTAGATATTTTATTCTTTTTGTTGCAGTGGTAAATGGCAGTGTTTTCTTAATTTCACTTTCAGATTTCTCATCATTAGTGTATAGGAATACCAGAGATATCTGTGCATTAATTTTGTATCCTGCTACTTTACCAAATTCATTGATTAGCTCTAGAAGTTTTCTGGTAGCATCTTTAGGATTCTCTATGTATAGTATTATGTCATCTGCAAACAGTGACAGCTTTACTTATTCTTTTCCAATTTGGATTCCTTTTATTTCTTTTTCTTCTCTGACTGCAGAGGGTGGAACACTCCCAAACTCATTCTACAAGGCCACCATCACCCTGATACCAAAACCAGACAAAGATGTCACAAAGAAAGAAAACTACAGGCCAATATCACTGATGAACATAGATGCAAAAATCCTCAACAAAATACTAGCAAACAGAATCCAACAGCACATTAAAAGGATCATACACCGTGATCAAGTGGGGCTTATTCCAGGAATGCAAGGTTTCTTCATTATACGCAAATCAATCAACGTGATACACCATATTAACAAATTGAAGGAGAAAAATCATATGATCGTCTCAATAGATGTAGAGAAAGCTTTCGACAAAATTCAACACCCATTTATGATAAAAACGCTGCAGAAAGTAGGCATAGAGGGAACTTTCCTGAACATAATAAGGCCATATATGACAAACTCACAGCCAATATCATCCTCAATGGTAAAAAACTGAAATCATTTCCATTAAGATCAGGAACAAGACAAGGTTGGCCACTCTCACCGCTATTATTCAACATAGTTTTGGAAGTTTTAGCTAAATACTTTTTAATTCCAAAAACCCACCAGGATTAGGCATAGTAACAGCTTGCATGAAAAGAAGGAGGAGTTGGTCAGGCTCATATCCCATTTCAAAGCACTTTATTTGGTATTGTTTGGAATATGGAAAGCATCTGGCATTTTATTCCAATTAGTTTGCTTCACTCAAGTAATTAGCTGAATGTATATTTCTGAAAAAAACTATATAGCCTGTAGAACATTGGCTTTGTTAGCGATGCACTAAATGATGAAGGCCATGTTGAGGATTTTGAATTAGATCCTAGAATCAAAAGAAAGACATTGAGGACCTTTCAAGTGACATGATCCTATTTGCATTGAAACACAATTTTGGGGGAATAGATTGGATTGAGGGAAAAATAGTGAGCTGAAGGTCAGTATAAAGGTTCAGCTTACTATTTTCCCCTCATTTTGATTATAGATCTCCTTCCTTGCCTGCTCTCCCATTTTAAGCAGAGAATCCTGAATCACTCTCCAGTTCTTATGAAAGTAACACTCATCAAGACCAAACATCAAAAGAGAAATAATCAAGAAGCAGACTCTCAGTGTAGGGGAACAGGAATCACTTACAGGCAGGAGCATAACCAAAGGGAGCATGGAATATGAATGCAATGGTGGTAGTCAGTGAATGTTTGAAAGCCCAGAGTCTTAAAAATCACTGCTCAAATCAATTTTACTTAATTTCTATTTCTTGGCAAGATTGTTGGCTATGTAATAAACAAGTATGATAAATGTTAGGAATTAATACTATCCTAATACCGTATTTTAAACTTTTGACTGAAGGAGAAAACAGTCTGAAGAGGTAAGGAGACAAATAGGACAAATAGTAAGAAAAATTGCTCTAAAATGATAATACTTAACCCTGAATGATATTTTGGATGCATGAATTTTTGTGTTGGCTCACAAAACTGAAGATAAATCATATTTGAGTTGATTAATTATTTTTGCTAAACTCAGATTATATTTGATATTCAAATGAAATTTATCATCACTTTTGAAGTAACTTGCAAATTAAAAATGTATTGCTTACTTTCGACTCATCTCATGTACATTATGACCAAATAAAATGTTTTAAAAGAAAAGAATAATTATCCTTTAAATTACGTTTATAGTTTTAATTATTTTCTTAAAATTGTTTTATTATGCAAAATCTTTTGCTTTGATTGTATCAAAGAAAAAGATTTATTAAGCCATACATTTTATGTGAGATAGAACATATAGATTTTATATAAATCTAGGAAATTCAACATATTTCACATGATAATTGACACTCATGGTTCTAAAAGTTTTTCTTACACAATACAGAAAAATAAGTACAAATGTAATCAGGTTAATAAATTATTTTTATTTCTTTTTTTGTACATAGATGCTCTCTAATTTTAACATCAAGTATTATGGGAAATATGTTCAATTCATTCATTTATATCACTTAATTAGGAGCCTATTAGTACTACAAAATTAAATATGCAACAAAATAAACTTATGTAAGCATTTTCAAGAGATGTCAAAAATATGGGAGCAGGTGGGAGAATGGTAGGCATCCTGGAAACTATAGGTTACTGAAAAGACAAGCTCTACACTACATTCTTATTTGAAAACCACATCCAGATTAACTATAGCCTCATATTTTGAAGGAAAAAGGAGGTAACAACTTAAGAATACTAGTATTAACAGGATAAAGTTATTAATCATTATGAAGAAAGAAACACATTTTCCTTAAAAACCCTTCCATCTTCAAATGTGATTCATTATGTCAGAATATTAATTGTAAAAGATTCAGGATCTTGTCAGCAAAGTCCCACAAAGCATGAAGAAAACAGAAGGGCATCATTATGTATCAGTCTAAAAAAATTTAACCAGACCAAGTGTTTTTCAGACTTGCTTATGCTTAGTCATGGGCATGAAGCATGTGACAGGATGGCTGGGCACCTCTTCAGCTGAACGTATCACAAGTAAAAGTAATGACTTTCTCCTCTACATTTTCAGAGCATTTGATCATATCTATTCTTGTGTGAGTCTAAGTGTGAGTGTGTGTGTGTTTATTTTATAACTGAAGTCTACATCTATACAGTTAATTGCTCTAATTTTAAGTGTATGGCTGGAGAAATGTTAATATATGATTCTTCAATATTAATACACTTATATAACCACTACTCAGACCAAGATATTGAATTCTAGAAGATTCCCTCATTCTGTGTTCCATCCTAGGGTCCTTCCTCTAGAGATAACCAATATTCTGCTATTTATCATATTTATCACCATAGATTTGTTTCACTTATCCTTGAAGCTAGTATAAATAGAGTCATATACTATGCATGAGTTCTTTCAATCAACATTTGTGAGATCTATTTATGTGTGGTTATCGCTAATTTGTTCTTTTTTATTGCTGTGTAGTATTCCTCTAAGTATGCATAATACATAATCTATATATCTATTTTATTGTTTATGGCCATTTAAGTTTTTTCAAGTACTTAGGTACTGTAAAGAAAGCTCCTATGGGCTTCCCTGGTGGCGCAGTGGTTGAGAGTCCGCCTGCCAGTGCAGGGACGTGTCCCGGTCTGGGAAGATCCCACCTGCCGCGGAGCGGCTAGGCCCGTGAGCCATGGCCGCTGAGCCTGAGCGTCTGGAGCCTGTGCTCCGCAACGGGAGAGGCCACAGCAGTGAGAGGCCCGCGTACCGGAAAAAAAAAAAAAAAAAAGAAAGCTCCTATTAATAAATGATTTGTAACTGATATGCACTCTTAGGAATATCAAAGAGTATAAATAGTAGGTCTAAGGTAAATGTAGGTTTAATTTTCTTAAATACTACCTCAAAGTTTGCCAAAGTGGTTGTACCAATTTACACTAAAATCAGCAATGTATGAGCGTTTTCCTTACTCATTCTCTGTTCTACCACTTGGAATGTTCTCTCATTTTAATTTTAGCCACTGTGGTGGGTATTCAGTGGTTTTAATTTGCATTTCTTTGATTAATGATGTGAAACTTTTCATATGCTTATTGACTAGCATCCTCTTGTTAAATGCTTGGTCAGTCTTCTGGCCATTTTCATTTAAATAGACTTTTTTTTTCAAATCGAGATTTTTAAAATATTTGCTTAGTAGAGTCCTTTATATTCTCAGTATGAATCCTTTGTCCAGTATATTTATTGTGAATAATTTCTTCAAGTATGTCATATTTATTAACTCTCTTAATAATAATTTTTGATGAACAGATAATTTTAATGTACAGTTAGAAATTTTCAGTGAATTTTCTGTATGTCTTACTAAAGAAACCTTTGCCTACTCTAAGGTCATGAAGATATATACTCTTATGTTTCCTTCTATAAGTATTATTTTTTTTATCTTTCTCTTTTGCATCAATAGTCATAATTGAATTTCTTCTTTATTATGGTAAACATGAGTACAGATTTATTGCTTTCTAATTTTATTTAATTTTCTAGTACCATTTATTGAAAAGGCTACCGGCATTGGCATGTTTATTTATAAATAAAATGACTCAGTATATATAAATTTACTTCTTGACTCTCTATTCTAGTCACTGGTTTATTTGTATAATTTTATGCCAGCATCACACTGTATTAACTATTATAGCTTTATAGTAATCCTTGTAATCTGATGGTGTAAGTCCTATAAAATTTCTTTTTAAAAAATTGTCTTTGATATACAGAGTCCTTTGGATTTTCAATAAATTTTGTTTGGGAACTCTAATTGTGTTAGAGAAAGACCAGTTCATGTTTTAGTCTATAAATCTTTATTACAGTAAGCAAGGCTTTGTTATTTTATTATAATATTATTTTACTGCTCTTTCATTAGCAGAAATTCTTCCACAGTAAAACTGGAGAAAGCACCAGTGAGATGCAATTTTTATAATGGGCAATTACAGATTTTTTAATGTGCCGTTGGAAATTTTCAGAATATATAGACTCATCAAATGATATGCAAGAATGGGAAATTCACAGTATATCTGACCACATATTGAAAAAATTTCGAGTTAAAATTATCTAGGAAATTTATAGTTTAGCAGTTGAAACTTTTAGAAAAATACTGTGATAGGATAGTGATTTTTTTTTAATGCAGTTTGAAAAGATCCTTTATGTCGATTTTAAGATTCAACAACATATTTTTTTAATTTCAAAACTCCTCCATATCTTCTTAGCAAAAGCAGGAAGGAGATGGTTTGTTAGCTAGAAAAGTTTGTTTGATTTAGGAAGGTTTTGTGCTTGTTGTTTGTTGTATTATAGGCTTGATAATGCTTTAATGCAAACACTTGAAAGGGAAAATTTGAATGTAAAGGAAAAAGAAATAATAACCAGTGGTGTGAGTTGAGGTTCTTGAGAGGGCAGGAAGGTGTAGGTTAGAAGCTCAGATAGAAAAATTGGGCTTGGATGTGATGAGGGACACCTCTATTGAAAGGGAAAGAACAGAGAGGAGAATGAGTATACGTATAGGCTTGCAAGATTGGTGGAAGGAAGCTGAATGACTTCCTCTTTCTTTTCTTCTGTCAAATAGCAAGGGAGATCATTTGCTGACAGGGAGGGGCACAGAGGATAGGATGCAAGGAGTGGAGAAATTTGCAAATAATTTATAGAGTGAGAAAGCAATCTGACCAGAGAAACTTAGCAGGTCAGCTGTTGGGTGGGACTGAAGGTTAATGTTAGTTTTGTTATCATAAATTTGCTTATTGTAGAATTCTTTCCAGAAGTTAAGTGTAAAATTGTCCTCTTGTGTCACCACAAGCTATTGTGTTTCTAAAAATCTTTTCAAAATATGTTATCTCACAGAGGTTTATTTCAATACAAGTCTAGATATTCTGACTTCATTGGGAAACATTCTTTGATACACAATGTTAGTTATGCTTGGAAGTTTTGAGAAAGTCTTTATTTTAATTTCCCTAGATTACAAAATTTCTTGTTCTGTCTGTGGTAAAGAAGGAAAATAACTGTCAACCATTACGTGTATGATTGATCATCAGCTACTTAAAAGTCATTATAAGGTCAAGTTATGTTATATAGATAGATATAGATACAGATACAGATAGATAGCTCCCCCCCACCTTAGATGAGTTTCCCTGCTATCTTCTGTTCTTTATATTCCTTTTAATTGTCAGGTTTACAACTATTAACACCTTATATTTGCATAAAACTTTAAAGCTTGCCGAATATTTTCTCCTTTCTTGCCCAAGTTCACTCAACCATTATGCTACACATTTGGCCACAAACGCAATTCTTCTGAATCTAACTCTAGTTCTGTTTCCACTATACTACAGGAGGAATAGTAATACACTTTTAGCTAAACTGATTTAATTGTACTGGGAGGTATGACTTGTATATATTTCTGCATATGTTTTTATTTGAACATGACTATTCAAATACATGATTTTCTCCTTTTATGTTTCATAAATATCTCGTACAAACTCACTATTAATTAGTCAGATGATGATTAAATCCAGTGGACAAATGTTTTAAAAGAATCTTGTAATCATTTCTTTCTTACTTTTCTAGGCAAAAGAATACTTTATAGTGTATATATAATTTTACCCTAATTTATTTATTTATTTTATTTTTTTTTTTGCGTTACGCAGGCCTCTCACTGTTGTGGCCTCTCCCGTTGTGGAGCACAGGCTCCGGACACGCAGGCTCAGCGGCCATGGCTCACGGGCCCAGCCACTCTGCGGCATGTGGGATCTTCCTGGACCAGGGCACGAACCCGTGTCCCCTGCATCGGCAGGTGGACTCTCAACCACTGCGCCACCAGGGAAGCCCTACCCTAATTTATTAGTTTTGTAAATGTAGAGTCTTTTATTCCAGTATTTGTTAGAGTGGGGCATACTTGGATTTATAAAAAGGAACATTAAATAACACTCGATAACCAAGAATTTGAATGTCTGCATTTCAACTCTATGTATATTTTAGGGAACAAGTTCAAGCTTTGAAGAAGTGGTTCATGGTTTAAGTCAACACTGGTTGAGATCCAAAAATAAATAGCATGACTAATAAAGAAAAAAAAGTTTCTATTTCCTCATGATCCACATAAAATTTTTTTTCTACATATATAACTGCACAAAAATGACAACTGAAATGTCCCTTTGAAAATCTTCTCAAACTTGAAAAATCAAGACAAGATCATTTAAAGTTTAGATCTATGTGAAAGATTTGAACAGATATTTCTCCAAAGATGATAAGCACATTAAAAGATGCTCAATTTCATTAATCATTAGGAAATGAAATCAAAACCTCAATGAAATACCATTTTACAACCACTAGACTTGCTGTGATAAAATAGATAGTAACAAGGGTTGGCAAGGGTAAGGTGAAATTTGAACCCTCATACATTGTTGGTGGGAAGGCAAAATGGTACAGCCACTTTGGGAAACAGTTTGGCAGTTATTCTAAATATTACATAAGAAGTTATCCAGCAACTTCACTCCTAGGTATATACCCAAGAAAAATGAAAAAAATATCCACACAAAACTTGTACATGAATGCTTATAGCAGCCTTATTCATAATAGAAAATGGAAAGAACCCAAATGCCTATCAACTGCTGAATGAATAAACTAAACATGCTATAGCCATCACAATGGAATATTATTTGGCAGTAAAAAGAAATTAAGTACTGAAACATGCTACAACATGATGGAACTTAAAAGCATCATGCCAAATGAAAGAGGTCAGTCACTTCAGTATTATATGATTCCACTAATATGAAATGTCCAGAATAGGCAAATACATAGAGATAGAAAGTAGATTAGTAGTTGCCTATGTGTAAAGAAAATTGCATGAGACAGGTTAAAGAAACAAGGAAGACTTTCTTCAAGACTATCGTAGTAGGAGAGGGAGATTGAACTCAACTTCTCTAAACAAAAGGTGAGAGGATTGTTGAGTGACTAAATGTGTAGGAATGCTAAGGTCGATCCCTTCTAGGAAACACAGGACTCTTGACCAACTTTGGTTCAAGCGCACAAATGGCTTTGCTGAACCTCCTTGTCTCCACCCCAAGTTCTCCCTCTCTTTCACTGATTTTCAACATAGTCTGACAACTTTCCCACCCTTCCGTAGCTCCTTCTCTATTTCTTTATACACAAACATTTCAAGGACTATGGCAAACAGAATCTGAGTTGGCATCAACACCCAGAGACCCAAAGCATTGTCTTGCTCTCCTTCTTTCTCTCTTGTTCAAATGAGAACCTATGGGAGCCAGGTAATAAAGTGAGTTTTGGTGAAAGTCTAGCCCATAGTGAATCCACTGGGTCTGCACACCCATTCAGTGCTCACTTTCTCAATTCCTGACCACATAAATGGAATTGGTGTACTTGGCAATAGGGGTGACTCTACAATGAGTCCCTGGTCTATGGCATAAGAGCTAATGTACTTTGGAAAGCCAAATGGAATACTTTGAAACTACTTCCCCAACTTCAACTCCAGCCAAGAAAACAATATTTTTTCCTGAAGAGTATGATGAAGATCAGTGCAACCATTAAACACGTAAGAGATGCAGAGGTAATGGGGTCCTATCACATATCCATTTAATTTGCTGTTGGGGTCGTTGCAGAAATTAGAGAATTACCCATAGTCTATTTCAGTCTCTACCAAGTAGTAACTCCAACAGTAGCTGTTGTGTCACTGCTAGAGCAGATTAATAATACCTCTGGCACATGGTATGTGATTTTTAATTTCACACATGCATTTTTTAACATTCCAATTATAAAATGTCAGAAACAGTTTGCATTCATGTGGGATGGACAAAATTAACTTACAGTTTTGTCTCAGGACTATGTCAACTCTCCTGCCCTGTACCAAACTAAAGTCAAAAAGATTTGGGCTATAGAGAAATCCCATATAAACCATATTGAACCACACTGATGGACATAATGCCAATGTGACACAGTGAGCAAAAATTGATGTGAGTAAAGAATATATATATAGATCCATGTTACTGACCATTGTATTGGTCAACTGGTCAGAGGCTTGGATGAAAAAAGACTGAAAGGTCAGAGACAAAATCCCTAATAGAGGTGTGCAAATAGACATATGGCACAGGACACAAAGTGAAAATTTTGTATTTACTTTACACCAAAAAGCATCCATCATGGAAGAGGCTCTGAACAATGAAGTAGACAAAATGACTTAGCCAACTTTCTTCAGCGACCACCCCCAAAATGGGATGAAGAGCAGAATAAAAAAGTGGCCAAAATGGCAGACATGGCGGCTATTTATGGGCCCAATTTCATGAAGTATTTTACCAATGTATATCTAGCTACAGCTACCTCTGAATGTGTAACTTTAAGGAACAGAAGCCAGTACTGAGTCCACCATATGAGGCTATTCCTTGAGAACCATCAGGCTATGACCCTAATCAGCAGAAGGCTGTAAGGCAGTTTTACACAATGAGAGCAGGGAATAATGCATGTGAAACCCATATGATCCACTTGGGGGTCCTCCTGATATTCCCTGGTCCCCTGGTAACTGTGGATAGACACATGCACTACACTGAGAAAGGTATGACTATCAAGTGTCCAGACCATACAGAGGGGGTGTTTTGGAAAGGAATTTTTTTTACTTAGTATTGGTTAATTAACTCAATGTTGATACGTTATACTTAGGCTAAAAAACAAACTAACTCTTCTTAATTTTAGACAAAATTGGTCTTCTCTATAGACTTTCTCCACAGACTTCTGAATACACTATCCTATATAAAAGTGATAATGAAGGTTACCTTGAACCCAAGGTGTTAATAACTCTGTAATACCTTTGTTAGAAATTATGAAAATTTTATCCACTATCATACCATTCTCAGTATTTTTTCATCAGTTTCTTCCCATCTTAATTTAGACTGAGATTGATTCAAGAATATTTTATTTAGAAACATATTTCGAAGATAATGATTAATCCATATGTTTTCACTTTCAATAAAGCAACAGACAAATTTTAGAAAATATCTCCCTTTTGTTGGTTATCCTTAAATGTTATTGTGTTGAATAGCATCTGTTTACCCCTCCACCTTTTTACACTCTGCTCTCTGACCTAGGAGGCTGACCTGGATAGCCTGTATCAATGGGTACCCTTTCTGTATAGCTTCCAGTATAGAAAATTGGAAACTGTGGCAAGAGATCAGGAAAAAGTAGGAAAGTAAGGTTAGGAAACTTGTTACCCTGAAGTCTTTCCCAAAGGGGTTCTTTAAACTGGCTGTTTTTCTCAACAAAAGGTCACATCTCCTCTCAAATTGGTCATTTAAATATGAGTATGTGAGTATGTGCTTCCAAGTTCTTTTAACTGTTCCTCCTTCTTGTCTCTTTTGACATACAGGTGGTACCTACCCTCAGGGTATCACACTTTCCTTTGTGGTTTTCCAAGATCCTACCCATACTTTTGTAAATAGTGTTTTAAATGAAAGTATATAGTAATGCAGTGTTTCTCAATATTTTTTTCATAGTAATTCAGTGTTTCTCAACATTTTTTTGCTGCCTATCTCCTATAGAATCTTTTTAGACATTGCTTTCCTAATGGTGCCCACCCCCCATCTTGTCCTTCTCCTTCTATTAAATACTATTATAATATTCCAGATTTTTTACACTCAAAACCCAATATCCCCCACTTGGGGGTACCCCTGTTGAGAATGCATGGAAAACTGATAAAAGAACAAGTAGCCTAATGGGATTTAGGGTTGCATACTCATACCATCAAGGACCTCAATTTTGGGGAAGAAATACGACATAATAGGCTTACAGGAGATGTGATATATGCCTTAAATCTCAGCTCATATATGCCCAGAATGGACAGATGTGGGAACCAAGAGATGACAGTGAATGAAGGTGGTTCCTCTCAATATTACATATAGTAATATTTTGAGGAATTTTTCTTCTTCTCACTGCAACCTTGAACTTGGTAGGTATGGGGGTTCTAGTACCCAAAGAAGGAATATTTGCTCAAAAAAATACATTCATGGTTCTAACAAATTGGAGGCTAAATCTACTCCTGGCCATTTGGGGCTTCTCATGTCTCTAAATCAACAAGAACAGAACTAACTGGCATTATTGATCCCATTAGCTGGAATGTATTGGGCAAAAAGAAGACTATTATTGGAATCCAGGAGGTTCACTGGGCACCTCTTTTTACTTCTTTGTGCTTGTTAATAGTCCTGATCAGTGGAATACTGTGGCAATGCAAGGTGTCAGATTCTGTAGGAAAGATGATTTGGTTTACCACACTAAGGAACCCTGTCCAGAAACTTACTGGCTAAGGGTAAGGAGAATACGGAATGTATTGTGGATTAAGGTAGTTATAATCATCAACCAAGGTCTTTTGACCAGCTAAAGAAGTGGTGACTTAGCCATATTTAACATTATTTAACTCTTTATCCCTCTTTTTCTCCCACTTTCTTATATGAAAACTGGTCGTGGTTAATATTTTAGATGTCAGATAGGAGTATGACTGAATGAACATGCTGTGGGTCTCTATGTGTCTCCTGTATTGGGAACACATTCAGGCCAAAGACAACAGTGTATGCTGAGAAACAAAAGGATGAACAGTGCCATATATCTTCTTTCTTTTTAGATTCACTCTTCACTCTACTCTCCTTCCTGAAAAGTACACCTATATTGACCATCTCATCAGGTTCTCCTGTCCTCTTCCAATTGAATTTGGCCAATAAAGAATCTCAAGACAGATGATCAGAAGGAAGACAGATAAACTGGCTATTTAGCGCACCAGCCATTTCCCTATGGAATTCTTCAAGGGTTGCCACACTACTAACTTTAAAAATAACCTCTTTAATAAACCCTCCTCAATTTATCCTAATTGAACATACCATCTTTATCTTGCTGAGACCCTGACTTACACATTACTTCTGATATATTTTTGTTTATATGAGCCTAATTCCAAGATTATATACTTATGTTAGTCATATTACCTATAACATGATATTCAATAAGAAACTAAACTGGAGGAGTATTTTTTGCCAAAGGAAGTAATCTGAATCTTGAAACCTGTAAAATTAATTGCTACTGTGGAAAAAATAGAAAACAATCTGACCTGATAAATTCAACTATAACAGAGTGTAACATCATTCCAGTGAAAACCAAGTTTTTTTCAGAAGACTGTATGGTAATTTACAAACTATTCTACTGACAGGCAAGAAACCTAATTGAATTATTCTCTATATTTGCATTTTTTTGTGCTCATATGCAGGTAAAAATCATGTATACACTTAATGTGTCTTAACTGTATTTAGCTTAGTATGTGATTATTTTTAAAAACTAACACTTCTATTTATAAAATTTACAACCCCAAGTGTAAAACTAGAGGTAAATTCAAGTATTTTTTAAATGTAATTAAGATGATGTTCATTTCTGATTAAATGGATTAAATGTATCATCTTCACTGTTTTGTCCCCAGGGTATAGCACAGTGAATAACCTACTTTTCATGAATTACAATAAACTATCAATATTTATTGAATGAACAAAACCTAGTTTTTAAAAAAAAAAAAACTACCAAAAATATCCCATAAAAATTCTAAGAGTCTTATGTAAAATCTAAGCTGAAGTCAAAATAACAGGAAAATGCATTCAATGTGACATTGTTCACAATTCTTGAATTTCTTTTACATAATCTTTTAGAGATATAAAACAGAAAAAAGTTACCATTATTTTAATAACAAAAATACGAAATCATTCTAGTCAACTCTATCAATTAAAATAATGAATGATCCAGGTATTTAAATTAATACTCACAATTTTCCAGAATGGGAAATGAACCACTTCGATTTTCCTCCTTGTAGTCTAATTAATTTTGTTGACTTAGGCCTTTTTGGAGAACTACATCTTTCAAATTTGCATTGTGGCCCATCAAATTATAAAGGAGAAATACCTGTTCTATGATTCAGAGTGACCTCTGTTCATAATGATGTATGTCTACACACCTCATATATATGTGTGTTTATTGAACCAGCTATTGAACAATTTTTATTAATTTATACCCTCTAAGAAATTGTTCATACGAACCGTGTCCATGTCATGACTTAATTGTCCATAAAACAGAAAGATAAACTATAATTCAATAAAGGGAAATTTCTAAAATTAACAACTAAAACAATCATCTAACAAATTCTATTAAACTCCTCTCTAGTGATTTTAATGAAAATTACTAAGTTCCTTAAAGGAAAAATAATTCAAATCTCCAATCTATGTGCTTCAAAAGCTTTCATTCAAATAAGAGAGATAAAGAATAATCGTCCTTCCCAGTTTCCTCAGGGCAGTCTGAATTTATACCTGTGTTCCTGGCTTAATTAATAAGATGCCCCTTTCATTTTCAAAGGTGGCCTTGTTAAGTCAATAAATCATGTGATCACCCTAGAGATAATGTATATAAACCAATAACTAAAATATAAAGTGGTAAGTAATTAGTATCTGGAAATAAGAAATGTACAAAGCAAGTACCACTGGAATTCATAATTGGGTGAGTTCAGTTCTCCCTAGTGATCAGGGAAGGCTTCAAAGCAGAGGTGGCAGTTACGTCAGATCTTAAAGAAAGAGGAAGATTTCAATAGAGATAAGATGTAAGGCAGGAAGCTTATTCAAAATGTGTATATATTTAATGTAAAAAAAATCACATTAAAGTTTGAATGTAGATTAAAACGTAGTTTTTTATAACAAATCTGTTTCTCTTTTTTTATTGACCTTTAATTCACCATTCAGTGGGGAAAATTTCACATTTTAGTTTTATCCAGTTTTAACCCTCTTCCATGAAGATAATTTAATCAAGAGACATACAAAATAAAACAAAATGTTTAGTCTCTCATATATTTTTAGTCTTCCATTCAGAAGAGTATTTACTGTGCACTATTTGCAATGTTTTAGCATTGTTGATTTTTTATAAGAATTTGAAGAGTAATACTATATTTAATTCTAATTAGTTAAGACGGCTATATTTTTCACTCCAACAATATGTACAGTGCACCTTTCCTCATCTTGAGTAAAAGGAGAGTGGCTGCTGGTATTTTGGGGTTCCACTGAAAATGTTAGGACTGTGTTTAGTTTGGGTCAGGGGTGACATTTTTTTTTTTTTTTTTGCGGTACGCGGGCCTCTCACTGTTGTGGCCTCTCCTGTTGCGGAGCACAGGCTCCGGACGCGCAGGCTCAGCGGCCATGGCTCACGGGCCTGGCCACGGACTCCCAACCACTGCGCCACCAGGGAAGCCCAAGGGTGACATATTTTTGAAGGTCACCGAGTACTGTCATGTAGAGTTCTGTTATGCTAGCTATCTCAGTGTAGCAATGGCTTCCCAGAACTACTCCTACTACTGTCTACTCTGATAACTCACCCTACTTCATGACATGAGAATGCAGAGCGAGAGGATTTAATATCATATGAACATGTTTTATGGCATCAGAGACCAGAAGTATGTGAGTAGTGATGGAGAAAAAAAAAGTCTAAAATGCATGAAATGTATGGAGCCAGAAATTAATCTGTAAACAAATTCTTCCAATTATCAAATTATAAAATTGCCCAGGGAGTCTCTCTGTCTCCGTCCTCCTCTCTCTCTGTCTGCCTTTCTTTATCTCTGTCTTTCTCTCTCAATATGTATGATGGGCATTGCTTGACATAGAATTAATCACAGTTCAGTTTTGTAGGGCACAAACCTGTAGCAATATGACTGAGTGTTAGGTCTGAAATCTGAGACCAGTAACACCCATAATCCATTTCCTTTCAGTTTGGTTAAATCATGATGGTGCTTCCTGACAGTCTCATCACAGCACTTTCTGTGACTCCCCACTTGGGTAGTTCACCTGCCTAAGTAACCTTGAAACAACTCTCAGAATCTAGCAGCCAGCACCCTCACTATCTTCCAGGTCCCACATCAATTTATGCAAGAATTTTGGGGAGTCAAACCCTACCATTAATGCCTAACTATGTCATATGACCACTTACTCTGCTATGGGAATCCCAGGTGTTATCTATGGGAGAAGATAACACCTGGGAGATAGTTTTATTCCATAATCCAAAAGGAAATGAACCAGGACATCCTCTCTCTTTCTCATTATCTGACTCTTCTTTCCATGTCAAAGACTGGAAAGAAAAATCAGAGGAGGAGTTTTGCCGATTTCATTTTCTTCTCTCTCCCTGCTTCCACAATCCCACAGGACAGAGAAGGACTGGCTTTTCCCCATTCTCTATGTCCTAATTTCTTTCTACTAAGAACAAAGAGCCTTAAAGCCTAGCTGTCACAGGAGGAAGAGGCATGTTCTCTTTGCTATGGCTGTGTACTTTATTACTACTCTTCAAAATGTTAAGTGAGAGATGAAACAAACCGGTAATTTTTTTTTCTCTCCATAGAGCTGGTTCTTCTTGTCCAATGTTCTTGCTAAAAAGAACAAAATCCTACACTTTCCTTCCCAGGAGCTATAAACTTCCTGGCTTAGTTCTGGAGGTGGGAGATGGAAAACTCAAACATGATTTAAAGGGGAAATTAAAATGCATGTGGGTCATCATGTGCAAAATATTAATCATGATACACAAGCCTGTATCTTTTGGCAGCTTTTCTTTTTCCCTTATCTTGGTCATAACCCTTCTTTTCAGAATGGAATACAGAAAAATGATGAAAACAGATCCTGAAGCACTTTAAAAGTATAGAAAATTGATATTTTTAACTTAAAAGAAAAGTTCTGCTCCACCCCTTGTTAGTACCCTTTGAAACTATGAATTTTATTTTCCTGGGATAAAAAAACTTTCATGACCAAAGTTCAAGAAGCAATTCCTATATGAGTATTGAAACTTTTATGCATATTAATAAAAGTAATGTGAGGTTACATTTTTATCAGCACTCTGTCATAACTTACAGCATAACTCTCAATCACATACCTGATTTATTCTGTTTTAAATACATATTTAATAAAAAGAGTTAAATTATGTAGGCTATACTACCAAATGGTAACATAGAATCCAAACTTAACAGAAAATTCTGTTATTCTGATGCCTAAAGGTAATATAATAAAAACATCCTCCAGTTTGTCATATTTTCTGTGATAGGAAGAAAGGGAAGAATTCAGTCTTGTCTTTAAAATCACTTTTAAAACTACCTTTTTCAATCACTGCAACTATTTATATTAGATATTTGCTGTATTAGGATAATGAGGTTGTTAATTTTCTTCATGATCAAAAATCTGGAGGTTACATAGTCCAGGTCTAGCAGAGATACTCAAGAATGTCTTCAGGGAACCCTGCTTCTTCTATCCTTCTCTTCCACCCTTAACATACATTTTCTTCCCTGACTTACGAAGGCTCTGAACTTCTGATTATCATGTTCATGTTCTAGAGATGAGGAAGGTGATAAGAGAATGTCAAAGGCAAAGCCTAATTTTCAAGAGATTTTGACATTTCATTCAGGAGGTAAAACCTGGGGCATCCTTCTACATTCTACTGGCCGAAACTCTATATCCTGACGAATCCTGTAAGGAGGTTGTAAAGAGACTGGAGTAATGAGTATTTTGCTTCCCAGTCTCTACAGAAAAGAAAGAGAGGTTTCCAGTGAGTCATGAGTGAGCCAACTGCCAGCATCTGCCACACTGACATAAGGCTGTCTTTTGGCATGAGTTCAAACTTAAAGGAACTTTGAAAATATCATTCCCTATTTACATTCATGATTAAAAATTACATTTCTATGATAAAGCTTTATTTATAGTAAATGTTTATGATTTGGGATAAAGAGTCCATTAACTAGTAACTATACCATTTTACATGCTATGTAGCATCTATTATAATTAAAAACTAATTCTGATCTATCATGGCAAAGTTTCTTCATGACTGAGACAAAAATTCTTAGTCAAAAATAAAGTAAGCTGACAATATTTTAAGTTATAATAAAAAGTCAAGGTGTTCAATGTTAATTTTTCCCCAGGAAACAAAAGCAACTGATTTTCAATTGAAATTCTACTTGAGCCTCGGTGAAAAAATCCTTTGGTCACCACATCCAAAGGTATACAAAAATAAAAAGGAAAAAGCAAAATTCATGAATGAGGATGAACTTATTCACAAGAACATCGTATTTAGCTCTTTTATTTTCTTTAGGTAAAGTTCTTTATCATTGCTGCAGTTTAAGTTATTATATCTGATTATGCACTATAACTATGGCAGAATGAGAAGTTTGAGGATAAGGGTCAGATGGCATCTTGAGTTTGTATGAAACAATTTACTGTACAATGATAGACACCTGGTATATGTTTAATAAATAAGGAAAGGAATTTGTATAAATGGAGGGATATATGTAATTCACACAATTTCTATGGCAAAAAATGCCTAAAACCAACTTCTGAAACCAAGGTCTCATAAGAAAATAAATATCCTAAAATAAGACTCATGATGGACAGTTTTGAGAACTTTTAGATAAATATGCAGACATTATCCATTCAGGAAATACTTACAGAGCATCTATTTTACGCTAAGGCAAAGTTCTAAGTGATGAGAATACAATAGCAAATGAGAGAGATGTAAAGATGTTTGAACCATACTTTAAAATGTTCAGCCTACAGAACATGATATTAGTTTAAGAGCCAAAAACTAGAGGCCATTAGCTGGTGTAATCAAGAGTTACAGTCTAGGGTGGTCAATCTCCATTGTTTTAGAGGACCAACGCTTTAGTGGTGGTTACAATAAGGGCTTCAGATATCAGTGTGTTGAAAAACAAATAGTTTTCTAGTTGGCATACTGGACTCCAGAAGTGGATTTATATTAGTGAAAAGTGTGGCTCTTGCCTATTATGATGAATACTACACTTGGGGATTAGTGGAGAACTTAACAATATTCAAGAAATATCCATTCGTTAAAATGTCTTAGAACTACTTCCTTCCTTTACACAATAGAGCATTAAAAGATAGCAAATCATGAATCTTGTGTCCTACAGTCAGCCTCAGGCAGGGTGATAGCTTGCTGCCTGAAGATGACGGTAATTATGACAGAACATTGTTTTATCTGCCCTTTGTGCAAAGTGTGGCTGGTGTCCCTGAAAGAACAGAGAGCTGGGAGAAGAAAAGGAATACAGAGGAGAAGGGCCAGGCCACCCCAGACCTCTTTGCCAATTGCTGTAATCTGCAAATATAAAACTAAAAAACTAAAAATTTAAAAATTGTGCATGACCAAATCAACTTAGGTTGTATTACAACGAAAAAGATCCTACCCTACAGAGCTTATATTCTGGTAAGAGAAATGAACAATACACAAATAAATATAGTAAAATGGTACAAGGCCCTATGGGGTATTCGCAGGACAGACTCCCCCTCCCATGTCCTCAGCATGCCTTTTGTCTGCAGAAAAACTTTAGTCAAAGAACAAATTTAATCAGAGAAGTGAGGAAATGCAGAAACAAACAAACAAACAAAATGCAGTCAAACAGGGCAAAGTAATAATAGTTTAGTAATTAAGCAAAGTCTTTAGTTCGTCTCAAGGGCTATAGGTAATATTTTGAGCCATATCTTTTGAGCTGATTTGTAGATATTGAAACCTTCACAGGTGGAAGAAGTTAACTACATGATGACCTGACTGTAGCCATGACATAAGCTGCCACAGTTCTGAGAACTGGCCTCAGAGAAATGGGAACAAACCAACTCTGGAACTGCAGATTAACTATACTTAAAACAATCAAGATGATGCTGATCAGACCACCATATGACTAATTTCAAGATAACTGTCGGAGCTGACTATGCTGTTCTTCATGTAGCTTTCTTTCTCCGCCTATACAGCCCTGAAATTCCCATTTAAAAGCTCTTTCCCCCTGATCAACAGGGGGTGTTGGCCTTTGGACATGAGTCTACCTTCTCCCCAGGTTGCTGGCTTCCTGAATAAAACAACCTTTCCTTTCCACCAACACTTGCTGCTTGAGTATTGGCTTTTGAGTGGCAAGAAACTGGACCTGAGCTTGGTAACAATAGTACATATTAAACTACTTTACTGAGTATTCACAGAATGCCTTTGAGTAAGTGGTTGAGCCAAGATCTGAATGAAATGGACGGAAGCAAGTTCTTTTAAAAAAATTACATCACATAGTTTTGTTTTTTTTTTTTTTTTTTCAGGTATCATCAGGATTTTGGAGCTCTTCTCCCTAAACTGTACATAAACCAAGGTTGTTGGAACTAAGTGTCTGCTAACGATACAAAATGAGTGCGAGGCGGGAGAAAATAATCCTCAGTATTAAAGAACAGTTTGAACATCTAGCTATGTCATCTGGGGAGAGAGAGTGACTATTTTGTAGTTTATGATACATAAACTGAGATTGGAATGTAAAATACCTAATGTCTCTTTCAACTCTAAAATTTAAGTGATTCTTATTCTGAATAGTCTAGGACTAATTGACATTGTAGGCTTTGATATAAGTGAAAGTCAAGACAAGTATTTTTTTTATAAGAGCTTCACTGTGATATAATTCACATAACTTACAACTCATGCATTTATGGGGGTACAATTCAATCATTTTCAGTTGATTTACAGAGTCATGCAACCATTACCACAATTTTTATCCACCCCCAAAAGAAGCCCTGTACCTATGAGCAACCTCTCATCACTT
Organism: Lagenorhynchus albirostris; assembly: GCF_949774975.1. Lineage (NCBI taxonomy): Eukaryota > Metazoa > Chordata > Mammalia > Artiodactyla > Delphinidae > Lagenorhynchus > Lagenorhynchus albirostris. The sequence continues at coordinate 37,192,744 of NC_083105.1, forward strand.
CCTCCCAAACTATTCCTCCAGTCCTAAGCAATCATCAATCAAGTTTCTATCTCTATGGATTTGCTTACTCTGAATATTTACTAGAAATGGAATCATACAATACAGTATGTGATCCTTTGTGACTGGTTTCTTTCACTTAGCATAATGCTTTCAAGGTTCATCCATGTTATACCATTTATCACTACCTCATTTCCTTCATTGCCATATAATAATATTCCATTGTATGGATATACCACATTTTATTTATCCATTCATCAGTTGATTTACATTTTACGTTTTCTTACTCTTGCCTACTATAAATCAAATGCTGCCATGAGCAATTGTGATCATGTTTCTGTGTGGACTTATGTTTTATTTTCTCCTGGGCATATATCTAGGAGTGGAATTACTGGGTCATATGATAACTCTATGTTTAACACTTTGAGGAACTACCAGACTATTTTCCAAGGTTGATGTAACATTTTACATTCTACAAGTAGTGTATGAGGGTTCCAATTTTCTACAGGATAAACATTTAAAGGTAAGCTTTTAAAATTCAAAAGTTAATCTTAGGATAGAATAGCAGATCATAGCCCCCCAAGTTTGTACTTAGTAACCTCAAACCTTCATTTTATTGTGACTCTCTGAATGGACCCAAGCAGTTTTATCACCTACTGTAACTACTAAATAGTGTGCATTTATTTTGCTTCTCATTCTTTTAGGCTCTTATTTCATCATCTGCTATTCACTGAAAGTGGTCACATTTCTCACATTTCTCAGGTGTGGTAGGCTGAATTATGGACCCCAAAGATAACTAAGTATTAATCCCTGAGATCTTTGTGACATTGCGTAGCAGAATAGACTTTGCAGATGTAATTAAATTAAAGATCTTGAGATGGAGAAATTATCCTAGATCGTCCAAATGGGCTCTAAATGAAACCCCAAATTGGAAGGCAAAGGTAGATTTGACACAGAAGAAAGCAATGTGACCACTGTAGCAAGATGCTACACTGCTGGCTTTGAAGATAGAGGAAGGGGCCACGGGCCAAAAAATTCAAGGAATACACATCTAGAAGCTAAAAAAGTCAAGGAAATGGATTCTTCCCTAGCACCTCTGGAAGAAGCACAGCAATGGCAACATCTTGATTTTGATCTAGTGAAACTGATTTCAGACTTCTGACCTCCAGAACTCTAAGAAAATAAACGTGTGTTGTTTTAAGCCAGCAAATTTGTGGTAATTTGTTACAGCAGCCATAGGAAATTAATAGATTAGGTAATACATTCACATTTTAATAGGATTCTTAGGGGACCTGTACTGTCTTACCTTATAGGAATAATTCTTTTTTTTTAATTTAATTTTCTTAAATTTTATTTATTTTTTATACAGCAGGTTCTTATTAGTTATCAATTTTATACATATTATACATGTCAATCCCAATCTCCCAATTCATTACACCCCCACCCCCACCCCCACTTTCCCACCTTGGTGTCCATACATTTGTTCTCTACATGTGTGTCTCTATTTCTGCCTTGCAAACCAGTTCATCTGTACCATTTTTCTAGATTCCACATGTATGCATTAATATACGATATTTGTTTTTCTCTGACTTACTTCACGCTGTATGACAGTCTCTAGGTCCATCCACATCACTACAAATGACCCAATTTCGTTCCTTTTTATGGCTGAGTAATACTCCATTGTATATATGTACCACATCTTCTTTATCCATTCATCTGTCGATGGTCATTTAGGTTGCTTCCATGTCCTGCCTATTGTAAATAGTGTCACAATGAACACTGGGGTGCATGTGTCTTTTTGAATTATGGTTTTCTCTGGGTATATGCCCAGTAGTGGGATTGCTGGGTCATATGATAATTCTATTTATAGTTTTTTAAGGAACCTCCATACTGTTCTCCATAGTGGCTGTATCAATTTACATTCCCACCAACAGTGCAAGAGGGTTCCCTTTTCTCCACACCCTCTCCAGCATTTGTTGTTTGCAGATTTTCTGATGATGCCCATTCTTACTGGTGTGAGGTGATACCTCATTGTGGTTTTGATTTGCATTTCTCTAATGTTTAGTGATGTTGAGCAGCTTTTCATATGCCTCTTGGCCATCTCTATGTCTTCTTAGGAGGAATAATTCTAATGGTAATATATATGGAGTAGGTAATCCTAGGAATATTTGAGGGTAAACAAATTTTTGGTGTCTCATCACCACAGATTCTACATGGTAGTTTATTCTTAAACTTCTGTAATTGGGAAATACACAAAGATCTTTAATCTTTGTATAAATAACCTTTGTATAAATAATTTGTTCTAGGGAACAAATTCTATGTTCCACCAACTCAATATGTAAGTAAGAATGTATATTTATTCTTAATTTTTTTCTTTACTCCCAAATCTATGATCACTAGAGGTATTATCTTGACTTTCTTTGGCTCCAGTAGAAGGAGGTATAGCTGAGAGGTTTGCAAACTCAGGCTTTGGGATTTGATTACAAATTGTGCTAGAAGATGCAATGCATGTATATCAGAGCTCATTATGTGAAGAATGAAGGAGATAAGCTTTATAAAGTACTTATTACAGAGCCTAGTGTATAGTAAACATTCAAAAGTGGCCATTATTATTGTTTATTATTATTATCAATGAAGTTATCAATGAGTGACAGTTGCACATTGACAAAGAGCTCAGATTCTGAAGTCAGACTCCCAGGATCTGGGTCCTGGCTCAGCTAGGTATTAGGTGTATTACCCTGGATAAGTCATTTATCATCTCTGTCTCAGTTTCCATCTTTATAAAATGGTTTTAATAACAGAACCAACTCACAGAGATGTTGTAATTACTGAATGAATTCATGAATGGATGTGTGAAGAGTCATGTGTAGCACCTAGAGGATTGGTAAATTTTAATACTTCATATTATTTATTGAAGAATTACTTTAAATTCCCTACCTTACCACATCTGAGGGTCTCACCTTTTCTGTCTGTAGAGTCTTATTTGTTTGTATGTGGGTACTGTAAACAAAGAATGTTGGCCGCCATTCTAGTTCTACATGGATCAAGCCATTAGCCACTGCTAATGTTGTCCTGCAACGGTGCACCCGAGGGGAATTCAGGGTGGAGAAAAACAGGAAGCATTCTGTGCTATGGGTACTAGCCCTAGATACTTAAGATGCATATCTAAGGAATAATTTCTATGAACCCAGATTCTAGCATCTTCCCACACACAATAAAGCACTGAAATCATTATCTTGAGATGTTTGTTCTTTGTGATTAGCAGTAATCATTTGATGTTGGACTACATTTTTTTTTTTTTCCAGCAAAAAAACTCATGCATATCCTGGCTTCTCCCTTACCTCTTTGGAGTAGCTTCAGAGCTATCGGAGAGGCTGTTTCCCAGGCTATAGCCCTAAGTTAGGTCCCTGAATAAAACTTAACTTGCAACTTTTAAGTTGTGCATTCCCCTTTCAGTTGGCAGTGGAGAAAACCTGAGTAATCTGCTGTTGTGTTTCTGTGTCTCCCAGCCTGTCACATAGCTTTTGTCACAACACTCTGTGTACCAAACAGTGTTGCCTGGATCCCACAAACCAGTGGGGAAAATCCCCTATTAGGTGGCCCCTTTACTCAACCCACTTACACAGTGCTTGGTGATAAAGAGGCTTCTGCAATTCCAAAAGCTTCCTTGGGGGCAACATCCTCAGGCCTGCCACTGGGGTGCAAATTTGTTGCTACTGTTGGGAAAGGAGCCTTTTTTGCCATGATAACTCCCAGGCAAATACCTAATGGAGCTCAGCTTACATGGAATCTAGGCTCTAAATTCAGGTTAGGCATGGGGAGGGAGCAAAGCACCCTGCACAAACATACCAGAATCAAGGTCAGAAGGGAACAAACAAAATAATACCCTGAATTTTATGGATGAGTTTTTCTTCAAAAATGTTCATACAAATTCGTATAATTTGATTCCACAAACACTATATTGATAAATTTTCTTAAGCACAACATTCTTATATTGCACATGTGCAGAGCATCATCATATTTACTCTTGAAAATATACTCTGGAATAGATACTATTAACCCCATTTTGCATTTGAAGAAACAAAGATTAAGATAAGTTAGGTAACTCAGAAAAAGTCACAGATAAAGGAGAGAATCAGGATTTAAATCTATGCCTACCCATTCTCCCAACAGCAGATAGATGTGACAATGTGCTTTTAATCATTTTCCAAACACTGAACATGTAGGTTGTTTCCAATATCTTGCTATTAAAAGTAATGCCACAATGAATATACATGCACATTAATCTTTGTCAGAATTTTTATTGCCTCTATATAGAATAGCAGGAAGTAACACACAAGGTCAAAGATTTTTTTTTTTTTAAAGATTACTTTTTAATACCCGAGATTGTTTCTCAGAAGGGTTGTTCTGGGCCTTACTCCCTGCAGATGTAAGAGTGCTTAATTTGTACACTTCCACCCACACTATTATTCTTTATTCTTTGTGAATTTGACAGGTAATACGGAATATTAATTTAAGCAATTCATGATGAGGATGTAAATTTTTGTATGTTTATTAGCCCTTCATATTCCTTCTATGAGTTGTCTACTCATATCTTTTTTATGTATATAATTCCCTGTGCTATACAGTAAAGCCTTGTTGTTTATTTATGTATGGTAGTTTACTTAAATTTCTATGCTTAGATTTTCTTTATGGTGGTCTTGTTTTAATAGATAATTATATCTAATAATAATATATTCAGATTAATTTTTCCTGTATGATTTATTTCATGATTTTGTGCTTAGAAAACTTTATTATCTCTCTCCCCTAGATCATACACACATGGTCCCCTGTATTTCCATCTTGTTCCTTTGTAGTTGTATGTTTCACATATAATTCTTCAAACTGTTTGGCATTATTATATTATATGGTGTAAGGTTAAAATATGAGTTTATTTTTTCTCAAATAGCTAAAAATTTGTAGCTATATCATATGTTGATTTATCCTCAGTAGTTCTTATTAAAGTTTTTAATTAAGCCTATATTACAGATATTATCCTCTACTTTTTGCATTTTTGTACTATCTTTGTAAATTTTTGCATCATTTTAGTTTTCCTTTATTATCTACAAGGATGCTTATGATTCTGTAATGCTAAATAACAAAGTTAAATCATAGCATTAATAAGTGATGTGGCCAAGCCTGGATTTGAATGCAAATTTTCAAACTCTAAATGCCATGTAGCTATCATCCTGCCAGTCTGTCCCCATTATATTTGTCCTCCTTTTTTTCGTCTTATTTCAGATAGCATGTATTGTTCTTATATTTTAGTGATAACACATAGTAAATGCAGTCTAACATTTTCTTACATTTCTTGTGGGACTACATTTCAAGAGTCAACTTTGTGCTACATTTTTAAGGCAATATCCCCATTACACCCTGCAATAGTCTTTTCATTAGCTTAAGGCCCCTTCCTTCCCTTAACACTTCCTCTAGTTTCCTTTTTTTGAATAATGAATACTATATCTTAGAAGTTTGCTGTTCAGCACAGATAAGATATGCATTTTCTCCTTGGAATCTTCAGGTCCACCTGGATGCTGCTAGAATACTCCTCTCAGATCTTCTGCTTGAGTACAGTTCAATGTACAAATTTCTCCTGTCTGGCAGTCTTTAGCCAGTGTGGTTCTGCAAGATTAAGGAATTATCTTGTCCTTCTCATTTTGACTGTTCTTCCAACACTGAAAGATGGTATTTTCCCCCCCTGGATATTTTGAAATAAATGGTATTTGTTTTGCTAACCTCAGAATGGCTGCCCCAACATACAGTGCCATTCATGTCCCAGGACTGACATCCCCGTTTGGAAACTTTCTCAGCTGGCCAAACTACATCGTGGATGCATAGTGTCCAGGGCAAATGCTTACAGAGAGGGATAGTAATGACATAAAACTGAAGAAAGCAGGTTCAGTTTTGGTACAGATCCTGTTGTTTCAAGGGCACCATCCATGTGATTTTACCTGAATCTCAAACTCATGACTTCCCTGTGTGGTGGTGTTTGTTTCACCCACCAAAATATAGAGCAGGTCTGAGTATTTGCAGAATGTGGCACATCTGCTGTGTAGCAGAGGAAATACCTCCCACAGTTTGGCAAATCAGAATTAGTACTCTCCCTTCTAGGGCCATGCAGACTTGGACACTTGTGATTTCATGGGTAATTTGAAGAGAAAGCGGAGGAGGTGGATGAGTCAATCATTGAGAAGTATTAGTCACCAACATAAGACAAAAGCCATACTTGTTTAAGAATTCTAATATTACACAAACTACAAAGATTTAAATACTTGTGACACCTCATTTCAATCCATTTCCCTGAGAACTGTTCTTGCAGTCCATGATTTCAGGCAAGCTAATGCAAAAGTTCTGCCTGCTTCTTGCCCATGCTTTGTACTTTTTCCTATCTATTCCTTTTCATGGAACCCAGCTGTGTGATGTCTTTGTGAGACATGATAAGTGGTTGTAAGTTGACTCTGACAGGTTTCCCTCTCTTACCATTTTGCTCTATTGTTTCCAACTGCCCCTACATAGTTGCTATGCTTTTCTTCATGAAAATCCAGATAAAAGTTACACTGGCCCTGAAAACCATCTGAATCATTTTCCATTCCTTCTCTACTTCACTTATCTTTAAGAGGCACACGTAATGAAGTCCTGTTCCTGTTCTCTTGGATCAACAATTTTTGGTTCAAGAGTATGTTCTATTTTTTTCCCACCTCCTCACTCAGTTATTATTTTGTAGTTACTTGAAACAATTTTTCAAAACTTATAAGACAAGTTGTTAGGAGTATTTTCAGTGGCTTTCTCATAGTCATATACCTGATAAATCAGTGGTAGAGCCCAAAGTGGATGCAAGGATGTTAATCTTGTAGATTTACAGTTTAAAATTCTTTCTAATATACTCATTACCTCATTGGAGGTTATAATTCATATTATAGCTAATGATTACAAACTAATATGAAATATATTTTTGATACACTATGACATAATGTGAATCCTTCATAAAGCTAAAAAAATATTGCCTTGATCATATTTGATTTTATAACAATTGATTAAAGGGAGTAAATGAGACAATAAATATAAGTGGTTAGCACAGGGTCTGGAACATAGTACTCAATAAGTCTTTGCTATCATTATTTATTAAGTGGCTAATAGATGTCAAGTAAGCTGCTATTCACTCTATAGCTAAGGAAGCCTTTAAAGCAAACTATTTAATTGTTCTGGATTTCTTTTTGGGGTTTGACATTTTCCTTGGGTTTATTATATCTACCCACTATCATTTCCAGTATAATTGAAATCTCAGTATATCATTAAGTGATTTAGAATTTACGTGTCAGAGAGTGGTATGTTTTCTTCATTTATTTAAGTTCCTTTAGTTGCATGTTGTAATGAGCCAGCCAGGTCCAGAATTGTGTTTGTTGGAAAGAAACACACTCTCATAAGTCCAGTTATGACTATTTGTCATAGTTTCTGTTTGAAAAAAATTGTTAAAAACCTTTAAGATGTTTTTATGCTCTAATATTTCTTACATAATGAGTATATCAAATGAAACCTTGTGACTGAAAATAAGCAAATGCAATGTAATAACATGGCTTCAGTTAGTACCAGATACACATCAAGGCCATAGTTAGGTAAGGGTAGTTTCTAAATCTCTAATGTTTAAAATTAAAGTGTGTAATAATTTATTTCATAAATACACAAAGGCATTTTTTTTTTTACAAACGGTGCCTAACAACTTCTCTGTATGAAACACTATCAGGCTGTATTTCCATTAGCAACCTAGGATGCAAAGGACCACCACAGCAATGTCCTTAATACCTCCTTTTCACAGAAGGTATATTTATGGTTATGATTGGGATTCCAAGACTCAGATCCTTCTATTTTCATAGTCTTCAAAGACAAGATCTTTTTATACATTGTTTCCTGCTCTTTCAATTGCCCAAAGTTAACCTTCTGTTCCTTCTGGTGGTTGTGACACTGATCTCTATTCTTCCTCTGGTCTGTGTGAATGATTCAGAAACAAGAAGAAACTGAACATATGTGTATTGCTTACCATCAGTCAGGGCTTTCTGCCTATGCATTATCCTCTTTTGCCCCAATATAAAACAAACCTATGTCAGCATAGGTACCGTGTCTGAATATGAAGTGAGATAAATCAGAGCAGCATAACATGCAGGATGTGACATATCCCTTGCGGAGAAGCAGAGCCCCAGTTTTCTTTGAGAAGGAAAGGCTGAACCTGCCAGGAACACATATCCTTTCGCATTGTTTAGTTGCTTGCATTGAGAAATGCAGATGAAGAAGCTTGATTACATTCGGAAAGAGGCACACCCAGGTATTGGAGTTTGCTCATGGTAAATCTCTCTCTTTTCATTATTCCATGTTTCCATTCTTTGCTCTATCCTGTGTCCCAGTCTAAAGAAAATCTCAGTCATCTGTAGGTCAATCCCACTAAAGTATTGATCTGAGAGTAATTTAAGGGAAAGGTTTTCAGACTAGATGTGTGTATATGTGTGTGTGCCAAGAGGTAAAAGAGAGAATTCGAAGGTCTGGAATAAACACAGTATATTTAGTTAGGAGTGCAGTCAATTGCATGTTAAAGAAACCTGCCTACATACTCAACTAAATAGAGATATAATCTAGTTGTGCTATCAAATATAGTGGCCACTAGCCGTACATGGCTCTTAGTTAAATTTTAAAATACATTAAATTAAAAATTCATTCTTCAGTCTTACTAGCTGCATTGCAAATGCTCTATAACTTTGTGAGGACAGTGGCTACTGTATTGGGCAGCACACAACAACACAGAAATTTCCACTGGACAATGGCAGTCACAGCACTGGTGACACTCAGCCTCCTTCTAGATTCTTACTAGGTTGTTCATTGTGTATACTTGTCCATGAGCCCAAGCTCAATGCTCCAGGCAAGAAAAAGGGAAAGAGTAAGAGCCAACAAGCTGATTACAGCTGATTCTCTTCTCAATTATTTTTTCCAGAAAAATAATAACTTTTCCAGAATCTCCAGCTACTAGGCTCTTTATAGCACATGGAACTGAAATGGGTCATATGGCTTCCCCTGACTGTGAGAAGGTATAGGGTGATGGATATTTCTATTGACACCTTGCTACTACAAACAAAGTCAGAGTTGTGATGTAAGACAGAAAGAAAGAATCAAAATTGAGTAGGCAACATCAGAGTTTGAAACTCATGGGATACCTCCTTTACAGCATCAATTTTACTCAACTTTAAGCAGTTTAAAATATTTGCTTTAAATTTTTGATAAGCAAATTTTAAGTAATTTAGAATATTAAAGTGCACATTAAAAGAAAGATGAATATGATATACTGTACAGTAGAATATAAAGTTATCACGGCTTTTTAGATAGAGCTTGATAATACAAAGAAATGTCCTTTGGCATGACCACTTTAATATATACATCCATAAACTTTGGGGATCCTTATTTTTCCTCTTCTGCTATTAGGAGGATTTTAGTTAATTATTTTTTAAATATCTATCTATCTATCTATATATATATAAAATATACATAGTACTTCCTTTATTAGTAGATTTTTCATTTTTGTAGGAGGCTGTACAGAACTGATAAGTCTTCAGGATGTCAGGAAATAACGAACTCTCCACCATGGTGAGAGTTGAAAAGATTTTGGTTGTTTGGGCTTGTGTGGGAACCAAAGCTTTCTGCAGTCCCTCAGATAAGCCTCAGTGACTATTAAGTATAACTCGTGATACTAATCATCTCCCTTAAAATGCCCTTTAAACTTTATATACCATCTTCTTAAAATCAGAAATTAGATTTTGGATTTCCAAATAATATGGTGATGGAAAGAAAGCATCAATCTAATTCTTCTGCCATCAAATGATTACTCTCATTTACACAGGATGTGACTGTGCATTTACAGGCGCCTTTGTTTTGAAAGTCCTGTAGAAGGTCTTTTCTAAGGTAGCATTTTTGTGTGTGTTTGTGGGAGAATGATACCTTTTTCCTTTCCTGCAAAATAAGTGATTTTTTGGAATGGCTTGTCTTTCTTTATTCCAATCACATTAACTTTCTTAAAAAGTACGATTTCTTTAATGACCATTATAGATCTTCCAGGACCTGAGCCCAATCAACTTCCTTGATCATGATTTTAGGACCGTCTATGTCTTTTCCTAAGCCTCTACTTTGAACAAATCTGATGACTCATATTCCTCGACAATGCTATTTGCTCCCTCTTAGAGTTTTAATAATGCTGTTCCCTTCACCAGCATGGACACAGGCTTAATGTACCACATGCATGGTCCCACCGAAGGCTGGTCTCAGTAGGGAAGAGCTATGATTTTATAGAAAAAGTGACCAACAGTGGATCAATTGTCTATAATTTTCCTGACTGTGCCCCCACATTCCAAAATTTTCAATTGAAAAATGGGATTTTGATACATCATCATTCCTTAGCAACTTCATCCTGAAAGCTGCATAGTAGTCACAAATACTAAAAACAGAAATGACCCTTCATTTTGTCTCTGTAGCTGTGTGGTTTATGTAATAATTTAAAATATTTAATATTCCTCAAAATGCAGCATCTTATTCTGTAGCATTGACAAACTTCTATATGTTGTTGTGCTTGGCACTCTTCTAAGTAAAGAAAAGAAGGAAAGGAAATAACAGAGGGGACTCTGCTCTCTCCCTTATACTTACAATTTCAAATGGATACTAGGGCATAGATAAACGCAACCAATAGCAACAAGTGAATAAATTGAAGCATTTATGTCTCAAACGTGAAAATTGAAGTAGTAGAGATTTTACATTTGCTTTTGTTGGAATGACAAGATGGTAAAGAAATTCAAAAGGTCACTGAATTCACTGTTTTAAACTCTTAAAACTAAACTATATGGTACATGCATAAAAGTGCACAAATCATAACTGTATTGCTTAAGTACTAAAATAAACACACCTCTGTGACCACTACATATATCATCATGTAATAAAGACCCTGCACTCTGAGAAAGCTCCTTCATGTCACTCTCCAGTGCTCTCTCCACAGATAACTGCTTTCTGACTTGAATCACAAAAAAACTATTTTTGTTGCCTTTTTTGCATTTTACAGGAGTGGAATCATACACTGTATATTCTTTTTTGCATGGACTCTTTTGTCCAACATAATACATCTGAGATTACCCATGTTGTTGTATGTAGCAGTGATTTATTTATTTATTTATATTTATTTTTTATACAGCAGGTTCTTATTATCTATTTTATACATATGGATGTATATATGTCAATCCCAATCTCCCAACTCATCCCACCACCAACCCACCCCTACTTTCCCCCCTGGTGTCCATATGTTTGTTCTCTACATCTGTGTCTCTATTTCTGCCTTGCAAACTGGTTCATCTGTACCATTCTTCTAGATTCAATATGTACGCATTAATATATGATATTTGTTTTTCTCTTTCTGACTTACTTCACTCTGAATGACTGTCTCTAGGTCCATCCAAGTCTCTAAAAATAACCTAGCTTTGTTCCTTTTTATGGCTGAGTATTATTCCATTGTATTTATGTACCACATCTTCTTTACCCATTTGTCTGTCGGCGGGCATTTAGGTTGTTTCCATGACCTAGCTTTTGGAAATAGTGCTGCAATGAACATTGGGTTGCATGCGTCTTTTTGAATTATGGTTTTCTCTGGGTATATGGCCAGTAATGGGATTGCTGGGTCGTATGGTAGTTCTAGTTTTAGTTTTTTAAGGAACCTCCATACTGTTCTCCATAGTGGCCGTATCAATTTACATTCCCACCAGCAGTGTAAGAGGGTTGCCTTTTCTCCACACCCTCTCAGCATTTGTTTGTAGATTTTCTGATGATGCCCATTCTAACTGGTGTGAGGTGATACCTCATTGTAGTTTTGATTTGCATTTCTCTAATGATTAGTGATGTTGAGAAGCTTTTCATGTGCTTCTTGGACATTTGTATGTCTTCTATGGAGATATGTTTATTTAGGTCTTCTGCTCATTTTTTGATTGGGTTATTTGTTCTCTTGATATTGAGCTGCTGAGCTGTTTATATATTTTGGAGGTTAATCCTTTGTCCATTGACTCATTTGCAAACATTTTCTCTGATCCTGAGGGTTGCCTTTTCTTCGTCTTTGTAGTTCCTTTGCTGTGCTAAAGCTTTAAGTTTCATTAGGTCCCATTTGTTTATTTTGTTTTTTTTTCCATTACTCTAGGAGGTGTATCAAAACAGACCTTGCTGTGATTTATGTCAAAGAGTATTCTTCCTATGTTTTCCTCTAAGAGTTTTATAGTGTCCAGTCACACATTTAGGTATTTAATCTATTGTGACTTTATTTTTGTGTTTGGTGTTAGGGAATGTTCTAATTTCATTCTTTTATATGTAACTGTCCAGTTTTCACAGCATCACTTATCGAAGAAACTGCCTTTTCTCTATTGCATATCCTTGCCTCATTTACCAGAGATTAGTTGACCATAGGTGTGTGGGTTTATCTCTGGGCTTTCTATCCTGTTCCATTGATCTATATTTCTGTTTTTGTGCCAGTACCATATTGTCTTGATTACTATAGCTTTGTGGTATAGTCTGAAGTCAGGGAGTCTCATTCCTCCAGCTCCGTTTTTTTCCCTCAAGATTGCTTTGACTATTCGGGGTCTCTTGGGTCTCCATACAAATTTTAAGATTTTTGGTTCTAGTTTCGTAAACAATGTCATTGGTACTTTGACAGGGATTGCACTGAATCTGTAGATTGCTTTGGGCAGTATAGTCATTTTCACAATATTGATTCTTCCAATCCAAAAACATGGTATATCTCTCCGTTTGTGTCATCTTTGATTTCTTTCATCAGTGTTTTATAGTTTTCTGAGTACAGGTCTTTTACCTCCTGAGGTAGGTTTATTCCTAGGTATTTTATTCTTTTTTTGCAATGATGAGTGGGATTGTTTCTTTAATTTCTCTTTCAGATTTCTCATCATTAGTGTATAGAAATGCCAGACATTTCTGTGCATTAATTTTGCAACCTGCAACTTTACCAAATTCACTGATTAGCTCTAATAGTTTTCTGGTGGCATCTTTAGGATTCTCTATGTATAGTAAGTGTCATGTCATCTGCAAACAGTAACAATTTTACTTCTTCTTTTCCAATTTGTATTCCTTTTATTTATTTTTCTTCTCTGATTGCTGTGGCTAGAACTTCCAAAACTATGTTGAATAATAGTGAACATCCTTGTCTTGTTCCTGATCTTAGAGGAAATGCTTTCAGTTCTTCACCACTGAGAACAATGCTGGCTGTGGTTTTGTCGTATATGGCCGTTATTATGTTAAGGGAGGTTCCCTCTATGCCTACTTTCTGGAGAGTTTTTATCATAAATGGGTGTTGAATTTTGTCAAAAGCTTTTTCTCTGTCTACTGAGATGACCATATGGTTTTTATTCTTCAATTTGTTCATATGGTGTATCACATTGATTGATTTGCATATACTGAATCCTTGCATGCCTGGGATATATCCCATTTGATCACGGTGTATGATCCTTTTAATGTGCTGTTGGATTCTGTTTGCTAGTATTTTGTAGAGGATTTTTGCATCTATATTCATTAGTCATATTGGTCTATAATTTTCTTTTTTCTAGTATCTTTGTCTGGTTTTGGTATCAAGGTGATGGTGGCCTCATAGAATGAGTTAGGGAGCGTTCCTTCCTCTGCAAATTTTTGGAAGAGTTTGAGAAGGATAGGTGTTAGCTCTTCTCTAAATGTTTGATAGAATTCACCTGTGAAGCCATCTGGTCCTGGGCTTTTGTTTGTTGGAAGATTTTTTTTTTTCGGTATGCACGCCTCTCACTGTTGTGGCCTCTCCCGTTGTGGAGCACAGGCTCCAGACACACAGGCTCAGTGGCCATGGCTCACGGGCCCAGCCGCTCTGTGGCATGTGGGATCTTCCTGGACCGGGGCACAAACCCGTTTCCCCTGCATCGGCAGGCGGACTCTCAACCACTGCGCCACCAGTGAAGCCCTGTTGAAAGATTTTTAACCACAGTTTCAATTCCATTACTTGTGATTGGTCTGTTCATATCTTCTATTTCTTCCTGGTTCAGTCTTGGAAGGTGATAACTTTCTAATAATTTGTCTATTTCTTCCAGGTTGTCCATTTTATTGGCATAGAGTTGTTTGTAGTGGTGTCTCATGATGCTATGTACTTCTGCCATGTCCATGGTAACTTCTCTTTTTTCATTTCTAATTTTATTGATTTGAATCCTCTCCTTCTTTTTCTTGATGAGTCTGGCTAATGGTTTATCAATTTTGTTAATCTTCTCAAAGAACTAGCTTTTAGTTTTATTGATCTTTGCTATTGTTTTCTTTGTTTCTATTTCATTTATTTCTGCTCTGATTTTTATGATTTCTTTCCTTCTACTAACTTTGTGTATTGTTTGTTCTTCTTTCTCTAGTTCCTTTAGGTGTAAGATTAGATTGTTTGAGATTTTTCTTGTTTCTTGAGGTAGGCTTGTATAGCTATAAACTTCCCTCTTGGAACTGCTTTTGCTGCATCCCATAGGTTTTGGATCGTCATGTTTTCATTGTCATTTGTCTCTAGGTATTTTTTGATTTCCTCTTTGATTTCTTCAGTGATCTCTTGGTTACTTAGCAACATATTGTTTACCCTCCATGAGTTTGTGTTTTTTACGTGTTTTTCCCTGTAACTGATTTCTAATCTCCAAGTATTGTTGTCGGAAAAGATGTTTAATATGATTTAAATATTCTTAAATTTACTGAGGCTTGATTTGTGACCCAAGATGTGATCTATCCTGGAGAATGTTCCATGTGCACTTGAGAAGAAAGTGTAATCTGCTGTTTTTGGATGGAATACCTATAAATATCAGTTAAATCTATCTGGCCTACTGTGTTGTTTAAAACTTGTGTTTCCTTATTTATTTTCTGTCTGGGTGATCTGTCCATTGGTGTAAGTGAGGTGTTAAAAGTCCCCCACTATTATTGTGTTACTGTCGACTTCCTCTTTTATAGCTGTTAGCAGTTGCCTTATGTATTGAGGTGCTCCCATGTTGGGTGCATATATATTTATAATTGTTATATCTTATTCTTGGATTAATCCCTTGATCATTATGTAGTGTTCTTCCTTGTCTCTTGTAACATTCTTTATTTTAAAGTCTATTTTATCTGAAATGAGTATTGCTAGTCCAGCTTTCTTTTGATTTCCATTTGCATGGAATATCTTTTTCCATCCCCTCACTCTCAGACTGTATGTGTCTGTAGGTCTGAAGAGGGTCTCTTGTAGACACCATATAGATGGTGGTGTCTATTCAGTGAGCCTGTGTCTTTTGGTTGGAGCATTTAATCCATTCACATTTAAGGTAATTATTGATATGTAAGTTCCTATTACCATTTTCTTAATTGTTTTGGGTTTGTTTTCGTAGGTCCTTTTCTTCTCTTGTGTTTCCCACTTACAAAAGTTCCTTTAACATTTGTTGTAGAGCTGGTTTGGTGTTGCTGAATTCTCCTAGATTTTGCCTGTCTGTAATGCTTTTGATTTCTCCGTAGAATCTGAATGAGATCCTTGCCGGGAACAGTAATCTTGGTTGGTTCTTCCCTTTCATCACTTTAAATATATTGTGCCACTCCCTTCTGGCTTGTACCATTTCTGCTGAGAAATCAGCTGTTAACCCTATGGGTGTTCCCTTGTTTGTTATTTCTCCCTTGTTGCTTTTAATAATTTTTCTTTGTCTTTAATTTTTGTCAGTTTGATTACTATGTGTCTCGGCCTGTTTCTCCTTGGGTTTATCCTGCCTGGGACTCTCTGCACTTCCTGGACTTGGGTTGCTATTTCCTTTCTCATGTTAGGGAAGTTTTCAACTATAATCTCTTCAAATATTTTCTTGGGTCCTTTCTCTCTCTCTCTTCTCCTTCCCCTATAATGCAAATGCTGGGTGCATTTAATGTTGTCCCAGAGGTCTCTTGGACTGTCTTCATTTCTTTTCATTCTTTTTTCTTTATTTTTTCCATGGCAGTGAATTCCACCATTCTGTCTTCCAGGTCACTTATCCATTTTTCTGCCTCAGTTATTCTTCTATTGGTTCCTTCTAGTGTATTCTTCATTTCATTTATTGTACTGTTCACCTCTTTGTTCTTTAATTCTTCTAGGTGTTTGTTCTTTAATTCTTCTAGGTCTTTGTTAAACATTTCTTGCATATTCTCAATCTTTGCCTCCATTCTTTTTCCAAGGTCCTGGATCATCTTCACTATCATTATTCTGATTTTTTTTTTCTGGAAGGTTGCCTATCTCCACTTCATTTGGTTGTTTTCTGGGGTTTTATCTTGTTTCTTCATCTGGTACATAGTCCTCTGCCTTTTCATTTTGTCTATCTTTCTGTGAATGTGGTTTTCATTCCACAGGCTGCAGGGCTGTAGTTCTTCTTGCTTCTGCTGTCTGTCTTCTGGTGGATGAGGCTATCTAAGAGGCTTGTGCAAGCTTCCAGATGGGAGAGACTGGTGGTGGGTAGAGCTGGATGTTGCTCTGGTGGGCAGAGCTCAGTAAAAGTGTAATCTGATTGTCTGCTGATGAGTGGGGCTGGGTTCCCTCCCTGTTGGTTGTTTGGCCTGAGGCAACCCAGCATGGGAAGCTATAAGCTCTTTGATGGGGCTAATGGTAGACTCCAGGAGGGCTCATGCCAAGGAGTACTTCCCAGAACTGCTGCCAGTGTCTCTGTCCCTGTGGTTAGCCACAGCCACCCCTTGCCTCTGCAGGAGACCCTCCAACACTAGCAGGTAGGTCTGGTTCAGTCTCCCATGGGGTCACTGCTCCTTCCCCTTGGGTCCTGATGTGCACACTACTTTGTGTGTGCCCTCCAAGAGTGGAGTCTCTGTCAAAATCCTACAATCAAATCCTGCTAGCCTTCAAAGTCTGATTCTGTGGGAATTCCTCTTCCCGTTGCTAGACATCCAGGTTGGGAAGCCTGACAGAGGGCTCAGAACCCTCACTCCAGTGGGTGAACTTCTGTGGTATAAGTGCTCTCCAGTTTGCCAGTCACCCACCTGGCAGTTATGGGATTTGATATTATTGTGATTGCACCTCTTGTACCATCTCATTGCGGCTTCTCCTTTGTCTTTGGATGTGGGGTACCTTTTTTTGGTGAGTTCCAGTGTCTTCCTGTCAATGATTGTTCAGCAGTTAGTTATGATTCCAGTGCTCTCACAAGAGGGAGTGAGCACATGTCCTTCTACTCTACCATCTTGAACCAATCCCCCTAGCAGTGATTTTGTTTATCATTGCTGTTCTGTACTCCATTTTAAGAACGTAACATTATTTACTTATTCTACTGCTGATGGTTATTTGGTTTTTTTCCAGTTTAGTGTTATTATAAAGAGTACTGTAATGAATATGTAGCACTGTGTTCATATTACATGTTTCTGTTCACAATTCTACTGTACATTGTATATTGTATCTACCTGGGGATGGAATTGAAGAGATGATTAGAGTCTGATTTGTTAGAAACTACAAAACCGTTTTCCAAGGAGATTGTACCAATTTCTGCCCCAGCAGCTCTACATGAGAGTTCAAATTGTTCCTCATCCTCACTGACACTTGGCATTGCCAGCTATGCCAGCTATTTTTTAAGCCTTTCTTTTGGGTGTAGTGTGGTATCTCATTGTTGGTTTTCATTTTACTTTTCCCTGATGATTAAGGATGTGAAACACTTCTTCACAATGTTGAAGTGAAAATAGAAATGAAGTTTTCCCTCTACTAAAAGCAAAGAAAACAAAGCGAACAATAAACAGGCTAGAAAAGAAACATAACCTGGCCTGAAAGAGTTAATCACTCCTAGTTTTATTTTAACTGTTGCTAATCTGTAGTGTCTGTAGTTAGATTTGTCCTTCACAAAGCTAACCTGTCACCCCTAATCCTATGTAATTTAGGTAATTTCTCTTGTAGCAAATCACACCTTGTAGCTGTTTGCATTTCAAAAAGGAGGTCACAGACAGATAACCCAGAGATGAAGGGACCCATTTACCAGGCTGCCTGATGCCAGCAGTGACTGTTTTAAAATATTGCAAGAAGAAGAAGAATGCAATACCTTCACCGCTTTGATCTTTATCACTTACCCTGGATTGTGAGTTCCACCTATAAGACCCCCTGTAATTCCCCTGGACAGGGGGGCAGTTTTTGAGGCACTGGCCTGCTGTGTCTTCCCTTTGCCTTTGCAAAGAAAATAAAAAACCTCTCTATTTCTTATTCTCCAAATCTGTCTCCTTATTTCTATTCAGCATCGGTGCACAGGGAGCCAAAATTTGTTGGCAACAATATACCTAAAGGCAATTTGGATTTCCTCTTTTGTGAAGAGCTTGATCAAGTCATTTGTTTATCTTTTTTTTTTTTGGAAAGGGTCATCTATCTTCTTTTTCTTGTTGGATTTTTTTAATGTGAAATATTCTGAATGAAAGTTCTCTTTAGATATAAGTATTACAAATATCATCTCTCTGAAGCTTGGCTTTATATAGGGCCTTTTGATAAATAAGTTTTAATAAAAATGTATTGCAACTGGAGAGACATTGGTACCACGCAGCAGAACTTAATAAAAATTGCTATAGGACTCTGTCTTATTCATCAGTATTTCCTTCCCCCCCACCTTTTTTTGATGGTCTATTTAATCAATTTGTGCCCATAAGTTCCTGTAAATCTGTGCTATAATTCCCTTTACTCTCCTGTTCCAATCCTTAAATATCTTTTTTTCAGATATTTATTTTACTTGTGAATAAAAATACATTTGTGACAGGAAAATATTAAATATTTCAAGCCCCCAAAGCTTTATAAGGAACATGTGTTGCTTGCTGAGCTGGGTGATAAGACTGAAGAAATTTGCAAGACCTGAGAGACTGAGGGATAACTGCATTCTGCTGAAGAAGAACCCTGAGGGCAGATTCCAGAGGTTGAAAAGCTGTAGTCCTGAGGCTAGAGAGGCCTGTGTGGAAAGAGAGAGCTACAGGAGGAGGAAGGAATAGAAGGGGCTTAGATTTTTCTGAAGTTCTGCTATGTGGTTGCAGTAAATCTCCATTTTCAGTAAAATCTACATTGCAAGTTGTTGCTTTTTAGAATTGCACTTTGGGGAAGGGTGTGCAAAAAGTTTCTTACTCAGGATGGGAAAAATAAATGAGATGCTGACCATGGGAACCCCATCACACTTGGGTTACCTGCAATTCTAACTTAATATTTGCACAGTGTAAATATGCTATTTTTCAGTTGCATTTTCAGTTAACAATAGAAAAATGATTTATAGCCCTACAGCAATGTATTTATTACAACAAATAAAATTATACCAAATTTTTCCAATCCACTATACTTCTCTGAAATGTAGACATGTGAGAATTATACCACAATATATTTGACTTGGGCTTACCTTTGAAAATTAGTCTTTTTTTTGCTACATCATATTCATACTGTTAATTAATTTACATTGGTAATATAGAAGGTCACTTGCTATTTTGTATTTACAAAGTAGGTTTTATCTTATTTGATGTACTTTAGCCATGTCCTTGTTCTTCCCTCTCAATTACATAATTTAAGAGGAAGTGTGGTTTTATTGTGTCCAGAAAAAAAGAATACTGATAAGAATGAACACTAAAAGTAATAATTGCCTGTCTTTTATATTGACATTTCTTTTTGAAAAAAAATGAATGTTGTACCTTCAGAGGGTACTATCAGTACTATTATGTTTAAAAACCATATTTTATTATGGTATATCACTAATCTTTCCTCTTCCACTTGATTCTCTAATGTTTTCTCTTCTATAGCATTAGAAATTGATAAAATTAACTGAACTACTCCCTGACAGATGATAACTCCTGCCCTCCTTCCCACAAAAGAAAGAATTTCACCTAAGATTACTATCAAAAGAATTTCAAGATGTCTACAATTTTGTATGCATGTAAAATTCTTGTAACATGTACATTCACAAAGGCACGTACATTTATTGCTAAAATTATCATTGGCGAGAACTGATATAATGGGGAGGGGTGCCAATGCCCTGGCAGGTGAAAAAGGGAGAAGATGATTTCTACAAAGAACCTGTGTCAAAACGAGAGTCTTGATGGAATGCTTTGTTTAGACTTTCGACAGAGATTTTCAAAGTCATGAACTTTAAATGTTGTTAATTCCAACATTTTAAAAACGACAGATAACTCATTTTGTGTTATATCTCCTACCCTCAAAAGTTAATTTTTTATCTTTGTCTGGTTGTCAAGAGCTGGTTAGGTAGCACAGAAACTGATTACTAAAAGATTCCTTTTTTAAATTAAGGAATTCATGTCTACAACCTTCCAGAATGAAAAAGATTTCTACTCTTTTGCCACTGGGATGAAGAGATTTTTTTTGCTAATGGAGTGCACATGAAATCAGGCAAAACATTCAATAGACACAAAGGGAATATTTGTTGAAGTGCCTCCTCCTTTTTAGAGTCTGGACATAGGAAAGTAGTATTTCTGTACATTCTGCCTTCCACGTGTCTATGGACAGTGACCATCAAAAATTCCCAGCAGCCAGTGGCACCTCCTGTTGGAAAAGGTACTCTGCATGAGTTTCAACACTCAAGGAAGGTGTCCTAAAGATTCTTTTACTTCTTTCATTAGTCTGGAGAGAATGTTACTGCACAGGTGCCAATTCTCCTTGTGGCTTTTTTTTCTCCTAAGTTGCCTTAAAACTGGTATCTAAATAAGGCAGGCTATTACTCTATGTATATTTTACTGAATCAGGGGACATGTGTCATACAAGAGCAATATAGAGTGTCCCCAGTCCTGCTGAATGTTTTCCCTGCCATCGGTTTCAGGATTCTTCACTTTGCTTCTCTCACCTAGCTCTAACAAGCAAACAGAGAAGGTAGCAACCATCTCATTGGTTTTTCTTTCATCTAGTATGTATCACCCTGTTGATAATTTTGTTTTCTTGAGGCCAAATATCATTAAAAGCAAAAACAAATTACTAAAGGCAGTATGTTGTCGTATGAAGAGAGGGCTTTGGAGCCAAGGGTTTTCAATTTAAAAGTGGCTTTATCATCTACTCAGGAGTGGGGACTTAGTCAAGTTACACATCTTCTGTGACTTAGTTTCCTTAATATAAGATGGTGAAAACAACACCTAGCAGGAGGTGCTATGTAATTAGATATATGAGATATATAATGTTCTTATAACACAGCAGGCGTGATTTAAATAATAGCCAGAAGTCAGAAGTAAAATTCAATTTCTCTGTCCGTAAGCAGCTTGGAATATAATTGGAAATACATCACACACACACACACACACACACACACACACACACAATCAGTATTACAATATAGTATATAATTTTGCCAGATGATTGATAGGAATGATTACTAGGGAATTTTAGAAGCCCAAGAAAAATATTCTGTGACATTCATAAGCTAGTGACCTTTTCTGAGACAAAAGCACCACAGTGAAATCATTGTCTTAGGCAGGTTCTTTTGACAGCAGTTGGCCCAAGATACCAGATGTGGCTGTGGAAAGTTAGAAAGCTACTGCACAAATTTAACAATGTGCTAAAGGCCAGAATTGTACAGACAGATAATTCTGTTTACGCTAAAATTAAAAACATTTAAGTACTGAGGGAAGTAAGCAGTACAAATAGGTAATTCACTCACCAATATTAAACAGAGATGAGCATAATTTTCTTCCGCAGATAGATTGGTAGCATCATTGATTTGAAATGAATTAAATTGCACCGAGCTACTTACGAATCCATAGAAAACCAACTGGGGCTGTGAATAAGTACCTTTCCAAATTTTTTCCCTAGCAACTTTACACCCTGGTGTTAGTGTTGAATTTAATAAAACAGGGCCAAAGAAGCTGTGGCAATTGAAGCATGAAGCTTAGCTGCAGAGCTGAAGGAGGCCACACAGGGCTTTATCTTGACCATTTCCCAAAGATATGTAATATCCACAGAATGTACCTCAGGATTTGCTCCCCTCCAAATTCTTAGTCCTCCCCTTACTCTTGGCCTCCTACATACAGATGTAGAAAAGATTCATATCCTAGTGCCTAATAGAGTAATAATAATAACTGTATTAGTCTCCATTTGCTTAGTACCTTATAGTTGTCAAAGTGCAGTCACATATATTTTCAGTAGTTTTTATTGTTTGTGTTTCCTAAATTTCTAAAGACATTTTTAAAAAATACTTTATTTTTTCAAAAGTTGTAAAATATTCACATATTGGAGGCTTTTCTGAGAATTAAATTAAAAAATCATTTAAGATGTCCCTATTTTCAAATAACTTTAGACATATTAGATGAATGGAAATATAAGAAGTTTAATCAGAATAATTATGTTTCTTGGTAGGAAAGGAAATGGAAGTGTGAAGAATCTGGATTTTGCTTAAGAAATCAAAATGAGATGTTTGAAATGGGGCCTTGAAGATTCTGGGCAAAAGAGAAAACAGTAACATTTCCCCCTATATCTCAGTTCAGCTTCTTTAATGAATCTGTGTAGCATTAATATGGTTTTATAAGTCTTTAGAGAAAGAGATTGGAGTTTCCAGGACTGTAAACATAGACACTGAGAATAACAAGTATTCTCTGAGTATTGAAAGTGACTCTTAAACACAGCACGCTCAAGGACAAATACCCGAGTCGACAAGCATGTCTTGCTCATCATCAAGTCTAATAAAGATGAGCTGGGCAAGTTGCAATGTATCTACCAGCGTTTCTGACAAGGAAATGAATATTTTTAAGAAGTATTGCCCTGAGTGGATGATTCAGCTCTTCAACTACAGGAAATCAGTAGTAAAGCATAAAAAGCCCAAAACAAGTCAAATAGAGAGCCTTTTACTCTGTGGTGTGTGTGTGTGTGTGTGTGTGTGTGTGTGTGTGTGTGTGTGTGTGTGTGTGTGTGTGTGTGTGTGTGTGTGTGTGTGTGTGTGTGTGTGTGTGTGTGTGTGTGTGTGTGTGTGTGTGTGTGTGTGTGTGTGTGTACGGGAAAGAAAAGCATCTAGTATAGGTAAAAAGTTGAGGTTAAAAAAAAATTGGAAATGATTTTTTAAGTGCTATAAAACATTGAGTATTTCAAAGCAATGCTTCTGAGGTTTCCGTTAATACTATGTTTTCCAAGAGTTTAAACATCCTATTTGGGGAGGGTGCAGAAATAATGAGACTTAATCATGCTATCTCTATCTTTTGGTCTGTTCAAATATGTTGTGAATATAAATTTAATCTACAGCCAATATGAGACTCTGTCCAGGGATATTTTAATATGACAATATCATAATAATAATGTTTAAAGTATTATTAAAATGAGAAGTCTGGGCATTGCTTATGTTTTTCACTTGCTAGGTAAGGTCACAGCAGAAGGTAGACATTTCAAAACAGCAGTTTACTGAATACAACTGGCCATACTTAATGCAAGAGTTAAAAGTTATATTTTACTAAAAAATGAAAAGTCTTGGACAAATATAAAACTGGATGTGACACCATAACAACAGCAAGCATAATTCAAGTGTCTCCTGAGCAAAACAAGAAATACTGTCATTCTGGTTATATAAAGAGTGTCAGGGCTTCCCTGGTGGTGCAGGGGTTAAGAATCCTCCTGCTAATGCAAGGGACACAGGTTCGAGCTATGGTCTGGGAAGATCCCACATGCCGCGGATCACTAAGCCCGTGTGCCATAACTACTGAGCCTGCACTCTAGAGCCTGCGAGCCACAACTACTGAAGCTCACATGCCTAGAGCCCGTGCTCCGCAACAAGCCACCGCAATGAGAATCCCGCACACTGCAACGAAGAGTAGCCCCTGCTCACTGCAACTAGAGAAAGCCCACGCACAGCAACAAAGACCCACCTCAGCCAATAAACAAACAAACAAATAAATAAATAAATAAAAAAGAGTGTCAAATGCCCATTTGGTTTAGCAACATGAAGCTCAAAGTTGACATTAGCTAGAGAATATTGGTGTGGGTTGTAGAATGAGTGGGAGCTAATGAAATGGAGAGATTACAGATGAATATATCAGGGGATTGGCTGTAAATGCGAAGAGATCTAGAGTAGTAACTGGGAGAGTAGATGGGTCCTAGGAGGGATTTAAAAGATGGATGAGACTTGAGCAGGTTTATATGTTTGAAATAAGGAGTCAAAAGAAAGCAAGAGGTTGATAACAAAAAAGAGAAAGAATATCAGTAGAACAAAACATGGTGAGCGCTCCAGAGCACTGGCATATATTTGAAACCAATTTAAATGAATTTTGAACATTCTATACAAAGTTCAGTTTTACTTGTGTGAAACAAACCTAAAGTGAATTAGAACCAACAGAAATAACAGAAAAATTACTCTTACTAAGAAGGGATAAAATAATAATCTATGAAGACAAGGCTTCAGTAGTTTGAAATGAATTTCCTTATAAAATACATTAAATAAACGAGAAAATATTAAGAAGACTGATCATAGTAGTAATGGGTTTTAAGTTTCATGAAATGCTGTGATAACTAGGTCAGAACTTTCAAGTGGAAATTGAGAGATGCAAAATATTCCTGAAACTTATAACAAGGATGTTATTAAAGTGCTCAGATAAATATAATTCTGGCTCAAAATAATAAGCTTTCATTTATCATCTTAACTTTCAATAAAATTTGCCTCCAAATGTTTTTATGGAAAGTAAAATTCTGTCTTATGGTTTTTACAGTTTCTGGATGAGAACTTCTGAAACCCTTATAGGATTTAAAAAAATGTTTTTTAAAGAGTTGAAAACCAGTGAAACTGCTGCTATAATGAGATATAATTATAGAATTCATCTGTTTAAAACTTTGGTTCAATTCAGTCATTACTTCACTTCTCACATAACAATGTAACTCAATAAAGGTTGAGTTTATTGCCTACATTTGGCTGTGTCATTCCATCCTTTTATTATTTATGCCACTACTGGAAAGAAATCAGTATCTGTTTATATGCTATAGCTGATAAAATTAAGGTTTCTTCATTATTAAGGTACATGATACAGTGACTCTAGTAAAAATCTAAAAATGAGAAACACTATATTGTATTATAAGATTGTGACTTTCTCACTGGGTAACAATACAAACATCAGTCTATCTTTTTTGATATTTCACTGCTGCAAGTGGAACTGAATGAGATAACATTTCTTTTCTACAAAGATATAGCCATCCTATCCTCCATAGCATTTTAACAATACTATGACTATTAATGATATAGTCTATTGTTAATGTTACTATTTATTTTATCCAATGTGTTCAAATATTTTTTAATGGAACAGTTTCACCTGCCATCGGGGTGAGTCAACATATCTTAACTGATTTTTACTTGTAGTGGTGAAAAACTTACAATGTGGGTAAGAAACTAATATTTTTCTCATGCAGTGAAAGAACGCACATGAAAGACACCATATTTGCAGACACTTTGAGAATAAGATATGGATTTCAAAATTAAACATGCCTTTTAATTGAAATTAAAAAATGTTTTAGTGTGTGACTTCAGTTTAATTTTTTAAATTATTCCAAGAAAAGGTAGAGTAATGTAAATGAAAGAAGCATAAATTTTGACTAGTTTTACTCTCTTTTTTATTATATTGGTTATCCATATGTGAAAACCCTTTGTAAACTGTAAAGCCATATACAAAGATTTTCTTATTAGTGTATTCCTATTCTGGTAATTATTAATAGATTGATTCTTTTAATCAAAACTTGTGGTATCAGGAGAGTAAACATTAGGATGGGGTTTATGAAACTGAAATTTTATTTTCATTTGCCATAAAGTTTGATAATTATATACCCACACATCCTGGCCCCAAACCCTTTTGAAGTAGCATACTCTGCATATTCATTATTTAATTAATACATTGTTAATTAACTAATTTGATATTTTTATTATTTTTATTATAGACTAGGTGCTATATAAAATATAAATTGTAGCCCATCATTTAAGTCACATGCACTTAATTAGGTTTTGAAAATCCTAATTACAAAATGATTCAGTGACTTAGCATAGAATTAAAGAAAATTTTTCCTGTATTACTGAAACAGCCTTTCTTAAGGCATCTTTTTGTTCTTCACTGTGAACTTTAGCCATACAATGTAAAGGTAAACGGAAAAAAATGGAAAAAAAAATGGAAAAAAAATGGAAAAAAAAACGGAAAAAAACGGAAAAAAAAATAAACGGAAAGATAATTCAGTATGGCATGTGAAGTGGAATAATTAATTCTTCCACACTATACCACATTAAGGGAAATGTCCTATCTCAAGTGAACTTGGGAATGAGAAATGCAGAGAATTTAGTGTAGAGGAGGGCATTTATCCTAAAATGGGGATGAGGAATGAAGGGTGATTGTGAACAAGAAGTAACTGGAAATGGTGATGATATCCAAAGGACAGAGCTTGTCAACAGGAACTCTTAGCCCATAGCATTGCTTCATGGCAGGCAAGGGTCATTTTCTGATTCCTAGAGGTCATCTAGCTCCCTGGAGCACATGAAGAGAAGCTGGTGTCCGGGAGAAGGAGCCACTCTCAGGAGGGTGGAAATTAGAAGTACTAGGCAGAGTGTCACCAGCTACATGGACAGAGGTTCAGAGGAAAACTCCAACCCTATGAAGGGAATTGGAGACATCCGGGGAACTACAGTAGAATCATCAGACTATGCAAATATAACAGAAGTAGGGGGAAGATGCAGCTCACAGGGCCCTAAGGTATTCAGGAATCTCTTCTAAACTGTATCACCAAAACATGTCTTGAGGAGGCTGATTCCAGAATCATACTGCTGACTTCGACACATTTCAATGGAATAAGTAAAATATAATGGAGGCATCAGTGACTGTAGCTGAACCATGAAAAATTCTCAATAACTTCAAAACACTAGAAATTGTACAGAGCACATACTCTGGCCAGACTGTATGTGTAGTGAGGTGGTTGGACCCAGAGTCTGTCATACAGAGTGAAGTAAGTCAGAAAGAGAAAAATACTGTATGCTAACACATATATATGGATCTTAAAAAAAAAAAAAGAAAAAGAAAATAGTAGTGATGAACCTAGTTGCAGGGCAGGAATAAAGAGGTAGACATAGAGAATGGACTTGATGACATGGGGTGGGAGGGTGAAGCTGGGGCGAAGTGAGAGTAGCATTGACGTATATACACTACCAAATGTAAAATATGGTGGGAAGCAGCCACATAGCACAGGGAGATTGGCTCAGTGCTTTGCAATGACCTAGAGTGGTGGGATAGGGAGGATGCGAGGGAGGCTCAAGAGGGAGGGGATATGGGGACATGTGTATGCATATGTCTAATTCGCTTTGCTGTGCAACAGAAACTAACATGGTATTGTGAAGCAATTATACTCTAATAAAGATGTATTAAAAAAATATACATAGGGGCTTCCCTGGTGGCACAGTGGTTGAGAGTCCGCCTGCTGGTGCAGGGGACACAGGTTCGTGCCCAGCTCCGGGAGGATCCCACATTCCGCAGAGCGGCTGGGACCGTGAGCCACGGCCGCTGAGCCTGCATGTCCGGAGCCTGTGCTCCGCAGCGGGAGAGGCCACAACAGTGAGAGGCCCGCATACCACCAAAAAAAAAAAAAAAATATATATATATATATATATATATATAAAATACAGTAAATAAATATATAAAAATATAATCATGTAAAATGAGATACACAAAATAATGATAGATAGTTGGGATCTGTTGGTTCAGAAAGGAAATCAATTTCAAAATTGCTGAGTCTTGACATGGAGAACAGACTTGTGGTTGCCAAGGGGGAGGGGAGTGGGAGAGGGCAGGACTGGGAGTGTGGGATTAACAGATGTAAACTATTACATAGAGGATGGATAAACAACAAGGTCCTACTGTACAGCACAGGGAGCTATATTCAATATCCTATGATGAACCATAATGGAAAAGAATATGAAAAAAAAAGAATGTCTCTGTGTATAACTGAGCCACTTTGCTGTAGAGGTTGCAACAACATTGTAAATCAACTATACTTCAATAAAAATTTTTTAAAAATTGCTGAGTCTCTAGGAAATAATAATAAAAGCCAAAAACCTATGTGTGGACTTTTGCTTCTGGCCAAGATGAAGTGACAGAGACTCAATTTACCCTACTACCTAAAAACAATGAAAAAATAAATGGACAAGATCTGTAAATCAAAGGTATTCAAAACAGTGGACATAAAGCAAGGAAAGACAGTGATCCCTAAGAGACATGGCAAAAATGAGGTGAGCTCTTCCCAGCTTTTTGCCTTGAGAGAGCTTCCATGCTGTGTGGCACAGAGAGGGGGTGCCTAGGTGGAGACTGCCATGGTCCCTGAGTTAAGGAGTCTGAGCTGAGGTCTGGAGAAACCAAGGTGGAAAGAATTCTGCAAATCCCAACACCTGAAAAGAGAGCTGCACAGAGATCTGCCGTGGATTCCCTGAGTATTGAAGAGAATACTGATAAGTCCATGACTGTGAGAAAACTCCTGGAGGCTGAGGAAAGAAACGCCCTAAAGGATGGGGATGTTGTTTATAAGCATGACATGAAATACAGGACCCCTAAAGTAGTAGATTAGTGAATTTCTTTACATAGTAGCTGAGAATACTCTACATCAAAAAAGTTAAAAGACAATGATAGATAAAAATGTATGCAATAAATGGAACAGATGAGAGCCAGTTTTCCTTAATATGCAAAACAACTCATAATTAGTTAAGGAAAAGATTAATAGTCCAATGGAAAATGAAAAACACTGTAAAGGTGCAGAGTATGTGGAAGCGTGATTATTGCAGGGTCATTTGTAATTAAAAATTTTTTTTTCTATATTCTAGCAAGAAAAATGTGGTTAAATATATTTTGGTACACTCACAAAATGAAATATTATTTAGCATATAGAAAGAACAAGGGAAATCTCTATATCCTGATATGAAGAGAATAGGACAGATTATTTTGGAAATAAAACAAAATTGCAGAATATTAATATAGTATAATCCTACATTTGTAAAAATTATAATAAATAAATGTGTTTGTAATATAAAAAGAAAATGAAATGGAAAAAAGTTTATAAAATTACATTAATAATGAATAAATATAAGAAAATAACATACCAAAGGCCAATATATCTATGAATATA
This sequence comes from Lagenorhynchus albirostris, assembly GCF_949774975.1. Lineage (NCBI taxonomy): Eukaryota > Metazoa > Chordata > Mammalia > Artiodactyla > Delphinidae > Lagenorhynchus > Lagenorhynchus albirostris. The sequence continues at coordinate 37,221,869 of NC_083105.1, forward strand.
TGGATGTATTAATAAAACTACTATCAGATTTGTAAAAATATAAACAGTTGATAAACAGCAGTGCTCATATCTGCTATGTAAAACAGAAATTATCAAACAGTTAGTGTTACAGATTCTGGAGCCTGAGCTTGAGTCCCAGCTATACCATTGACAAGAATGGCTATGGGAAAATGGCTTAACTTCTTTAAGCCTTAATTCCACATCTCTAAATTAAGCAGGTATTGTCTGTTCCACTGGGCTATCATGGGAATTAAATGAGAGGATGAATGTAACATACCAGCCAAAAAGACTTGGGTCATTAGTAATGAAAGGCAACATGTACTGATTGTTCACCATGTACCACATATTCTAAGAACTATGTATGAACTATTTTAATCTTCAATAGCTCTATGAATGGAGACTACTACGTAAGTTGATATGTATATATTTATATCGTATATAGTGTCCAGAACATAGAAAATATTATGTAGATGTTTGTATTATTGTCATTGTCATCCTAACTTCCAAAATTTAAAGATAAGGGAACTGAGAGTTTAAATATTAAAGGTTAGTTTATCGGGCTTCCCTGGTGGTGCAGTGGTTGAGAGTCCGCCTGCCGATGCAGGGGACACGGGTTCGTGCCCTGGTACGGGAAGATCCCACATGCCGCGGAGCGGCTGGGCCTGTGAGCCACGGCCGCTGAGCCTGCGTGTCCGGAGCCTGTGCTCCGCAACGGGAGAGGCCACAACAGTGAGAGGCCGGCGTACCACAAAAAATAAAATAAAAAAAATAAAGGTTAGTTTATCTATCAAGGAATTTACCTTGAATGTGAATTTGGAAGTGTGGCTTTAGAACACAATCTTTATTTTATGTGCACTCATTAGGTAAATAATACCTATGATTGTTACTGTTAAATTATTTGATTCATGTAAATATGAATATTTGTATGTTCACAGAGTATGTCAAGGAAGATTATGCATCAAGCCATTAATTTAAAAATACAGATATATGAATTAAAAACAAATTATGTAAGTATATCTATATCTATGTGTATATTTGTATACTGTCTACCTGTATACATATGAAGTATCTGCCTATAAATGTGTACATATATATCACATTAAAATGTAACAACTTATATATGTATAACAAAAATTAGCACGTGCATTTGATTATTTTGCTTGTAGTTCCTAATATAAAGAACATAATTTTTTCTTGTAGCTAATGAACAACAGTCAAAAGTTTGAAACTTGTTTCACTGAATAAAATTGCTAAATATATGTTATGAGTTAAAAATGTACAGTTATAATATATTAGAGAAAATAGTGTTTGTTTTCTATGGATATGAAGAAGAATATCTTCTTCATATATGAGAGGTATGAGCGGTACTTTTGTTTTTGTGCTATCGCCAACCTTATAAGATGATTATTTTTATCTGCAGAATGCTATTTCACATGTTAATGAAAGAGTATACTTTGTTCATTTCTGTTTTATTTAGAAGCCTCTGATATTGTTTAATATAAGTAGTTAATCTTTTAAAACCCTGTCTCTTATTGTATCTCCCTCATGAATAGAGGCTGCTTCAAAATACCGAAATATGCCTCATATGATGGACATAACACAAATTAATAGAATCTCTTACTAATGCAGAACTTCTAATGTAACCATGGTTTCATCATTGAACATTTCTATTGTTAGTTCCCTATTCTAATGGAGAAGGGCAAAACAGCAGGACTTTTTGATATCAGGATAATCTGAATGTAAAATGACAGAATAAAATACAAAAGGAAGATAGCTGAGATTTATGTGAGTATGGATTTAAATATAAAATCTTAATTTCCAAAAGGTAAAATGGATTCCTATGCCAAAGCAATGCCTCTAATTTAAACTACAATTTATTGTGAAGAATGAAGTACATGATGAAACATTAAGGCAAACTGTCAGTACTGATGCTTAAATGTTGTGATTACAGTTGCTATTTGAGGGTAGAGATCATTTTGCTTGAATTAGTTGCTGGTAAATTTATTGTTCAAATAATATGGTCCCTAAAATGTGGTATAAAATGGATAGCTACAATCAGTAGACTTGTGATTTACATATCTGTTGTAGATATTTTCATTGTTAAGTTGCTGTGTATAAAAAGAAATAAAGATGGCAAACCTGTGGGAAAAATGTTGAAGATGCAAATTACAGATTATGCTATTAATTCACTCAGTGGCAGGGAAATTTTCAGGCATATACCAGCTTCACAATGTTAACTGGAAGAGAGTAAATGTTCTAAAAATACGTAAAATAAACATTAGCTTCTTTGGTAAATAATATTAAACAATACTATGTGATAGTGAAGTTAAATTGTACATCATTTATATTGATGGACAGATCTGTGACATAATTGATTAAATTAATAGTTGTAATGTGAAGTTTAATTTTAAAAGCTCCCAGAGCAAAATATTCAAAGCTAATAAATTGTTTTCTTTGACCTGTCAGCCAAACATTGATGGACACAGGAAAGGATACTCCTTTTTCGATAATTTTGCCCTTACCCTCATCAAATTACATTCAACTAAACAAAACCCTCCTACCTTATCCTTTAGAATATTGTATTAGAGTTCCTAGTTAGGTTTTGGCAGATTTTTAAAAACATGTATACATTCTTTAAACTGAGATATAATAATGATGATCTAATAACTGACAGTTCAATAACTTCTTGAAAAAGATCTCAGCATGGCATTTTTAAATTTCCATAACTTATTTTGAGCTACTACAGACTTTCCATATCCATTTTTTTAATTGTCTAGTATTGGAAAACATTTCCTAACTAATTAGAGATGCAGATTACAGGAGTAAACATTTTATTTTAGCTCTAGCTTTGATTCTAAAGCACTGTATAAAATGAAAAGAGTAATTTAATACCTATGGCCTGATTACCTTATAGGACAGGTTTTATTATTATTTGTGTTAGTATTACTGTCAAGGATTAGTGTTTTTTTTAGTTCACAATGGGATCATGAAATGGTGTCATTTATCGTGGTAGGCAAGAATTGGTCTTACTATGGAAATCATATATTATTCTCAAATTCCTTACATGTGAATAAATCGTTTGCACATGGAGGAGTTAGAAACTTACAAATGTATTTCAAGCCTCCCATACTATACCTACTACTGAGCATTTTATCTGATCATACTTGAAATTCTTTGAAGAAATGCAATATAATTAGCTTTCTTATCTTCCACAAATATAAAATGTATGTGTGTTTATATATATATAATCTAGGTAAATGTTTTTAATCTATGATACAAAGATAAGCAAGCAATTTGTTTTATTCTGTGTGTTTTATGCATTTTTAAGTTAAAGTTTTTTAAAGTAACTTTACTCATTTTCAGAGATCTAAATGAAAGTGTACTGGCAGCACTCTGTTTAAAGGTGTCAATATAATGACTACAGTTTAGCATGTTTTCCTTTTACAGTGGTTAAATTGTGAAGTGCATGGCCAGAATAGCTCCTGATGTGAAAACTTCGCACTACAGTCATATCATTTAAAATTGATTTATCTTAGAAAACTGACAGTATAATGGATATAACATCATTAACCTTGAAACCAAGATCTAAAATTATCCAAAGTTGAAAGGAATAAAGGTCACCATCTAAAGGTTATCCTCAATACCTTGATCTAATTTCTAAAGGACAAACTACTTCATCTAACATCCACTGTCTAAGTGATCACAAAATAATCATTGTAAATTAGTCTAAACTAAATCACCTTGTCCATCTGTAGAGTTCCTTTGTCCTATAATAGGTAAATGACAAAGGAAGGGAATATTGGATTACTCTTGTTGATGCCTGCATGGTGCCTGCCCAATAAACGTATGCAGCCTATTAAGCTTGTGGTGTTTTATTAATCTTAGCCAGATTGGCCAGTGTGGTTAGTCCTTTCTAAAATGTGTCCTTCCTTCATCAAATAAAGGTTTTTCTAAAGTTTTTCATGAAGATGACATCACTGCAACCCTGGAGTCTTGAATAGTTTTCTCACGAGAATAAGTTAAACAAATCTCGAGGTTACAGAAAAGCAATTAATCCAGTCATCTGAAGGCCTTTCAGGCAGAAACACTGTCTTCAATTTACATGGTAAATACATTATTCCAGTAAAAGACAAGAAAATAAATAAGTACAAATATTATTTTGTACAAATATTATTTCAGAAATGTTTCAAGTAATGTAATGTGGGTATGTAAGATAATATAAAGCAAGATAAATACCTAATATAAGTATGCATGTAGGAAATAACTATAAATAATATGAAGAGACTGGGTATAAAACATTTCATGGAGACAGTAATTGATAAATGATAAATGATAGTAATTGATAGCAAGTGATAAATGATAGTAATATTCCTTAGTTGTAGGCTCATTTTACAATGTTATGACAGTACCTATTTTATTAGTCATATCTTCAACTATTTGGCCAATTTCAAATGTGCATAATGCCTTAAGTGCAGTTTCAATTTACATTTAGAGTACATTCATATGGAATATTATAATTTATTTATTAAAATTAGAGCTTTTGATATAAGTAAAATGTAATGTCTTTCCGAAAATGAACCAAAACATAAATTACACATTTAAATTCTTTTTTTTTTTTTTTTTTGCGGTACACGGGCCTCTCACTGTTGTGGCCTCTCCCGTTGCGGAACACAGGCTCCGGATGCGCAGGCTCAGCAGCCATGGCTCACGGGCCCAGCCGCTCTGTGGCATGTGGGATCCTCCCGGACCGGGGCACGAACCCGTGTCCCCTGCATCGGCAGGTGGACTCTCAACCACTGCGCCACCAGGGAAGTCCGACATTTAAATTCTTAAAATGTAATGTTTATGGCAGTAAACATAACAGGATATAATGAAATTCTTAAACACTGACTGACAGGAATATTGAGTTTATTCTTGGAGTAAAATGGAGAAATTAAATTAAATTATATTTTCCCATATCAGGAAAACTAACTCCCAGTTTCAATCTCAATATAATTTTAATATTTAGTTTTTGATAATAAGAACCCAAATATTCAAATTATCTTAAAGTACTTAAGAGATTTTCCTATAATATGCCTCCTGTTTGGAAAAGTAGTATCTGTGAGGTAATTATTTTTAGTAGCCCACATTTTACATAAGATTTTGAAAATGCTCCATCAAATAAGTGACATCTTGGTGAAGTAGGAGGAATAAACAAACAAATAAACCTGAGTTTGACCTAGAGTAAAGCAATTATGCAAAGTTATTCAAGTGAACAATCTATCTTTGCATATTTCAGTTTAAAATTCTAAAATGTCACTTTTTTTTTAAAGTTCAGTTTGTCAGCCACTTTCTGCATTATTAGAGTGATATTTAAGCACATACAAGTTTTTACCCTTTCAAAGCAAAAATAATACCTTAGGATAGTTTAATTAGATGTTGCTTGCTTTTTAAAAATTGAAGTATAGTTGATTTACAATGTTGTGTTAGTTTCAGGTATACAGCAAAGTTGATTCAGTTATATATATTATACACATATACATATTTTTTCAGATTCTTTTCCATTATAGGTTATTATAAGATATTGAATATAGTTCCCTGTGCTATACAGTAGGTCCTTGTTTATCTATTTTATATATAGTAGTGTGCATCTGTTAATTCCAGACTCCTAATTTATCCCTTCTCTGCCCCTTCCCCTTTGGTAACCGTGTTTTCTATGTCTGTGAGTCTACTTCTGTTACGTAAATAAGTTCCTTTGTATCATTTTTTCAGATTCCACATATAAGATGTCATATGTTATTTGTCTTTCTCTGTCTGACTTACTTCATTTAGTATGACAATCTCTAAGTCCATCCATGTTGTGCAAATAGCATTATTTCATTCTTTTTATAGCTGAGTAGTATTCCATGGCATATGCTATATACCACATTTTCTTTATCCATTCATTTGTTGATGAACGCTTAGTTTGCTTCCATGTCTTAGCTATTGTAAAGAGTGCTGCTATGAACATTGGGGTGCATGTATATTTTCAAGTTAAGGTTTTCATCTTTTCTGGATATATGCCCAGGAGTGGGATCACATGGTAACTCTATTTTTAGTTTCTTAAGAAACCTCCATACTGTTCAAATGCTTATATTCTGATACAAAGATAATAACTGCATTACAAAGCATTTTATAAATTCATTAATAAACTAAATGGTATATTGGTGGCTTAAATGATAACATAAATTCTATATAATTTAGTTATGTATTTTTTAGATGAAACCTCAAAATTGAGAGGGTAAACCAAGGTATGTTTATCTATCAAGACCACCCCTGACTTTTACCTGCTTGTACAAATTTGCTCTACTGTTTGTGACCTCTAATTCTTATCTCAGCTGCAAATACTAGGTTTTGCCTGATTTCTCAGGTCTGGAATTACTGGTGCTAAGAATAGCTGGCATTTATTTAGTTCTGTATATAAATGATCTCCTTTATCCTATGATATAGATACTATTTTATCCCAATTTTATACATAATGAAACGGGAAACAAGAAAATCTAAATAATTTGCCTAAGGTCAGCTGTCATATGAGAGGACTTGAAACCAGGCAGTCTGCTTAGATGATGCTTTTAGTACTATATTTTATTTCCTTACTTAGGGCCGATGTCCTCCCTTGCTCTTTCAGCCTCTCATGGGCTGAAATTCTGCTTCTATCTATATATGAGTAAAGCCCACATGCTGCCAGACATTCATTCTACTTGCCCCTACTTGACCGCTGGATTGTGACCTATTATGTATAGACATAATGATTCAGATGCTCTGCCTGCTTAAATACTTGTGTATAATTTATCAGTATATCTCAGTGGTACATCTCCCTGCCTGTTTTTAGTTCCAAGACTCTTTATTTCCTGACTTCCTCCTACACTTGCTGAACTCCTTCAAGATTATTAAAAACTCAGACGACTTCTACAATAATGTGGAGTGGAATATTGAGTCACAATGGTAAAAAGAGAAAGAAAAACGGGAATGTTTTGTAGTTAAAACTCAACAAATCTTAGTATCATATTAGGTATGGGATCAAAATTTAGAATTAAATGGAGATTCCAAAATTATGAACCTCAGTTATTGGGAGGATGGATGTGTCATACAGAGAAAAGGGATACCGAGACGAGTTAGGAATAAAAAAGAAAAGAAAGAAATTTGGTTTTGGCTACATTAAGTTTGAGGCAAAGGAGAAACATATGAAGAGTATCTTGACATGATGTTCACATGTTTATTCAATCACTTTGCATAATATCATGGTTTTTTTTTTTACTTTTTAAATATCTCATAGTGAGATGTAGGAGCTCAGTAAGTTGCACTAAGAGGCACATAATCTTCAGTAATTTCATTGTAAATTTAATTGTAATTATTAGATGAAGGCATAGATTGATATCTAAATTTGCCATTTTCAAGGCCAATTCATTTCAAATTGAATGTGCTATACTTAATTGATAATAAATTTAAAAAAAATATCAAATGATCTCACTAAGGCAGAATCTGCTTTACAGATATATTCAATTAATCTCAAAAAATTTCAGTGTTAAATTTGAAAATACTCTTAATAATTTTTATTTGTGACCTTAATAACTTTAAAGTGAAATAAAAAATCAGTCTAAAAATTTCTGATTAATGATGCTTAAGTTTTCATTGCAGGTAATTTTTAAGGTGTTTTAATAAGTATCTTATTACAGAATTCTACATTATAAAGAAACAGAGGTCTGAAGGAGGAGATTATAAGATTTATTCCTGGTAATTTGATTAGGCAAATTTATATAATTATTACTTACAATATTTAAAATAGTCAATGAAGTAATGTATTTATATTTAGAAAGCAAAGAATATTTTTTTCTGTTTTCTTTGACTTTTTCTGTTTCTCTCTTTTTTTTTTTTGACTTATTTAATTAGAATACTGAAACCCAATTCAACAGAAATTAATTAAAGGAGAATTATATTTTTTGCTATATCTTTAAAACTGATTGCCCTTAGGTTCTGAAGGGGTTTAGAAATCACTAATACAGTTTTGTGTTTTTTAAAATTTTCAAACATTATTCCAAATTTGTCAACTTTATTGTAACCTGGAAGTATCTTTATAGTCATAAAAACCACACATGATAAAAAACAAATGCAATGAGAAAATAAAGAACAGTTTTGTGAAGAAGTACATTTTGTATTTAAGCTTCTCTGTAACTTAATAGGAATATAGAAGTGAAGTGTATATTTTAATTGAAGTGTTGATTTACAATATTATATTAGTTTCACTTGAATAATATAGTGATTCAATATATATTATACTGCATATGAAGTTATAAAATGTTGGCTATATTCCCTGTGCTGCACATTACACCCTTGTTTCTTATTTTTTTTATACATAGTAGTTTGTAACTCTTAATCCCCTACCCTTATCTTGCCCCTCCCTGCTTTCCTCTCTCACTGTATCTGTGAGTCTGTTTCTGTTTTGTTATATTCATTTGTTTGCTTTATTTTTCACATTCCACATGTAAGTGAAAACATATGCTATTTGGCTTTCTTTATGTGACCTATTTCACTAAGCATAACACCCTCCAGGCCCATCCATGTTGTTGCAAATGGCAAAATTTCATTCCTTTTTATGGCTGAGTAGTATTTCATTGTATATATGTATATGGCTTCTTCTTTATTCTTTCATCTCTTGATGGACACTTAGGTTGCTTCCATATCTTGGTTATTATAAATAATGCTGCAATAAACACTGGGATTCATATATCTTTTTAAATTAGTGTTTTATTTTTCTTTAGATATGAACCCAGGAGAGGAATTTCTGGATCACCTGGTAGTTTTATTTTTAATTTTTTGAGGAACCTCCATACTGTTTTGCATAATGGCTGCAACAATTTACATTCCCATCAACAGTGCACTAGGTTCCCTTTTCTCCACATCCTTGCCAACACTTATTATTTGTTGTATTTTTGATGAAAGCCATTCAGACAGATGTGAGGTAATATCTCGTGGTTTTGATTTGCATTTCCCTGGTGATTAGAGATGTTGAACATCTTTCCATGTGCCTACTGGCCATCTGTCTGTCTTCTTTTGAAAAATACCTATTCAGGTCTTCTGCATTTTAAAAGTAAGATATTTGTGTCATGCTTCTAGGGTCAAAAGTTTCTCCCTCTCTCTCTCCACACACAAACACGCACACACACTATGGGTCTATGGTTTGAAAAGTACCATACAATAACTGATATTTATAACCATAATACTGATGAATTGTCTGATGAGAAGATGACCTGTAATAAATATTCTGGAATGAATACTAGAATGTAAATTCCATGAGCACAGGTGTGTTTTGTTTTGTTTATTCACTGCTACATTCTCAGCATCTATAACATTGTCTGGCATATCATAGATGCTTAATAAAGCATATATAGTACGAAAGAAATGAAATTTATAAATAAAATTAATAGGAGCAGCGAAAAATTATATGAGCAGAAAAATGTTCCTGGCTACTTGGATTAACACTGCCAATCCCTATAATCTTAATTCCCAACCAAGCATCAAGTATCATCTTGCATTTCTAATTTTACTTCTTGTTCTTCCTCTCCCTGTTATTTATTTCCATATAAAATGAACATAATGCCAAAAGATCTTTACTCCAAATGTCCTTTGGTTTCTTAATCACTAAAATTTTAGGGTCATCTATTTGAGCAAGCTAATAATCTCATGTCTGATAATTTAGATTTCTCATTCCTCTGTATGCAGGTCAACTCTCAGTCAGATGATCCTTCTCATCATTTAACCCTTTTTCTCTGCTTCTCTCATGCCCCAAATAAGTCTGTATATTTGTTCAAGCCATTTACTCATACTTTTCCCTCCTAATGTAACTCACAAAGAACATTTAAAACCAAATTCATATTCACTTAATTTGAGACATTACTCGTTTGATTTGCATAAAATTTCACTGGCTTATAATTTTACTTTTCCATGTTTAAGTCCATTGTGATTTTGTCTTATTTGCCCCTTAGGGGCCCAAGGATTGAGGCCTCAGTTTTCTTCCTGCATAGTTAATATTAAGCAATATACTGTCATCATTCAATATATACTTGTTCTGTGGAAAAAAAAAATTCTTGATGCAGTCCTTCTTTTTCATTGCTTATATAGAATGGAAAAGGGGGAAAAAACCTGAAAATGGCAACAATATCCGAAGAATAGTGATATGTGAGCATATTAGAAAAGATACTGTTTTGAAGAGTATACTTATGTACTAGTCAGCCTGAAGGAATAGCAACTATTGTGGATCTGTGGCAGAGGGAAAAAAGCCACAGCAAATTGTGATGATTCTTCACATTTCTGTTAGGTCTTGGCATGGCCACTTCTGCTCACATTCCATGAACAGAAACAAGTAATATAAGGTCTATGTCAATATGGAAGGGACACATACTCCTCCCACAAAGGGCAGTAAAATAAGCATTGCAGTAGGTGGCGATTTATAATCTTCTTCAGGGAATATTGTGAATAATAGCAAACAGTAATAAAATATACCACAACATGCATTATAATAAAGTAACGAGATTTGTTTTCGTGCCCCAAACAAAACCAGTCACAATAATATATTGTCATTGTATATAAACTCAGGTCTATACAAGTTATAAAGATTATACAAATAGTGTATAAAACTAATGGGTATCTAATACATCATATACAGCTCTGATTACTAATATTTTGATCTCTGATTGCCTTAAGAATCTCATGCTATAAATATTCACCTCAAAGAAATGCACTTATGCATATACTTCAAAGTTTGCATACAATTTTGGGGGATTCTGGAATTTTCTAATGCCCACCTAATGACCACCTAGAGCACTACTGACTCCCAAAACAAGAGCTCTTATTATATCTTTTCAGCTTGCTTCCATCTCTTTCACACCATTAGTAGCCACATTTCATGGATAGCTACTATTTCTACCTGTAATCTTAAGCCATTGTGATTTGTTTTCTGCAATTATCATTTCAGTGAAACTTCCCTTGCTAAATATCCTAGTAATGTCTATTGCTAAATCTACAAAATGTTTTCCAATTTTCATCATACTTGATTTCCAGGAATATCTGACACTGGTGACCACTCACCTCTTCCTTCAAATGCTTGTTCTCTTTCCCTGGTATCCGTGACATATACCCTCCTATGTTCCTCTCTTGTCTCTGCATATTTCTTGTTAGAATTATTTCTTAAATATTTGTGTTAATTGAGGTTGTGTGACCCTACCCCCATCTTGTCTAATTCTATACTCTCTTCATTGTCAATATTGTTCACTTCCATTGTTTCAAATGTCACTAATGATTTGCAAACATTTATCATAGGCCCAGGTTTCTCATTTGATAGATTAGCATTTCCAACTCCTTTTGAATATCTCTAATTGGATGGCTCACCATCAGATAACAAGAAGAAATTAAAGATGATACAAATAGATGGAGAGATATACCATGTTCTTGAATTGGAAGAATCAACATTGGGAAAATGACTCTACGACCCAAAGCAATCTACAGATTCAATGCAATCCCTATCAAAGTACCACTGGTATTTTTCACAGAACTAGAACAAAACATTTCACAATTTGTATGGAAACACAAAAGACCCCGAATAGCCAAAGCAATCTTGAGAAAGAAAAATGGAGCTGGAGGAATCAGGCTCCCTGACTTCAGACTATACTACAAAGCTACAGTAATCAAGACAGTATGGTACTGGCACAAAAACAAAAAGATAGCTCAATGGAACAGGATAGAAAGCCCAGAGATAAATCCACGCATATATGGTCACCTTATCTTTGATAAAGGAGGCAGAAATGTACAGTGGAGAAAGGACAGTCTCTTCAATAAGTGGTGCTGGGAGAATGGGACAGGTACATGTAAAAGTATGAGATTAGATCACTCCCTAACACCAGGCCAGAAACTATCAAACTCTTAGAGGAAAACATAAGCAGAATACTCTATGACATAAATCACAGCAAGATCCTTTTTGACCCACCTCCTAGAGAAATGGAAATAAAAACAAAAATAAACAAATGGGACCTAATGAAACTTCAAAGCTTTTGCACAGCAAAGGAAACCATAAACAAGACCAAAAGACAACCCTCAGAATGGGAGAAAATATTTGCAAATGAAGCCACTGACAAAGGATTAATCTCCAAAATTTATAAGCAGCTCATGCAGCTCAATAACAAAAAAACAAACAACCCAATCCAAAAATGGGCAGAAGACCTAAATAGACATTTCTCCAAAGAAGATATACAGACTGTCAACAAACACATGAAAGAATGCTCAACTTCATTAATCATTAGAGAAATGCAAATCAAAACTACAATGAGGTATCATCTCACACCAGTCAGAATGGCCATCATCATAAAATCTAGAAACAATAAATGCTGGAGAAGGTGTGGAGAAAAGGGAACTCTCTTGCACTGTTGGTGGGAATGTAAATTGCTACAGCCACTGTGGAGAACAGTATGGAGGTTCCTTAAAAAACTACAAATAGAACTACCATATGACCCAGCAATCCCACTACTGGGCATATACCCTGAGAAAACCATAATTCAAAAAGAGTCATGTACCAAAATGTTCATTGCAGCTCTATTTACAATAGCCAGGACATGGAAACAACCTAAGTGTCCATCATCGGATGAATGGATAAAGAAGATGTGGCACATATATACAATGGAATATTACTCAGCCATAAAAAGAAACGAAATTGAGCTATTTGTAATGAGGTGGATAGACCTAGAGTCTGTCATACAGAATGAAGTAAGTCAGAAAGAGAAAGACAAATACTGTATGCTAACACATGTATATGGAATTTAAGAAAAAAAAATGTCATGAAGAACCTAGGGGTAAGACAGGAATAAAGACACAGACCTACTAGAGAACGGACTTGAGGATATGGGGAGGGGGAAGGGTAAGCTGTGACAAAGTGAGAGAGAGGCATGGACATGTATACACTACCAAACGTAAGGTAGATAGCTAGTGGGAAGCAGCTGCATAGCACAGAGAGATCAGCTCGGTGCTTTGTGACAGCCTGGAGGGGTGGGATAGGGAGGGTGGGGGGGAGGGAGATGCAAGAGGGAAGAGATATGGGAACATATGTATATGTATAACTGATTCACTTTATTATAAAGCAGAAACTAACACACCATTGTAAAGCAATTATACTCCAATAAGATGTAAAAAAAAACAAAAAAAAACAAAAAACAAAACAAAACAAAACAAAAACATGATCAAAAGTGAATTCATTCTGTTTTCACTGAAATGCACTCCTGCCTGCTTCGTATCCCACTGAAGGATGGTTCAATCTTCATATCTTACCTATTGCTTTCTTTCTTAGTTCCCAATTTTTTATCCTGTCCTTTCCAAAATATGCCTTAACTTTTCTTGATTTAAAACTTTCCTAGGCTTCCTATTCGCCTCAATAAATTTTAAGCTCTAACAAGATTTACATGTTCTTTCACATGGTGAAAAGAACCTTTTCATATGGTGCTTAGATTTTCATTCTTTTCTTTCAGTCTATCTCTACACAGTAGCCAAATGGGCACTTTTCCCTCTTTCCTATGCAAGCTATAGACTATCTGCCTCTGGTTATTTGCCCTTGCTGTTACATTTTCACACTATTTTTTCACAGACTTAATTTAGAAAACACTTCTCATCCTCAGCTCTGATCTCCCATAAGTAGATTAGATGGTTCTTTTCTGTGCTCCTATATCACCTCCATTATATCTCTTGTCATATTGTGTGACTTCTGACTCCCTACACAGCTGGTTCCTAGATGATGCATGGACACCTAAAATTATGAATAAAACACTTATTTACAAATGTGTAATATTATAAAATAAGTTTCAATACCCAAAGACCCATTTTACAACTCCAAAATTCACTGGGAAATTAAATGAAAATAAAACACCGATATACACCACAACAAATATTTACTAACCATGTTAAAATGATTACTAAAATAAATTTAATTATATAATGTGCCAGTTTTCATAATTTGAAGATTACTCAAAGGATCCTAATGGGACTTTAATACCAGCTTGCCAGGAGTCCAGTTATGGTTTCCCTATACAAACCTAACCTGGACCCAGTTACAGTTTGACATTATTTGATGATAGTTGTCTGCCACACCATACATATCTGTGAGATGATTTTGCATTCTGTGGCTGAATAAGATTTCAGAGAACATCCAGTAGGCTGGCACTTGGTTAGTATCAGGGTTTTTTGTTGTTGTTGCTGTTTTTTGTTTCTTTGTTTTTTTTGTGAGCCGAATCCAGAGAGATAACACCAGAAAAAATACTTGGGGTTATAAAGGACCCAAAATTTCCCTTCCCAAGATAAAGTGTCATATGGAACATCACCTTGAGGCAATGGGAGCCTCAAAGTACATTACCAGCAATGTATATCAGAGGTCATGGAATTGAAAAGCTCACATAACAAATGAAAATAGTCAAATCACTCATTTTATCAAGTCTGTTAAAAACACAAAGAAACAAGGGAAAAGAGATAAGATATGTTAACACTGATGGGATAAGGTGCAGTGGGGAAGGATCACACTATCTGAATGATGGGGCAATGTATGTTCAAATGTCCTGTTCCTCTTTCTGCCATATCAACCGTCCTCACTGATGATGTGGTTACAAAGGCCAGAGTTAAAGTTTGAGCTGGGGGTAAAAAGGCAGAAGATGCTCTGGGTAAATGACACACACTTGTTCTACTAGAGAGATGCAGGGACAAATACACCTGGCCAATATTTCTAGCTCTCCTATTAGCTATGGATTTTATATGTGTTACTTGGGCAGAAGGCATATAGGGTGATAACTGAAGTCACCAATGGGTGGCCAAATAAAGACTTCATGAATGATAATTTTCATGTGTATCTTGTGTATCCTGAATACTTAGAGACTCTTGTATATTTGTTCTTACATATATTTACATATTATAAATATATGGTACCCAGATGTTTCATGAGCATTAAGTATCTCTGATCTTTCCATCTTATTCTGTCTATTGTTTATTTTATACTTAGCAATTCCCATGAATTCTGCCCATGTCTAACAAACATTTTACTTACCAGTTACTAATCTATTCTTAAAACATTTTATATGTAAAACATCTGCCTACATATTGCAAACCACAAATTTATTCATCTAATATAACTGAATAGTTTTAATAGCAACTGTACATCTCACAAAGGTAGATGGTGTGGTTGACTGTATTTGCCAAAAATGGCTTCAAGAATACTCTTCTTACCATGTGATTTTTGATGCTTCTCCCATTGAGAGGTGGGGGGTCTATATTTCTTCCCCATGAAACCAAGTTGGCTTGTGACTGTCATCCAATAATAGAGTTATGGTGGAATTGACAGTATGTGACCTTAAAAGCTAGGTCATAAAAAGTGAAGGAGCTTCTGCCTTGTTCACTACTTCTTTTGACTTTGGTGTGATATCTGACTGCCCTTAGGCTGCCATGTTGTGAGGAAGCCCAAATCATTCTATTTAGCAATATTACAAAAAGAAGCCATGGGATTAGAGAGAGAAAAAGAGATCTCCCCTGTCAGCCCCAGCTGCTTTAGCTGCCTACACCTCCCCTCTTCCAGATCTAGCCACCATCACACTACAACCACATGAGGAATTCCAAGCCAGAACTACCCATGTGAGCACTTTCCAAATTCCTGACCAACTGATACCACAATAAATAAGAAAATGACTGTTGTTTTAAGTTACTAAGTGGTGGAATAATTTTTCACTCAGTAATAAATACCAAAACACTTGCCATTTCCCCACATGGTCTTGAACTCCCTTCCACATCTCACCCTCCATATTCATGGGCTATGAACTTGAGTCCACCCGATTTAAGACTGAGCAGAATATAAGACTCAATTGCTAAAGACATTACACATAACTGTCATTTTGAAGAGCGTTTTCTACATGACTTCAACTATCTAGGACTTATTATTAAATTATTCATAGTATTGAAGATGCTGCCTTCTTTTCATATTCTTTCTAAAGCATACATTTGTATTCTTCATTGCTCTGTGAATCTTTAAACTATCTAAAATGAGGATTACCCATATCAGTTATTTTCATCATTTAATTTACTATCCATAACTGCTTGCACATGTCTTTAAATGGTGAACACTAAGGAAAAGCTCATTTTCACATTGGTGATTATTTTTTCCCATGATTTCTCATCCAAAGAACAGCAGTGATCACTGATCTCAACTTCATGCAGTTTATTTGTGTTGCCAATTGATTCAAAGAAATAATTGGATTAGTATCATTGATACCAATGATCAAAGTAGATAGGTAATCATAAATAAGTCTGAATCAAGTTCTGGAAGATTTATATTTAATAGGAAAAGTCAAAAAGTAGATATCAAAAGTCAAGCTGTACCTGCCTAGTTTCTTCAGGTACTTGAGCTAGAAAACCCAGGAATTAGTATTACTGAGTACTCATCTGTAAGATTGGAGTTATATTAAAACTCCCAGCATAAAATTCCATGATTCTTTAATTCCAAAGCATAGCTCTCTGAATTGGAGTAGAAGCAAAAATTAAAATCTTTATTATGGGGCTTCGTGTTAGAATAAATCTCCTCTCTAGATAAAAACAACTGCTAAATATATTTAGAATATTTCTTTAATATTTTACCTCATAGTAGTCTAAAGAGGAATATAGATTTTTCCCATGAAATATTATTTTTCCTTTAAAAAGGAGAAAAAGTTACTTCATAAGGCATCACTGTTCTAATTTTGTTTTCAGTGCCCTCATATTGCTCTTAGATTTGATGTTAGACACTGAATGATGCATAATAAAATTCTCTGAAACTTGTCTTCTCTTATTACACTTTGACTTCAAAAAATAACTAAGTTTTTGCTCCTCTAGAACACTAAGATTCCTTAGTTATAAATTGAAATCCCTGCGACTACTTGTCAAATTGCTACATATTACAGTAATCTCATATAAATGCATAGATAAAGGCTGATTAATGTAGCCTTTTACAAAATTTATCTTGTGAGAAATGATACTTATACATTTGTGTGGAAGCACAAGAATCAGCAACTATGTGCTTATATAACTTTCATATTCTACAGTCTGCTTTTTTAGACAGGTAAAAAGAATAATGTGTAGCATAAATGCAACAAGTTACATGAAACCTATATAATAAACAATGCTTACTATCTGTGACAGAATTGGGTACTAATTGTATGACCATTGATTCCAATTAATTGCATTTATTTTTTTAAACGTACACATAACAGAAAGTTTAAACATATTGTCTACATACTTTTTATTTCCACTATCACTTTCACAAACAGTATGTGACAGAAACTGGATGAGTTTTTACCAACATCCTCTTTATTCTTCTTCTGGCCTTAAGGCTAGACTACTTTCCTAGGCTCTCTTGTAATTGGAATGCTGCCATGTGAGTTATTCTCACCAGTGGCATATGAGAAAAGTATGTTTCACTTCTGAACCAAGGATTTTAGAAGTGGGTATGCTGCTTCTCCCACCATCTGGGTTCAAAACCCAAGGAAATGGTAGAAATCAGACAAGAAAGGACTCTAAATTACTGCATGGAAAAAAGCAGCCCACTCACCAATTCTCATCTTGGAATATTGAAAAAGTAAAAAATAAATTTCAGTTGGCTTTGTGACCGATTATTTATGTGGGATTGTTTTGTTGCCTGCTCTAAATAATACAGTGTAATAATATTACATGGCCTAATTTTTTTTTTTTTGTGGTACGCGGGCCTCTCACTGCTGTGGCCTCTCCCGTTGCGGAGCACAGGCTCCGGACACGCAGGCTCCGGAGGCGCAGGTTCGGCGGCCATGGCTCACAGGCCCAGCCGCTCCGCGGCATGTGGGATCCTCCCGGACCGGGGCACGAACCCATGTCCCCTACATTGGCAGGCGGACTCTCAACCACTGCGCCACCAGGGAAGCCCCACATGGCCTAATTTTTTAATGGAAATAAAATAAATTTCATGTTCCCACAAAACTATAGGTAGGTAAAATTATGATGGCAGTTATTAAATTATCTATTCAAACCCATCTTAAATTTTAAATTCAACAGTAAGCACAATGTCAGTAAGCATAATAAGAAAATGTAATTTGTTTCAATAATGTTACCATTAATAACAGAATATGAATAATCCTCATAACAGTTAATAAAACTGTTGTGAATATAGGCAAAATATTTTCATAAACAGTTAACTCTATAGCTGAAATGAGGTGACATTGAAAGTAAAATGTCTATTACAACTATAAATATTTGCTTTATTTTGCTTCAAAATTGTATTTGCACTTAAAAGGCAACTTACTGACACTTACTGAATCTTTATTACTGTCATGGTCCATACTTAATTACTCAGTTTCTTTGGCATCTGATCTTAGTACACTTTACCTTGACATAAAAAATCGTCCTTGGTTTAAATAGAACAGTGCTTTTTATTATTATTACTATATTATGTTACTAATATACCATGTGATATTCAGAATATCTAAAGAGATGGAAGGGCTGGCCACCATAGTAAAAATGAGAGTAGTTGTATGACATGCTCCCCTTAAAAGAGCATATAGACAAAAAGACTACATTTGAAATAAAATGTGCACATTTTATTTCAAATTTATTTATTTATTTATTTACTGCATGGAAATATATTTATTTCAAATATAAAAAGAATTAGTAGGTGTGCCTACTGATACCTCTATGGATTAAATTTTTTCATTGATGTTAGGCACTAAAACTAATAAAAGAGGTGGGTTCCACTACCTCTGCCTAAACCTAGATGACTTTTTAGAAGATAAGCATATTTCATCTTTTTTTTTTAATGGGAGTATAGCTGCTTTACAATGTTGTGTTAGTTTCTGCTGTACAGCAAAGTGAATCAGCCACACGTATACATGTATCCCCTCTTCCTGGATTTCCTTCCCATTTAGGTCACCATAGAGCAGTGAGTAGAGTTCTCTGTGCTATACAGTCTGTTCTAGCATATTTCATCTTAATCATTGATCCTTGGCTATCAAAAATCATTAGGAGTAGAAGATAACCTCAGCATAATAATTCGTTTTATATTTGTTTGGGAGACCTTTTTGCCTTAACTGCAAAATATCAGTTGTTTTCTTGTTCTGTACTTATTTTGTTCCCAAATTTCTTCAGATTTATTTATTTAGTGTTCTCAAAGTGGGATTCCTGACCTAACAGTATTCTATTACCTGGGAACTTACTAGAAATGCAAATTCTCTGGCCATATCACAGACTTACTGAATCTGAAACTCTAGGCATGGGGCCCAGAAATCTGTGCTGTAACAAGCCCTCTAGAGATTCTCTTGCTTACTAAACTTGAGATCCACTAAACTAGAAGAACTGGTGTAGGGGATGACTACATTGCCTAAACATTACTTACACTCTTTGCAGTGGTGTTAAGGGTGAGAATGTGAGAACACATAGTTTCTAAGCAGAGAATGACCATGAAGAATATTTCTTCTTACTAAAATACTCTTTACTCCATGACTGTTTCCTGCCATCCATTATCAAACTGTTCCTTTCTGTGATATCAACTCTCAGGTAGCTTTTAACTCTGTGTGTCAATTATATGTGGGTATTATATTTAGAATTAATACTTCTATTTGATATATGAATAGGAGTCAGGCAAATCAAGACTTTCCTTGGAAATACTAACAACATTTGAGGCTGTACTTGGCAAATGTTGATTACCAAGGAAATTAGAACCAAGGTTTAATAAGGAAGGAAATCTTGTACAAAGAGATATTTCAACTGTCTTTAAAAATAAGGTTTCTGAGGTTTAAAGAACATTTTATGTCTTCTGGGGAATTCCAGAGAGTGAAAGTTATGAGTACTGATATATGATTAGTATGATAAAGCTATTATTAAATTAGATTTATATGAAAATGGACTGGGATGCCTCGTGACTTAACGAGTTTTCCTGTGGTTAAAAGTATTTAAGTCGGGCTTCCCTGGTGGCGCAGTGGTTGAGAGTCCGCCTGCTGACGTAGGGTATGCGGGTTCCTGCCCCGGTCCGGGAGGATCCCACATGCCGTGGAGCGACTGGGCCCGTGAGCCATGGCCGCTGAGCCTGCACGTCTGGAGCCTGTGCTCCGCAATGGGAGAGGCCACAACAGTGAGAGGCCCGCGTACCGGAAAAAAAAAAAAAAAAAAAAAAAAAGAGTATTTAAGTCAACATCAAATGGTAGCTTACTTGGGTGATCTAGATACTTGTTATGCAAAGTGTGGTTTCATTTGGTAGTTGTTATAGGTGCAGAATCTCAGGGTCCACCCCAGTCCTAGTGAATCAAAATCAACAATATAACAAGATCCATGGGTGATCTATATGCACATTATGTTTGAGAGATAGTGCTCCAGTAGACATCTAATGAATCTTTCTATTACTCTTATACTTAATTTAAATATGTTTATGTTGTGATGCAGAATTTGAATAACAGTCTAGAAGAGATGGGGGTAAATATGTGAGCTTGAGCTCACATTCTACTGTGAGGTCATTAACTTAATTAAATGCTGCCCCCAAAATAAAATAGTCTGTTTCCTGAATACTGAACTTAATGTAAGTGAGCTGGTGTTTGAATACTATTTCTATAGTTAGCTTTGAACTATGTTTTACACAAAAGTGAAACATACCTTTTGGGTTTATTGCACTACCTCATGAGGATATTTGTACTAACTTCCAAATTGTACTCAATGTTGAACTCTTCTCCCAATTCCCTCTTGCATACCATCTTCCTTTTCACTAAAACTAGGATGTCTTAATTTCCCTTACTGAAACCTTTCCTTTTTGCTTAGAGTAGGTAGTTGTTTTGTCTTCTGCTTCTTCCCTATTCCTGATGGGTCTATATGAATGGGCAGCAGAGGCAGAAAGAAAGGAGAATACCTCAAGTGGTGTATAGGAATGGGGGAACTGGAAAAGATCAAGGGAGCAGACTTTGCTCAAAGCTGAAATTTACTCGGGCAAGGAGTACTTAACATACAGTTCTCATTGCCAAAGCAATGGATGGAAAAGAGCTGGAGAGGTAATGAGAAGTGACAGATTCCGCCACACCCTAGATTGACTCAGGTCTCTACAACCAAGACTTCCATGCCCTGGTCCTGGGAGAAGGAAGCCGCTTAAAGAAATGACAAGCACGGAAGGCCAGACAGCCAAAAGATCCCCAAGCCTGTTCCCGTCCCCAGCAGTGCGGGCCAACACACGCCTTCCTGTAGAGACCTTTGTGTGTGGGAAGCCCGGACGAGGAAGAACATACCCCCTTCTCACACCTGCCCATCCCCAGTTCTTGCTTTCACCGGGGGCACTGGGACCAGCGCCAGCCGGCAGCGGCTTTGGGGGAGTCGTGTGTATCCGCGAGCGCGTGTGCGTGAGGAGAGCAAAGACGTGATTACTTCAGAATTTATTTAAGGGCCGGTGGAAACCACTGCAGCAGCTTCCAGGGGAAGCCCTAGTTTCAGAGGAAGAGGAGGTGGTGGCTGCCAAGGAGTGGGTGGGGGGGCGGGGGGGTGGAGGGACAGAGGAGGAGGAGCGGCAGCGACAACAGCACAAGGCTAGTAAGGAGAGAAGATGCTACAGCATCCGCACCGGCGCCCAGCAGGTTGCTTCTACGGGCCAACTGATGCCAGCAAAGAGGCTTACAAAGAGGCTAAGAGGCGAAGCTGGGTGTAGGGGGGCTGGCTGCTTGCCTTTCTGCAGAAGAAACACCTCTTTTAGGTGAAATAAGACACCCTAGCTTGGAAATAGGCAGGGGGCCAGGAGGGGACCTGCCCTGCTTCTCGCGTCCCTGGGGACTCGCTTCCCTTTAGCTTTCCAACTCCTGGTGGTAGCCATAAACTCCAGAGGGGCTCCGGGTGGGTGACTGGGTGGAGAAATTCCCTTCCAGATAGTCCTCACACCTTTCCCCAAAGCTCAGGTTTCGGGGCCACACTCTGGGTGGCCCGGTGGCGGAGGGAGAGCAGCGTCGCTTGGTTCAGTTTCTACAAGTCAAACCCAGTCCCCACTTGCCGGCTCCCCGGGTCTCCAGCAGCACGCGGGGAGCTGCGGCTGTTCGGGCAATCGGGCCGCTGCTGCTTTAAGAGCCGCCTCCCCCTCTCCTCCCTTTGACAATGGTCTGAACCGAGCTCTGCTTCCCAAAGCAAAATTTGTAATATGCCATTTTTCCGATGGACGCTTCTCCTTTTGGCTGCTGACGGAGCCGCGGAAAGATGCCGAGCTGCTGCCACGCCACCCAGCCGGGGCACGTTCCAGAGGACGCCGGGGCACCCGACTGCCTAAGCTACCTTTCTCCTCGCGTTGCTAGGGAAATGGTCCACGAGTGCCGGGTGTGAGCCTCCCCGCTCGTCAAGCCGGAGACTGCGGTTGTCAGTGATCAATTGAAGAAGCAGGACCCGAAATTACAGACATTAGGTACAGAAACTGTATTTGAGTTACACGGTTCCCCCCCCGGCCCCGGCTTTATTTTTTTTACCCCTTCCCCCACCCACCACCACCACCACCCCGGCCCCACCCCGCCCCCAGGGAAGATGAGATGCAGATTCCCTCCTTGTCAATCACTGTTCCGTACCTCTTGCTTTCCACCCCCAACCTCTCCCTTCTCCTGTTTCTCTACCTTCTCCCTACTTGGATGTCTCCTGTTGGGCAGGATGAACAGTTTTGGTGCAGAAATCATGAAGTCAACTTCTTCAGGGTGGTGGCGGGGGTGGTGGGTGTGTGGCTGAGAGAGAACTGTCCAGCCCGCCGTATGGTGTGTGCAGGGTCTTTGGCCAGCTCTAAATTAACTGGGGTAAAGAAAGTGCAAAATGCTTCCATTAAAGGGGTTAATAATATTTCCTGAGGACAGGGTACTTCAAAGAGTTAACTAGGAGGAGGAATATTCATGTAATGTAATCAGACAATGGCTAGGATTTCTCTCACCGAATTATTCCTTGTGGGTTAACTGAGGTGGAGATAGGTCAGTTCTTAAGACTAAATCTTTGCAGAAGAAACTGACTACAGAGAATAATTACATCTTTTTCTCTAGTAGGATCTAAATCCTAAAGATCTGTTTGAATAAAGTGATTCATTGACAGAAAAAAAGCCTTTTGTAGCACTGTCATATCTGAATAGGTACTGTTTGAACAGCACATATTGCTAAGAAACACACTGGATCTTGAAAGCCCTTGGGTAATGACTCCAGTGGGCATTCAAAACTTTTATTTTGAAATCTGAGGGATTTAGAAGACAGTCAAGGTTATGTGCTAAGAAAAAGGGAGTTGGTTTTCCTGGTATAAAATTCTTCAAGCTAAATTTAAGCACTGAGATAATTAAACCAGCTAGGTGTTTTGTTTTGTTTTGTTTCTTTTCACAACAAAATAATGTCTCTAACTAGACCTTGAAACTTTCAGTAATTTAATGAAAAGGGGCATCAACATCTAGAAGAGTATAACATAATCCATATAGCAATTGACTGGGGAGGGGATGACAAAAAGACAAATATCAAAGCAAATTGTTAGTATGCCCTTTCTGGTTTTTCAGGAATTATGTGGTACACTGCAGTTTTTAATATTGAAAATGATTCTAAAAGTTAAAAGCGGTATATGAAATAGACTAGAGGTTGAATGACCATAGCCTTCTGTACTATGCAAGTTGCTTCAGATTTCATCCATTCTGTAAGAGGGTGTTTGACTCTTACATTGAATACAGATTTTTAATTGCTTTTAATACCTAAAAATGTGCATTTAGGAAATAAGTTATACTATATTTTAAGGAATATACAACTATTTTGTAATTTATATTAGACAGAATCTCAAGATTCTGTTTTATTACAAGAAACTAAGCTAACTCATGAAAGTGGCCTTATTTTTTGCAGACAAATTTTTTCCTTCTAATTTTGATAAGAAGACTTTAGATTTACTTATTTGGGTTGACTGTGAGGAAAAAGAAGCATGTATTCATCTTATTTCCTAAGTAACTTTTGCATAGCTTGATTTTTTTCAATTAAATTTGAAAAGTTTAGAGCACCCATTGGAATTAAACCTTTAGGCATGGAAGCAGAATGAATCATAAAGGTAAAATACTCTTTCTGCAAAGGTGAATGTTGGTCATTTTATAATAGAAAGAAATACTTGAATTTGCAATAGTCCTTTATTAATTAACAATCTGTTCTCAGTCAGGTATCCTATTGGACCCCTACAATGGGCTTGCTAAAATAAATGCTTGCATTATTATTCCTACTTTACAGAGGAGAAAACTGAAGTTTGGAGACATGAAGCGACTTGCTCTGGTTCACATGCCTTGGGAGTAAAATTGAATCAAGTTCTTTTGAGTGTAGATTTTCTAAATTCCATCATAGCATCTTTCAACTAACTAAATCAAAGAGCAACTTTTATACTGATCTAAGATCCTGAAGTTTGTGAATGTCTAATGTCTCACGGTGATGACGTTTGTTAGAATTAGGGTAGAATATTCAGAAGAAAACTGTAGCTGAGGTAATCACTACAGTTATGTTTTTCCTTGGAATTTAAAGTTGTTATAAGTAATTCAGAGTAGAGGCAGGCTAATAGCTTTCTTCAGGAAGGATATGATTTAAAATACAGTTTTGAAAATGTTTAACCTTAAATTTAAACCTTACAAGTGTTTTGGCACAGGTTGTCACTGTGCTACCATTTCCTCTCCCAGTATTTTGTTTTAACCTTAAATGTCAAAAAGAAACATTGGCTTCTTATAATGATTTCTCAGAATGACACAGCTGTTCAGTGTGTGGATTTTATGCATGGTATGTGAACTAATTGCTTTAAATATTTAAATGTGTTGGAACATTTTTTTTTTTGTTTTCCAATTCCTTTTTAATTAATGTAAAGAAAATTTGTAACAGTTAGAAAAGAGTCTCATCTTTTCCACCTTTGTGATATTGTCTGAATGAAATTCAGGTTAAAAAAAAATCAAAAAATATATTTTCATCCATTAAGTGGTTAACAATAATATCAAATGTTTGAGTGTGAGTGTGTACATGTGTGTGTTGTGAGTTTGTGTTTAAATACATCCTATATATCTACTCTGCTCTATATTTTAGGGTGAATAAGAAATTGAACAATTCAATTTCTGGTCTTCAGGGAGCCCAGTGTTTTGAATGATGAGCAATAATTCAAAGCATTACCTCAAATTGTTCTAAAATTTACCACCGCCTTAATTCTTTTGCATAGGCTATCAGTCACAAAATACTTTCCTTTATCTTTTAAAAAGTTTCTCCTGGTTTTCAGTGGGCCCTGACCAAATTATTCACAGATAATTGAATTCTCTCCTCAGTAACCCAATTTATATCAAGAATCATAAAAAATAATTAACTATTGAGCTGTTAAATCTTGATATTTTATTTGAAAATATCACCAGAAATACTTTCCCCAAGGACAGGAATATGTAGGCAGAAAAATGAATTGACAATGTATTATAAAACCAAAGAATGCTCCAGGATCAACAGCCAAACCAGCCTTTCTCCACATCAGACTTCTGCAAAACCAAGCTCTCTAATTAACAGCTCCTGGCCTCAGTACAACAACTAAAATTGAGATGGATTTGATTTTTTTAAAAAACATAAGATAGAAAAGAGAAAATAAGATAATTTCTGATTTTTAAAATGCTACACAACAGGTCAATGTTACATCTTAATGTCTGTGTTTTCTATTTTAAATAAATAATTTAAAAATATTCTGAACAGTTCATTTATTTTATGACTGACTCCTGATTAGCAGTTAGGATGTGAAGTTGCTACATTAGCTAATGTAATTTATGGCATCTGTTCTGTGGAATATTTGAAAGAGTGTTAGTTTGTATTGTTTGGATGGAAACCAGACAAAGCAGCTCACAGGAAACAAAGGAATAAGTGTAATTGGTAGTATAATAACCTAAACAAATTTATGCATCTCAGTCTATTTCATAAAGCATATGTCTAATTCAGTCAGAATCACTTGTCTACTCTGTGTAGACTACTGTAGGAATTCAGGAAGAGAGTATATAAAATTAATGGGTTGGCCAAAATGTTCGTTCGTTTTTTCCATAAGCTGGCTCTAGTAGCGATTAGTTATCTTTGACTTCATTCAAAACAATTTTGTTAGACTGTATGTGGCAGCTGTCATATTAGTGTGTATTTAAAAAAACCTTATCAAAATTGGTGAATTTCTGTGTAGTCATTTTAATATTGAAGATGGAAGGAAAAAAAGCAACATTTTTGGCATATTATGCTTTATTATTTCAAGAAAGGTAAAAACGCAACCGATATGCAAAAAAAAAAAAAGATTTGTGCAGTGTATGGAGAAGGTGCTGTGACTGACTGAACGTGTCAAAAGTGGTTTGCAAAGTTTTGTGCTGGAGGTTTCTCACTGGACGATGCACCACGGTCTGGTAGACCAGTTGAAGTTGATAGCGATCAAATAGAGTCATTAATTGAGAACAATCAACGTTATACCATGCAGGAGATAGCCGACATACTCAAAATATCCAAATCAAGCATCGAAAATCATTTTCACCAGCTTGGTTATGTTAATCACTTTGATGTTTGGGTTCCACATAAGTTAAGAAAACCTTCTTGACTGCATGCGATTCTCTACTTAAACGTAATGAAAATGTTCCGTTTTTAAAACAAATTATGACAGGCGATGAAAAGTGGATACTGTACAATAATGTGGAGCAGAAGAGACTGTGGGGTAAGTGAAATGAACCACCACCAACCACACCAAAGTCCAGTCTTCATCCAAAGAAGGTGATGTTGTGTATCTGGTGGGATTGGAAGGGAGTCCTCTATTATGAGCTTCTTCCATAAAACCAAATGATTAATTCCAACAAGTACTGCTCCCAATTAGACCAACTGAAAGCAGCACTTGACGAAAAGAGTCCAGAATTAGTCAACAGACAACGCATAATCTTCCATCAGGATAATGCAAGACTGCATATTTCTTTGATGACCAGGCAAAAACTGTTACAGCTTGGCTGGGAAGTTCTGATTCATCCGCCGTATTCACCAGACATTGCACCTTCAGATTTCGATTTACTTAGGTCTTTACAAAATTCTCTTAATGGAAAAAATTTCAATTCCCTGGAAGACTGTAAAACACACCTGGAACAGTTCTTTGCTCAAAAAGATAAAATGTTTTGGGAAGATGGAATTATGAAGTTGCCTGAAAAATGGCAGAAGGTAGTGGTACAAAAGGGTAAATACGTTCAATAAAGTTCTTGGTGAAAATGAAAAATGTGTCTTTTATTTTTACTTAACAACTAAAGAAACTTTTTGGCCAATCCAATAATAAAATGGGAGGTGTAAAGTCAAGAAGCTTTAAGTTAGTTGTATGAAAAAAATTAATAAAATTAAAAAGTAAAAGCTAATTTTTATATAAAATGAATACTCAATTATTTGGGGATTTTCTAAATGACAGAATGAACATTAATTCATTCAATTATTTAATACAAACATCATTTACTTCCCACCTGTTAAATGCCAAACACTATGCTTGCTGTTAACAACATAATAACGAATAAGGGTAAGATGGAGGTATTAGCTATAAGTGATTTGTAAACTTGCAGGGAAAGAAAGGTGATCAATTAATAAGCTTAGTAACATCTTATTATAAGCTGAATTAGGTGGGGTTAATCATGAAAAAACTTTGAGAAGTAGGTTAAATCAAGCTGCGTTTTGTAGGTAGGAGATATTTAGACTGTCATGAAAAGAGAAAGCATGTTAGATGGAGGAAGTCAGTGAACCATATTTCATTGAGGTCAAAACTTTTAGCATCATTGGAATTGGGGAAGTGGGTAGAGGAGAAATAGACAATTAGGTTGATGAGTTGCAAAGAGTTTGGAGAGTTGAGGGTCAGGTGGGATTACTGGAAATCATTTTTTTACTAAGACTTCCCTCCCTTTTACTTTCTTTAAGCAATGATGTGTGAAGTGATGCCCACAATTAATGAGGACACCCCAATGAGCCAAAGGGGGTCCCAAAGCAGTGGCTCGGACTCAGACTCCCATTTTGAGCAGCTGATGGTGAATATGCTAGATGAAAGGGATCGTCTTCTAGACACCCTTCGGGAAACCCAAGAAAGCCTCTCACTTGCCCAGCAAAGACTGCAGGATGTCATCTATGACAGAGATTCGCTCCAGAGACAGCTCAATTCAGCCCTGCCACAGGTATGCCTCCTGGGAGCTTCTGTCCTTCCTACTGCAACTGAAAATGTGATAAGACTTAAATAAGCTTTGCTTTATTCCCATTCTTAAAATTACTTTTGCCCTTAGTAGATATGATATGCAAATTTTGGTGAGAAAAACTTAAGAATACATAATTAATTTACATGCAACCTTGCCTCAAACAAAATTGTGGTACTTCTGTGGTGGGGGATTTGAAACATGAGTTCCTATCTGGTCTTTCTCTTGAAAATTTTATCTGTTTTTTTTGGTGGAGGTAGAAAATTACCTGTTGATCAGCTTTTAATTACAAGAATGTGGGAATAGTTTTCTCCTTCTTACTTTTTAAACACTATTATGACATTTGGAAATATGTATTTTACATTTTCAGTTATGTAGTCTGTCTTTGGAAATAATAGTACTTTGGAAGTCTGCTGTCCAATATTTTTTATTTGTCTTTCTTTAATAATGCCTGACACCTGCTTAAAATTCTTGAACTTATTGATGTATTACCCTCTCTTCTGAAAACAACATTTTGACCAGTTTCTTTTTTAAAAAAAATATATTTTGGAAATAGGAGAAAAGGCAAAAGTTCAGCTTTATTCTCACAAACTTAAAATTGTTAGATTTTAACAATTTTATTTTATAAGTAAATATTTATAAAATAATCATTTTATATGTACTATGTAATAACATGTTATATGCATTATGTATATGTAATAATAATATTACTATTATATGTAGTAATATTATAAAAAATAACTTTTTTTTTTTGTGGTACGCGGGCCTCTCACTGCCGCGGCCTCTCCCATTGTGGAGCACAGGCTCCGGAAGCGCAGGCTCAGCGGCCATGGCTCACGGGCCCAGCCGCTCCGCGGCATGTGTGATCTTCCCAGACTGGGGCACGAACCCATGTCCCCTGCATCGGCAGGCGGACTCTCAACCACTGTGCCACCAGGGAAGCCCCTTGAATTTTAATTATACTGGTGCACAATCTCTTATCTAAACCCCTTGTGTTTTAAAGTTTAGAGTTTCCCCAATTTTTGTATGTGTACAATGTATCCTATGGAACACTCCACTAGCCAGATTCTGGGAAGCACCCTATAATTATACACTTTCATATTTCTGAAGAGAATTCTATGAATATTCTTACTGTGTGGAAAATATAAAGACTATTAATGACCTCATGTTAGTAAGGTCTGGTTTTGCCACCAATCAAGTTTGCAATATACTTACAAATAAATATCAGTTTTCAGAGTATTTGAGTTTTGGAATTATAGATTAGGGATTATGAGCCTGTACATTTAGATGGTTATAGTTCCAATCTCTTTTATAAATACTTTGACACATTTTTTCAATATTTATTTGTATTCTACTATTAGAAATATTTAATACCCCTAGCAATCCACAGGTCCTCAAAGATAGTGATGGTCCTGTCATTTGTTAAAGCAAGTATTTAATAACCTCATCTGTAACTTTAGGGCTATAAGTTTTTTGCAAGTAATAGAGGAATATAAAATTCTTCTTCAATTGGTATCTTTGAATCTTTTAAAATAGTTTGTGAGCAATGTACCTGCGCTGTTTGGTGGCATTTCATTTGACATTTACCTGGAAGGAGAAAATGACTCCCATAAATGTGAGTTTTGAGGCAGAAATAAAGTATGTAAAATTGAAAACTACTACTACAATAACATAAAAGTAAAATTTGTTTTAGCAAACATGGGACAGAATTCAAAGCAGAGTCAAACTTTATGACGTATCATGTTTTCAACTGCCTATACAATATTTTTTAGCTGTTGATGATTTAGTGCTTTGCTTTAGTCATTTCTCTCCTATAACATTTTTTATGAACACATGCAGCAGTGATCTTAGTAATCCTAACCATGAAAATATTTTGTAGCCATATTGTCTACTTTTTCATTATGTGATGGAGTGTAACTGTGTTTAACAAGGACTGATAATTCCACATCATTCCACATTCTAGGCCTGATGTTTCTAAGCTATACACCGATTTTCTACCTTTCTAATGCACAGATCCATTTAATGTTCCATGGAACCTGAGATTCAACATGTCCAAACTCAGTTATCATCTGCCTCCCACTGGACCAAATCTGCTCTAACTCCTCACCCAGACACCTGAGAGTCCTCATAGCTGATTGCTTTCTTCACCATCTCTGAATTGGGCCATACTGGTTTTTTTCTCTTAAATAATCCTCAGATCTCTCTATTCTTTTCTGTTCTTTGGCACCTGACCCTTAATTTCTTTTTCGCTCTATGTCCTAACATTCCCACTTTTGTAAATGTGTCACATTGTTTGCTTGAATAATAGCACACTGCTTGCTGTGTGCTGACAAACATCATGCTATTCCAGTCTTTTTCCTTCAAGCATATTCCTTTCTGCCCATAAGTTCTTCCTCAATATCTTTGTCTGGTTCATTTCTCATCCTAGCCAAGACTTTGTCTGTTCTAGGAAGTCTTTTCTGAATCCCCAAATACATGTCTTCTGTGTTTCTTACCCTTATCATTTTATCATTACATTATCTGTTTATGTGTCTGTTTCCCACCCTAGACTATAAGCTCCTTGAGAACAGGAGTATATCTCAATCACCTACAACCCTCTGGATCAGCAGAGTACCAGGTCCATAGTGAGGGCTTTTAAAGTAAAACTAAACTAAATGTATATGCATTTTGATGTAGAAAGAGGAAAAAAATTGACATAGGAAGATCTGGTTTGTAATGTGTTTCTATCATACATTATCAGCTTGAGTCAGGACTTCAAACTGACATGCTACAAAAAGTGGTTAATATTAATACCTCACAAGGTAGTTTGTGATGATTAAAGAAAGTAATATAAGTAATTGAGTCATTTATTTACAAGACATTAAATACGTAAATGCTTGCATTTGTTTTATCCAGAATGCTAAAGATGAACTAATTTCTGCATATGTATGTCAATGAGTATTAGAACAATTTGCTAGGAATACTGATAAAATAAAGTCTTTAACATTTTTGAAAACAGAGCAAATATTTACCAATTACTAATATGTTC
The DNA here is from genome assembly GCF_949774975.1 of Lagenorhynchus albirostris. Classification (NCBI taxonomy): domain Eukaryota; kingdom Metazoa; phylum Chordata; class Mammalia; order Artiodactyla; family Delphinidae; genus Lagenorhynchus; species Lagenorhynchus albirostris. The sequence continues at coordinate 37,253,098 of NC_083105.1, forward strand.
ACTAAGAATACTTAAAGGAGAGGTAAGGGGAGTGAAACTTCCATTGCAAAAAGTCATTAGATATAAAAGTTTAAAATTTCTTTTCAGCATCTGATTTAGCATATATTAAGGGTCTTCTGTGTATTATTAAATGATTACATATGTTGTAAAGGGGATAGAAAAAAAGGAACATAGTTTGGTTCCCACAGAACTTAGGAAATAGATATAAATGGATCCAAATTAATACAGTACCAGAAGATTATAGAAGTACTGAAAGTATTTGCACCATAATACTGATATGTTATTAACTACAGAAAGTTTCATGTGGAAAGTGATATTAAAGAGGTATTTTTAAGAAAAGGTTAGAAAGGGCTAGAGGGTATTTCGCATCAGGCAGTACAGTTGTGCATAGAGGACCCTGCTTAAGGACATGTGGGGGATTAAAAGTCAGCCTGTGGTGGCTTCCCTGGTGGCGCAGTGGTTGAGAGTCCGCCTGCCGATGTAGGGGACACGGGTTCATGCCCCGGTCTGGGAGGATCCTACATGCCGCGGAGCGGCTGGGCCCATGAGCCATGGCCGCTGAGCCTGCGCATCCGGAGCCTGTGCTCCGCAACAGGAGAGGACACAGCAGTGAGAGGCCCGCGTACCGCAAAAAAAAAAAAAAAAAAAAAAAAAAAATTCAGCCTGTGTTCTGCTTTCCAGGCTAGGCTTGGTGTTCCTAATTTGCGTAAAGGAGACAGTTGATCTAGCAGTATACCTAGTTAAAAAGAGAAGAGTAAATAGGAATTAAATAAGGAGAGTAACTAACAGATTGTTTGTTGAAGGGCTGTAGGGTAGGAATGAGGTTTTGTATAGTGACAGTGGAGGATTGCAGCCTGTTCATATGTGTGGTGGAAGCTAAGGACAGACATTTGTATACTTGGTAAGCAGTAGAAGTTTGAGTGAACTAGTGACATGATAAGGCAATAATGAAGGAATAATGTTCTGCCATTTTGATTTAGGATAGGTTATATAATACTCATGTATCAGTTATCTATGGCTAAAATAATGCTATGTAACAAACGACACAAAACCTCATTGTCATGCAAAATATTGGGTTTATGGAATTCAGCTGACCTTGACTTGGACTGATCTTGGCTGGGCTCACTATGCCACTGGTTGGCTGAAAGTTGGCTCAGTCAACTGTATGTTAACTGGCTTTCTGATCTAGGATGGCCTTAGCTGCACCAACAGGGGCCCCTCAACTCTATTCATGTGTCTAATCCTTCAATAGGCTAGTCTTTGCATGTTTTCATGGTGATAGCAAAGGAGTAAGAGCAAAGCAGAAACAAGCAAGTACTTTTAAGCTTCTGCTTGGGTCTTTTTTTCTTTTTTTTTGTAATACCCCTTGACCAAGCCCAGAGACAGAGTGCGAAGCAATGCAGCATCACGTGGAAAAATTACAAAGACAGATGAAACACAGTTAACATCATTTTGGTCATTATTTATGTTAGGAGAGCTTATTGTGATAATGTAATAGTTCTGGTGAGGTGTGGGAATTTGAAATAGGATTGTGAACCTTGAAATTAAGAAAGACATGTTAATGTAAAGAATGTTGAGGGGAAAGAATGGACATAGCCAGATAATGAACTAAATGGCCATGACTTTGGACTTGAGTTAGAAGATCTGAATTTGAATTGGAGTTCTTCCACTTATTAGCTGAGATACCACTGGTAAGTAACTTGACTTCTCTGAAACTCTGTTTCCTTAATTAGAAGGAGGGGATGATATCTACCCTAGGAGTAGTTAAAAGGAGGTGTGTGTATGTGCTTCAGAAACCCTAAACATTATAAAATGTCACCTGGTATTTTTCATAAACTGGGATGTGCCAGTATATATTCTGATGAGGAATTAAGTTAAAAGAGGCTACTTGTGGAGAAGAGGGATACATTTATATTTTAACATCTTAAAATACCAAATATTTAAGTGAAACTTACAGAGAGTTACAGAAGTCACTTTTATTCTAGAGGCGCTCTACCTAGGTATCTTTTGGGCTTGCTACTTACTAGCTTAATAACCTTGGTCAAAGTACTTAGTTCAAATAACGATAGAACCTGCCTCATAGGATCATTATGAGAAATAAATGAGCTGGAACATGGCAAATGATCAATTCAGTGCCTCACAGATAGTACATGCTCAATAAATGTTACATGCAGCTATTGATGCTGTTATTATTACCATAGATAATATCATCATTATCCTTAGCCAAACTTAACTGCGAAGTTTTACTGGGTAATAATGAACACTAGCACAAGTTGAAAGCACTAAAAATCCTTACTCTCCACAATCTTTATCAAATTTTGTAAGTTCTTTGATTGATCATTCTTTAAGGAAAAAAAAAAATCCTAACTACACTCTCTTAAATGGTTTTCCCCAATTCTTCACTTCCTCACTTCCTGTTGTGCTAAGAAGATAACATCTGGATTGAGCTCCTTCCTTTTCAATTAAACCTAATGCCACCACCACATACACAAGAGTTATATCCCTCGCTCCTGTCAAAAAGAAAGATGCTGCATATTTTGCTACCTCTGATTATAGTTATTCTATTTTTAATGTGTTTCTCTTTTTTCCAGTTAGGTATTTTTCCCCTGGACAAATGAAATGGTATTTATCTGCAGCCTTTATTTCCTGTTATTTATAACCCTTTATTTGTCTTTCTTTATATCTCTTTTTTTTGGTGTGGTCATGTCGTGTAGCATGCAGGATCTTAGTTCCCTCACCAGGGATCGAACCCATGCCTCCTGCAGTGGAAGTGTGGAGTCCTAACCACTGGACTGCCAGAGAAGTCCCTCTCTTCTTTTTTAACCCTTATAATCAGGCTTGTCTCATCACCATTCTCCTAAAACTACACTCCTGTATGCCACCAATGGGTACACATTTTGCAAATCTAGTGATCCTCTTTCATTCTTCATGTTCCTTGGCATCTTTGTGCCAAGTTATTCTATTAATTATTTCATCTTGAAATTCCCATGTCCTTAATTCTTCATAACCATTCCCCTCATAGGCTACAAGGTATGTTGTTCTTCAGTACTCACTCTTTTCCCACATACCCCCATACACTTATTTATACCCATACTCGTCTTTATTTACCTATATTCTCCAATCTTAAGCATTGCCTTTCTTGTTTAAGAGCAATACTTCCCTCCAAATCCTTGATCCCCTCCTTTTCATCTCCTCCTTTGATTTTTTTTGTCTCCAGCATCTTCAATTTCTCCCTCTCCCTCTCAGCTGGCTTTTTGGTAACATATTCAAATCTGTTCCTTAAAAGTAAATGATAGCAAGTACAACACCAATAAAAGAGTTCCTTAACACTGTGTCTCCACTTAGCTACCAATCTCTTTTATTTTCCTTTATTTCCCAACTTGTCTGTTTTCACTGTCTCAATATCTTCATCTTCTATTCACTTTTTGAGCAACTGCAGTTGGGCTTTTCCTCTAATACCTTGCTAAAAATTATACTACCGGTAACCAATTGATGAATGCAATAGGTTTGTTTTATTAAAATTCACTGCAAAATTTGACACTGTGATTAACTCCCTTCTCAAAAATTACCTCCCCAAACAAAAAAAAAACCCAAAAAACTATTTTACCCCCTTAACTTTTATGACACCACATTGTCTTCATTCTTAAGTCTTTTTGACTTTTTTCTCATAATTTTTTTCTGTGAGCAATTCCTCATCTAGCCACTTTTTAAATGTTAAATAATAAATAGAAGATGAATGATAGTAATAGCTAACATTTCTGAACACTCTGCCTATACCAGGCAATGTTTTTATTTAAGCATCCAGATATTAAAATGAAGTCTTTCTGTTTGAGGGGAGGCTAAATAAGTGAGGTACAAGACTTTATTTGCAGGATGTGCTAACATATAATCCAACTAATAAATCCAGTATTAGGTAAAACTCTATTTTAAGACTCTACAAAGGTTGATAAAGCTAAAAGAGAGACAGAACTGTTTTGCATAGCTGTTGGTCTGCTGTGCATAATCTCCTACTCCATGTATGAGGCATGGGGTGATTCCTATTCAACTTAGCCAAGTGAGAAGGGCTTCAGGAGAAACATTCTGAGCTTGATGTGTTTCCTCCAGAAGCTGAAGGATATAGAGGCTGAAGTCTAAAAGTCACAGCCATGGCTGGAGATGCCCCTGCCTCTACAGCAGATTGAAGAGTCATTTCTCAGATAAACTGCAACTCCTCCAATATCAACACAAAGATTAATTTTTTGAAGAGCAAATGGTTCCCTCAAAAGGGGATATTACTTAGGGTTATCTTTGTGTAAACCCACAGACTTAGTAGACTGTTAGAAGCCCAGGTTTCTAAATGGTGAACAATGAGTAACAAATTGGGAGACTGATTTCAGAGAAGAGACTGAGAGCAAGTCAAGTAAAACCGGGGAAGAACCTACAGAGGGGTTCTTTGAGAAAGCCACGAACACGCCCCAGAAGAAGGCTCATTGATTGTGTATTTGCCATTCAGAAAGCCCTGATCATAGATGACAACTAGGTCAGCCCATACCACTGTGATCTGTCTCCCCAATTTCTCCTTCCCTGGCCCTGATTCTTAGAAGGGTCAGAAACTGTTGCTATGGGTGGGGGATGTCAGAGTAAAGAGAGACCACCATGCCCTCATCCTCTAATTCAGACCTAGTTCAGGCTCGTTTCAAGCTTTGAAGTATGTGTGAGGGGTGGGGGATAGCACATCTTTAGGTTGGATAGGAGCTCAGAACTAGTATATTATGCAGCCCTGTATTGAACCAGAACTATGAAATTGTTAGACTGCATAATTTCATAACAAAAGGACAGATGGTTTATTTTCTAAACATGAGCAGAAAAGCTAAGACATCTGGCTGAAATTTCATTTGGGGTTAATTTCTTCACCTGAGGGAATCAGAGGAGATGTAATAATATTCATTTCTGAAACCAGCTCTTTCATTAAACTGGTTAGATGTATTATCTCAGTTAATCCTCAAAACATTCCAATTGTGGTGGTTATTATTATTCTCATTTTAGAGATGATAAAAACTGAAACTTACTAGGTCAAGTAACCTATTCAAAACAGGATTCCATTCATGGCTTACTTTTGTTTTATTCTAAGCCATCTTCTTTACTTCATTATGTTCATCTAGATTTAAAGAAGTATTAAACTTCTGTAGAAACCTTTAAGAGACATGGGCCACTGAAAGCACTTATCAGGACTACTCCTAAGTTCTAATAAGGAAAATTTTATTAAAATAAAATTATCATTAATGAAATGTGAAATGATTATTAGAGTTGGTATAATTATACTGAATATAATTATTCAAGGATCCCAATCCTCATATTTATGATACCATGAATTTGCCTTTTTATGTGCCTTTTTTTAAGTTAATAAGCAAGACAGTATAGGCTTCAGGGAAGAGTATTTAACTAGAAATTACAATACCTGGATTTCAGTTTCAATTCTGCCAAACTCTGTGACAACAGAAAATGATTGAACTTCTCAGGCTTCTGTTTACTTACATATAAAAGATGGAATTCTAGTACTGCTTAATATGTTGTATACTTTTGCCAATTTCAAATGATTATAAAGGGTATGCACCTTAGCTTTATTAATTTATTCATAGTCATTTAATACACAATTATTATTTATTCAACAAATATTTTAGGGCCTGCTCTGTGTCAGGTTCTGTGTTTACAGTATACATATATATATTTTTTATTTTAAGACCTTGGCCAATTATGGTTTCTAGGAATATGCTGTGGTAATAAGAATACAATGCCTATAATCCACTGAATATTATATTTATTTGTAAATTCTCTGAAACTATTGTTTCTAGTTATTTTATTGCCTTTTATTCTCTACTGTGATGAACCGTCCATGTTCCTAGAATAGGCCAGTTCCCTCTTTTGTGTTCTAGATCTCCTCCCCCCTTGCTATTCTAGGACAAAACGTTTTCCCTCTTTTTCCTACATCATCAATGTTTCCACCTGTAATGGATTATAACAAATAATATTAAATATGCTTATATTTCTCCCATTTAAAAAATCTATTAACAACCATGCTCTACCAAGCTACCACCCCATTTATCTTTCCCTTTACAGAGAAAGTTAAAAATTTCTTTTCCTATACTTGTTCTAATTTCTCTCCTCTCACTTCTCTTGAATCTATGCCACTCAGGCATTCACCGCATCAACTTCATCTAAAATGCTCTTGCAAACATTATCTATAGCTTCCATATTGGTAAATGCAGTGATCAATTCTCAGTCTCCATTCCTGTTTATCATTAGACACTTTTCTTGTACTTTCTTCGTTTGGCTCTAGGACAGCTCACTTGCCTGGTTGTTCTCCTACCTCACTGGTCATTCCTCAGTCTTTATTGTTAGTTACTTCTCATACTCCTGACTTATTAATACTTGATTACTCCAGGTCTCAATACCTGTACCTTTTCTCTTTCTATCTCTATTGACACCACTGATCCCTTCCATCTCCTGGTTTTAAATACCATCTAAATGTTGGTGACTTCGGAATTTACGTTTTTAATCCAGACATTTCCTCTGACCTTCAGACTCATGCTGTCAAATGCAGAAATTTAACATGTCCAAAACTGCGTTCATGATCTTCATTTAGTCTTCTGCATCTCAGTTAATAGCAATGTCAATCTTATGTGGGCTTAAGCCAAAACCTTGGTGTCTTATTTCTTTCACATTCTGTAGTCAGTTTAGCAGTTAAGCCTCTCAGTTCTATCTTCAAAGTATGTGTAGACTTGAACCACTATAATCACCTCTACAACTACATCTTAAGAGTCACCATCTTTTCCAAGAGATTAGGATTTTGCTAACTAGTCTCCTTGCTTGTATCCACGTACCTTATCAGTTTACTGCAAAAACAACAGCAAGAGAGATCCTGATTCTGATAAAAGGTAGGTCAGATTTTGTTTCACATCTGCTCAATTCTCTGAAATGCTTTTCCATCTCAGTGTAAAATCCCAGGTCTTTAAACTGGTTCAAAGGTCTAACATCTCTGCCTCCTCCTCTTTATCCATCTGATATCATCTCCTGCTATTGTCTAGCTCACTTACTCTACTCCTACCATCCTGATGTTCTTGTTTTTCAACAAGTCAGGCATTCAACTGCCTTAGGGACTTTGCCCTGGCTCTTCCCTAGGCCTGGGAAAGTTGCCTCCCCATAAAACCATGTGACTTGCTCCCTCAACTCATTCTGGGCTTTACTCAGATATCACCTTCTCAGTGAGGCCATGACTGATCACTCATTTAAAATTATAATAGCCCCCTCCTTAATACTCCCAGTCCTTCTTCTCTGCTTTTACTCCATAGCACTTATAACCATCCAACACAGTGCATATTTTATTTCTTTGTCTTGTTTATTATCTCCTTCTCCCTCACTAGATTCTATTCCGTGAAGCCAGGGGATTCTTTTTTACCGGTTCACAGCTGTGTTTTCTGCCTACAACAGTATCTGGCATTTAGTTGTTGTTCAAAAAAACCAAATAATAAAATGAAAGCAAAAAGTATTCCTTTGCTTTTTGAACACATTCTCTATATTTTGTACTTACATGGCAAGTCATATAGTCATAAACATGTTAGCATATATTAAATATCTTGATAAAACAAAAGAACAAATACAATTTATAAAGCCTTATGGCTAAAGTGTTTATAATGTTAAAGTCATAGTATATATGAGTCTGGTGTTAATATTACACCTCAAAGCCCCTTCCAGAATGAAGTGAGTTTTATATCAAGAGGTGGTGGCATTTTGAATATTTTACAAATCAGAGCATGGGAGCTCAGAATGTAAATGACTTGCTTTGAAGGTATGAATAAGGATATTACTCCAAGTTCTTTTGACTTCAAACTTCATTTCTTTTCACATTTTTCATGCTCTTTTACTAAGGAGTTTACTTCCTAAATTAAGCCAGCTTTCATAAAAGAAATAGTATAAATAGTTTTGTGATGTTACAAAACTACTACCACTGTTTGACATCTATATCTGACTTTCAGTTCATGGAAAAACAAAGATAAAAGTACAATGTTTGGGTTAGTTTTTATCTTTGAAGCAGTTTATTTATTTATTGTTTTGCTTGCTCTCATTCTCATTCTCTAAAAATAAATATTAAGAGAAAAAAGCCATTAGTATTCTCAAGATGAATTTCTAACCTGAGTTTTCCAATAAATTTTATAGTCTACTTTGGTATACTTAATATTAGCATGCATACGATTGGTTTGTTTTTTGTTAATCTTTGAAGAGAAAATCTAGATTCAGTAACAAAGGTGTTGAAATTCACACTATTTACTTTTTACTGGATATTTCTCTTCAGAGCCTTATGGCTCAAAGCTAGGTAGCAGCCATAAAAATGCTGTAGTTTGGGAAAAGAGAGAGAGTTTAGAACTACAGTTGTGGAATTCTTTTAAAACATGACTATCACACACTAGCTAATTATATCATACATCTTTGTATTGACCTCTGCAATTTAATTAGTTTACAAAATAGTAGCTCTGCGTTAGCTTATGCTGCATGGCCCTTATTAAGCCCTTAAAATTTTTTGTCTGATTACTTAACAGTCTTAAAGATTATGTGATTTAATCTTATTGAAGACTAGCAGGCCAAAGGTATAGGACTTGAATTTTAAATTATACTTTGTATTCTAATCCAAGTTTTATTTGTGGTTCTAGTGATTTTTTTACATAAAAGTCTACTAATTTCCCCCAAACATGACAGAATTTATTGAGTGAGATTCTGAATAATAGGTAATTTCTTTCTTGATCCTTGAATTATGACACATTTCTCCCAAAATGAAATTTTTAAACTCTTTTTTGCCTCCCATAAAGTGAGATCCCTTATCCTGGAACTTGGAATGGGTGCTATGGGAACAAAGGAAATCTCATCTCTCTTGGCTCTTATCCCCTCCTCCCACCCCTCCCAGGAGGTGTTCAAGAGATCAGATCTCAGGTCCCTTTCAAAGGCAGGTATAAGAATTAACAGTTATTCCTCAAGTACCTTGGCAGAAGAAAATTTCCGCTTTGAAATGTTTCTTTGACTGCAAGCCCATGTTAATTTTGATGTTAGAGGAAATTGCTGAAGAATGGGAATGATTAGAATTTGACATCACAATGTTCTACAGTAAACTAATTTTTCTGGTTATTTTTACCTATGATTCTTTTTATGCCCACTTTTACGGTAAGCTGCTTTAAGATATATATTTTGGCTCAAATTTTTTTCTATTCCTGTTAAGAGTTTAGAAAATTCACTCATGTTTTGATGACTTATAGATTTTTAATTGACTAAGTTAAAAAATACTGGTTATTAATTTGAAAGTTTTTCATGATGAAGTTCTCACCTAATGATCAATTAATTCCAAATAATGGCCATATTATTTTATCATTGTTAATTTTATATACGGGAAATATTATTTAACAATTCTTATTTAAAATGTCATCTAAAGATTTTATTGCCTGATATACTCTGTCATCAGAATGTGGTCCTATGAACTATATTCAGTCTGTACAAAATATTCCATGGCAGTTTACACTGCTAGAGACAGAAGAAACTTATCTACTAGCATCTTTTTCATAGAAAAGATGTGATTTCTAAAATCACATTTTTTTAAGTAACATTGCTAAGTAAATGTAACTTTTCTTTTAAAAAGGTAATTTCATTTTACAATTCCAAGTCTAAAGTTCTATGTTGGTATAAATCACAAGTTTTAATGACTCCCACTATGATTATAGAGTTCCTATTTCTCTTTACAATTCTATTAATTTTTGCATATGTTTTGAGGCTTTTATTAGTTGCATTCAGCTGAATCATTGTTAACTTCATGGCCAATTTAACCTTATGTCATCATGAAGTGTCCTAGACAGGCATTTTCTCATAAATTCTATTGTGTCTGATTTTAATAGTATTACAGCAGATTTCTTTTTTGTTAGTGTTTGCACTGTGCATCTTTTTCTATCCTTTTACTTTCAATGTGTCTGTCTGTACATGTATCACAAATAGCAAATAGTTTCTGGATTTTATTTTTATGCAGTCTGTCAATCTTTCTTTTTAAATTATTTGGTCTCTCTATATTTACTGTGATTACCTGTATATTTGTACTTAATCTACTATCTTACTAAGGGCTTTTTATTTTCTCTATATGTTTTGCATTTCTGTTATTAACATTTCATGTCTCCTTTTGAATTGATTAACTACGTATTTTTTATCATTCAATTTCCTCCCTCTATTACTCTGGCACTTTTACACTCTTGCTTTTCTTCTAATAGTTAATGTATAAATTACAACATCCATTTTCAGTGTACCAAAGTGTAATGTTTTGTTTTGTTTGTTTTTAATGAATTTTTATTGGAGTATGGTTGCTTTACAATGCTGTGTTAGTCTCCACTGCACAACAAAATGAATCAGCCATAAACATACAGATATCCCCTCCCTTTTGGACTTCCCTCCCATTTCCAAAGTGTAATGTTAATGTGTACTTTTCCTGCCTTATATTTCCATGTGTATGATGTGAAGATATTATTTTGTAGCTGTCTAGAGGCAATATTTCCCTTAGATTATTTATACATTTACCATTTGTGTTACTAATCACTCTTTCTGGATCTCAGATCTTACATCTGAGGTCATTTTTATTCTACCTGAAAAGCAGCCTTCGATATTTTCTTTAGTGTAGATCTAAAGATAAGTAATTTCTCAGCTTAGGACTTTCTGAAGATGCCTTTATTTCACCTTTATTCTTCAAGGATGTTTTTGCTAGATATAGAATTTTAGGTTAGTGGTATTTTCTTTTGGCACTTTTAACATATCATTTTATTTTGAACTTCATTGTTGCTATTGAAAAGGCAGTAGCCAATTTAATTGTTGCCTCCTTGAGAATAAATTGTACTTTTTTTTGTTTTTCCTTTTGGCTGCTTTAAAGAATGTTTCTTTTTTTTAAGAAGTTTTACTATGATGATCTTACAATAAAATGTATTTATTTTTTCCTGTTTTGTGTTCATAGGTATTACTGACACTGTAACTTAATGCCTTTTATTATTTTGGGAAAATTCTTATTCATTTTTAGAAATCATTGCTACCGTCAAATTCTGTTTTTCCTTTAATTCTTGAATTCTACTTCCTGTATGCTTATTCTCATTTTGTATTCTATGCCTCATATACCCTTTCTTTATTTTCTATCCCTTTGTCTCTTTATGATTTATCAGGAATCTTATTTGTACCTTTATTTATTTATTTATTTGATCTTATTATTAGATCATAAGTAAACCAATTTTTTTAATGTGTAATATTTGTAGTTTTTCTTATCAGCAAAGCTCATTCAACTTGCAGATGCCATTATTAGAAGCAGAAGGCTATAAGCTTTAATGAGCTCAATAATGTACTTAATTGAAAAGACAGCTTAAAGCAATTTTCTTAAAATAAACATGCCCAATACTGTGAAAAATAGTAATCAATTATCTTTCTTAATTCATTTTCTGATGTATTCCTAGTTTTGTTACATATTCCTGCTGGATTCTGGTTGTCAGTAACTATTGCAACAGTGTTGAAAAATCATCTCTTTTCCTCCAGCATTTCCTCCTTCTAATACGTCCTCCACACAGCTGCAAAATTATCTATTTAAAATTCTAATATGAGTATGCTACTCCCTTTCTTAAAATGCTTCCATGTCCACAAAAAGAAAACAAAAAACAAACAAAAAACCTCCAAAACTACTAGAACCAATAAACTAGTTCAGCAAGGTCACAGAATAAAAGATGAATATGCAAACATTGACTGTTTCTATCTAGTATCAAAAAGTAAAAAAATAAATTAAGAAAACAGTTCCATCCACAATAAAGTCAAAATAATTGAGAATAAATTTAACAAAATACATAACTTTATACGTACTGAAACTGAATACTGAAAACACACACTGAAAATTATAAAATATTGCTAATAAAAATTAAAGAGATCTAAACAGGGAGAGACATTCTATGTTCATGTTTTGGAAGACTCAAAATTAATACAACACATATGCACACATTGATCTATATACTGAGCACAATTCCTATCAAAAATGTCAGCAGCCTATTTTGCAGGAAGGGAGAAGGTGATTCTAAATTTTATACGAAAAGGCAAAGAACACTGAATAGCCCAAACAATCTTGAAACATAATAACAAATTGAAGGACTTACACTTATTGATTTCACAACTTAGTCTAAAAGTGCTGTAATCAAGATAGCTTGGGCTTCCCTGGTGGCGCAGTGGTGGAGAGTCCGCCTGCCGATGCAGGGAACACGGGTTCGTGCTCCGGTCCGGGAGGATCCCACATGCCGTGGAGCGGCTGGGCCCGTGAACCACGGCCGCTGAGCCTGTGCGTCCAGAGCCTGTGCTCCGCAACGGGAGAGGCCACAACAGTGAGAGGCCCGCGTACCACAAAAAAGATAGCTTAAGGATAAACATATCCTTCAAATAGATTAAGCACAGACATAAGGATAGAACAATGGAAGACAAGAGAAAGTACCAAACAAAACTCTTAGATTTATGGTCAATTGATTTTTAACAAATATACCAAGACAGTTTAATGTGGAAAATATAGACTTTTCAACAAAAAATGCTGGGATAATTGGATATTCACATAAAAATATTAATTTAGATTCTTACCCCATACCATACACAAAACTTAACTCAAAATGGCCCAGAGACCTAAATGTTAGAGCAAAACAGTATGCATTTTAGAAGAAGAAAAATTGGAGAGAATCTTTGAGACCTTGGATTAGGCAAAGATACATGGCACTATAAACATAATCCATTAAAACTGATATATTGGACTTCATCAAAATTTTAAAATGGATACTTTATAAGCCACCATAAAGAAAAATAAAAAGACAAAGACAACTAGAAGAAAACATTCCCAAATTATTTATCTGATAAAGGACTTGTACTCAGGATATAATAGGAACTCTCACAATTCAATAATAAGATAATTAAAATATTCCTAAACAGAAAGTGATGTCAACAACATAGTCTAATAATAGTCCCTCACTCAAACTGCCCCCTCAACAACAACAATTTGGCATTCCATTCATGGATTAAAGTGCCTTTGTGGAAGCTGTGGGATTCAGCACTATATGCCAAGAGATCTGGGAGGAGTCTCACCCACTATGTATTGAGTAATAGACATATAGACCCTGGTCCCAGCTGTGGACCCTGCAGTGGCCTGTGAACTGTCTCCAGCCCCTCTTGGCTGGGGTCCAGAAGACACTGGAGAACAATGTCTTAGACAATCACCAATAATCAAGAGAGCCTTTATGGAAGTCCAGGTTTCCAGTGGACAAGTTGCAGCACCAACAAAATTGGTACACTCACTATGGAAAAGAGTATGGAGGTTCCTCTAAAAAGTAAAAACAGAATTATCATATAATCCAGCAATCCACTCCTGGATATATATCCAAAGGAAATGAAATCAGGACCTCAAAAAGAGATATCTGCATTCCCATGTTCATTGCAGCATTACTCACAATAGCCAAGATATGGAAACAACCTAAGTGTCTGTTAGCAAATGAATGGATAAAGAAGATGTGATATATACATGAAGGAATACTGTTCAGTCATGAGAAAGAAGGAAATCCTGCCATTTGCAACAACATGGATGGACCTTGAGGGCATTATGCTAAGTGAAATGAGTCAGATAAAGACAAATACTGTGTGATATCACTTATATGTGGAATCTAAAAAAGCCGAAATCATAGAAACAGATTGTAGAATGGTGGTTGCCAGGGACTGGGAGCAGGAGTGGAGACGTAGTATGTGGAGGGAGAATAAGGAAATGTTGGTCAAAGGATACAAACTTCAAGTTATAAGATGAATACTTTCTGGGGATCTAACGTACAGCATTGTGACCGTAGTTAATAATACTGTATTACATACCTGAAAATTGCTGAGAGAGTAGAACTTAAATGCTCTCAGCACAAGGAAGAAACAGTAATTACTTGATGTGATGGAGGTGTTAACTAATCCTGCTGTGGTAATCATTTTATGATGTTTAAATGTAATCAATCATATTGTGGACGTTAAACCTAAACAATGTTATATGTTAATTATATCTCAATAAAGCTGGAAAAAAATAAGATATCGGAACATTAAAAAAGTGGGCAAACAACTTGAATAGACGTTTCACTAATGATGATAAGTGGATATCAATAAACACATGTAAATATACTCAACACCTTTAGTCATTAGGAATTCCAAACTGAAACCAAAATGAGATTGCAGTTCACATCCGAGAATGTTATAATCAAAAAGACAGCCAATATCAAGTGTTAATGATGTTGTAGAGAACCTAGAACTTCCATAAATTGCTGATTGGCATCTAATATAGTACAGCCACTATCAAAAACTCCTAAAAAAGTTAAACATAAATTCCATTCTTAGAAATCTACCCAAGAGAAATGAAAACATATGTCCACATATAGTCTGTTTACAAATGTTCATAACAGAATTATTCATAATAGCCAAAAATGGAGGTGGAAAAAACATCCCTCAATTGGCAAATGGACAAAATACTGTATATCCATATAATGAAATGCTATTCAGCAATACCAATAGCAAACTACTGATACTACAGCATAAGTGAAACTAAAAAGCATTATGCTAAGGGGAAGAAGCCAATCACAGAAGATCACATAAAGTATGATTCCGTGTACATGAAATATCTAGAAAAGGCAAAGCTATAGAGATGGAGAGTAGACTAATAGTTTCCTAGGGATAGAGGTGGGAAAATGAAGTAACTGCAAGTGAGCACTAGGGATCTTGGGGTAATGGGAATATTCTAAAATTGTATTGTGGTGATGATTATATAACTCTATCCATTAAAATCATGGCATTGCACACTTAAAGCAGATGAATTTTGTGGTATTTAAATTATTTCTCAATGAAGGTGTTAGAAAAATATTTTTTTCATGGCTCCTAGTCCTCTAGAACAGTTTTCAAAAACTTCACAGAAAATAAGAAATCACAGTGCTTGTTGACAATGACATCATCTTCTCTGGATACTTCCATTTCATATTTTTAATAATCACCTCAGATAACTCATATAATTAGATTTGGAAAACACTAATCTGGAAAATAAATTATTAATCTTCTTACTATATTTCAAAATCTGATTTCAAATCTGCCTCTCTTCCTCCTAATATTCCACTGTGTGCCTCATAACTTAAAATACAAGCCTAAACTTATTAATGCTGTCTTGCTCAGTGTCATTTCATGTATTTTTTTTTCTCCAAATGCATTCTCTGATAATATAGAGATTTTATCTTATATCTCCATATCTCCCCAAACTACTAATGCAGTGCTGAGCCTGGCTTTATCTGCAGTTAACGATTGTTAGATGTTTGAAGAGTTTCACCTGGGGTTAAAGAGAAAATCAAACTGTGAGCACCAGAGCCACAGGAAGAGCACCTATCATTTTCAACACAGTATTCTCAGATGTGAGTGCTATATGTACCTTAAATAGAAAACAGTGGTAACATGAGACCATGGTTTTATCTAGGACAAATATCGATCATTTTCAAGCTGAGAGACACTGTATTCCTGCCCTCAGTGATTTTACATATTTTCAGAAGTCACAGATTCCTAATCAAAACATTATAATAAAATGTCTATGTTATAGAGAGGCATGTGACTAGTAGTACGGGAACACAAAGGG
This sequence comes from Lagenorhynchus albirostris, assembly GCF_949774975.1. NCBI lineage: Eukaryota > Metazoa > Chordata > Mammalia > Artiodactyla > Delphinidae > Lagenorhynchus > Lagenorhynchus albirostris. The sequence continues at coordinate 37,268,786 of NC_083105.1, forward strand.
CAGGCATGTAGGTTATCCTGGGGTGTTATTGTACTTAACTTATAGAAATGAAAAAGGTAAATGAAAGATGCATTTGCCTTAAGGAATGCTTAGCTTATTTGAGGTGACTGATGATTAAACCTATATTTATGATTATATATGATAGAAGTTTGACAATGATGGAAGTATGGAAATAATGAACATGAGCAAAAATCTCAGAGTAGTGGAATAGGGGAAGAGAAGAAGCATGTTGATCACAAATTCCCAAGTACTATATTAACTGACTCATTCAACTGTTTTATTTTGTTCTCATGAGAGTCCAATATAAAATAAAACTTCTTTTAATTAAAAAAATTTAAAAATAAAGAGTATGATGTTGAGGGGAAAAAAAGAAACATTATGAATTAAAAACAAGCTCATCAAAAAAGGAAAGAAAGAAAGCGTACTGAAAGTAGTCCCTTTAATTCTGTTTTATGTATAGTAAGATAAAAATCTCAGAGAAGTATGTTTTCTCTCTCACACTACTGGAAAGTATCAGAAGCAGGATTTAAATACAGGTTTCCCTAATTATTTTATTTTATATATATTTATTCATTTAAAAATTTCTTTACTTATGGTAAGGGCACTTAACATGAGATTTACCATCTTAATTTTTTTTATGTGCACAATACAGGATTGTCAACTACAACACAATGTTGCATAGCAAATCTCTAGAGTTACTCATTTTGCATAACCTAAATTTTATACTATCGCACCTTTAAAATGCAATCTTTTTTGAATTTTATTTATTTATTTTTATACAGCAAGTTCTTATATACATATTAGTGTATATATGTCAATCCCAATCTCCCAATTCATCCCACCACCCCTCAACACCACTTCCCCCCTTGGCGTCCATATGTTTGTTCTCCACATCTGTGTCTCTATTTCTGCCTTGCAAACCGGTTCATATGTACCATTTTTCTAGATTCCACATATATGTTAATATACGATATTTGTTTTTCTCTTTCTGACTTCACTCAGTATGATGGTCTCTACATCCATCCATGTCTCTACAAATGACCCAATTTCGGTCCATTTTATGGCTGACTACTAATACTTCATTGTATATATGTACCACATCCTCTTTATCCATTCATCTGTCCATGGGCATTTAGGTTGTTTCCATGACCTGGCTATTGTAAATAGTGCTGCAATGAACATTGGGGTGCATGTGTCTTTTTGAATTATGGTTTTCTCTGGGTATATGCCAAGTGGTGGGATTGTTGGGTCGTATGGTAGTTCTATTTTTAGTTTTTTAAGGAACCTCTATGCTGTTCTCCATATTAGCTGTATCAATTTACATTCCCACCAACAGTGCAAGAGGGTTCCCTTTTCTCCACACCCTCTCCATCATTTGTTGTTTGTAGATTTTCTGATGATGCCCATTCTAATTGGTGTGAGGTGATACCTCACTGCAGTTTTGATTTGCATTTCTGTAACAATTAGTGATGTTGAGCAGCTTTTCATGTGCCTCTTGGCCATCTGTATGTCTTCTTTGGAGAAATGTCTATTTAGGGCTTCTGCCCATTTTTGGATTGGGTTGTTTTTTTAATATTGAGCTGCATGAGCTGTTTATATATTTTGGAGATTAATCCTTTGTCTGCTGATTCGTTTGCAAATATTTTCTCCCATTCTGAAGGCTGTCTTTTCGTCGTTTATAGTTTTCTTTGCTGTGCAAAAGCTTTGAAGTTTCATTAGGTCCCATTTGTTTATTCTTGTTTTTATTTCCATTACTCTAGGAGGTGGATCAAAAAAGATCTTGCTGTGATTTATGTCAAAGAGTATTCTTCCTATGTTTTCCTCTAAGAGTTTTATAGTGTACAGTCTTACATTTAGGTCTTTAATCCATTTTGAGTTTATTTTTGTGTATGCTGTTAGGGAATGTTCTAATTTCATTCTTTTCTATGTAGGTGTCCAGTTTTCCGAGCACCACTTATTGAAGAGACTGTCTTTTCTCCATTGTATATCCTTGCCTCTTTTTTCATAGATTAGTTGAATATAGGTGCATGAGTTTATCTCTGGGCTTTCTATCCTGTTCCATTGATCTATATTTCTGTTTTTGTGCCAGTACCCTATTGTCTTGATCACTGTAGCTTTGTAGAAGAGTCAGAAGTCAGGGAGTCTGATTCCTCCAGCTCCGTTTTTCTCCCTCACGATTGCTTTGGCTATTTGGGGTCTTTTGTGTCTCCAAACAAATTTTAAGATTTTTTGTTCTACTTCTGTAAAAAATGCCATTGGTAATTTGATAGGAATGCATTGAATCTGTAGATTGCTTTGGGCAGTACAGTCATTTTCACAATACTGATTCTTCCAATCCAAGAATATGGTATATCTCTCGATCTGTTTGTGTCATCTTTGCTTTCTTTCATCATTGTCTTATAGTTTTCTGAGTACAGGTCTTTTACCTCTTTAGGTAGGTTTATTCCTAGGTATTTTATTCTTTTTGTTGCAATGATGAATGGGATTGTTTCTTTAATTCCTCTCTCTGATCATTCGTTGTTAGCTTACAGGAATGCAGAGATTTCTGTGCATTAATTTTGCATCCGGCAACTTTACCAAATTCATTGATTAGCTCTAGTAGTTTTCTGGTGGCATCTTTAGGATTCTCTATGTATAGTATCAAGTCCTCTGCAAACAGTGACAGTTTTACTTCTTTTCCAGTTTGTATTCCTTTTATTTCTTTTTATTCTCTGACTGCCATGGCTAGGACTTCCAAAAATATGTTAAATGACAGTGGACATCCTTGTCTTGTTCCTGATGTTAGAAGAAATGCTTTCAGTTTTTCACCATTGAGAATGGTGTTTGCTGTGGGTTTGTTGTATATGGCCTTCATTATGTTGAAGTAGGTTCCCTCTATGCCCACTTTCGGGAGAGTTTTTATCATAAATGAGTGTTGAATTTTGTCAAAAGCTTTTTCTCCATCTGTTGAGATGATCATATGGATTTTACTATTAAATTTTTTAATATGGTGTATCACATTGATTGATTTGCGTATATTGAAGAATCATTGCATCCCTGGGATAAATCCCACTTGATCATGGTGTATGATCCTTTTAATGTGCTGTTGGATTCTGTTTGCTAGTATGTTGTTGAGGATTTTTGCATCTATATTCATCAGTCATATTGGTCTGTAATTTTCTTTTTCTTGTAGTATCTTTGTCTGGTTTTGGTATCAGGTGATGGTGGCCTCATAGAATGAGTTTGGGAGTGCTCCTTCTGCAATTTTTTGGGAGAGTTTGAGAAGGTTAGGTGTTAGCTCTTCTCTAAATGTTTGATAGAATTCACCTGTGAAGCCATCTGGTCCTGGACTTTTGTTTGTTGGAAGATTTTTAATCACAGTTTCCATTTCATTACTCGTGATTGGTCTGTTCATATTTTCTATTTCTTCCTGGTACAGTCTTAGAAGGTGATACCTTTCTAAGAATTTGTCCATTTCTTCCAGGTTCTCCATTTTATTGGCATAGAGTTGCTTGTAGTAGTCTCTCATGATGCTTTATATTTCTGCAGTGTCCGTTGTAACTTCTCCTTTTTCATTTCTAATTTTATTGATTTGAGTCCTCCCCCTCTTTTTCTTGATGGGTCTGGCTAAAGGTTTATCAATTTTGTTTAGCTTCTCAAAGAACCAGCTTTTACTTTCACTGATCTTTGCTATTATTTTCTTTGTTTCTGTTTATTTCTGCTCTGATCATAATGATTTCTTTCCTTCTTCTAACTTTGGGTTTTGTTTGTTCTTCTTTCTCTAGTTCCTTTAGGTGTAAGGTTAGATTGTTCATTTGAGATTTTTCTCATTTCTTGATGTATGACTGTATTGCTATAAAGTTCCCTCTTAAAACTGCTTTTGCTGCATCCCATAGGTTTTGAACCATTGTGTTTTCGTTGTCATTTCTCTCTAGGTATTTTTTGATTTCCTCTTTGATTTCTTCAGTGATCTCTTGGTTATTATGTATTGTTTAGCCTCCATGTGTTTCTGTTTTTTAATGTTTTTGTCCCTGTAACTGATTTCTAATCTCATAGCTTTGTGGTCAGTAGAGATGCTTGATATGATTTCAATTTTCTTAAATTTACTGAGGCTTGATTTGTGACCCAAGATGTGATCTATCCTGGAGAATGTTCCATGTGCACTTGAGAAGAAAGTGTAATCTGATGTTTGTGGATGGAATGTCCTATAAATATCAATTAAATCTATCTGGTCTATTGTGTCATTTAAAGCTTCTGTTTCCTAATTAATTCTGTCTGGATGATCTGTCCATTGGTGTGAGATGTTGAAGTCCCCCACTATTATTGAGTTATTGTCAATTTCCTCTTTTATAGCTGTTAGCATATGCCTTATGTATTGAGGTGCTCCTATGTTGGGTGCATATATATTTATAATTGTTATATCTTTTTCTTGGATTAATCCCTTGATCATTATGTAGTGTTCTTCCTTGTCTCTTGTAACATTCTTTATTTTAAAGTCTATTTTATCTGATATGAGTGTTGCTACTCCAGCTTTCTCTTGATTTCCATTTGCATGGAATATATCTTTTTCCATCCCCTCACTCTCAGACTGTATGTGTCCCTAGGTCTGAAGTGGGTCTCTTGTAGACAGCATATAGATGGGTCTTGTTTTTGTTTCCATTCAGTGAGCCTGTGTCTTTTGGTTGGAGCATTTAATCCATTCACATTTAAGGTAATTATCGATATGTATGTTCCTATTACCATTTTCTTAGTTGTTTTGGGTTTGTTTTTGTAGGTCCTTTTCTTCCCTTGTTGCCCACTTAGAGAAATTCCTTTAGCATTTGTTGTGGAGCTGGTTTGGTGGTGCTGAATTCTCTTAGCTTTTGCTTGTCTGTAAAGCTTTTGATTTCTCCATCAAATCTGAATGAGATCCTTGCTGGGTAGAGTAATCTTGGTTGTGGGTTCTTCCCTTTCATCACTCTAAATATATTGTGCCACTCCCTTCTGGCTTGAGAGTTTCTGCTGAGAAATCAGCTGTTAACATTATGGGAGTTCCCTTGTATGTTATTTGTCGTTTTTCCCTTGTTGCTTTTAATAGTTTTTCTTTAATTTTTGTCAGTTTGATTACTATGGGTCTCGGCGTGTTTCTCCTTGGGTTTATCCTGTATGGGACTCGCTGTGCTTCCTGGACTTGGATGGCTATTTCCTTTCCCATGTTAGGGAAGTTTTCAACTATAATCTCTTCAAATAGTTTCTTGGGTCCTTTCTCTCTCTCTTCTCCTTCTGGGACCCATATAATTCGAAACTTGTGTTTAATGTTGTCCCAGAGGTGTCTTAGGCTGTCCTTATTTCTTTTCATTCTTTTTTCTTTATTCTTTCCTTGCAGTGAATTCCACCATTTTGTCTTCCAGGTCACTTATTCATTCTTCTGCCTCAGTTATTCTGCTAGTGATTCTTTCTAGTGCACTTTTCACTTCAGTTATTGTACTGTTCATCTCTGTTTGTTCTTTAATTACTCTGGGTGTTTGTTAAACATTTCTTGCATCTTCTTGATCTTTGCCTCCATTCTTTTTCTGAGGTCCTGGATCATCCTCACTGTCATTATTCTGAATTCTTTTTCTGGAAGGTTGCCTATCTCCACTTCATTTAGTTGTTTATCTGGAATTTCATCTTGTTCCTTCATCTGGTACATAGTCCTCTGCCTTTTAATTTTGTCTATCTTTCTGTGAATGTGGTTTTCATTCCACAGGCTGCAGGATTGTAATTCTTCTTGCTTCTGCTGTCTGTCTGGTGGGTGAGGCTATTTAAGAGGTTGTGCAAGCTTCCTGATGGGAGGGACTGGTAGTGGGTAGAGCTGGGTGTTCCTTTGATGGGTATAGTTCAGTAAAACTTTAATCTGGTTGTCTGCTAATGGGTGGGGCTGAGTTCCTTCCCTGTTGGTTGTTGGCCTGATGCGACCCAGCATGGAGCCTAGAGGCTCTTTGGTGAGGCCAATGGCAGACTTTGTGAGGGCTCATGCCAAGGATTACTTCCCAGAACTTCTGTTGCCAGTGTCCTTGTCCCTGTGGTGAGCCACAGCCACCCCCTGCCTCTGCAGGAGACCCTCCAACACCAGCAGGTAGGTCTGGTTCAGTCTCCCATGGGGTCACTGCTCCTTCCTCTTGGGTCCTGATGCACACATTACTTTGTGTGTGCCCTCCAAGAGTGGAGTGTCTGTTTCCCCCAGCCCTGTCAAAGTTCTGCAGTCAAATCCCACTAGCCTTCAAAGTCTGATTTTCTGGGAATACCTCCTCCCATTTCTGGACACACAGGTTGGGAAGCCTGATGGGAGGCTCCAAACCCTCACTCCAGTGGGTGAACTTCTGTGGTATAATTGCTCTCCAGTTTGTGAGTCATCCACCCAGCAGTTATGGGATTTGATTTTATTGTGATTGTGCCCCTCCTACCATCTCATTGTGGCTTCTCCTTCATCTTTGGATGTGGGGTATCTTTTTTGGTGAGTTCCAGTGTCTTCCTGTCGATGATGGTTCAGCAGTTAGCTGTGATTCCGGTGCTCTTACAAGAGGGAGTGAGAGTACGTCGTTGTACTCCACCATCTTGACTGCAATCTCTTTTAAAGCACTTAAGGTTTTAGAGTCAAAGATAGTCAAGAACAATATTAAACACTTGATACTAGTTGTTTTACATTTCTGGAGTAATCATTTAACTTGAAACTTTATTAAATAAAAAAATGATTCTTTAGAATGATGACATACTTTAGAACCAGAATTTTTTTCTATTTCATCATCATAAACTTAAATATAATGTATATAATCCTAACATACAGAGGCCTCAAAGGGATTGCTATATTAATTTGTAACATCTCTTCAGTAAGAGATTTGTCAAAAACACAAGATCAGATATAACTAAGAGAATTTTTTTCTGATGCTCTGAGCTGATTTTCAACAGAGTTTGTGACACATATTTTGCTGATTTTCCATTCTGAGTCCCATAGTGACCTTGTCCATCTTTGGTCTGTTCTTGGAAGTTGTTTTCTTGTGTATTGCTTTCTTTGTGCTTTGCAGAAAATGTTCAGGTATCTACACCTACAATTATTTAAAGTTCAGTTTAAGTAGACCTTTATCATCTCTTACACTAGTAGAGAGATGCTTTTCTCAAAATTAGAATCATACTATATGTAATTTTATATGCTACTTTTCTCGTCTAACATATTATGAGCAATTTTGCCTGTCATTAAATTTTCTTTCCTTTTTCTTTGATGCTGCCTTTGTTTTTTTGCTTTGGCTGTTGAACTGGGTTTCCTTGCTTTATTCTCTGCAGTATATATAAGAAAAACAAATTATTTGTAATTAAACTAGTGAACACTGTTTTTCTTTGGAAAAAAAATCACCTATATTTCTTTATTTAGCAAGATTAGGAGAGTAACTGTATCACTTTTGCACATGGTATAAAGTAGAAGAACTGGATATTTCTCTGTTCTTGCTCTTTTCCCATACTGAACTTCCCCATCTGTGTTAGCATAAATCCATATAGAAACTTTTATATAATACTTTTACTCCAACGTATATTGTCTATACTTGCATTCAGGGCTGCAATTAAGTGTTCAGCAGCTATTAAATGCCACTCGTGTTTAATGTTTGAATGTTTGTATCATTCCTGTATACATCATTTACCCATTTTTATATTTTTTACCTTTGGGTTCATCTCTTGGCTAGATGGAATGCAATCTTTTTTTTTTATTTTTGCTGTGTTGGGTCTTCATTTCTGTGTGAGGGCTTTCTCTAGTTGTGGCAAGTGGGTGCCACTCTTCATCGCGGTGCACGGGCATCTCACTATCACAGCCTTTCTTGTTGCGGAGCACAGGCTCCAGACGCGCAGACTCAGTAGTTGTGGCTCACGGGCCCAGCTGCTCCGCGGCATGTGGGATCCTCCCAGACCAGGGCTCGAACCCGTGTCCCCTGCATTAGCAGGCAGATTCTCAACCACTGCGCCACCAGGGAAGCCCAGAATGTAATCTTAACTAAACTTTCTAGGAAAGATATTTGAGTGGTGGTATATTTTCTGAGCCCTTACAAATATGACAGTTTCTATTAACTTTTTATATGGTCAAATTCCATGTTATATTCACTTATATTCCTCATATCATGTTGTGACCTAGGTTTTAATAATTGAAATCTTTTATAACTGCTCTTCATGCACCCCGGCACTATTAAGTCTTCAGATTAGTGACTAGAATCAGAAACAGAAATGATAGCTACTGTTTAAGAGCTTGTGTTCCAGACACAGTTCTAGGACTTTACATATAAAACAATCAATCTGAACCACTACCCTATGGACTAGAAGTACTGTTATTCCTCTTTTACAGGTGAGGAAACTCATATGGAGAGGGTTTAACTCACCTTCTCCAGGTTGCAAAGTAGTATATGTCAGAGTTTCAATTCTAACTAAGAAAGTCTGACTTCTGAACTCTCACACTATCAGTCTACATGGGTATACTTATATACTGGTATACAACTTTTGGTATTATTTCAAACTCATATATCTTTTACTTAACTGAAATGTCCTAAAAGGAAAGGTTGTTTTTGTTTTTCCTGTTAAGATATTAGCAAAATAAAGCCCTTTTGTAAACCTGAGACACTTAGGTCTACTGACTCTAGACCTTGATATACAAAGAAAAAGCATTGCCTCTGAAATTTGAAGTGTAGATTTCAAGTTACATCAACCTATTCAACCTCTCTGTGCTGCAGATTCTTCATTTTTGAAGAGTTAATGAGGTTCACATCCATAGCCAAGAAAAACCAGCAAAAGGGACTGAGCCTTCAAATTCAAGTATTTCACAATGTCATGTGGAGAAATGCAGACACACTGCAAAGTTCCAGTTCTAGTCTTAGTTCTCCCAGACAGACCAGAGATAGTTTTCTTTTAACTGCTGATTTCAAATAAGAAAAATAGAAAGGGAGATGAAAAAGAAGACAGCATTTTTTGAGCAGCCAGCACCAGGCCATCAGATTAGCATCCAAAGGAGGACTTCTGAAGGTAAAAACTGAATTTTACTGAGCTTTATAGCAGTGGTGGCAGTGATGTTAGCCAATGGAAGTGGTGGTAGTTGCAATCAGAGTTAGCAGTGCCAGGATGTCTGGATTTACAATGTAACAATTTTATTGTACTTTAAAAAAAAAAGACTGTTTTAGTTGATGGTGTCTGTTTTTTATCTTAAATATTTATAATCCTAGGGAAAGTAATGACTGTTTTACATTAGAAATTTCTCAGAAGCAAAGCCTGTATCTAATTAAACTTTGGGTATTCCCAGCACTGTACATTATCTAGCATATTGTAAATTTCCTGCAAATTTTTGGTGAAGCAGGGTGGGCAAAAGGCAGTTTCAGTGAGTTTCAGAGAAAATGAATTGAGTAGAATTAGAGATTTTAGGTGGAAAGAAATGTTTTAAGAAACTTTGCTATAAATAGGAAGATACAAATGGGTGGTAGCTGATGGGTAAAGTGGAATCAAAAGAAAGAAATGTTTTCTTTTCTTCCAGATAGAATAACAGGATATTTTTACACTGTCGGTGCTGATGGAAATAATCTCCTTAAATTTGTGATGTATGAAGGATGGGGGGAACTTTCTGGAGTTACATTTTTGAGGAGATTTTGGGAATGGGAGAATGTATAGCTTTTTACATAGGAGAATACACAGTTTTTTTCTTTTTTTCTGTGATAGTAAATGAGATGTTAAAGTATGTCAGTAGAGGTGCTAGAGAGCCTGTGAAAGTTCTCTGATGGTTGTTTCAGTATTCTTAGTGCAGTAGGGAGCAAAAGAATAAATTGAGAATGAATATGGGTGATAAGCTGGGGAAAGAAGAAAATATATGAAATAGTTTTCTGAGAGAATGAAAGAAAAATGAATTAGGATGTAGAGTATGATTGCTAAAAAGCATTTAAGGATCCTCTTAAGGTTTGTTATAGTACCTATTGTTTACTTGCTATTTTTTCTTATTCACTTTGTGTATTTATGCATTCTCCTCCCTTTTTTTCTTGATTAGAGTACTTAAAAGGTTAGCTTTTGTTGTTTTTTTTTACCTTACTGAATTTATTTGGCTTATCAGCTTTATATTTGTTTCCTTATTCATCAATTTATATTTTTTTATCATTTTCAAATACTTTATTCTCTCTTCTGTAGGTTTATCATCTTGTTCTTTTTCTAACTTTATATGTTGGATGTTTAATTCACTTATTTTCCATTTTTCTTCTTCATTATTATGAATATTAAGGATTTTTTTCTTCTGAGAACTGTTTGGTTTCTCATCAATAGGTTCTGATATGTAGTGTTTAAAATATTATGCAGTTTTTAAAAATTATATAATTGAGTAAATAGTTTTGAACTTTTCAGATGAAGAAACATTTTTGGCTTATTTTTCTAAGTTTATTAGTGTTTCTATCTTTAATACATTCTGATCAGAAACTGTGATCTTTACTAGTGCCAACTTTCAACTTATTGATTTTTTAAAATATTCTAATATGGTAAAATTTGTAAACTTTCTAAGGCAATTTGGGAAAAAACTTTATTCTATTGTTTTTCAAGGTAGAAATTAATGTATACATTATCTAGACCTATCTTATGCAGTTCTTCTAAATTGTTATTTAATTTTGGTACAGTTGATCTCACATGAACTGAGAAAAGGCTGAATTAATTATATAGGAAATTTAATAACATTTTGTCATTTCTTATAACTACAGAGCTTTCAAGTTATCAGCCAGGTATAACACAATGTCATTTTGAAACTAATAAGTGCAGCAATTAACAATCACTGTTAACAATGTCAAATACAATCTTTCAAAAGAAGATATTGTATAAATCTTTAGTGTTATTTTTAAGATTATTCAAATTTAGAGATAAACAGTTGTAGCCAAGCCAAAAGATGACTGGAAATACTCATATGAAACAGTGATATTTTTCTTTTTTTTTCCTAATATTTTCAGATAGCTCCAATATTTAAAATAAGCAAAGTAATAATAATTTGAAATTCCCTAAAATGTGCTTCAATCTTAGACATTTTAGATAAAATTAACAGAAAATATCATTTACAATTTATCTCATTGAGAAGTGTCTTTTAATTTTATCCTCTAATTTGTGCTTTCAGATATAAAGCACCTTAAGGGGGGGGGAATTATCCCATTGTAATATGAAGAATTTTCTCAATGAGTTGCTTTTATAGACAGAAATTCTAGAGTGGCTTTATATTTCATAATTTAAATTACAATAGATGTTTTTGCAAAACTTAATGCACTCAACTGGAAGCTTTTCAGTGTGTATAGGGAATTGTATTCTATTAAGTGATGACATGATTATTTTTATGAAGAAGAGTAATTATTTTCTTGGAAACCTGGAGAATGTGTTAGAATTAAAATACCAAGGAAAGAATAGGTGACTATATTGATAGATGAGATTGTGTCTCATTGTTTCTCCTAAGTACCTCAGTATGGACAGATTTCTACAGAGTGATACACTTTGGTCATTGTTTTCATGAAAGTAAATTCAAATTATTAACATTTTATTTATTAACATTCTTTTAACTTTATATATTTAAAACAAATTGTAAATGTGCCATATATCATTTCAACTAATTATCACTATAAACTGAGGTGGCTTGTGCAATCTTGGCCATATATTTTCTGTAAACTGACAATGCATGTCCTTCTTATGTTTTCAGCTGTAGGCAGAAAGGGTACAGTGAACTCATCAGTATTTCAAAGTGTTAATTACAGGTTTCAAAGAGGTTGTGTAGAGTTAGTGGAGCAGTGAAATATGAGGCAGCCAAGGAAAGGCACAGCATATTCATAACCTTTGTGTTCCTGAACATGTTTGCCTATATGCTTTAACCTGTACACATGGGCAACTAAATTTTTAATTGAGGCTAGGCACAGATGATAGAAGGTTATATCCTCAGGCTAGGTTCTGTTGGTTGATGTTATATAATGCCAGTGGACATGTAATTCATGTATTTCAGAGACCTGACAAGTTGCAGAGGTAATTAGTAATCCTTTATGCTTGACACGAAGCACTTTGTGAACTATCAGAAGAGAAATTTGGAAATAAATCATGTCATGACAAAGCAGTGAGACCAGTTTAGATAAGTATCAAGTGGGCTGGTTTTTCAGAATGGAAATCTTCCTAATGCAGGTTGGAATGAAGCAGCCTATAACATCTATATCAAGACCTAAATTTTGAATAATAAAAAGTTCCTCTGTAGAACCAGAGCTTGCCTGAGGTGGTGTCCTGATTTGTCTTTGGGAAGGCAAGGAGAAGAAAAAACAGTAACTATTTCTTAAGGGATATTGCTGTGGGAAGTTGAAGTTTCATAAAGAAGTGAGATAGGTGCGCTTTCTCTCCTGGGGTTCTGTGATGTTAGATAATCCTTTGCTGATAAATGAAGAATTAAAAAAAATTTTTGAGGCAAACTACAGAAGCATTGTTGCCTTTTATCTTAAAATATATTTGATAGTTTAATCCCAGATCTAGCCAGTTTAGATTTGGGAGTAAGGTATATGTTATATGTACATTATGAGAATTCTCATATGACTTGATGGACAGTGAATCTTGTTTAGAGAAAAGTCTATATTAGAAACAGATTGACATACATGAAATCAAGTTCTTATTGTTGAATGCTGTATAGCGTATTTTAGTATTATTGCAAGGCTCAAGATACCACTTGATTTTTGGTTAAGATTAAACTTTGCTGGAAAGTAGGAGTTGGGGGAGAGAGTGAAGGTGTGTCATAACACAGAACTCTGTCTAGGTTATACCTATTTTATGTATTGCAACATCTATGTGAAGTTTTGCATGAAAAAATATTATTTTAGAGATAAATGCTATAGATAAAGTTTTCTCTGAAAAATAGATATGTTTTCCCTTCTGGACAGTAGTAACAATTATAAATCACAGATCTAAACTAGTGACCTATATCTATCACTACAGACATATTTTGGTTCTACTACATATTGTTTTAAATAGCAAAAATGGCTAATGTATTAAATTCTTATAATTTATCAGAAACTCCTTTATCTCCTTGAAGTCCTTACAAAACCTCTATGAAGCTGATATTATCATTGTTTTTCCAGATGAGGTATAGAGAGAGTGATTGTCGTGTCCATGGAAAAGCAACAGTAAATGATGAAGCCAAGGCATAAGCTCCAGCAGTCTGATCCCAGAGCTACTTTTTGGTTTTAATCTACTAACTATGGATTAATTTCTAAACTTCAAACTTGGGAGATTTCACATAAAGTCTGAAATTCTAATCTCTCTAAAAACTTGGGTAATCTGGTTACTAGAGTTTGCATTTCTTCATGGGACCAGTAAGTGTGAGCTGAGCAGCAACTGGCCCTTTAGACACATTTCTGCAGGGCTCTCACAATTGCTTATGCTCACAGGGGTTGAGACCCTGAATGGCAAAAGTGATCATGTTCTGCTCTTTGTCTGGATTGCCAAGATATTCAGAATGCTGTTTGTGACCAAGTAGTAAATTTTTTCTCTTTGGTATTGATTTTTAATCTTCATAGTTCACTAATTTTTTTTTATTAGTCATCAATTTTATACATATCAGTGTATACGTGTCAATCCCAATCGCCCAATTTAGCACACCACCATCCCCACCCCACCACGGTTTTCCCCTCTTGGTGTCCATACGTTTATTCTCTACATCTGTGTCTCAACTTGTGCCTGCAAACCGGTTCATCTGTACCATTTCTTTAGGTTCCACATGCATGCGTTAATATACATTTGTTTTACTCTTTCTGACTTACTTCACTCTGTGTGACAGTCTCCAGGTCCATCCATGTCTCAACAAATGACTCAATTTCGTTCCTTTTTACGGCTGAGTAATATTCCATTATATATATATGTACCACATCCTCTTTATCCATTCATCTATCCATTGGCATTTAGGTTGCTTCATGACCTGGCTATTGTATATACTGCTGCAATGAACATTGGGGTGCATGTGTCTTTTTGAATTATGGTTTTCTCAGGGTATATGCCCAGTACTGGGATTGCTGGATCATATGGTAATGCTATTTTTACTTTTTTAAGGAACCTTAAAACACCATAGTGGCTGTATCAATTTACATTCCCACCAACAGTGCAAGAGGGTTCCCGTTTCTCCACACCCTCTCCATCATTTGTTGTTTGTAGATTTTTTGATGATGCCCATTCTAACTGGTGTGAGGTGATACCTCATTGTAGTTTTGATTTGCATTTCTCTAAAAAGTAGTGATGTTGAGCAGCTTTTCAAGTGCCTGTTGGCCATTTGTATGTCTTCTTTGGAGAAATGTCTATTTAGGGCTTCTGTCCATTTTTGGATTGGGTTGTTTGTTTCTTTAATATTGAGCTGCATGAACTGTTTATATATTGTGGAGATTAATCCTTTGTCTGTTGATTCATTTGCAAATATTTTCTCCCATTCTGAGGGTTGTTTTTTCGTTTTGTTTATAGTTTCCTTTGCTGTGCAAAAGCTTTGAAGTTTCATTAGGTCCCATTTGTTTATTTTTGTTTTTATTTCCATTACTCTAGGAGGTGGATCAAAAAAGATCTTGCTGTGATTTATGTCAAAGAGTGTTCTTCCTATGTTTTCCTCTAAGAGTTTTATAGTGTCCAGGCTTACATTTAGGTCTTTAATCCATTTTGAGTTTATTTTTGTGTATGCTGTTAGGGAATGTTCTAATTTCATTCTTTTCCATGTAGGTGTCCAGTTTTCCGAGCACCACTTATTGAAGAGACTGTCTTTTCTCCACTGTGTATCTTTGTCTCCTTTGTCATAGATTAGTTGACCATATGTGCGTGGGTTTATCTCTGGGCTTTCTATCCTGTTCCATTGATCTACATTTCTGTTTTTGTGCCAGTACCATATTGTCTTGATCACTGTAGCTTTGTAGTAGAGTCTGAAGTCAGGGAGTCTGATTCCTCCAGCTCCATTTTTTTCCCTCAAGACTGCTTTGGCTATTCAGGGTCTTTTGTGTCTCCATACAAATTTTAAGCTTTCTTGTTCTAGTTCTATAAAAAATGCCATTGGTAATTTGATAGGGATCACATTGAATCTGTAGATTGATTTGGGTAGTATAGTCATTTTCACAATATTGATTCTTCCAATCCAAGAACATGGTATATCTCCTCATCTGTTGGCATCACCTTTAATTTCTTTCATCAGTATCTTATAGTATTCTACATACAGGTCTTTTGTCTCCCTAGGTAGGTTTATTCCTAGGTATTTTATTCTTTTTGGTGCAATGGTAAATGGGAGTGTTTCCATAATTTCTCTTTCAGGTTTTTCATCATTAGTGTATAGGAATGCAAGAGATTTCTGTGCATTAATTTTGTATCCTGCAACTTTAAGAAATTCATTGATTACCTCTAGTGGTTTTCTGGTGGCATCTTTAGGATTCTGTATGTATAGTATCATGCCATCTGCAAACAGTGACAGTTGTACTTCTTCTTTTCCAATTTGTATTCTTTTCTTTTTCTTCTCTGATTGCCATGGCTAGGACTTTCAAAACTATGTTGAATAATAGTGGTGAGACTGGACATCCTTGTCTTGTTCCTGATCTTAGAGGAAATGCTTTCACTTTTTCACCATTGAGAATGATGTTTGCTGTGGGTTTGCCGTATATGGCCTTTGTTATGTTCAGGTACGTTCCCTCTATGCCCACTTTCTGGAGAGCTTTTATCATCAATTGGTGTTGAATTTTGTCAAAAGCTTTTTCTGCATCTACTGAGATGATCATATGGTTTTTATTCCTCAATTTGTTAATATGGTGTATCACACTGATTGATTTGCATATATTGAAGAATCCTTGCATCCCTGGGATAAATCCCACTTGATCGTGCTGTATGATCTTTTTAATGTTTTGTTGGATTCTGTTTGCTAGTATTTTGTTGAGGATTTTTGCATCTATATTCATCAGTGCAATTGGTCTGTAATTTTCTTTATTTGTAGTATCTTTGTCTGGCTTTGTTATCAGGGTGGTGTTGGCCTCTGCAGTTTTTTAGAAGAGTTTGAGAAGGATGGGTGTTAACTCTTCTCTAAATGTTCGATAGAATTCACCTGTGAAGCCATCTGGCCCTGGACTTTTGTTTGTTGGAAGATTTTTAATCACAGTTTCAATTTCATTACTTGTGATTGGTCTGTTCATATTTTCTATTTCCTCCTGGTTCAGTCTTGGAAGGTTATACCTTTCTAAGAATTTGTCCATTTCTTCCAGGTTGTCCATTTTATTGGCATAGAGTTGCCTGTAGTAGTCTCTTAGGATGCTTTGTGTTTCTGCGGTATCTGTTGCAACTTCTCCTTTTTCATTTCTAATTTTATGGACTTGAATTCTCTCCCTCTTTTTCTTAATGAGTCTGGCTAATGGTTTATCAATTTTGTTTATCTTCTCAAAGAACCAGCTTTTAGTTTTATTGATCTTTGCTATTGTTTTGTTTTTTTGTGTGTGTGTGGTATGCGGGCCTCTCACTGTTGTGGCCTCTCCCGCTGCGGAGCACAGGCTCCGGACATACAGGCTCAGCAGCCATGGCTCATGGGCCCAGCCGCTCCGCAGCACGTGGGATCCTCCCGGACCGGGGTGTGAACCCATGTCCCCTGCATCGGCAGGCGGACTCCCAATCACTGCGCCACCAGGGAAGCCCGCTATTGTTTTCTTTGTGTCTGTTTCACTTATTTCTGCTCTGATCTTTATGATTTCTTTCCTTCTGCTAACTTTGGTGTTTTTTGTTCTTCTTTCTCTAGTTCTTTTAGGTGTAAGGTTAGATTGTTTACTTGAGATTTTTCTTGTTTCTTGAGGTAGGCTTGTATAGCTATAAAATTCCCTCTTAGAACTGCTTTTGCTGCATCCCATAGGTTTTGGATCATCGTGTTTTCATTGTCATTTGTTTCTAGGTATTTTTTGATTTCCTCTTTGATTTCTTCAGTGATCTCTTGGTTATTTAGTAACGTATTGTTTAGCCTCCATGTGTTTGTGTTACTTTCATTCTTTTCCCTGTAATTCATTTTTAATCTCATAGTGTGTGGTCAGAAAAGATGCTTGATATGATTTCAATTTTCTTAAATTTACTGAGGCTTGATTTGTGACCTAAGATGTGATCTATTGTGGAGAATGTTCCATGCGCACTTGAGAAGCAAGTGTAATCTGCTATTTTTGGATGGAATGTCCTACAAATATCAGTTAAATCTATCTTGTCTGTTGTGTCATTTAAAGCTTCTGTTTCCTTATTTATTTTTATTTTGGATGATCTGTCCATTGGTGTAAGTGAGGTGTTAAAGTCCCCCACTATTATTGTGTTACTGTCGATTTCCTCTTTCGTAGCTGTTAGCAGTTGCCTTATGTATTGAGGTGCTCCCATGTTGGGTGCATATATATTTATAATTGTTATATCTTCTTCTTGGATTGATCCCTTGATCATTATGTAGTGTCCTTCCTTGTCTCTTGTAATATTCTTTATTTTAAAGTCTATTTTATCTGATATGAGTATTGCTAGTCCAGCTTTCTTTGGATTTCCATTTGCATGGAATATCTTTTTCCGTCCCATCACTTTCAGTCTGTATGTGTCCCTAGGTCTGAAGTGGGTCTCTTGTAGACAGCATATATATGGGTCTTGTTTTTGTATTCATTCAGCAAGCCTGTGTCTTTTGATTGGAGCATTTAATCCATTCACATTTAAGGTAATTATCGATATGTATGTTCCTATGTCCATTTTCTTAATTGTTTTGTGTTTGTTTTTGTAGGTCCTTTGCTTCTCTTGTGTTTCCCACTTTGAGAAGTTCCTTTAGCATTTGTTGTAGAGCTGGTTTGGTGGTGCTGAATTCTCTTAGCTTTTGCTTGTCTGTAAAGCTTTTGATTTCCCCATCGAATCTGAATGAGATCCTTGTCGGGTAGAATAATCTTGGCTGTAGGTTCTTCCCTTTCATCACTTTAAGTATATCATACCACTGCCTTCTGGCTTGTAGAGTTTCTGCTGAGAAATTAGCTGTTAATCTTATGGGAGTTCCCTTGTATGTTATTTGTCATTTTTCCCTTGCTGCTTTCAAGAATTTTTCTTTGTCTTTAATTTTTGCCAATTTGATTACTATGTGTCTCAGCATGTTTCGCCTTGGGTTTATCCTGTATGGGACTCGCTGTGCTTCCTGGACTTGGGTGGCTATTTCCTTTCCCATGTTATGGAAATTTTCGACTATAATCTCTTCAAATATTTTCTCTGGTCCTTTCTGTCTCTCTTCTCCTTCTGGGACCCGTATAATGCGAATGTTGTTGCGTTTAATGTTGTCCCAGAGGTCTCTTAGGATGTCTTCTTTTCATTCTTTTTTCTTTATTCTTTCCTTGCAGTGAATTCCACCATTCTGTCTTCCATGTCACTTATCCATTCTTCTGCCTCAGTTATTCTGCTATTGATTCCTTTTAGTGTAGTTTTCATTTCATTTGTTGTATTGTTCATCTCTGTTTGTTTGTTCTTTAATTCTTCTAGGTCTTTGTTAAACATTTCTTGCATCTTCTTGATCTTTGCCTCCATTCTTTTTCCGAGGTCCTGGAGCATCTTCACTATCATTATTCTGAATTCTTTTTCTGGATGTTTGCCTATCTCCACTTCATTTAGTTGTTTTTCTGGGGTTTTATCTTCTTCCTTCATCTGATATATAGCCGTCTGCCGTTTCATCTTATCTATCTTTGTGTGAATGTGGTTTTTGTTCCACAGGCTGCAGGACTGTAGTTCTTCTTGCTTCTGCTGTCTGCCCTCTGGTGGATGAGGGTATCTAAGAGGCTTGATGGGAGGGACTGGTGATGGGTAAAGCTGACTCTGTCTCATTGGCGTTACTTCTTTATATCTTTAGTTGTAGAGATCTTTTCTGGTAGGTTTCAGTCTTTTCCACATGGTTGTTCTGCAGTTAGTTGCCTCTTCAATAACTGGTGCTGGGGAAATGCAAGTAATAAAGCCCTCCTTGTCCTGCTCTTTGCCTTGGTTGTGTCATTTGGCTCTGACACTCTCTGAGAGTTGAACCCAGTTCTGAGGTCATGCCAGAGCCTGAGCTCAACAGTCTCCCATAGTTCACTAAATTTTTGTGTGCATTTATTTTCAGGCATGTCAAAGTTTTCGTATAATGCTTTATTTGACTAGTGTGCTAAAATCTCTTCTGTAATTGTATAAAGACCTTGGGTTTTAAACAGACATAAATTTTGTCTTAAAGAATTTACATAGATTGGCATTGAAGCGTATTAGAGCTACTGTAGTTCTGCCATGTTGTCCTTAGGCTTATGAAGTTTATGTAACTAAAAAAAATATGTGGATGGTATAGTACCAGCGCTATATCATGAGATTATGAAGAAAGAGGTAGAGTTGCTTTTAGAAAAGACTTGTAGTAAAATAATATTTTTTAATGGTAAAATTGTGTAGAATATGCTTTGTGAGACCCCCATTCATTTGAAATTATGTCTCAACAGCAGCTACCTAATCATTGAGAGCAGTCTTAGAGATCAAATTGCCAATAAATGTGTGTGTGTGTGTGTGTGTGTGTGTGTGTGTGTGTGTGTGTGTGCTTACTAACTGGAATGAAGTCAATATGTGTTAACAGAATAATAATTCTGCAGGATTCACTCTACCAGATATAGAAAACATAGTAACCACAAGCTCTGCCCAATTTCAGCTTAAAAATGCATTAAAGAATGCAAAAGAGCTTAGAACATATGCAAAACAAAATATATAGTCCTACTGAGGGGCAACAAAGTTGATCAGGGGAATTTTTCTAGGAAAATCTCTGGGATCAATGTGAAAGAATATCCAAGCTTGACCTCATCTACACCTGTATCTCCATTTCACTTTTATCTTTGTTGTAGAACTAATGTAATTTCTAATAGCTGCAGCTAAGCAATAAAAACTGTCAATTTTTTTTCCTGCTAGGTTGTTACAGTTTATTCATTAATCACTTGCCTGCCTGTTGTACTTTCCAACTTAAGATTTATGGCACATTTTATGTGCCGATTCTAATTTATTTAGTATTACTTCCCCACAGAAACATTTATTTTTTTTTAACATATAATATTTTATCATTTTTGTGAGCTTTCATTGGCCAGAGATTTTTGCTTGTAAGTAACAGAAGTTGATTCTGCCTAGCTAGAGCCAAAAAAGAATTTATTAGACGTATACAAGGCAGTGTGGAATCTCAGAAAGAAAACCTAATAGTTAGGTCTCAGAAAGAGGGACCAAGGAAAATCCAGCGATGTGAACAGGAACAAAAGAACAGTCAAGGGGGTGTTTGCATATGAGCTGTATCATCTCCAGTTCTTTTCACGCTATACGGCACTCTGTTCAAAATTCACATACCCAGGTGAAAGAATTGAAACAGCCAAAGTTGAGTCACAAGCTCACATCGTGGCCACAAGGGGTCTATACTTTAATTGATGGTCCAAGAGTATGTGACAGAGAGGGGCAGTGTTCCAAAGAAGTTGAATTCTCATTAACAGAAAAAGGGAATAAATGCTGTGCTAAGAAAACCATAGATGACACTTCTGTTGGAGTCTTAAATTCTATCATTTTAGTTCTATTTATATGTACGTAGCTCTTAGCCATTCAAGAATGAAGTCTGTATATGCATTTGACATGCAGACCCAAATGTATTAATGCCAGTAATTTCAACCAAGTTTTCTTCTAAAAAACATTTTAAAATCAGTTAGAGCTTTTTCCAGAACCATTTCTCTTCCTAATTAAAGAATCCTGTTGAGAGCAACTGTCTTCACAGAAGAAAGTAACAATTAGGGATTTGATTCTATTTGAAATTTAAGATGTGGGCATATGTAGGCCATGCTTTCTCACCGATTATATCACAGGTTAGCTCACAAGAATCATACTTGACTTCTTAAAGTAGAGAATGCCAATTCAAAAAGAGTCATGTACCACAATGTTTATTGCAGAACTATTTAAAATAGTCAGGACATGGAAGCAACCTAGGTATCCATCGACAGATGAATGGATAAAGAAGAAGTAGTACATATATACAGTGGAATATTACTCGTCCATAAAAAGAAACAAAATTGATTTATTTGTAGTGAGGTGGATGGACCTAGAGTCTGTCATACAGAGTGAAGTAAGTCAGAAGGAGAAAAACAAATACCATATGCTAACACATATATATGGAATCTAAAAACAAAATGGTTCTGATGAACCTAGGGGCAGGACAGGAATAAAGATGCAGGTGGAGAGAATGGACTTGAGGACATGGGGAGGGGGAAGGGTAAACTGGGACGAAGTGAGAGAGTAGCATTGACATATATACACTACCAAATGTAAAATAGCTAGTGGGGAGCAGCTACGTAGCACAGGGAGATCAGCTCTGTGCTTTGTGACCACCTAGAGGGGTGGGATAGGGAGGGTGGGAGGGAGACACAAGAGGGAGGGGATATGGGGATATATGTATACATATAGCTGATTCACTTTGTTATACAGCAGAAACTAACACAACATTGTAAAGCAATTATATTCCAATAAAGATGTTTAAATAAATAAAGTTTGTATTAAATATCAAATAGATAAATAAAGTAGAGAATGCCAGCCTATGTTTAAATTGCATTAAGTTTTCTTGAGGCTTACTAACTTTCAATACATTTAGAATGGTTACAATTTGGTAATAAATCAAACATCATCTTTAACTGTAAGAAAATTAAATAATGCTCTTTCACACTCAAATATTCCTTATATTTAAAACAAGGAGTTTTAAATAAATTAAGCAAAGTATGTCATGATGTTATTTATCAGACATACCCTATTTTAAAAGTCAGTGGACATACACACTATTTTGAAATGAGTCTGTCCCACCAAGGTATTAAAATATATATAATTGCAGGAAGGTAATGAATTTTTATTCAATGATCCTTTTAAGATCTATGGTTGAATGCTGTTTTAAATACTGATTTAATTAAACTAAGATAGATACAGGTGTTCAGGTAAAAAGTTTAACTCCTCCAAATGCATCAGTTTGACTTAAATTTCTCTTTGATATCATTGGTATCTCAACATGTTTAAAAAAAAGAAGCAGAAGAAGTGGGACACAGAGATGAAAATTAGGCTTCTATTTCAAGGACATCTCCTCATTAAGGGGTAATCACCACACTAATAAGTTTTTAATGGCAAATAATCAGGAAGCACTATTAGGATCAGAAATTTGTATAATGGGAGAATTGACATCAGAATAGTGAATACAGTTACTGATACTGTATTGTGTACTTAAAATTTGCTAAGAGAGTAGATCTCATATTATTGTGGTAATCATTTCACAATGCATATGATTATCAAATCATCACACTGTATACCTTAAACTTGCACAGTGTTATTTGTCAATTATATCTCAATAAGGCTGGAAAAAATTGTCTATATATAAAGGTCAATCGTATGTATTGAGCTATAATTATGTTGATAATAATACGGTCAATTTTGTTTTAAATTATTTCATAGAGAATATAATTGACATATAACTTTTTACTAGATTCAGGTATACAACATAATGATTCGATATTTGTATATTACACTGGGAAGTGATCACAATAAATCTAGTTAACATCCATCACCATAAATAATTACAAATTTTTTCTTTTGATGAGAAATTTTAAGTTCTACTCTCTTAGCAACTTTCAGATGTACAATACAGTATTATTAACTATAGTCACCATGTTGTACATTATATCCCCATGACTTGTTTATTTAATAACTGTAAGTTTGCACCCTTTATATTAGTCCTAAATGGTAAAATATACAAGGTAAAATGAGATCAAAGGTGTATAAGCCATTAGCTTCTCTTAAATTCATGTGAAATATATACTTTTGCCAATGGTAGTTCATTTGATTTATAATTTAGATTTCTTTGCCTAAGTTTTGTACATCCAGCTTGCAGAGCATTACTTAAATTACTAATGAGTTTTCGTTATTCACCCTAGCATTGAGGTTTATGTTCATAAAGTCTGACAGCAAATGCTGCATTCCTCTCATTAATGTTATGGCCCTGACATGAATGTTATGAAAAAAAAAAAAAGCTGAGGAAAAGCCCAT
The DNA here is from genome assembly GCF_949774975.1 of Lagenorhynchus albirostris. NCBI lineage: Eukaryota > Metazoa > Chordata > Mammalia > Artiodactyla > Delphinidae > Lagenorhynchus > Lagenorhynchus albirostris. The sequence continues at coordinate 37,291,817 of NC_083105.1, forward strand.
AACATTTGATCATTATCTAATCTGCCCACACCCAATAGCTTTTTTTCACTTGAGCATTCAACATGAAATCATCTGAGAAAATGTATACTTATTTATCATTCCCTATTTTTAAAAAATTTAAAATGTTATTTATATAAAACTTAGAACACAAGCACGAATTTAAGAACATGTACCAGATTCAGCTATTAGTATGTTGCTATTAACAAGTACTAAATTCAGCTTTAATATAATGAAATTCTCTTAATATTAGTAAACAGGGGAAATAGATGAATGAAGATAAAAATAATTCTGTCTTATAAATGCATAGGAAGTGTTCCCAGGATTAGCACTCTATGTAAAAAAATTGTGTTATTACTATGGTCTGCTGTGTATATTAGGAAATTATCTGCGTATATATACCAGGGTTCTTGTGCTGTTTTGTGAGATTAGAGCCAAGGAACACTTTCATTTCTTCAACAACTTGACCTCCTATTGCTTGCAAGATTAATAAGAAGAAGAATGACTCAGGGAAATTTGTAAACAGACTTTGCTTTTCGTTAATATCCATTGACCATTTAAGGATATTTATAACAAATTCTCCATCTTTACCTCTTGAAAATGATGTGTTGGCATGTGCTCTTGACCCAATTCCATGCCAAGAATTAACATATGTATCCCTGTCATTGCCTTTATTTTCATAAAATAATATCAACTTTATATTCTTCTTGGTTCATTGGTAAAGCCAAAGGCTCTTCCCTTATTCAAGTACATTATCTCCATGAACTCTACCGTGTATCTTTTATGAAAGTGTAGTTGTAAAACATAATATTGTCATAAAATATTGTCTGAAGGATGTTAAGATCCTCTATTCCTTCAGATTTTATATTCTATTTCTTTTTCTTCAGTCAAACAATGTAATTTCTCTCTCATATTCATAGCCTCTAAATGTCAACCGATATCAAAATTGGTCATCTGTCTTCTCATTTTACATGAACTCTGAAGGTGAACTCACCCAGTCTCATGGCATTAAATACAATTCATAACATGACAACTCCCAGATTTCATCTCTGGCTAGTAACGCTTCCTCAAGGAGGACTCACAACTGCAACTGGTTGTTCAATAGCTCCATTTTGAAAGTGAATAGGAATCTCAAATTTAACATATCTATAACTTGAACATCTAGCTCCCTGCCAGAATTGCTCACCCAATTGCCTTCAATCTTTCTGTAATAGCTTCCATTCTTCCAGGTGCTTAGGCCAAACATTTGAAGTCATATTTAATTTTCTTTCTCTCATACACACACGAAAACCAGCATTTAATCTTTTTGGCTCTACTTTAAATACATAGAAATGTGTGCATGTCTGTATATATGCATGTACTACACACACACACACACACACACACACATTTCCCATTTCATCTGCCCCTCTGTCTCTTTGACCATACTACTCTCCTCTGTTTCCTTCCCTCCAATCACACTGGTACTCTGGATATTCTTCAGAACTCTTCCTGGAGTGGCCTTCTCCCAGAAATCTACATGGATCATTCCTTTACTTCATTTGGATCTTTAATCAAATGTCATCTTATTGTTGAGATGACATTTATATATAATGTCACCATCTCATATAAAGTGACTTTTCCCATCTTTGACTTTTTCATCCACAGCACTTATTGCTAGTAGACAAATTATTTATCACTCATCACTGTTATCTAGAATATAGGCTTCATAAGAGCAAGGATTTTGTTTCCTTCTCTGCTGTTTTCCCAGTGGCTAGAACAGTAATGGACACATAGTAAGTATTCAATAAATGTCAATGAATAAATGAATCAGGCTGACGTGGGAGTTAAATTAGACAGCAGGAAACTTCTCAGCAATGACGCGGGTAGTATGCTATAGACAGAGTACACTAGCAAACCCATGATACACCCCTAACACATTAGGATTTCCAGAACGTCTTAGGAGTAATTGAAATCGGGTTGCCTTAGAACTGTAGAAGTTGGCCTTGCTGGATCAGTGAAATGTTGTCTATTACTTTCATTATAACCCTGCCATAACTTCAGATTACGGAAGCTGGAGGAAACTGTAAGTTTTGTGAAGCAGTAGAGAGTATACTCTTTGAGAGGGGCTGTAGAAGCAGTCTGCCTACCTTTGTGTCTTATCTCTGCCATTCCTAGCTGTGTGACTTTGGACAAGTGTCTTAAGTTTCTGGTCAGTCAGGTTTTGCCTGTCAAGTAGGAATATAGATAGTACTAATCTCATGAGTTTGCTATGAAGATTAAATGAATTAATATTCTTAAAGCTCTTAGCATATAGTCAGTCCTTACAACAGCTTTGTTATTATTATTTATGGTATTTTCTAACAAATTTGCACTGAAATATTAAAGGGAACCACAGAAATACTAATCATGGCTATGTATCACACAGGTGACAATTTGTCTTATTATTAATTTCTATTATGCACAAAAAGAGCAAGAAAATGAAAAAAGTTAACAAGAAAATGAAAAATTTAATATTTCAGGCTTCCAAAAATAGGTTCCAGCCCTTGCCTTGAGAATAATGAGTTTATGATAAAAGCAAACTTTACTTACTCAGTGGGACTTTAGCCCCATCATCACTTCTCTTGGAGATGTGGTTGAATATAACAGAACATTTAAGGAAGTCGTAGGTACTGATAGGATGGTAACTTCATTATCCAAGTTAAAGACAGCACAATTGGAAGTATAACCCAGTCTTTTTTTGTGTGTGGTTGATATCAAAGAAAAAAGAAAAGTGATGTCACACTAAAAAATCCTTTTATGTTATTGTTAGAGCCAGAGTGAAAGGACTGAGTCACCCACTAAGCCACCTGTTAAATCACGATGTTTCAAACTGTATCTACCTTCAGAATATATTTGAGAGTGGGCTGTTTTTTAGTCATAACTGAAAACATTATATGGTACCAAAATGCAACCTAAAGACATGTAATCTCTATTACTGGTACTTACTATTAAACTCTTACTCTAAGTTTCTAAGTCTGTTTAGAAGTTTAGGCAGCCCCTTTTAAGGCACATCCTTATGAAACAAAATTAAAGTCAATTGAGAAAGACACATTTGCAATTAAGGGATTTTAGCATTTTTGTCCTATACAGGAACAATATTATTTGTGAGGTTCTCTTTGAGATCAATAGAAAATATTAAGGACTTTGTATCAAACTATCAGGATGGTACACTGATATAAGCCTCAACACTTTCAAACTTGCAAAGTGATTTCTCTAATACTTATAGATTTTTGTTGAATATTAAAGATGAAAATGAGACCAATATATAGAATGTACATATGTGATATATATTATAATATATGCATATTATGTATGTTTTGTGTGTGTGTGTGTAATTTTCATAGTCTTGAGATAAAGTGGCACCCTGTAAAACTTGATACTAAAAATAAAAAACTTGAAGGGAAAACAGATTTTACTATAAAACAGCTAAACATACATGAAAAAGATAAAATACATATAAAAATTAGAAAAAATTATATGTAACAGAGTTATTTGACCACATATATTAAATAATCTTAATATGTAAATAGATCTTAGAAATCATTGAACAAGATAAACTTTCCAATGTTCCAAAGGCCATGAACAATTCATTCAAAAAAGAAATGATAGGGACTTCCCCGGGTGGTGCAGTGGTTAAGAATCCGCCTGCCAATGCAGGGGACACGAGTTCTATCCCTGGTCCAGGAAGATCCCACATGCCATGGAACAACTAAGCTCGTGCACCACAACTACTGAGCCTGTGCTCTAGAGCCTGCGAGCCACAAATGCTGAAGCCCATGCGCCTAGAGCCCATGCTCCACAACAAGAAAAGCCACTGCAGTGAGAAGCCCATGCACTGCAACAAAGAGTAGCCCCCGCTCACCGCAACTAGAGAAAGCCCGCGTGCAGCAACGAAGACCCAACACAGCCAAAAAAAAATAGATGTGATATATTCTTCCCTACTGAATCGGCAAGTATTGATAATTTCCATATTGCCAAGACTATGGAGAAATAGTCACTTATACACAATGTTGATGTAAGTAGAAACTGGTAAAACTTTTTGTAGAAAAGTATGATTATATGAGTCAAAATTTTAAATTTGTATATTTTTATTTACTTAGCAGTTTAACTTAGAATTTATTTGGAGGAAATAATCAGGCAAGTGTTCAAATATGTACCTACAAGGATGTAAGTCAAAATATTGTTTATAATATGCAAAAATGGTAGGACCCTAAGTATCCAACAATAGAGGATTTGATAACAAAGTCTAGTGTATTGAAATGGTGGAAGCCCTGTAATCATTAAAACATATGCTATAGAGATATGCTTATGGACTTTGAAAGCTCTCAATAGATTTTTTTTTTTTAATTATTTATTTTTGGCTGTGTTGGGTCTTTGTTGCTGCACGCGGGCTTTCTCTAGTTGCAGCGAGCGGGGACTACTCTTTGCTGCAGTTCATGGGCTTCTCACCGCGGTGGCTTCTCTTGTTGCAGAGCACGGGCTCTAGGTGCGCAGGCTCAGTAGTTGTGGCACACGGGCTTAGTTGCTCCGTGGCATGTGGGATCTTCCCGGACCAGGGCTCAAATCCGTGTCCCCTGCATTGGCAGGCGGATTCTTAACCACTGTGCCACCAGGGAAGCCCTCTCAATAAATTTTTAATGAAAAAAAAAAAAACTACCAAATATCAGGAGCAATATGACAATAAATATATTACATATTTATAAATATGTGTGTGTGTGTGGCATGTGTGTATGTATACCATTACTTCATTAATTAGTTTGTTAGCAGAGGTGGACAAGCCAAACAATGTTTCTGCTTCCATGGAGTGTATGTCCTACAGAGGAAAGTCTAACAACAACTATGCACACACATTAACAAGATAAATTCAAATTTGATGATTGTTCTGAGGAAAAGAAAGGAATAATTCTTGCATTAGGCGAAATGATGAGCACTTAAAAAGGGAACTCTGGAAAGAGGACTTTGAAGTAGTAATGTTTGACTGAGATTTAAATGAAAAGAAGGAGCTAGTTATGAGAGAACTGAGGAACACTGCCTTTCTGGAAGAGGGAACAGCAAGGACAAGGATTCTCAGGCCAGAATAGGCTTGCAGGGCTGGAGGAGGAAGAAGGTCTCTTGCACAATGAGAAGTGTGTGAGAGCAAGCCTGAGATGCTAGTAGTACAATGGCCCTGGTGGGTTGTGAGTATTTAAAAGTGTACTTTAATCTTAGTGCAATGTATGAATTTTTTATAGTTACAAAAAATAATGAAACAATTTTATTTTTAAAATTACCTTGCCTTATAAAGTAAAAATTCACATAGAATCTTTAGCATTGCCTTCCTAAAACAACACTGTTTTGCCTTCCCTAACAGTTTAACAGGGAATCAGGTTCATTGAATCACAGCTAATTGTAAAGCTTTCAAAATTAGCAGAAATCTTCCATTAAGGGCCCAGTGATTATGTTTATTAGTATTTCTGGCCTGATTTGTTATTAGGTAAAAGATGCTATTACAGTGTAATCTCATGCATTTTAACAGCTGTGTTATTCCCAATCATTCCAAGAAGCCTATAAACTGAGTCTCTTATATTAGCAGAAATTCCCTAAACACAGTGGATAGTAACAATCCATTTTATTTTAAGGCACTTCGCAGAAATTAGTGGCTGTATGTAATTAGTTTAATGTTATTGAATGTCACTATTGCTTCATGTTAACTCAGCTAAATAAATATTAGTTGTAATTTTTGTACAGGTAATAATTTTACCAAAATAACCTTGGAAAACTTTTTATTTGAGGTTTATTGACTTACAAATAATTTCTAAATGCATTTCCTTAATTTTATAGTAATGGTAGATGGGTCCCAAAATGTCTAGTTTTGACCAATAAATATTGACCATTTTAAGCCATTTTCAATTTGATTCTAAATTATGCTGTCATCTTCTTTACTTTTATATTTCTCAAAATTAAAAAAAAACTAATCACAATAAAAATAATTGCTATACATTTCTACCTGATTTCATTTTAATTGTATCTTTAGCTTTAATACATGCAAAGTGCTATTAAAAATGAAGAGAGTCAAAGGAAGGGTATCACACGTGGATCAGAAAAGTATTTTTGTATGTTAATTTTCTAAGATTGTGGAAATAACAAAAGTAACACAATAAATAGCCTCATTTAAAAAATAAAGGTGGTCATGAAATTCTCCACTAAGGCAACACAGTACTGTAGAAGCTTTCCAGGTTTAATTAAAATGATAAAATACAGTTTCTCTAGGTAAAACCACATTTTAAAAAAAATGCTCAATGCTTTCCCACATGTATGAGAGAATACTTATGTGTCATACAATGCTAAACTTTTATGGTTTTCATTTTAATCACATAAATTTTAGAGAGGATTTTATGGGCTCAGTGTTGAATAATCCCTAATCTTCTAAATTGGTGTTGTCCATTCCTAGAGAATAGTATTAATTTGTTTTATAAACCCTTTAGAACAGTACTCTTTAACAGAAATAGCTGCACATGTAGTTTAAAATTTTCTAGAAGTCATTTAAAAACAGGAAAAATAAATACAGGCATCCCTCATTTTATTGCACTTTGTTTTTTGTGCTTTGCAGCTGTTGTGTTTTTTTTACAAATTTAAGGTTTGTGGCAACCCTACCTCAAGCAAGCCTACCGGTGCCATTTCCAACAGCATCTGCTCACTTTGTGACTCTGTGTCACATTTTGGTAATTCTCACAAAATTTCTAACTTTTTCATTACTATTATATTTGTTGTGGTGATTCGTGATCAGTGATCTTTGATATTACTATAGCAAAAAGACTAAGACTTCCTGCAGGCTCAGATGATGGTTAGCATTTTTTAGCAACACAGTATTTTTAAATTAAGGTATGTACATTGTTTTTTAGACATAATGCTATTGCACACTTAACAGACTACAGTTCAGTGTAAACTTAACTTTTACATGCACTGGGAAACCAAAATATTTGTATGACTCGCTTTATTGTGATATTTGCTTTACTGCAGTGGTCTGGAACCAAACCAGCAATATCTCCAAGGTATGCCTGTAGGTGAAATAATATTGATAATGTGTTTTATTTAAACCAATGTATCCAAAATATTATCATTTCAACATGTGATAACAGCCACGTTTCCAGTGCTCTGTGGCCACCTGTGGCTTGCAGCTCCAAATTGGGCAGTAAAGCTTTAGAACATGCATTGATCTGTGATTTAAGAGTCCCTAAAGTTTCTCCAAAAGATAAACTATTTTTCATTTAACAAAGATGGTTAACACAGCAGAAAGAAGTTAAAGGACTGATTAGGCAGTTTTGCATCATGACAAAATAACCAGCTGTATCACCATATTTGGCTTGCGTTTTTGCATTTTTCCTTTAAGTAGAATGTTTTGGCCTGGGTAGAAAAAGGCTTGTATGCTCCAAGAACCTATTGTATTAATTCACTGAGACTGCTTTGCATTCTATATTCCACAGACAACTCGTTTCCTCTCAGGCCTATGACTTTGAACAAGTCATTCCTTCTATCTAGAATAAGCTTCTCTCATTTTATGAGCAGTCAAAACTCTACTTATATTCAAGGCTTGGCTCAAATGACACACCCTGTGTAAATCCACCTTAGACTCCCACAAGCAAATTAGCTGACTCCTCAATCATGGGGCTTCCATAGCATCTTTGTGTGTATGTATTTTCTATACCACCTGTTGAACTGTAAATTGATTTGGCTTTTATATGATTATTTTACTTCCCTCTCCCTCCAACCGTACTGTGGACACACTGTGAGCAGGTATATACATTATTCATTTTTGCCAGTCTGACACCAGTCAGAGGATAAACGCAAGGTAGGTTACTATTATTTATATATTATATTTTGCTACCCCAAAGTATTATGTACTTTGACTTTTCTTAGATAAACTACAATTCTGAATTCTTCTTATAAATTATCTGCAGGTATTAAAAATTCCCAAGGCACATGAACTTTGCATGTGCACACATATATGTAATATGATTCTGCAACTTTAGTGGGACCTGCTATTGTTATTTATTTTATCTCATCTCATAGGTGCTCACTTTTTGGAGGGCCATGACTCTTCATCAAATAGATCCTCATTATCATTAAGTTTCATTAAATATTTTACAGCTATTTTTCACATCACGAAATCATTTTATACATCCTTTCCATGTTTTTTGTGTATTTAAACATTAGCTCCTCTAGACTGTAACCTTTTTTTAAGAGTAATGATTATCTTTATTTTTAATCAACTCTCCCCATAATACCACACAGTATTCTGGGCATAAAGTAGGTACTGGGTTCAATAAAAATGTGTTGGTGAACTCAAAATATTTCTGCATAACAATTATGTGTAATATTTAAGCATTACTAAATAGTAATATAGTTAAACATGTTTATATGGTGTAATTTATAATAAACTAATTATTTAGGTGCATGTTGCATGCCTGTTTCATACTTGAGTTCATTCATTCAGCATATTGTGTGCTACGAATCCAGCAAATGTGCTGGATACTGAGCATGCATTAATGAATACAAGGAACAAGATCCTGCCCTTTTGTATTTTACAGTGTAATGAGAAATAAAGATAGCAAATATATAAGCAACAATACATATAAAATACTCTTAATTCAATCAGGAACAAATGATTGAGAAAGAAAGAATAAGAAAGGGAATCCACATAGATGAAGTGGGTAGGCCCTCCATGAGCAGGGGACATTTAAACTGGGATTTGAAGGATTAATAAAGAATCGCTATATGAAGATCAGCAGAAACAGCATTCACAGGAGAGGGAACAGCATGAGTAAGACAGAGCATGGTCCCTGCTGAGATTTAAGAGATGGCCACTGCACCTAGGACCCAGGGGCATGAAATGAAGGTGGATGGGTAGGCAAGACACAGGATTAAGCTGAGATCTGTAGGCAACAGCAGAATTGGGTTTTACTTAAAAGATTTTGAGTAATGAGGGCATCATTAATATTTTAACAGATGAATCTGCAGAAGCAAGTGGAGGAGGGCAAGAGGGCAAATAGAATAAGAATAAGACGCACACTGTAGGAGTTCCTAGGATAGAAGATGGTGACTTGGGCCAGAGTCGTAGCAGTGGTGAGGAAAATAAAAGATATTTTGGATTGATTTGGAGAAGACTTAAGGGATAGTATGGGAGGATTAAGGAAGGATGAAGAATCAAGAATGACTAACAGTGCTTATGCTTTGCAACTTGTGGATGTTAAAACTTCTTTTTTTAAAAAAGATGGGCAGACTATGGAGAACAGCATGGAGGTTCCTCAAAAAACTAAAAATAGAACTACCGTATGACCCAGCAATCCCACTACTGGGCATATACCCTGAGAAAACCATAATTCAAAAAGAGTCATGTACCACAATGTTCACTGCAGCTCTATTTACAATAACCAGGACATGGAAGCAACCTAAGTGTCCATCGATAGATGAATGGATAAAGAAGATGTGGCACATATATACAATGGAATATTACTCAGCCATAAAAAGAAACAAAATTGAGTTATTTGTAGTGAGGTGGATGGACCTAGAGTCTGTCATACAGAGTGAAGTAAGTCAGAAAGAGAAAAACAAATACCGTATGCTAACACATATATATGGAATCACAGACATAGAGAATGGACTTGAGGACACGGGGAGGGGGAAGGGGAAGCTGGGACGAAGTTAGAGAGTGGCATGAACATATATACACTACCAAATGTAACATAGATAGCTAGTGGGAAGCAGCTGCATGGCACAGGGAGATCAGCTTGGTGCTTTGTGTCCACCTAGAGGGGTGGGATAGGGAGGGTGGGAGGGAGATGCAAGAGGGAGGGGATATGGGGATATATGTATATGAATGGCTGATTCACTTTGTTATAAAGCAGAAACTAACACACATTGTAAAGCAATTATACTCCAATAAAGATGTTAAAAAATAAATAAAAAAGATGGGCAGGACTAAGAAATATAATTAGGAGGCTATAAAAAACAATTTTTAAACTTAAGTTTGAGGTATCTGTGAGATGCCCAATAAAATGTAGGATAAGCATATTGTTATAAAAATCTGGAGCTCAAAGGAAATTTGGGGAGCCAAAAAGTACAAATTTGGAATTCATTGACACATTTAGATAGTCTTGAAAACTTATGGAACTGGATGAAAACCCCTGGAGAAAAAGTGTAGAGAAAGAAGGAGGAGGTCTCCAAACTGAACCCTGGGGAACACCTGTGTATGAGCTCAGGCTGCCATAATAAATACTACAGACTAGGTGACTTAAACAACAGCATTTATTTCTTACAGTTCTGGAGGCTGGGAAGTCCAAGATCACTGTGCCAGCAGATTTGGTTCTTGGTGAGCGCCCTCCCTCTGACTTGCAGACCTCTGCTTTTTCTCTCTGTCCTCAAATGGAGGAGAGAGTGAGAACTTTGGTGTTCTTCCTGTGTTTATAAAGGGCACTAATACCAGCCTGAGAGCTTCACCCTCCTGATCTAAAGCTAAGCACCCTCCTAAAGCTAAGCACTTCCCAAAAGCTCTACCTCCTAATACCATCGTTATGGGGATTAGGCTTCAACATGTAAATCTGGAGGAGATGCAAACATTCAGTTGATAACAACTGGCATTTAGAATTTTGTTTGAGGAGGATACACTAGAGAAGTAGGTGCAAAACCCAGAGAGTGTAGTGTCACTGGAGGTTTCCCTCCCAAAACATCTTTTTGTGGTTTTCTAGTGCACTTTGGATAAAACCTCAAAATCCTTATTGTGATCTATAAATCCCAGGGTTTTGAAAAAGGATACGAACAACTCCAGGAAATTGTACTGACACATAGTAAAATGGACTTAAATAATTTGATGATGTCAACAAGACTGGCTTCCCTGGAATGGTGTATTTGAAGCCAGACTGGAGTGAAATAGGCAATATTCATAGTGGAAGGAACTAGTGGAGACAACAGTTATAATTGTGGCTGTCAATGGCAAGAGAGAAACATAGTAATGGGGAAAGAAAATGGACAGAGAAGAGATACATTTAGACAGGGACATGCTACAGCACCTTTCTGTATTGAAGGGGTGTGTGTGCAGAGCTACATCAGCTTGCAAAATCTGGGCTAGAGCGTCGCGCTAGACAAGAGTAGTCACAGTGCCATTGGTAGTGGGGGAGGGTCTCAGAAACAGAAGCTAGAGCTGGGTGTTTGCCAGCTGCCCTACTTTTCTTATTCCTATCCAACAACCAGCTGCTAGGAGCAAGTGACAGGAAATTCCTGCTTACATCCCATGTTTTCTCTCACTTTCTCTAGTTACCAGTCTGCTGTTCTTTCTCTTTCTCACTCTCTTTCCTTACTCAACTCATAATTCTAAGCTTTCAGCCACTTCCTTTTTTACTCTTTTTACCTTCCCAGAATATATATAGCTTACTCTTCTGAGGTTAATTTAAATCAGAAAAAGAGTTCAGTTCAGGGTTTATCAGAAGAACAGTTATGTGGTGAAATGAAGCATAAGTAATAAGCCTCTATTTAGATAGTCTTAGTGGATAGCCTCATTACTATTTTTACAACACACTGAAGGATAAAATGGTAGATTAGGCAGTGATTGATATTTATTTATTGAGTACTATGTTTCATATGCTGTTTTAAGTGCTTTATGTGAAACATGTTATTTAAATTTCACAATAACCCATTTAGTCAACTATTATTTTCATCCTCATTGTATAGATAAATAAAGAGGTTAAGTGACTTAATTAAGATCATGCATTTCCGAAGTCTTGGAGCCAGGAGTTCACTCAAGTAGTCTGACACAAAGTCTAAGCTCTAACCCTTAAATTCTACTGCCTGAGGCACCAGAAATGGATGGATGCCCAAGCAGAGTTCCAGAATCATGTGGTTCCTCAAAGATGGTGCCCTCTAAATGAATGGATCAGTTTGACCCAAGCCCCAAAAGGAGGGAACCATGTCTCTGTCTAACACTTATAAGCAGCAGCTACAACACCCACACTTCATGAGCTGCCCTTTGCTGAATGGTGCCTAAGTGCCAGGCGCTGTCCCAACCACTTTACTTGTGACATTTTCATTTAATCTTCCCAATAATGTTGTTCAGGGGGCCCTTGATGATCTTTATCTCACAGATAAGGGAAATGAGATTCACAGTGGTTGGGTCATTTGCAACCTAACCACTAAGTGTTGGAGGAGGCAACATGACTCCAAAGTCTAAGTTGTCAATCTCAAAATCTTGCATACTTTTACTTGTTCAGAATTCTTACTGAGTTAACCATTTCTCCATAGTCCATCTCTATTTTCTAAACCTTTTAATCTCAATTTGGGAGTCACTTGTAGGTGACATTTTGTTGTTTTTTAAAGTATATAAAATATAGGAAGTCCATACTTTGAGCATTCTCAGTGAAGTTTATTTCCATTCAAAATGTTTCTTTTTACTCAATTTTTATAATCAACTAATCTACTTAGATTTCATGTTTGTTTGTTTTCTTCTTTGTTGCTTTTACTGGTAATTGTCCTCCGAAATATTTCTGTGGTAATTTTTAGCCATCACTTTGCTTTTTATATTTCTCAACACTGTATGCATTTAAAATGTAAATTCAAACATAGTGCACAATGCCAGAAGTGGCACTAGTAATCTTTTATATAATGATATAAAACTATTTGGCAATACATGTTCGGATACCATATGCTTTGGAATGTGAAAAAAACCCAAAAAACCCAAAACTCTGGACAGAGCAAATTTTCAGGTTCCATGTTTTATTCCTATAAAGAATAAGAATCTTTATTCCTTATAAGAATAAGCTCTTCATTATTTTTTTTCACATGCTATGACAGATTTTACATTTGGCAGAAGAAAACATCTTTAAAAAGCCTAAGAACAGGAATTATAACTTATTTTTAAAATTTGAAAGTGATAGACACAGTTAGTACAACTTTGCCTTTGATGAACAACTGTAATGTTTCAAAACATTTTCATTTACATATCCAGTGTGATCTTTGTTATTACTTTTACAGTTACATAGGTTTATCTTTGCTTTTCAAATGAGGCAATGGTGGTCCTCAGAGGCTAGCCTCAGAGAGCCAAATAATTTTAAATACAGGCAAGCCCAGAATTAGCTAGATGGCAAAGATGGAATATCCCCCCCTACCTTTTTTTTTTTTTTTTTTTTGTCATTTCGGCCCCTACTCAGGGACTTCACTGGCAGTACTGAACAACCCCATGGACGCAAGAGGTGCCCCCAAAGAGAGTCAAAAGATACTACCCTCCCAAGACCCAGCGCCACTCCTAAAGACAACCAAAAGAAAAAAAACTCAGACAATTCCCCTGAGAGCTGCAACAGTCAGTAGGAACCCAGCCGCAAACAGAGTGCAACCCACATTTCTGTCCAGCCATATTTGGGGGACTCCCAGCCACCTGACTGTTGGCAAGCCAACGAGACAATCAAGAAGGCAGTACTTTCCCTGGGAAAGAATCAACAACCAATGGGTATCCAAAAGCAAATTCACAAGTCAGGTCAACGATCTAATTCTTACAAGTGCTTTTTGCCTGCCAGTCTGAATTTGAGAAGGAAGGGACAACCTGAAATTTTACTTTCCTCTCTCAACCAGGCACCACAAATAGAAATCTGGGAGCGCTGACTTTGATAAGAATTCTTACCCTTTGCTTTCTTCTGCCAGTTTTCCCCAGGATTCTACAGGCTCTGGAGCGAGTGGGATGTCCAAGCGGGTCTCATCCTGTCCACCAGAAGCTCAGGAGGCGGCGGAAAAATAGTTTTCCCTCAACTCTTTTTAGTGAGTTCTTGGCCGAGAACCCCCTATTTTCTAGGGCACCTCGTAGGTGGAAAAGCTTATCCAGGTTAAAAGTTCTTGCTGTGGCCGCTGTAATTCACGGTTTATCTTGGGTAAGGTTAACCCGCTTGTTCGGCCTTAAAACAGAATTTATTCCCCTGACGCCTCACGCTAGGCCCAGTCCAGCTTCAGTCCAGCCCAGTCTGACCCGGAACCAGTCCCTTTTCTAACTTGTCCGCGGTCCGACCCCAAATCCGGTCCCGTTTCTAAGTCGGACCCACATCTGACCGCAAGTCGGTCCGTTTCTAAGTGGGACCCAGTCCGAGGTTTCCGGCAGCGAGCCTGTTAAAAGATAAGTTCAAACACAGTCTGAAAGCTCCTCAGGCAGAAGCCGCGGAGGCTCCTTGAGCGACCGACCCAGCACCTCCTGAGGCGGCGAGAAGGACTCGGGCTCAGGGCTCAGCAGGTACCACGTTGGGGTGCTCGTCGCTCCTGTGGCGGTCGGGGGTCTCCTGCGGTTCCCTCTTTTCACACTAAGAGCTCTTAAAAAATAAACTGAGGCATTTTAAAAAGTTTAGGAGTGGGCTTCCCTGGTGGCGCAGTGGTTGAGAGTCCTCCGGCCGATGCAGGGGACGCGGGTTTGTGCCCAGTATGGGAGGATCCCACGTGCCGCGGAGCGGCTAGGCCCGTGAGCCATGGCCGCTGAGCCTGCGCGTCCGGAGCCTGGTGCCCAGTGTGGGAGGATCCCATGTGCCGCGGAGCGGCTAGGCCCGTGAGCCATGGCTGCTGAGCCTGCGCGTCCGGAGCCTGTGCCCCGCAACAGGAGAGGCCACTGCAGTGAGAGGCCCGCCTACCGCAAAAAAAAAAAAGTTTAGGAGTTATATATGAGAAAAAGCCGATTCAATCGAGAAGCATCCATTCTAGCAAATGGAGAGGAGCTCCAAGGAGCTGTTCAAAATGAAAGACTTTCTTAGGCAGAAGGGAGTAGGAACGAGGAAAATAAACTAGGCAAAAAAGCACGTTGGTTACAGCAAAGTTACTTTCCTTTAAGAGATGGCAGGCGTCTATCAGGCAGATTCCTTAACTAAGGCTGATCTGGCGATTCCTGACTGGTTTAAGATGCCATTTCTGGGAGAGCCAACGCTGTAAGTTGTCTCAGTTTGGTGAGGGGCTTAGCGTAAGCAACTCCATTTTGGGCTTCTTGTTTTAAAAAAAGAATATAATCTTTTCTAATGCAGTATAAAATAGAACAGTAAGACTTGAAAAAGAAGCAGAAAAAAAGTCTTACTGACTTATACAGCTAAGAAAAGACAAGGTCGGGTAAAAATAATAGGATCTTTACCTTTATACATCGCCCACCCCTCCACTACTTTCAAAGTACTGTGCATTACCAAACGTTATAGGACGGATGTCACAACAAAGGGGGTGCCTACATGCCTAACAACATTATTAGTTCCCTCTTTTCTTCTTTGGTGATTCCTTATCCACAGCCAATATGCAGCCTGTAAACATGTTCAGATCTTGCCATCCTAAAAAAAACAAACTTCCTATACTAGAAATGCAGATTTTCATCCCCAGATCCTCTGAATCAGAAACTTTTGGATGAGGTGTAGGATATGCCTTTTTATCAGCTTTCCAGTTTACTCTATGTGCAAAGAAATTTGAGACTGACTTACAAGGTAAAAGTAGCAGGACTGAGTGATCAATTAAATGTGACAGAGAAAGGAATCATACAGGGGTTTCTCAAAGTTTGATCTAGGTGATGAACGTTGGTATTATTAATTGAGATATGCGGGACAGTTGAAAAGATAAAAACTTCAGTTTGGATATACTATATTTGAGATTTCTTGGTGACATTATGCACCAGGACAGGTAATGATTTAGGAATCATCAGTATATATTATCGCTGGTGGTTATGACTCTATGAATGAACGAGATCATCTGAGGGAATCACAGAGCAAGAAGACAGATGGGTCAAGGATAGAATTCTGTGGAATACCAGTTTCAGGGGAGCTCAGGTGAAGAAGCATCCATGAGGAATCTGAGAAGGAGTGATCATGAGGTTAAGAGTGGAACTAAAAGAAAATCCAATATTTTTATGGAAGACAAGTTTCATGGATTAAGATTTTAAGGAGCGAAGATTTACCCATGCTATAGTAGTACTGACATCTAATAAGAATTTTATTTGGCAACATATTGAGATTATTGTGCCCTTGACAAGATAAGATTCAGTACAAATGTGGAAATGGAGACAAGTTTGGAATTGAATGATTAGTAAAGATATGGAGAGAGAAAAATGTATACTACACCTAAAAGTTGAACTAAAAAGAGAAGGAGAGATAGAGAGATACCTGGGGGATGATTTAGGGCTAAGAAATGTATATTCAGAGACAATAATTAATATTGCTTAATATTATAAGATGGAGAATCAGCATGGTGATAAAATCCACTAAAAGCAAACTTTCATGTTTATAGAACCATCTTAGAATCCAATAATTTGTTTTTCCTTTCATTGTGATTACACTTAACTAACCTATACCTAACTCTAATAATCAAGGTAGAAGCTCACTTTTGTTTTAGGGTATATTTCATAATTTTTAATTCACATATTCTTGACGAAAGCTTATATTACTAATATGAATAAAGTAATTTGACCACTACACAATTTTTGTTACATCAAATATTCATGATAAATACTGAAAAAAAACTTTAAATCAAGAAGAAAATATGTCTGCAAAAAGTCATTTACACAATTATAAAATCATAAAAATTTGAAATAATTTTATGTATTGTATTTATTTTTTTAAAAAAGAATATATAACAGAGCAAGGTCTGCTTAACCCTATCACATTTTTAAACTGCTATTGAAACAAATCAGATTCAAGTCAGTAGTCAATTGGCCCAGTTTTATCTTTGAGGATAAATTTGCCCATTAATAAAGGTTTATATACTATATGCCACCTTTAGTAACTTCTTATAATTTCTTGAATCCTACAATGTTTTATTTCTGTGGTTTTGATTTTGAGTATCGTTTGATAGTAGAATATCAGATCTAAAGGCTTTTCTGAGTTAGAAGAAATAACTCTGCTTTTCAAAGTTACTCAAAGATAGCAAATATCTTAGCTCTAACAATATTTGCAATACAGTCTTCTGTGCTCAAATATATTTTATTACAGTACATGGTAATTGTCATGGAACATGCAGTAGATAACTTGCATCCAGTCTACTCAAAGTCACTACTTTAAAGAAGAAAAGGAATGAATCTGTTTCCATAACAGTGTGTGTGTGTGTGTGTGTATGTGTATGTGTATGTATAACTGTGTGCATATATATATATGAAAAGGATTAGGTAGGTTAAATTAATAACACCTCTAAACCACACATTCCACACACCACCCCTCCACAGGCACAGTAAATGCCAAAAGTTATGCAAATTAATTTGCCACAAAGGATTTGCCTCAAATTATAAAAAAAATCTGTTTTTTCCTCAGGGTCCTATATCTTCATTTTCCTTCTTCTGACTCTTTATCCACAACAATCCTACATAAACAAATCTAATTTCTTAGAAACAAATATTTTCAACTCTTGGTCTACTAAATCAGAAACTCTCAGAGTAAGATATGGGATCTGTATTTTTGTCATCTTCATGTTTCTCTCCTGGAATAGTGATACCCATGGTGACATTCATGTAAATATATGTTATGTGGCTTATTTTAAAATGTCCCTCAACAAATTTATCTGAATAGGATTACTCTTATCACATTGGTTATGGTATTCTATATTGCAGATTCCAAACCCCATATATAAATTTGTTTAAAAAAAATTAATGTCAGGGCTTCCCTGGTGGCGAAGTGGTTGAGAGTCCGCCTGCCGATGCAGGGGACACGGATCCGTGCCCTGATTCGGGAGGATCCCACATGCCGCGGAGCGGCTGGGCCCGTGAGCCATGGCCGCTGGGCCTGCGCGCCCGGAGCCTGTGCTCTGCAACGGGAGAGGCCACAAGGTGCTGGAAATTGAGCGGTGAACAAAACAAAGTGTTGGCCTTGCGGAAACATGCTGAATAGTGAAGGGGAGAGAACTTAAGAGCATTTGTAAGTTTTTATTGATTGATTTTCATTTTACTAAAGAGAACCCATGTTCTCTTGCAGTTTCTAGGTTAATGTTATTACTAAAAAGTATAAATTGCCCTCTTCTGAATATGTAAATGTAAATCCAATAGTATGATATAGTTATGTATAGATTTTTCAGCTCAAGTGTCCTATAAAACTCTTCATAGTTATAAATGTGACTTATTTAATTTATCTGTTTTTATTTTCCCTTCCTTCCCCAAACTAATTGGATGTATCTCCCTAAGTCTGAGCTCAGAGTTGTCGTAAGGGAAGAGAACTGTAACTATATTTTGTAAATCAGTTTTAAATAATGTATCATATAGCATAACACTTAGTGAATCAGAATAGCCTTAAGGTCTTAAAAATTACTGAGAAATTATCTCATTTGGAGTGTATACTTTCCAGTAAGACCTCTCAGTTGAGAGGGAGGGGGAAGATTTCTTCCTTTTTATGTTTAATTCATTACACAATTAAACATGTTCATTACATAAAATTTAGAAATTCAGAGGAAAATCTACGTTTTCTATGTAAGCCTTCCACTTCTCTCATTAAGTAATGTCTATCTGTGATTTATTTCAACAACAAAAAATGATTCTAGATTCATAATAAACACAGATTTAAGATAAAAATTATTTTCTTTCACATGCAAAAAAAATCTTGTTCCTTAAGAGAAAAAAATCAAGGTCAAAAGGTAGAACTCTATATCCTTTTAAGTGTATGAGGTTTAAGGATGAAAGAGTATCTTTTCATCTAATGAGAAAAAACATAGCAGGAGATCAAATAGGTCAGGACTAATTGGATCCCATTTTAGTAGGTTAATTTTTTTTTCGTCTATTTTCAAAAAAACTGTCAAAAAAACCCTTTAATTCCTTCCCTGAGAGAAGAATTCATGATATAGCTTGAGAAATTCCTTATCAATAATGAATTCTGAAGAAATAAAAATGCAGTAATATGTATTGTAGACAAAAAGTTTTGCTGAAGCCATTATATACAAGAAGACTTCAAGAGACCATACTTAATTATAGGTCCCAATTAAACCTGCAAAAGTACTGAGATCTGTTCACCTTGGTTTATGTCTCTGCTTCATAAGATAAGCCTGGTTGCTTCATGGTTTTGTAAGTCAAATATGCAAGGTTTAAATATGTAAATATGCATTTTTTAAGTGTTTTTCCCTAAACATTTTATTCAGTCACAATGTCTCCTGATGAAATTATGGTGCCACATTCTTTATTACTAGATTATGAGAGTGGAGAGCCTGCAGGCCACATACCTGGTAGAAGAATTGAAAAGCCAACTTTTTTTCCACCCCTACCTGTATAAAACAAAACACATCCAAACAATATTGCAATGACTATTGTTGTTGCTACTTATGCTACTACCAGCTAAACCTTATTTGCACTTGCCATGTGCAATCATTTACTCCCCCAACAATCATGTGAGACAGGTACTATTATTAGATAAGTTTCATATATGAGACAGTAAAACACAGAAATGTTAAGTAAGTAGCCCACGGTTACATATCTAACCAGTGTCAAAGTCAAGATTCGAACCTTGGTATCCTGGCTCTAAAGCTCATACTTCTAAGCAAGCTATACAGCCCCCTGTATTAACACGAACACGAAACTACATGACAAAACCACAATATGTTAAAATTAAATTAGCTTATATGTTGATTTTATGATTGCACAGTTCTGGATAAATTCTTTTGTCATTTTGGGGGGGCCTACTTGTTCAGACAATTACGTAACACTGGAAATTAGGAATGAGGTTAGGGAGCTGCCTGAGGAAATTAAGGTTGAGGAATATAAAATGCAAAACCATTGAGAAGAAACAGAAGTCAATTGATGTGTAGTGGTGATCAGTTGAGCAGAAAGATATGTTTTCTAAGGAAAACGTATTCTTATTTTTTTGACTAGTGTGTGTGTGTGCACAGAGTGAGGCTAGGTCATCTGTAAATGCTCCTATGGGGGGAATTCTTTACATGGAGTTTTAAGAATGTCATATACTTTCTAGTGCCTCCTTGAAAGCATGCTTTTAAATTGCCTTATTTATTACTAAAGCACTAGGTAGAAATAAATTGGATGCATATGTTCATATTTTTACTATGTGGTCAGATATTGAATGAGGAGTATTTTAATCTATGTTGTAAAATATCTCAGGCTAAAAATAAAGCATGAGTCATCTGCCATGATGGTATATTCAGCAGCTAAAAATCACAGTGCTTTTTAAACATTCTTTTATGTCAGTTTGACTGAGTCATTCGTACATAATTGAAAAGAAATTGCTTTTTCTTTATAAGATTCCATATCATACCTGATAGTTACATGTGCCTTTAAGGTATCAAAGTTCAATCTAGTAGTAGTCACCACAAAAAAATATTTTTCTTAGAAATTTAAGAATTCTTAAATATTCAGAAATGGCCAAGACAACAGAAATGTATATGGAAGAAGATACATTGTGAGTTTTGCATACTTTTTATAATTCATACTGAGAATTGTTAATAACAGTGCAGTCAATCGGTTGATCACTTAATGTTTTTTCCCCAACATTCCTTTACTTTTAGAAATATAATTAGAGTTGTACAAATGCATAAAAACCAGAACAAGAAAAATGCTTATTTCTTTTATTGATTCACTGGTACAAAAAATTTAATTCTGTGAAATATTTTTATTTTATTCATGAGCCCTTATATGGTGAATATTATTAGAACTGTGTGAATATTGAGTTTAGTTGCTGTATTAGTTATCTATTCCTGTTTAGTTGCTGTATTAGTTATCTATCCCTGAGTAATAAACAATTACGCAGTTGTGTAAAACTCAAAACCAACTGACTCAAAACAACAGCATTTATTATCTTACAGTCTCTGTGGGTAGGGATTTGGTGTGGTTTGCCTGGGTCCTCAGACTCAAAGTCTCTCATAAGCCTGCAATCAAAGTATCACCCGGGCTGCAGTCATCTTAATCTCAAGTAGAGGAGGAGTAGCTTCTGAGTTCACTTACATGGCTTTATTTCCTGGCTGCTTATTGACATGAGACATTAGTTTCTTGCCACATGGACCTCCCCATAGCAATACTTGTAATGTGGCAGCCTCTCCAGAGGGTTGAGAGAGACAGAGACTGAGAGAGACAGAGAGAGAGAGATCACAGGTTTTGTAACCTAGTCTCAGAAGTGACATCTCATCACTTTTACTACATTTTCACTAGTTCCAGCTCATACTCAAGGGGAGAGGATTACACAGACATGAAATTTAGGAAATGGGATCGTTGAGATCCATTTTAGAGACTTCCTACCACAGTTTCCAAAGATATCATAAACAATACTGCAAAATAAGTGAGATGTATCTTTTCTTCCCTTTCCCTTTTTGATAATTTTCTTCTTTATGGAATTCTCTCCCTGGGTGTTACCTCTGGTGCGAAATGATGCATCTCCTTCCCATGACTGATTAAAATTTGCTTTGAGCTATTATCCCTCAATAGGTACTTGTTGAAGTAATCTTATTTTATGTGCAAGACATTTGGCAAATGCATTGTGGACAATGAAAGAATGAGTAACTTAATGTACTTCTTCCCATTGAGTTTGCACTTGAGGTGCTTAAGATTGGATAGAATCTGTGGAAATGATTCACTTAGTGTTAGTGACTATTATAATAATGTGTTATCTTTTAATTATGCCTTAGGTTTCAATAACTTAGAATAGAAAAATAATGTATCATGGGAGACTATCAGGTACTGGGACCTGAAAGGAGTTACTTTTTGGCAGAGACCTTAAGAAGGCCTTGCTACCACCATATAGGCAACTGTCTACTCCAAGCCTCCTTCCATGGCTTTGGGGTTTTATGAATGAATGTATTTTTTGAGAACCCACAGAACATAGTTAGATAAATCTCTGCTAAAGGAGTCAGAATTTATGTGGAAAGAAAACACATAGAATGATAATGTAAGACAATATATTGGGTTGGCCAAAAAGTTTGTTCGGATTCTTCGTAAGATCTTAGAGAAAAACCCGAACAAAATTTTGGTGAACCCAATATATATGAAAATAAATATAATGAAAATTCAGTGGATGGATTTTTTTAAAATTATATTTGACATTTTTATTTTAGGGTGCAAAAACAAAAACAAGCAAACAAACTGCTGGCTGGGATGGTCAAGAAAGTGTTATTTGTTTTGAATCTGAAGTATCCTCATACATCCTGTGATTCAGGCCAAGCCTACTCTGGCTTGCATTTTTAATATCCCCTTGTGGTAGGTTGAATAATGGTCCCCCAAAGATGTCCACGTCTTAATTCCCAGAACTTGAAAATATGTTACCTAACACGGTAAATGGGACTTCGTAGGTACATTTAAAGGATCTTGAGATGGGGAGATTGTTCTGAGTTACTTGGGTGATCCAGTGTTATCATAAGGGTCCTTCTAAGAGGGAGGCAAGAGGGTTAGAGTCAGAAAAAGAAGATGTGAAGGTAGAATCGGAAATTAAACTGGTGCTCTTTGAAGATGGAGAGTGGCACTATGAGCCAAGGAAAGTAGGTGGCCTCTAGAAGCTGGAAAACGCAAGAAAGTAGATTCTCCACTGAAGTCTCCAGAAGGAACACAGCCCTGCCAACACCTTAATTTTCAGGTTTCTGGTCTCCAAAACTGTAAGAGAATAAATTTGTATTGTTTTAAGTTACTAAATTTATAGTAATCTGTTAAAGCATCAATAGGAAGTTAATACACTCCTTATCCCCGGGGATTCCACTCATCCACCACCAGGCTAGTTTGCTTAATCCTTCTAGGTAGTCCTTTTGGGTCAACTACATTTCAAGATGCACTCCTTCCTGTGCAGCCCCCATCTAGTCCTCAGAAATGTGTGTGTATGTGTCTGTATGTGGGTGGGGGGGGGTGTGCTTTGGGGTTAAGGAGTGAGAAACAGGGACAGACTTTGGTGCCCATGTCTGAAGATGCCAAACATCCTGAAAAACAAAGATACTGTACTATACACAAAGAAGATAACAAATGTTGGTGAAGATGTAGAGAAATTGGAACCCTTGTACACTGTTGGTGGGAATGCAAAATGGTGTAGCCAGTGTGAAAAACAGTATAGAGATTCCTCAAAAAATTAAAAATAGAAGTACCATGTAATCCAGCAACCTCACTTCTGGGTATTTATGCACAATAATTTAAATCACAGTCTCAAAAATATTTTTCACTGGGGCACTATTCACAGCAGCTGAGATGTGCAAAAGATCTACATGGATGAATGGATAAAGAAAATGTGATATGTGTACACACACACACACACAGACATGTATACACACAATGGAATATTATACAGCCATTAAAAAGAAGGAAATCCTGCCAAATGCAACAAGATGGATAAACCTTGAAGATATTATGTTAAGTAAAATAAGGCAGTCACAGAAGAACAAATTCTGCATGATTCTACTTATATGAAGTATCTAAAATAGTCAAAGTCATAGAATTAGAGAGTAGTGGTTTCAAGGGGTTATGGAGAGTGGGAAATGAGGAGTTGATAACCAACAGGTGTAATGTGTCAGTTATGTAAAATGTGTAAGTTCTAGAGACCTGCTGTACAATATTGCGGCTACAGTTAATAGTACTGCATTGTGCACTTAAAATTTTGTTAAGAGGATAGATCCCATATTAAATGTGCTTAATGTATATAAAACGATATATATTTTTTTCTACCCAATATGTCAATAGTGCCCCATTAAGAGAAGATGCTTTTCAATTCTGGCAGAACATTTCTTTACAGTATTTTAGCAAGACCTCGTGCAACTCCTTGCTTGAGGATGTGGGGATGCTTGTCACCATAGCATTGTTCTTAGCCTTTGGGCCAAGCTAAAATTGAGAAGGATTCCAATTTTAATATTGGGTTATACATAGCTACTGCATTATGTATTCAGGATTCACAATCTAGTTTTGGGGATGCTGGAGGCAAAGGAATAAAGACTAATCTACCATCTAAAAGTAACTGCAGGCAGTTCTTACTTTGCATGCTACTGTGTTAACTGAAACCAGTGCATGTTGGAACCAGAGGAGCTGTGGCCTTGCTTTACACAACAACTGAATTGCCACAGAGCCATGCAAAACCAGGACATAGTTCTTATATTCACCAGATTTGGTTAACACTGTATCGTACAAAGTGAGGACTATCTGCATTTATTGTCTGGAGGGCTTCATTTAAGAGAAATAGCCAAATTTCTTTGCCACCGCACTAATCTCAAGAGACTTAGAATTCTGTGCACTTTGGAATTCTTATCTGGCTGTGTGGCTCAGTTGAATGCTCTCCTTTACATCTGGGAGGAATAATAAATAAGGAAAAACAAGTTTCAGAAATATTAAAGAAAGGAGAGATCTGAATATAAAATATTCCAATTATATTTGATTTACTATATCTTATAAATCAAAGCATATTTATTATAAACTTTGATATTGGTTGGGTTTTTTGGGAACCTGTTCAGTTGAATAGAAGAAAACAAGACTGTCTATAGAACATACACCGACTATAGAGCATTCTGTCATTGACTAAATCTCCAGGTTGGAAGTCTCTCACACTATGATATAATCTCAATTAGTTTAATTGCATAATATCAGTATATGTTATGCTCTGATTTCAGTCAGTTTCATTTGCTTTTATTTAATAGTATTTTGAGAATGTGATATTGATATTGCAAACATTGATTCATATCAGAATCCTGGTAGCATCGATTGAAATGGAGCTGCTCAGAAGAAAAAATAGAGAAATTATAGTCCTCTTGCTGTTTCTGGTTACCATTATAGTCATCATTCTTTACTTCAAAAACAGAAGAGATAGGAAATGAATTTAAAATCTATTTCCTATGGTTTAGAACTTGATAAGTTTTTTTCTTAAAAGAAAATAGCAATATAGAGGGAAGTTGTCTGCATATCCCTTAGATTCAAATTAGACTTCTTTCTGAAAATTTTGCATATCTTATTTTAGATAATGCTACTTATTACTATTTTATCTAGTTCTAATCTCTCTACCTGATTCCTACATGACTGTTATTTCCAAAATTAAGGTATTATCATGAAATACTTAATATTTAGCTGAAAATCCTGTACCAGACTTGTCTGTAAGTGTGAACTTAATGGATTTGAAAATATTTAATCTGCTTTCTTGCCAATTTCTCATGATTACCTTGAAAAACTATATATGTTAATTGGTCTAATACATAAAATTTAGACAGATATGGTTAGATATTTGTTAGAAATATCTGTAATATACATATTTATTTTTAAATAGACTACTTGCCCTATTTTTGTTTTCAGTTCACAATCAATTCTTCCTTGTAGTTATTTATAAATCAGAATGATACATGTCTTTAAGGTACTGCAGTCAGTGGAATTGCTGATAATAGTTGGAAAAGAGATATATTTTATTCTTTCCTCTAAAAAAGTCACCTCAGGATAATATCCAGTTTTTTTTTTTAACCCAGTAAAAGTTTTAGGCTATTATTTACTGAGTTAAACATAAAACCTGATTTTTTAAAAAGCATGGGGTATTGTATTTTTTCCTAGATATCTACTTGTGTTTTGTGTCAGGGAAAGATCAAGCATCATATAATTGAAGGTTTAATTATAAATTAAGATCATAGTAATTGAGTCTGACTCTCAAACAATAAAGACTGATAGATAAATTTCCACAAATTTTGTGTACCTAGGATCATAACACTGATATCCTCTTTTAAATGTTGGATCCTTCCTCTAAATTGCTATAGCACATTTAAAACAGGCTTAAAGCTGCCCACCATGGTATATAAATATGTGACGTCAGATAACACAACACTGAAAGAGGAGTAAATTGTGTATACATTCATAAATTTTATACAAAAAATAATTCTTACTCTACAGCAAAAAGATTCCTCAAACTTTAGTAGGGAGAATAAAAATTACGTATTTAAAAAATACTATTGGTGAAAAATTTATAAGAACCAAAGTCATAGAAATGCATGAAAATTATAGGGATAATTGAGGAGGTAAAGTATGAAACTTAGGATATCTTGCCTTTCAGGGAAAATACATTCTAGAAATTTAATGGAGATTCGTACCTAAAATTAATCTGTATGTTGGTCTCATCTACATGCATGCTAATGCTTATCTGTTTCAATGTATATCATTATGTAATGTGTCCAAGGACTATCTTTATTTTGTACATGTATAATCTAATCTGTACCTGTACATTATTCCATGCTTAATAATAGCTACTTTTAATTGATAATTTACTATAGATTATCAACTTAACTTTCCATGAACAATTGTAATTAATAGTCCAAGGTCCTCCTAAGATAAGTAGTAAGACATAGGTTGACTTATTTTACATGAGGTATATAAAGCAATTTGCCCAAGGTCACATAGCTAGTAAGTAGTGAAGCTAGGCTTGAACCTGTTCTCTTGATCACTAAGATATTTCTTCTTGCATGTGTGTTACATCTTGTAGGCTTGAGGTAGAATTAAAGGGCTGTTGGCTACTCCTCAGCCAGGTTCTCTTGGGATGATTGGTCCTCTATTGTGTTAACAAAAATATCTGATCATCAGTCTTGCCATCCAGAAATTTAAATTCTGCAGTAAACTCAAAGATAATCAGCTTCTCAATGGCTGGTATACACTAACCAAACCGATATATATCCAGAATGAAAATGTACTAATATAGGATAATGAACATTTCAAAGTGATCTCAAGTACTACTGTCAGCCAGTCAGCTTGCCCTTTCCTTATAGGAGTTCATGGGAGGATTCAACATAAATTTATGAAATTCCTTTAACATTTATTGGTCATGCTTTGTGATAACTACCGAAGATACAGAGATGGTAAGTGCCTCACTGAGCTAATTTAGCCCTCAAATGGATGGCAAAGACAGATGAGTAGAATGACAATTATAAAATGATGTGGTAGAGTTGTGAGTGGGTTAAGTGGAAGATGCTGTGGAAGAACCATTACCCCAGCTTGAGGGACTCAGGAAAGTCTCCTGAGAGGAGGTGATGCCTGGGCTGAGTCTCAAAGGGTAAGATTTAACCAGAGGAGTGAGGGGTGTCTTTCTAGGCAGAAGGATCTGTGGAGCAGAAGCATAGAAGTAAGAAAACACTTGACACAAAAGGGAAGTACAGGGTTCATTATGATAGAGAGTATAAGGTTTCTTTTGAGGAAGTGGTGAAAAGTGAAATAAGAAAAGTCTAGAACTATATAATGAATGACTTCATGCATAAATATGCTTGATATGTTTTTCATCCTAAAAAGAATAGGATCTTATTAAGGATTTTGAGTATAGGAGTGACATATACATATTTCCATTTAAAACACATCATTCTGAAGTAGTGGTTCTTAAAGTTTAGCCTGCCTCAGACTCTCTTGGAGGGCTTGTTAAGAGTTTCTGATTCAGCAGGACTGGAGTAAACCCCAAGAAAATGCATTTGTAAGTTCGTAGGTGACATTGATGCTACTAGTTTCCAGGTCACATTGTGAGAAACACTTCTCTGGAGAAGAGATTGTATAAGGATGAGAGTAGAAAAAAAGAACTCAAAAAGACACTATTTTGGAGAAATCCAGGAATAGGGGAAAAATAAAATGAGGCTTTGAACTAAGGTAGTGAATGGAGTGGATGATGAAAGGAGGTAGTAGATTGAACTAAGCAGATATCTAGAAGGAAAAATTGACTGGCTTGGTATTTGAATACCAGAGTGAGGGAACACTCTATTGACCTCCAGAAATCTCAATTGACTGTTTATTGGAAATGCCAAAAGAGATAAATGCTGGGAGAAGAAATTGGATGGAGGCAGTTGCCCAGAGTAATGGCAGAGGAGGAGAGGAGATGAGGTCTGATGTGACCATATTAAATCTGAGATAACAAGTACCCATCAATGCGTAAAAGTTGGCAAAAAGGAGCTGAGTCTGAGTCAGGATTTAGCAAAAGGTTCCCTTTATCACCTCAGCCATATGGAAGGGAATAGACAAGGAAAAAAGCAGCACAAAAAAATCATAATGGAAAGTGCTTCAAAGAGGGCACTCCATGGAAAAGGCAGAACCTTAAATCTCTTTGGTACTTTCTTCAGAAAACCCTATTCCATGCAACACTGACACAATTATGTTTTTGATACATATTAGATTTCCTGTCTAGGTTTGAGTTTGAAAAGGATACTTTGAACTTAGAAATATATAACAAAAATCTTTGGAATTTTACTTTTTTGCTAAATGCAGTGGCATTAACGCTCTTATCTGTAGGTCAGACAAGGATATTCGTTTTTCCATCAGAGAATATCCACCTCACCTCAGAAAAATTCTGCTTGCAGTTTTATTCATTTCTTCTACAAATATTGAATAAGTATGTTTTCTGCCAAGTCACTATATGGCATGCCAAGATGTCCTCCACATTTTTTTCCACACCTCCACTTACTCAAGAGAGCATAATAGTTAAAAATCATTGCCTCTGAAGTTAGCCTGTTTAGCTTTGAACACTTAGTAGTTAATGTAACCTTTGTCAAGTCATTTAAACTCTTGAAGACTCAGTTCCATCATCTTAAAAATGGTGAAAATAATCAGCTAAAAGAGCTGGGATGCTTTTTAATGAGGCAATAGAACTCTCAGCATGGCGTCTGGTACAGTAAATGCTTAATAAATGTTAATTATTATGTTACCCAACCAAGGTCTTAGGGCAGACTTACCCAGTGTGCGTTCAAAAACAAATACAATTCCAGCAACATGAAATACTCAGACTTACTGTCACTTTATAAAATTTCCCTTTACAACCCCTATATGTTGTAAATTCAGCACCTTATTTCTCTGAATTCTTCCTCATGTTATTCTTCAGATTGACATTCTGAAAGATCCTTGAAGTCAGGATGTCATAGCGTCTGGATTCCATACACCAGATTCAGTGTGGTGCCTTGTTCTTATTTTGTGTGCAACATGCATTTGTTGACTAAATTGTCTTTGTCATTCTCATGCCCTACGAGACTGTGAACTCTTTGAAAGCTGTGACCTTGACTTATTCATCATCATGCTCTCTGTGTCCAGCACAGTGCCTCAGTCATAACAGATGCTCAGTCATTCTCATTTGAAGGAATTAATTGTGTGGCTCAGGGAAAATTCAGATTTGGGCTGGACTATGCTTGCAGTAAGAGTGTAGATATTTTCCTTTATTAAAAAAATTTAAAGAATGACTAAATAGGACTCTTTCTGGCTTCCGTAAGAAAGACGATTTATTGGTTGTGTGTGTTTCTTGCTTCTTCTCTGCCTCCCCGGAAATTTACCCTGTAAAGTTGCCAGGGAAACACTAACAGCTTAAGCCTGGTAGAGGAGGAAGATGCCTCATTAATAAACTCAGCTTCATTATTTGGATGCTTGCCTCAAGGAGCTGGTGTTCTGGGATGAAAGATTGTTTCCATTAAGCCTTATGTAAAAAACTGAATGATTTTTTAAAAGAAATTTTGTTTTCTGACTGTTACTCATTGCCAGTGCTATGTACCTACACACTATGAAATGTTACATAAAAATAAACATTATTGATTTTTAGTTTAATGTATTTGAACTATTTATTAATGCTCAGCACATATGTTATATAAAGTTATCAAGCACTGATTTATTTATTGTGCAATAATTAGGGTATCAGGTCTTTAATTTGAAGTATTGACAGTATTTCACCAGAAGATAAACTTAATGTATTGTTTATTATCTATTAAATCATGTGTATTTTCCTTCTTATGAACTAGAAACTCTGGGATATATAGAAATGTATTGCCTCAAGATAATATAGAGTTGAGTGTCTTTTTTAAGGAGGATATCTCATTAGTGATGTATAATGGAAAAAAATGTACACTGTGCTTGGGGTTATAACACCCAGGATTTCAAAGCTTCTTTGGAGCATTTACTGGCTGTGTGATCTTGGGCAAGTCATTCATTAACTTGTTCATTCAGGCATTCGAAAAAGATTTGGTGTACAGACACTATTACCTTGAGCCATGCTTTCAAAGTGATACATTTATACAACAATTAGAAATCCTTCATCATTTGTATACTCTGAGACTTGGCTGTTTTAGGTATAAAATTATATTACCTGCTTCACTCATTCAGTCAGTTATTCATCCATTCAAAAAGTACTTGTTGAGCTCCATGTGTGGCAAACTGCTCTAGAGGCTGATGAGTGGTGCTCATCCCTTGCTGAACTCGTGACAACATTGTTCTTTTACCTTTACTCCTTTGGGCTTGGAGTGGTTATTATGATTTTCCGTCAGTCTCCATGCTTCACATTCCGCTGGATCCATTAAACCCTCCATACCTCTATA
This sequence comes from Lagenorhynchus albirostris, assembly GCF_949774975.1. NCBI lineage: Eukaryota > Metazoa > Chordata > Mammalia > Artiodactyla > Delphinidae > Lagenorhynchus > Lagenorhynchus albirostris. The sequence goes on from NC_083105.1 coordinate 37,322,015, forward strand.
AAATATCCTCTGATTAAATGCTCTTTTACATTGTTTTCGAGTTTGCCTTTTGTTACCGGGTAGAACCTTCACTGATTTAGACAGTTAGTTATATTTGGCTTGTTTTTCACACAGCAATGGAGCCAGTGTGGCTGGGTGGCATGAGAAAGAAGGATATGGCAAAAGACAAGATCAGTGAAGTGGGCAAAGCCAGATCATCACAGGGCTTGCATGACATAGTAATAAGTTTGTATTTTGTTCTAAGATTAGTGGGAAACCATGGAGGGGTTTGGATCATGGGAGTAATCTGATTTAATGTGCATTTTAAATAGATAGCTCTGACTGCAGTGTGGAGAATATGTGAGGAATGAGGATACAAGAACAGATGCAGGGACAACAGTTAGGAAGATCATTCTTTAGCCCAAGGGAGAATATTGTTGATTTGGTCCAAGGGATCAGGTTGGTAGTAATGCAGGTGGTAAGAAATAGTCTAATTCAAGCCATATTTTAAAGATAGAATTGGCAGGATTTGCTGATGGATTTGGACCTAAGAAACTGGGTACATGGTGATGTCAAGATGGACAGTACTGGGACAGAAACCTAATTTGAGGGAGGTTTTCAGGTGAAAATCAAGTTTGATTTTGCATTAAGTTTTAGATAACTGTAATACACCCAAGTGGAGGTTGTAGGCAGTGTAAATCTCTGAGGATAAAAGGAATCCAGAATTCATTAGCATACATGGTACTTAGGAGCCATGGTACTAAATAAAATTACACAGAAGGTGAAAGTCAATGGATACTAAGACAAAAAGTATTTCAGGAAGGATGGAGTGGTTAACTGTGTCAAATGTGACTTAGAGACAAGAAAAATGATGATGAACATTGACAGTTGATTCAGCTAATTGGATGTCATTGGCAGCTTTGATAAGAGGGGTAGCAGTGATGTAGCGGGGACAAAAGCCTGCATCGAGAGAGAACGGAACGTGAGGGATATTTGGGGGGAATTTTTCCATAAAACGGATGAGGGAAATGCTTAATTTTGATATTTTGAATATATGAATTTTGTAAACTTCTCTACAAACATAAAATATCTCATCATATTTTTAAAGACCTTGAAACAAATTTTAAATATAATAATTCAGTAAATATGGTTGATGTTTTCCTATTGATTTCACTATACTAATATATTTTTGATAGATTGTTTAGTGCATGAAAATGTACTCTATATTGAAATATAATCACTTTCCTCTAAAGATATTCTAAAATAATTGCAAATTACAAATACGCATAAATCAAATTTCAAAATACTCATAGCTGGTAACAATATTGTAATGCTTTAAGTATTTTCATACTATGTAAAGTGATTCTTTAGAAGAGTAGTACTTGAAAACTTGATATTAACTTTAAATGTAACTATTAGGTTTTAAGATATTCTGGGTCTGATGGCATGTGCAATGTTAGATTCAACTGACTGTTTAGAATTTTCTATTCTTCATTTTTAATGTATTTGATACCCAAGCTACCTTAACATCTTTCCCTTGACCGTAACTGGCTGATCGTACTTTTCAGGGATAAAAATAAGGATCCAGCAATAGCCCTGAGTGAAACCTCAACTTCTAATATCCTCCTTTTTCCTACCTCCACACAGAGGAAGCAAGATTTACAACATCTGAACTTAATGATCTGCAGGGCAAACCACATGATTAATCCCTATAGCTCCATCATTCAAATTGTCTGTCAAGGGAAAAATATGTCAACTTTTAGAGCAAGGGAAAAAGTTGCAGATGGGCAACCAACAGCATCAGTGCAGCACAAAGTGGAGTTTATTTTAAACCTGGGCGGAGGTGATACCCATGCTCCAGGCTGCCCTCAAATTTCACTCTGCTTAGAGCTCTGACACTGACTGCTCCACTGCATCTGTGGCTCGCCGTTCCCAAGCCTTAAGACTTCTGATTCATGGGTCAGCCTTGAATTACCAGGTTTCCATCTCAGAAGCAGGGTTTTCCCATATTAAAAGAGACTGACTGTATACAGCTTGTGTCAAGGACTGCTAATAACCTCGCTCAGGCATTTGAACCTTGGAGAGGGAAGTGAAACTTTCATTACCTGAATTTTCTTTTTAAGAAGTGAATTGGATTCCATAATTAATAGATCCTAGTTTATTTGGTTCTGTGTAGATAACAGCAGCCCGTATAAAGGAGGCTATATAATGCTGATATTAAGCAGCAAGCTGTCCCTGAGCAGGGACAGGGTCAGGTTGGGTTGCCACACTTCTGTAGATTTGACTGGGAAGGAGACAGTGATTCCAAATGGATTGAAAGAATATATTACATATACAGCATAAACGAAGTCTCCGTGGTGTCAGCTTTCCACACCCCTAAAAGGGCCAGGACTAGGGTGAGACAAGTAAGGTACTTAGGGCACAAAGTTTAAGGAGTCATTCACTCTCAGGATTGTACAAGTGTCAGCTTGTTTTTGCAGATGTCTAAGAATGAGGTGCCTAGGGTATAACATTTAAGGAGGCACTCACTGTCAGGATCCTGCAGGGGCAGGATCAGCACCTGTATGACCCTCAAAATGAGTGCCTCCTTAAATTTTGCACCTTAGTCACATCAGTAGCCTAAATCCAATCCTGTACTTGGTCGCTAGGCTCACAGGACAACACTAAATTGGATGAGCCAGATGACAGACAACAAGAGTGACAGGCTGCTCTGCTGGGGAGGAGCCCACTCCATATTGCACCTTAGCAGTTTTATAGCCTTCAGATGGATCTGGGGATGGGGGAGATGAGTGCAGTGGAAAGTTCCATGCCTCATTGGTGCCAGGGAGGAGAATGAGAAACAGCCATGTGTAAGGTCTTCATGACTTGCTTACCTGGAGGTCCACAGGATATTCCACCAAGACATGGGCCAACCTAAGGTTAGCCTTGCCTACATGGCCCATGTGGATATGTGCAAGGTCACCAGGACGCCAGGATAAAGCTGTTCTCCTACAACTGGTATTAAAAACGTAGGTTTGGAGTCAAACAAATATATTTTGTAACCCCACTTCTTAATAACTGTGTGATATTGGGTAAATTATATAAACCTTTTAGCCTAAGTGAGAAAAGAAATAACTACTTTGTAAGGCTCTTATAACTACCCTATAAAACTGTTTATAATGTATATAAAGCATTTAAAGAGTGCCTGCATGTAGTAAATGTTCAGTAAGTAGTTATTATTTTATTAGCTATTAAATCTAAATGAATATGGTATGCAACATAGTTTTAAAAAATTGCATAACGTAGTAAAAAATCAAAGTTTGTTTTGAATGTTTTAATCAAACAACATTATTACAGTAGTAAGTTTAAAAACCATCTAGGAAATCAATGTTTTTACTTTTTAGTGTCTCCGTTTTTGTTATCTCTATAAAAAATACATGTAAATAACAAGATAGACAAATTTGTCAAAGATTTAAGTTATATTTTGTAGATAAGATATTCAGCAACCATCAGAAAGACTGACTCACTTTCAACTATTTTCAGAGTTTCTCAAGGGATTTATTTCACCTATTAATTTTACAACATAAATGCATTCATGCACACTTATGCTTGTTATTCACACCTGAAAATTTTTTTTGCGTCAAGTGATAGATAAGCCATGTTTAATTTGGGCATCTATCCAAGTAGGACACTCTCTCTCAACTTACACTCAAAATAGAAAATAAGATAAAAAAAGATTTTTTAATTAAAAGAATAAACAGAATAAAATAATATATCTGTATTCTCTTTAGAGCCATGAGTTCATAATTTGCTTTAATTTAACATGTTAAAAAACAGAAATACCAATGCCTTTTCCATTCATCTTCAAAATTCTATTGTTGCTTTATTTTTTTTTCAAGACCATGACTATCATGAAAAGTTTAAAATTTTACAGATCTGAGCATTGGCCCAACTTTTCTACGATGGCAAGAAATCATGGTAGAACTTTTAATTAACAAGATGACAAAATGCCTCAACTAAATTGCTAAAATATTTTTTCTCTGAATTAATTTCCCTATTATCTCTCTGATAATGTCATCAGAAATTCTATTGTTAATATAATTTATATGCCTTTCTATGAATAACGAAGGTATTAACTCAAAATACACTTAACACCTTTTTTTTGTTCTTTTCATTTAAAATGTGCTTGGAAGAAACCTTTCATGTGAATAGAACTTTGTTTTTTGTCATGGTCATAACAGGAGTATTATCAAAAAGTGCAAAGGTCTGTGTGTTTTATTTTGTTAATCTAATACTTTAGCCATTTTATTACCATTTTATTTCACTCCATGAAATTCTAAAACAATTTTTAGATTATATTTTAATCTTTGGATTCAAAAGGAATGCTAATTTTGTTTGCCAATTTATAAATATGTTTCATGCTTAATTTTATTGTATACTGACATGATTTACTTAGATAACAATAGAAATGTTAAAGATCACATAAGATCAAATAATTTAGATGATTTGATTGTTTATGGTATGCATGGTGTTGGAATAAAGAATTTCAATAGGATGGAGAGGGAGGGCCTTTTCAAAATAGACTTAATATTGCAGACATATTAATTAGGATCTTTTAGTGTTTGGGAGCCAGAAACTTATCTTAAAGTTGCAGGCAGGGAGAACATCCAGTTTCAAACATTGCTCAAATGATATTATCAAGGACTTAAGACACTCCCATTATATCTTATAGAATCCATATTGCCTTAATTCTCTGGCAGGCCCCTACAACATTTGAAACAATTTTTATAAGCCTCTTTTAGAACTAGAATGGAGAGGGAAGAAGTTCCTCAAAGGGATGCTGGGTAGGAAAAAATACTATATACAATATATGCATTACGAAGAAGACAGTAAGTTTCTTGGCAAGCATTCTTGTGGTTGCCTTATCATTCATGGCCCTTAATAAAATATGCATGCAGAAATTCATCACTCATCAAGTCAGCTCCAGATGGAAACTTTCACCACACCATCCCTTCCTTCTTCGCTGCCCTGCCTTTAATGTTTCCTGCACGTGCTCATTTGAGTCCCATATTTATTGTTAAGATTCCCCATTTTTGAGATACCAGTGAAATGATGTAATTGAGTCCCAAGTGAATTAGTAGCATGTCTTCTTAATGATATCCAGGTGTTGGCTGTTTCTCTGATCATAGATATTTAAATTTCTTTTCCTTCTATCTTTACTCAATTATCTTTCTTTCATCTTTGATTTCTTACTGAAATACATTTCCCCAGGTTCCTCAAACCTATCCATTCAACTAGATGCAAACAGATAAGAAGTGACCAGGGTCACAATAAAGAAACTTTTTAGCAAAAACTGTAACTTATCAATTTAGCCCCAAACTCCTATTCATCTACCTATGAGCAGACAGGTTTTTTTTTTGTTGTTGTTGTTTTTTTTCGTTTGGGAGGAGTGGGGGGATGGTTTAAAAATTAAAACAGTTGCAAACATTAAAGTCCTGAGAGATTTTACTTAAAAACCTAAAATTCTAGCTTCTTTTGAAAAAGCTATATGATTAGTAACCCTGGGACCAAAGCCGTACAACTGATAAGGCTGAGCTCTAGTTCCTAAAACAGCGCACTTGCTCTCGAGTTTGTCACAGCATCACCCATTTCTTCATTTGTGATACCTTTGTCAATTGTAATCATTTCTCAGGCATGATCTACTGTGGTTACCGATTTAAGATTAGAAATCAATCCTTCTAAAAGAATAGCTAATCTGTCCATATCTGTTAATATTTTCATCTTCTATGTATAGTAATAGAGTGAACTGTAGATAATTAGATTTTTTTGTAGTTTAAGCATTTTCCATGGGTTCAGTATTTGCAAATAATATATTAAATTGCAGTTTCATTAAATTTTCTTTTTTCTTTTCTGCCCTCACTTCAGCTTCTTAGAGAATGAAACATCTGCTTTCCCACCTAGAGCCATTTTCTTTACATATTTCAAAAATAATTAGTCTGTTTGTATTTTTTTTCTATTTACAGATTATACAGAGTTGGAGAAAATATCTAGATTTTTAGATATGACAGTTGGTATAGCATTACAGTGTGTAAGATTGTCTCAAAACAAAACAAAAATATAGCTGACTGCCCTAACTTTGTAGCTAAAGAAAATATTACACTGTGGGACTGGGAAATTCTCCATGCTGTTGAGTGGCATTTTACAATCAACACCTCTCCCCTTTTCAGGATATCGAATCCCTAACAGGAGGGCTGACTGGTTCTAAGGGGGCTGATCCACCGGTAAGTTAGATTCTTCCTTAAATTTAACTATTGACGAAATTAATTATGTACATACCAGATCATCAGAGTTACTTGTATACAAGTTGTCATACAGGTAACTTTTTGAAATAGTTTCTTTCAAAACTTTATAGCTATTGCAGTAACTAATACAAAAATGTGAACTTGCTCTGAGGTGTCATTTAGTGTTTTAAAAAGTTTTAATACTCATAAAATTCATCTCCATACGTTGATTCTAAAAATAAGAATAAAAGCTTCATTAGTATGTGTAAACACCTTATGTCCTACTAACGGGCTACAAAAAAAGTTAAAGCTTTTTGGAACTTGAGAGTTTACCATTGTAAATAAGTGTATGATTTCAGTTGCAATATACTTTCTAGTTACCGAGAAAAAATTATTTTATCAGCCCATTTTTTTCACAGTATTGATTCTTGATATTGCTGTTTCTTTCCTGCTTTACCCAGGAAGCTTCTAGAAAATTGGAAAAAGTGCTTGAAAGTTTTAAAAGATTATCATTTTTAGGCAATAGCAAGAGATTGATAGTCATTGGAACATTGTAGTCCTTTCTGTGATGTCTGATTTCAGAAAACATTGAGTAAAACAACATTCCTGTGATTTCATGCTTGAGGCACAAACATGAGTTCATGGTGTATATCTAAAGTAATAAAATTCAATTTATTTCAACAAACAGCCAATGCATAAATTTGTATCACTGCTTGCTTTTCACTTAGCACTGTGAGGTTTAATGTGGAACACACAGAATCCTGTGTTGTCAGTTTTTAGCTATACTTCATCTAGGCATCTAGCTGAAGTATATAACTACTTTAAGACACCACTGAAGTGTTAAAAAGATAACTTTCAATTGTAGCTCTTTCTCTCCTGTCTCACTCTCATGTGTCTCATGATGTTGTCTAATCTTCATAATGCTCCTAAAGTAGGCTAAACAACATGTTTTAGTCCTTTCCCTTCCTTTTGTTTTCATTGTCTAAATTTATGCAGGAAAAAAAATGTACTGTCTTCAGATAGCTGCTTATATTTAGTCCCTGAACCTATTATACTGCAGCATAAGACAAGATGAAATGTAAGTCAGTGTAGTAGTGTAGGTGACTGCTTATGTGATGTAATTTCATCCTGCTGCTTTGTGTTATGTTTGTGCATAGCATTCAACTTTTATTAGAAGAAAAAATTCATTTCCTTTAAAATACCTCCCTCAGTGTTCACTGATTCCTGAAAGAATCCTGCGATTAGAGATAAGTTGGTTTTAAGAGGATTTGTCCCTTGTTCAAAACTAACCTAAACTAAACACCTCTCTTCTGCATGTGACCATAAAACTCTTACCTGCTATTTACATATTAAAATAAATTAGTTTATCATATCCTTTCAAGAAAGCAAGTTTCTAAACATGAAAGATTGAGTCAGCATAAATCCTAGTTACTGAAAGAAGCCCCTTACAGGGGAAAAAGGTCACAGAAAGGAAAGATGGTGACCTAAAGGCGAACTTAATCAACTTAATTCCCAAAAGCTAAAAGTGAACTGTATATTTGTCTGTATTTTTATACTACATGTGTGTATGTCTTTTTTTCTTTGGACATAATTTATAATATTACGAAGATATAGGTTCTCTCTTGGCCATCCCTTACCATGATGATGGGTATTTTATACTGCTACCTACATTTTCTGAAATTCAATGGTAGTGCTTACTTTATAACTTTTTGTAGAGTGGAAAACATCACACAAATGTCAGAGTACATAAGAGCTAAGACAATCTAGGGTGTTAACAGTATACATACATTTAGTGTTTCCCACTGTTAAAGAGATATTGAGAGGATATTACCAAGAGCTAGGTAATAAAATCACTTTTTAATCCTTTATAAAGCTTATATAAAGTAGTCTAAGTATGAAGGTAAAATGGTAATGGTGTCTAGAGTTGCTTCAGTCATTTAAGAATAAGGCTTTGAATTAAGCTATTGTTTTTGCCCCCGTTAGAAAACTGAAAGTCAGATTAAATTATATATAACCTAAGTCCATTTGAAGTTTCATATTACTTTTTCCTTCTTTAAAAAAAGGCCTTTCTAATAGATTATCTGAATACTGTTATCCATTATCCATTTCTAAAGTTGTGTCTTTTTTATAAATGTTGACAGCGTATTACTAAACCCATTCTATGATGAAATTTTCATTGGTAAGAAATTCAAGTTCCTATAATTTTTCCTCATTGAACAGAATATATAAAGTGTTGAATGAATGGTCTCTCACAAGGATATGTAGCTGTGGAGTAATTTCTTTACCAGTATAATAGAAATATCAGATACATCTTTAAATATAAATGGCATATTTAAAAATTGAAAAATTTTCTGTGGGTGGATATAAATATTATTTCTGAAGCATTAGGAAAAAGTGAATTTTGCATTTTTTCAAATAGTAAGCATGTATAAAAAGTTGCAAATGTCAAATTTGCAAATGTCATTATAAATAAATTTGCATATCTGGTAAGAATAAATTTGAGTGACTCCAGGAATATAGTTTGCATTAATATTTTTATTATTTAATATTTTTAACAATATGTTAAGTACATTTTTTGAAAATTCAAGAAGTCTCAGTTTTAATGCTGATAATAACAGAGAATCTCTCATTCATTATTTTCAGGGGCAATTCAGGAAGTTTTATAATGGCTTTCTTCTGAAAAGAATTTCAAAAAGTATGTTTTTAAATTTGTAAACTGGAAATCAGTTGCTGCTACAAATAGAACTTGCAGATTTTTCTAAATCACATAGTTATCTTAGAAAATAAACCCTTCTATCATTAAGAAAAATATGGCCCATTATGTTAACTTAAAATTGTCTTTGAAAATTTGTATCAAAGATATTCTACATTATGCATATATTTTTCATTCATAAAAATTAGATCACAGATTAACCTCCAGTGTAAAAACATAGCATATATTTACATATAAAAATAAAAAGGAAATAATTAAAATCTAAAGGGTAAAATATCATTATTAAGTGCTTTTTTAATATACCATTTTTCTATAGTGTTTTAAATTTAAAATATTACCATTATTAAAAATGAAGAGCTTGTGAAATGTATAGGTGTCAGGGATATCCCTCATTATCAAGTTGTCAGGTCATCAGGCTGGCCATTAGGAAGGCCAGGGTAAGGTCTAGGTAACTCAGTTTCTGATAGCCAAGGGGATTTTAGATGCTGAAAAACAGGTATAAAGCATGAATAGTTATACTGCTATACCAGCTGAACCTGGTATCTGGAGAGCTGTGGATATGCAGGTCCATGTGGTACCAGTAGTGTGACAGATCACTGTCCTGTTTTGAGCCCATGAGCTGGTGACATAGAGGATTTGGAACCTCAGCCTGGAGCCAGGATTCGTCCCAGACTGCAAGCTAGGTCTAAGTCTGCAGGTGGGTTTTAGTAGCTCAGCTGGCTTGGCCACAAAAGTTAAGTTTCGTGATATAGATCTAAACAGACTAATGTATACAATGAGGGGAGTTTCTCTTTGTCATTTGGTTTAAGAAACTTTCTGATTATTTATAAACTGATATAAACTAGCTAGTTACTTTCCTATTATTTCTGATTCTTTTTGAGGGTTACTATGGACAAAATCTAATAAAGAGTAATGTGGGACAAACCCTAGACTATATGAAACAAATTACTGAACACACTGGTCAAGTGTCGAAGTGTCCTGATAGTTCACAGTTCTATTATCAGTGTTTGAATCAAGTCCACCTCATTACCTCATCCAGGACTTACAGCAAGAATGCCACTGGGGCTATTCAGTTCCTCCCTTGTTTTTCTTTCTATTTGTTACCCCGGAGTGAGAAGCTCTATAAATTTGCTTCCTACACAACTTAGTATTTTAATTGTTCTAAGTTTCCGTTATTCAAATGCTAATGGTTCTCTTTATTTCTAGAGTGTGATGAATAAGTGAGTATGCATCTAATTGGTATCCTTGGGCTTGATATGCACACTGTCCTGAACATTCTCCAGCTCTATTAATTCTTTCCCCACTGAGGAACCGGAATTGTACATTCCATGTTTTTGTACTTTCTGTTCTCATTTTAATGGTCTTCCTGATGGTTCTTAGCAATTTGAGTAAACACTCCACAGAATTTAAAACAAATTCAATTTCCTGAGGGTGCTATTTAGACCAGGTTATATATTTTTCATATTGTAGATAGCATTAAAATTTTAAAGTCTCCAAAACTGATCTTAATTTGATTATTCAAAAAATGCCAATGTTCTACTCACTTGCTTCAAAAGATAAGGGAATAAAATATGTGAGTCTGAATTTTTATCTAATTTCATTTCTTTCAGCCTGAATGTTATATTGCTATATTACTAACTTTCATTCTCGTATTTGTTTAGTCAGAATTCAGTGTATATTTGAGTGTATGCTGTTTGCTCGACATTTGTTTAGGTTTTGGGAATACAGTCGTAAACAATTCACAGTTTCTTATTTCAGAATCTTACAATATAGTGGAGTAGACAGGTTGGTAAAAACTAATTACAATATAATGTAAGCACAGGATGAAATGAAAATAAGAGGATCACGTAATCCAATTGATGGGAGTAAAAAGGGGCTGGAGGATCAAGGAGGGCAAATAAAAGAAAATAATATCTAATTGTAGAATGAGTTGAAGTTTGCCAACTGAGAAACATGGAACATGGAATTTTAAGTAAGGAAATACTATATGCATAAGTTAAAAATTAGAAAATAACTTACAGTGGCTAGAGTATGAAATAAGCTGAAGGATGGGAGGTAGTGGTGAGATAGAAGGTAAAAGATTAATCCAGGGCAAGAAGTAATTTCATGGAAAAAAATTGTACTCTATACTAAAGAACATGAGGACCCATTAAAGTCTTTAAACAGGAGAGTCACTTTATCAGCTCTGTCCTCTAGAAACATTTTTCTGACTCTAGTGGAGAGTGATTTAGAGAAACGACTAAGCAGGAAAACCATTGAAAAAGGCTCTTGCAGTCATCCAAAGGAGGGATGACAAAAATGATAATGGTGATTTTTTTTTTTGTCTGTCCTACTATATTATAAAACTAATTGAGGCAATGTCTCAGGGGAAAGTCAACATTTTATTTTGTTTAAAACAATAAATTTTTAGTATGAGCCTATCAAGTGACAGTGAGAATGGAGAGGAATAAACTGATTCATGAGCTATTACGGACTTAGTGAACACACAAGAATAAGTGGTTGTTTGGAGGAAGGAGAATAAAACTTATTGAAGAGTCAAGGATGATTTTGAACTTTCTAATTTGGCAATTGAATGGATAAAGGTACCATACATAGAGACAAGAATCCCATGAGGTAGAGCATTTCTGGAGGGGGGATATTGAGTTCAGTTTTGGACACATTAAATTGAGGTGACAGAGTTTGGAATATATGAATGATTTTGGAATTTAAAGGTTAGATATCATTTATAGCCATTAATTTGAACATGTAGAATAGTTAATTGACACTGTTGGAGCTGATGAAATCATTCCAAAAAAATGTATTCTGAATGAGAAGATAAGAGTTCAGAATAAACCCCTGAGGAAGAAAAGCATTTAAAGGTCAGAGGAAAGGGAAAGGGAAAATTAAGAGGAAGAGTATTTCTCAAAAAAGATAAAACAGGTTGGTTACAGGAAAGAATACCAGGAAAGTTTGTAATCACGAATGCCAAGGTCAAGAGAGGGTGGTGAAAAGGGTTATTAGCAGTTTCAGGATGTTGAGAGTTCAACAACAGAGTGCCCCACTGAAATTTAGCAACAAGAGGATAAAGGGTGGTCTAGGTGAGAATAATTTTAGTGGAGTAATTCAGGTAGAATCAAGTTTCCAGTGGCCTAAGAAATTAAATGGAAGGTAAGAATTGGATTCAGTGGCTAAGGAAACAATTTCTAAGTGTTTAATTATGAAGGAAGTGAAAAGAAATAATAGCCAATATAAGCGATGAGGCTGAGAGACAATTATTTTAAGGAGAGAAAATTTGAGTGTGTTGAAACATACGGAAAGCACATAGAGAGGGAAAAGAATTTACTGAGGAAAGAGAAGTTAATTAATAGGTCATTGGATGAAGCAGAAAAAGATGGACTCCAGAGCATGTTACACAGAAAGAGAAATGTCGCTTCAGATGTGAAATGGAAGTAGGAAAAAAGAATGGAAACTGATGCAAACATTTTTGTAGGTGGGGATCTTAAAAAGTTGCAAGAGTTTCCATTTAATCGTTTCTGTTTTCCCCACAAAGTTAAAAAGACCTAATTAGCTGACAGTAGTGGGGAGATGATGGGTTAAGATATTTCAGGAATATAGAGAAGATGCATCTAGCCATTATGGATTGTGGGAGAATTAGGTAGACCATAGATGGATTAGTGGAAAGTGTTGGGGTACACTTGTAGGCAGTGAATTTGTAGTGGTTATAAATAAACTCAAAGGTGTGTTTTCTTTTCCTCCAACAGTGCTCTGTAGCCCAGGTATGGGCGGGGGTGGGGGGGATGCCTACAGTCATTTTAATTTCAGGCTGTGGTTCTGCCAGTCAATTACTGTGGAAGGCCAGTGGAGCAAGATAATTGAGAATATTAGCAAGAATGTCATAAAGTCTAAGCTGAATAAGAATTTCAGTGAAGGTAGGAAGGGATTGATGAAGCAGAGTATTCAGGGTCTCAATAAATTTGAAAAACAGGGTGTAGGAAGAGGGATACAGAATTGTGGTGAGAGGGTAAAATGCTTGATTTAAGCATTTTAGGACCAAAACATTCCCAGGTGCTGGTAAGACCCAAGTTGTGGTCATGGAAATGGATGAAGTACAGAGGGAATGAAGCTCATTGGAACTGATGACATCAAGGAACTGAGAGGGCAGTTGGATGGATTATCTATGTGGACCCTGCAGTCTTTTCTACCTATATTTACTCCCTTGATAATCCTAGCCTGTTTTACAGCTTAAGTGCCATCTAGACACTGATAACTGAATAATTTACATCTCTAGACTGGATCACTCCCCTGAACTTCAGACTTGTATATCCAACTAAATATTTGACATGTCTACTTGTATATCCAATATGAATTTAAAGCATAACAAATTAAAAACTGAGCTTCTGGTCTTTGTCACTCTCCACAAACCTCCTGCAGTTTCCCACCTATCAATTAATGGCAATTTCATGCACTATTTACAAAGTTAAAGCCTTAGAGTCATCCTATGAGTTCTGTCTTCATAATTTGTTGATAATTTAACCAATTTTCAGAAACACCCGTACAAAATTACCACCTTGATCAGAACCACCATCCTTTTCATATGTCCTTTTTCAGTGAACCAAGCAGGATAAATTTCTTAAAATATGAGTCAGATCATGTCACATCAAGGCTTAAATCATCATTGGCTTCCCATCAGAATAAAATCCCCAAAGCCCATGGAGTGGTTTCTAAGATGCTTCATGACTTCTCACCTTACAATTCCTCTAGGAACTCATCTCATACCTTCCTTCCCATAGTTCATTCCAACTTGATATCCCTTTACCTGTGTATGCTGTTGCTATTATTCCTTCTGCTTACCATACTGTCTCCACAGATAGCCCCTAAACCTACTCTCTCACTTTCCTTGGGTCTTTTGTTCAAATGCTAATTTATCAGAAAGATCATCCAATATTCTTTTCTCTGGCCCTATGTGTTTATTGTTTGTTTTCTTCTACTATGATATAAACTCCATATAGTCAGAGGCATTGTCTCTTTTGTTCACTATTATATTCCAAAGGTCTAGAATAATACTGTTATGTGAGTTCCTCAGTGTATATTTGCTGAATGAGTAAGAACAAATACTGTCAAACACATGATTTATATGATCATATTTGTGTACTTAATATATTGATAAGAACTCTAGCAGAATACCTTATGGAGAAAGGGATTGAGGCTGTTATAATAATTCTGGAATGAGATTACACGAGTGTACTTCAGATTATGGTAGTGGTAGCAAGAATTAAATAGCAGAGAATAAAAACCTTACAAAGGCAGTATTAATAGAATCTTCCGGTGGGAAAAGAAATAGGACTCAAGGATAACTACAAATACTGGCCACTGGGAAAAATAACAGCAGTGCAAAAATCATAAGGATATATTTGGATACTGAATATCTTATTTATCTTGTTTAATATCATTAAATATAATCCCTTTGAAAGCAGAAATTTCTGCCTGGTTTATAACTACACTCCAACAAACAAATGAATGAAGAAGAGGAATTTAATAGGTCTTCAGATGGAACAAATGGAAACCAAGTATTGAAAATTTCAATAAATAAGAAAGTAAAAGATGTGAAGTGGAACTTCCATTGTGGATTCAAAATTTTACTTAGAGCCTCAAAGCATAGTACCATTGGTGATAAGCATCTCCGCATTTCATGAAGAAGTGCTAAACATACCCACAGACTTACTAGTTAATAATTACAGTAGTATCAGTCCTGCCACTGTGAATCACCACCTTTAGCCTCTCTAAGTGAAAACCAGAAAGGACTCATTCGCAGAATTTCAGCCGGTAAGAAGTAATGCAGGGTTTTTACTCTCATGAAGAAGAGAAGGGTGTCCTTCTCCTAAGCCAAATGGGAGTGGACCCAAAGGAATGACTCATAGAAGAAGGCAGTGTTATCTCTGTGTTTAGATTTTATTCAACAGCTATCTCAGCGGGCAATTCCATGGAATATACGTAAGGCAAGGGGAGAAGGAAATTAATGTGTATCCCTTAGAGTTTGAAGATATACACATAACAACTGAATCAAATGTTTGCTTCCTATGTGCCGGTGTGGATAGGGGATAGGGAAGAAACGAATCAATAACTTCATTTTAATTATTTAACTTATCAATATTTTTAACTAGTCAGCTAGTCAGAATAGGTACTTAAAATATTGAAGTCATGAATATGTAGCCAAAATAATGAAAGATAGTTCGTATGCAGGAATTTTGTCGTGAGAGAAATGTAATGCTTTGTATATATGATACCAAAAGATTTCTGTGTTAGGTAATTTCCTATTCATTAATGCATTACTGATTAGACCTATTTAAGCATCTGTATTTCAACACAAGCTACTTATTTAGAGGGCACATTTGAACATGGTTTCCTATATTCAAACATTTATATCATGTTTAATATGAAAGTGAGCAAAGAGATATGAATTATAGACTAACATCTAAAAGTTGGGTTTGAATAACACTGAATGAGGAAGCACTTTTGAGATCTCTCAGCATATTGTTTCACTGGTGATTAATGTGTTAAGAAACATTTTAGAAATGATTTTTTCCAGAATAGGAGAAGTTATTTGGGAAGCTTAAAACAACTTCTTGTTAGAAACAAGGGTCTTAGTTGTTACTTACTATTAATTTCTCATCAATCTATAAGAATAAAGGTACTTGAAATTTTTTTGAGGGAAAAGCAATATATTAATGAAAAAGGACATAATAAGTAAAATAAATTAGGAACTTGCATTATTGCAAAGATATATTATTTTTGTTAATAATAATAAAACAATAAACTATATATTAATATATACTCAGTTTTCTGATCATATAAAGTTTAATATGAATCATTTTAATTTACCTATCTTTGTTCCTCAAAATCCCTATTGCAGTTCTGTCCAAAATAGTAATATTATTTCAATTACAGACATTGTAAATACTTGTATTTTATTCTTTTCCTATCTTTTCTATTTCTCTTTATTTTTATTGTACATAAATTTATTTGTACATATGTGTGTATTTATATATAGCATATATAAGCACATTTAAGTATATATATAAATATATATAATATGTATAAACATACATATTTATATATATTTCTTTTTTTTAATTTTAATATGTATTTTCTCCTACAAAAAATGGGATTTTTTTTTAGTTTCTTGACTAAACAAGAGGCTGGTTTCTAATTAGACTGCTCTTATCCAACATAATAAAGTGGGACTATTTTTATTCTTGATATTCATCTTATTCATCTTATTCAAAGATGCTTATAATTTTGGATGTTTATTTGAAAGACAGATGGATGAATACAGCTTTATACATGTAATTGCTCATTAAAATGTGAAAAATATAAAGTAAGAATAAAAGTTTATTTAGGAAACATATTTGTAATGCTACTGTGTATGCAGTACTATTCTGGGACTTTAGAAAAAATGAAAGATATCAATTCAGTGCTATAGATTTTTGCACTCTAACTGGTTACCAATTGTTTCTTTTAAAAACATGATTGATAAGTGTAAAACAATGGTACATAGATAAATACTTTTGTGTTATATGGAAATAATCACAGTAAGTGTGTTTAGGGGGGATTTTTTGGAAGACTTGTTTTGAGAGGTGAATGTTGAACCAGATGTTGAAGATCTAATTTGCATTAAGCTAAAATCTTTATTTTGGATGGAAGGAATTAAGGGTCTTTCGTATCCAAAAGTAGTTCAACTCTATAGACTTTAGCAACTCATAAAACTGGCTATTGCAACTTATTTATAGTACATCAGTTTAAATTTAATTGCTGAAGTTTAGAGTATAAAATTAAACCTGGTCTTGGGGTACTTTTTTAAAAGTATATGTGAGTTATTTTTTTCTAGGAAGCCCCAGACACCCTCCAGGGGCCTCTGCAGCTTAATGGCTAAACACCTGTTCAGCCTCAATGAGATTAGACTATGGGCCAATTCTTATTTGGCCATTCCAGAAAAGAGTCATGATTGCACCCAGCTGGCCCTCTAAGAAGGAGGGTCTGATGAGCCACTCCTGCATAGCCTGAGGCAGTAGAATTTGCACAGATTTAGGGCTGCTGCTATTGCTTTTCCAGGGATCCCAGTGAGGTGATGCACTACCTCGTTTGGCAAAATGAGAAAGGAGCTAGTTTTCTGATGATTTGCCCCATTCTACCACTGGTATTCATCAAATGTTGGCTGGAGAAACTGCACACTTCTGTGGCTCCCCTATTTCCTCATTAGGCTTCCAGAGGAGGCAGCATTGAGGCTTACTTGTCCTTCTAGCCCTGCCTAGGAACTTGTGTTGCCATGTGAAGGAACTTACCTGGAAGGAAAACAACTTATTCTAACTACCTTTCAGTAACTACATTGTCTTTTTCAAATGCACGCTCAGGGAAACATGAATCAGCAAAATGTGAATGCTGAAATTACATGCATATTCTCTTTTTTCACTTAACATTAATTATAACCACTACAGGCACTTTAAAAAGGAATCTGATTATATATTCATAACAAAGTTATTATTTTGCAAAATTATTATTTTCAGTTGAAATCTGTGTTGTTTCAAGAACACCACATAATAGGAATATGCCTTATGATAGGCTATTAAATTATTTTTCAAAAGATATTTGAATATACTTATTTATAAGTATAGACTATTAAATTAGTTTTCAAAAGATATTATTCAAAAGATATTTGAATTCAAATATCTTTTGAAAAATAATTTAATAGCCTCTACTTATATATATACTTATAAAATTATAAGTGTTATAGGAAATATATTTATAAAATTATAATAAATGTTATAGGAAAAGTAGAAGAGTTATAATATTAAAAATTTAATATTTGGCTAAAAATGTTCATCAAAGTCCCTGGAAAGTTGCAAAATCATCTTTTGGCTATATAGCAAATTCTCCAGATATCTTATATTTTACTCATAGGAACAATTTATATTTTTATTGGAGTATGGTGGAAAGTTTTGTGGTAATGCTAGTTATTTTTTCTATTTTTCCTTTTCTTCATCATAGATTAAAATGAGTAATCCACATGAGTGACTATTTTTCTTCTATGGACAAGCTTTTTGAAAAAAAAAATTAAAAATCTTGGTATTCATATCCAGAAACACTGGGTTTCATTTAATTTACATTACCATTCTCTAAAAGGCCAGGAAATTCACTAAAATTTGATATTACAACCAACATCATTATTTTAACTTTTAAATAAGTGTATATAAGTAATTGTATTAAATATAAGTGGAAGTAATTGCATTAAATATAAGTGGAAAAAATAGTCAATGTGAAATAAAGACTGTCTGAATGCATTTTTTTTTTTTTTTTTTTTTGCGGAACGTGGGCCTCTCACTGCTGTGGCCTCTCCCGTTGCAGAGCACAGGCTCTGGACGCGGAGGCTCAGCGGCCATGGCTCACGGGCCCAGCCGCTCTGCGGCGTGTGGGATCTTCCCGGACCGGGGCACGAACCCGTGTCCCCTGCATCGGCAGGCGGACTCTCAACCACTGTGCCACCAGGGAAGCCCTGAATGAATTTTTTTAAACTACGTGTAGTTTATAAAAGAAATCTAAAATATGGTAATAAAGGTTGAAACTAAAATGACAGAAAAGATATACCATATAATACTAGGTAACAAAATAAAGCAGATGCAGCTATATTAATATCAGAAAGTGCAGTCTTTCATAAAAAATAGTAAATATAAAAAGAGAGATACTTAAATATAAAAAATGGTATACCAGGGGGCTTCCCTGGTGGTGCAGTGGTTGAGAGTTTGCCTGCCGATGCAGGGGACACGGGTTCGTGCCCCAGTCCGGGAAGATCCCACATGCCACGGAGCGGCTGGGCCCGTGAGCCATGGCCGCTGACCCTGTGCGTCCGGAGCCTGTGCTCCACAACGGGAGAGGCCCGCGTACCGCAAAAAAAAAAAAAAAAAAAAAAAAAAGGTATACCAGGAAAGTAGAAATTTTATATGCTTATGTACCTAATAACAAACACTCAAAATATAGAGAACAAAAGTTAGCAGAAATAAAAAGAGAATTAAAATGCCCTTTGTCATGGTGGAATATTATAACACTTCTTTCAGTACCTGACTGAACAAGAAAATAAAATCTGTAAAGATAATGATAATATGAGCAATGTGATAAACAAGATTGTCTTCAGTGATATATAGAGAATCTCGCATTTTATTTCCCAAAATTGACCAAATGTGGATCATACAGGAAAACTCAACAAATTTCAAAGAATTGAAATCATACAGAATATGTTCTCTTACAATAGCAGAATTCAGCTAGAAATTGATACAAAAAATGAAATTAAAAAATGATAAATAGAAAGTACTTAAGTTTTTGGAAAGTATTCTCTGTGCTTCTAATTAACTCGTTGGTCAGAGAATTCAAACTAAAAATAGGAAAAAAATGTTGAATTTAGTGATATTAGAGTACTACATATTGAAACATATTAGGAGGTAAAGCCCCACTTAGAAATTTATATCATTATTATATGTTAGAAAAAATAAAGGCCAAAAATCAATGATCTAAGCATTATCTCAAGAAGCTAGGAAATAAAAGAGCAAATAAAACCTAGGGTATATAGAAAGAAGGCAAAAATGAAGCTAGCAGCAAAAATTAATAAGGTAAAAATATTTAAATAAACACACCATTGTAAAGCAATTATACCCCAATAAAGATGTTAAAAAAATAAAATAAATAAATAAAATGGAATATAAAATAAAAAATATATATATTTAAATAGAGTATAAACAAAGCTAAACGTTGGGTTTTTTTTTAAATTAACTGATAATTCTTTGGTGGGTTGGTAAAGTTCAAAATAATGAGGCTATTTTGAGCACAATTTATGCTGATGAATTTGAAACTGTAGATGAAATGAGAAAATTCCTAGGAAAACACGTCTTAAACCATGTTAACCCAAGAAATTAAAAAGTGCCAATAATACTTCACATGAAAGAAATGGAATCATCAATTAAAAAATCTTTTCACAAAGAAAAATCCAGGGCCAGATGGCTTCACCTGTGAATTCTGTTATCGTTTAAGGGAGGAATTATACTATTAAAATTTCTAAAAGACAATTAAAATGAAGAAGCACTTCCCAAGTTGTTTTATGAGGTGTATTATTTTTCTATTTCTATGTAACAAATTACCACAACCTAATGCTTAAAGGAACACACTTATTATCTCAGTTTCTGTGGGTCAGAAGTCTGAGGATAGCTTAGGTAGGTCCTCTGCTCAGAGTTTTAACTGGTTGCAATCAAGGTGTGGGCTAGGCGGCATTCTGATCTGGAGCTCCGGGTCTCCTTCTGAGATCACGTGATTATTTGTATATATGTCTATATATACGTGTATGTGTGTGAGTGCTTGTGTGTATATGCACATATACACACATGTGTGTAATGATGGTTATGATCTCCATTACCTTTGTCATTCATATTCTCTTTAGTTAGAAGCAAATCACAAGCCCTGTGATGCTCAAAGGTACGCCCCATATTCATCCCTTCTATAAACCCCCTGCCCATGCTCAAAGGGAGGGGTTTATAGAATGGATGAACATGAGGGCCACTCTTAGGTCTGTCTGCTACATGAGGCCAAAAAGTCTTAAAGCAAGACCTGAAATATTACCAAAATGTTAGTTAATTAAATGAAGCAATACATGAGTATATGACATCAGGACCTAGCTGGGTTCCAGAAATGCAAAGTTATTTTAACTTTCACAATTCAGTGAATGTAATTCTCTGTGTTAATTAATAGAGAAAAGAATTCATATGATCATCTACACAGATGCAAACTAAATGTAGATAAAAATTCAGCATTTGTTTATAATGATATTTTTATATCATATAATGATCATGTAATGACTTAATATTATTACATATTAATGATATAATGATTATTTATCATGGTAAAATTTCAACATTCTAGAGATAGAATGAACTTTCTTATTAATTATTGAATGTCATTATTTTATTCAAATGTTTATTGAACAACTAATATTTGCCAGGAACTCAGCTGTTTTCCCTGTTTATATACACTCATGAGAATGTCTTCCTTTAAAATACTGACAGCTCTCCATGCACATTCACTATACAGAGAAGATTACTCTACTTATCAAAGTACCTACACATCAAAGGTACACACAAAGTACTCTACACTTACCATAATGTATAGCTGGGTTTATTTCTATTTAATAATAAATATTTTTCTCCCACCCTTCTATGTTTATTTCCTTCCTTTTTATTTAACCAAACAGTAGATCTTCCAGATCTTTCTATATTTAACAGCTGGAGATGTCTAACTTTCAAAATTCATTTAATATAATTACTCCCTTTTAATGGCTAGATCACACAAACTTACTTCTTGGCCAACCGTACGAAATTAATGAAATAAAAAATCTTTGAGGAAATGTGACTTTCACCCTAGTTTGATTTTTTTTAAAGTGTAAAGAAGATAGATTATAGAAGATAGAAATAAATTATGTGATATACTTTCCAGATTATAGAAGATAGAAATAAATTGTGTGATATACTTCCCAGATAATTTGGAGCATGAAAATTTTGTAACCTGTAATAGTTACACTCATTGTATAGAAAGATAACCAGAACCAGAATGAAGATTTAAAAAGTTATATTATTTTTGTTTCACTACTCTGTGCAGAACTTTAATTCTACAAACCAACCACCAAAATGCATACATAGTAAATGATAATTAGGTAGAGGTTTATATTAATATTCTTTTAAACTACTGATAAATGTCTGGAATTATGTTTATTTTATGGTTGTTAACATTGGGACTTAATATATCGCAGCCTAAAAAAGTTTCCAGTATAAAATAGTCTTTACCTGGTATTGTTTTTAGAGGATGTAACTAGTATTAAGCTAAAGAGTACAGTTGATATCTTGGATCATATGGTAAGACTCCCTTCCTTCCTTCCCTCCTTCCTTCCCCCCTTTAAAATTTTTACTTATGGATCTATTTCTTTCAAAGCACTAATCAACTCTTTACATTGGATTACATGGCAATCAGTCTTGATTTGCTTATCTAAACTACATGATGTTGGATGCCATAAACAACACAGGAAGAATGCTGTGTCCTAGTCCTTAAGAAATGTAGTTCTAAAGTCGTCAAGGAATTAACTTACGTTCACATTTTCAGTGCTATTCAAACAATTTTAAATATTTATTTGGACATAAAGCAATTCCATTTTCAAGATATTGTAGTAAGAAAGGTTGCTGTAGATACTCAAAACGAAGTTTCATTTATATTAATGTTGAAGATGTGTCAAGAATTGAAATGTATTGCCAAAGTGTAACTCTAAAAATGCAGATTTTGCTAAAGTATATAAAGGTTTTATTTAACTATCATATCAAGCAGAGTATCCATAGCCACTCATCTAACTCTTTTATTATTTTCTATCAAGGTTAGATTTAATATGAATGACTGAGAAGGCAACTTTCTTTCCTTTTCTTAAGATGTTATTGCCTTCGGCAAGCTAGTTTTTATGGAAGCAACAAAAAAAATTTCCTTTTGCAGATCTATCAGAGAACTCTATAATCCTTACTCTCAGATTAACAGACTACAAGTTTTATATTTAGTTTTCTTGAACTTTAGATGTTTTTTCTCAACAGCTCATATAATACAAAGTGTTATTGCCTTATGTCTTCCCTTTTCCTTTCCATTATTTTCTCATATTTTATCATTAACACCCGTTTAGATTTACAGGTGTTTTTGTTCATTTTATTTTCTTCCTCACTTGTACTCTTTACTCCTCAAGTAATTTTGTTACTCTTCTCCATTTCTTAAATACTCCAGCTGTTTCTTGCTAGCTTCCTTTGAGTATGCATGATGACAAAGTTAAATTAAGAAATACTCCAAAAAAAAGAGAAATATCCTATCTTCTTAACTGATCATACAGAGCATGTGCGTGTACACACATACACATAAACACGTTACTATATAATGTTTTTTCTTACATTTATACATTTATATTTAGTATGTATATATGTATACATACACATATATGTAAAGTTAAATACTCCACTGAAATTATACATGTTTGGCTGGTGTTGTGAAGGAAACAACACGGGGCTATAATTAAGAATGGAAGACAAGGTCAAGGAAGTTCTCTCTGAGGAAGTGACTTCAAAAAGATGAATTACCTGACGAGTAGATGATGAATGATCTGGGAGAATGTAATAACATAAGGAGATTAGTGGGTTAAATAGTGTTCCCCCCAAATTCATGTTTAGCCAGAACCTTGGAATGTGACCTTATTTGGAAATATAGTCTTTATAGGTGTAATTAGTTTAGGATCTTGAGATGAAATCATACTGGATTTAAGGTGGGCTCTAAATCCAATGACTAGTGTTCTTATAAGAAGAGGAGAGCACACAGAGAGACATGTAAAGGAGAATGTCATGTAAAAATGGAGACAGGGATTGGAATCATGCACCTATGTATCAAAGAATGACAAGGGTTGCTAACAATCACCAGAAACTGGGAGAGAGTTATGGAATAGATCCTCCCTCAGAGTTTCCAGAAAGAACCGAACCTGCCCAACTACTTGATTTCAGACTTCTGGCACCCAGAACTATCCAGTTCTGTTTTAAGCTACCAAGTTTTTGGTAATGTATTATAGCACCCTTAGGAAACTAAGACAGGAATTAAGAGTGACTAAAGTTTAGTAAGCTAAGGACAAAGTGCATTTTCTTGGAGTATTACATTTGATTGGAGTAAGAGAAAATAGCCAGATCATGTCGTGTCTTACAGAAGTGTGGATTTTATTTCAAGTGCTATAGGAAGTCATAGGAGAGTTTATGTGAGAAAATTACATAGGATTTATGTGTTAAAATAATATGCTGGATGCTCTTAAGAACTGAGTAGAATAGGACAAGAATTGAAGCAAGGAGAATCTGGTAAGCGGGTCGGCTACTGTAGAAGTCCAGGTAAGAGATGGCGGGAGTTTGGTGTAGAGTCATGGCAACAGAGAAGTAAAGCAGGCTGAGATCTGTTTTGAAGTTAGAACTGATGACTTACTGATGGATTGAAAGTGCATGATGAGGAAAAATGTTAAATGCCTTCCTAAGTTTTGAGCTGAGCTACTGGGTAGATGTTCATGAAATTTACCAAAACAGAGAACACAAGGAAGATAAAAACTGGGGAGGAGTGAGAAAGGAGGATATTTTTAAACTTTTTATTTTATATTGGAGTATAGCTGATTAACGAAGTTGTGGTAGTTTCAGGTGCACAGCAAAATGACTCAGCCATACATATACATGTATCCATTCTCCCCCAAACTCCCCTCCCATCCAGACTGCCACGTAACATTGAGCAGAGGTTCCTGTGCTGTACAGTAGGTCCTTGTTGGTTATCCATTTTAAATATAGCAGTGAGTACATGTCGATCCCAAACTGCCTAATTTTCCCTTCCCCCCCACCCAGTAACCATAAGTTCATTCTCTAAGTCTGTGAGTCTGTTTCTGTTTTGTAAATAAGTTTATTTGCATCATTTCTTTTTAGATTCCGCATATAAGGGATATCATACGATATTTCTCTTTCTCTGTCTGACTTACTTCATTCAGTATGACAATCTCTAGGTCCATCCATGTTGCTGCAAATGGCATTATTTCATTCTTTTTAGTGGCTGAGTAATATTCCATTGTATATATGTACCACATCTTCTTTATCCATTCCTCTGTTGATGGACACTTAGGTGACTTCCATGTCTTGGCTATTGCAAATAGTGCTGCAATGAACATTGGGGTGCATGTATCCTTTCGGACCATGTTTTTCTCCACATATATGCCCAGGAGTGCCATAAACAAAATGGAAAGACAACCCACAGAATGGGAGAAAATATTTGCAAACAATGTGACTGACAAGGGATTAATCTCCAAAATATACAAACAGCTCATACAGGTAAATATCAAAATAATAACCAACCCCCCAAAAAAAAATGGGCAGAAGACCTAAACAGACGTTTCTCCAAACAAGATATGTAGATGGCCAAGAGGCACATGAAAAGATGTTCAACATTGCTAATTATTAGAGAAATGCAAATCAAAACTGTAATGAGATATCACCTCACACCAGTCGAAATGGCTATCATCAAAAAATCCACAAACAATAAATGCTGGAGAGGGTGTGGAGAGAAGGGAACCTTCCTACACTGCACTGTTGGTGGGAATGTAAATCGGTACAGCCACTATGGAGAACAGTATGGAGGTTCCTTAGAAAACTAAAAATAGAGCTACCATATGACCCTGCAGTCCCACTCCTGGGTGTATATCAGGAGGATGTTATTTAGCTTGACATATGTGAGTTCTTTACATGGATTGAGATTTAAATTTCAGGGACTCCAGTATGTAAATAATATTTAAAGGCATGGGAATAGTTAAGGTCATCTAGGGAGAGAGTGTAGAAAGAGAGAAGTCCAAGCCAACACTGAAGCTAATTAGAGGAAAATATGCAATATAGGACATTAAATAAGAAGCTTCCTGCTGGAAAATATATGAATGTTAATGAATGCTATGTTATAGAAAGAAACAGGTAAGTAGGGATTTTCCTCAGCAATACATTCAGAGTAAGTCTCTGGAATTTCTGTGTTTTTAGTCTTTATGCTACTTTTTACTATTTAAGACAGGATAAGGAATTACTGAAGCAAATTGCCAATGACATTTTTGTAAATCCACAAATCTAATTCACATTGCTTTTGATAGCTTCTACGAGTAATAAACTTCAATAGCATTTTGTCCTTAACTTCACAGCCAGTTCAAATAGTAAACTTTAAAATGTTTATATGTAAAATCCAACTGAAAAGAAAGGTGGATGCAAACATATAGCCCATCCAAAGTTTGGTTCATCAATATGGTAGAACTGGTCTTTTACAGTCAGTCCATTTTTACACTTATATACTGTAGAACTGGAATTGACCTTACAAACTGTATGGCTGTATACCTTTACAAATAAGGGAATCAAGATTCAGAAAGACAAATAACCTTCCGGTGGTGGTCATATCTTGTTAGTGGCAGAAGTGGAACTAAGATCACTGGTTTTCTTTTGGCTGGTCAAAGCTGCAACTGTGGAAACCCCTCTTTGGAATTAATCACAAGGGGATGCTGTCTTTAAAAGGCAATATTAGATTTTAGTTTCATTGAGGGAAAGAACAAAAGAGAGAATATTTATTAAATACTGTGATTATATGAGATAGAAATAAAGTCTTAAGAAATGACCCTAGGGTTTAATCCCAATTTTATCACTTTAATAAGTGCTTTGATTTTAGACCAGCTACTTATTCTCACAGAGCATCAGTTTTCTCATCTGTAAAACTAATCCCGCATTTCATTGTTTTGTGAGGATTTATCATAATCCTTTAGTAACTATAATTAAGATTCTGAGCCTCTTGTAGCCTTCAGACATAACACCATTAAAGTAACACAATTTTGAATCATCACCTTGGAAGCTGGCCTTGGTAGGAAGAGTCAAGTAGAGGAAAGAGGGAGAAAATAATGAAAAAAGAGAGAAAAAATAGCATTTTTACGTTTTAGTCATGTACATACAACATTGATACATTGACATTGTATCATGTACATGCTGGGAGATTTGTCTAAGTATTCCTGTAACACCCTCAACTTTCAGAAGACTCTGCATGCCTGTGCTACAAAATGGGTGGGGGGGGAAATTTCTCTTTGCATTCTTGGGCCCTCCCTAGCAATAGACTACTGTAGCTTGTTATACATTGTGAAGAGCCAGGAAAAGGGAGACTGGGAGTTCATAGTTCGACTCCTCCAGCCTTAGTGTTAAGCTGGTTCTGTGCATCAAGCCTCAGGACAGGGTCTTTCTCTACTTCCCTGGACCTTCCCTAGTGGTCTAGAGTTTTCTACTCTCCCTCCAAGGCAGCTGACCTCTGTCTCAAATCAGTAAGTGTTTCCACAAGCTAGTCTTCTGCCCTTCCCCCATGGCAATGGACCTCTTTTTTATATCATTGCAAAGTCCTAGAATTAGGTCGGTTTCTTCCTCCTCTCCCAATGGCAGATGTTTTTTTTCCTACTGGCCATGATGGTTAGAGGAGGTGGATTTCTATTCCACTCCCAGTGACAGCTGACCTTGTCCTGGGAACAAGGAGTGAGAGGATTCTCTGTGCCCTCCCTAGTGGCAGCCAACTTCTGCCTGGGACTTAGGGCAGGATTTCCCTTCCTTTCTTTTGCAGACAGATGACTCTTCTTATCAAAGCAGGACAAGAAAGATGTTAGATGCTAAAAGGGTTCTCGCCCTTTCCTCAGTGGCAGACACCTTTTTCTGTTTTTATGCCTATCCCCAAACAGCAGTTGAGCCCATCTTATAAAAAACTGATGGTGGAGCTGGTGCAGGAATTCTGATCTCTCATGATAGCCCACACTAGGCTTTTAAGAATTTGTTAAAATGTGAGTTTATTTCTTCTCACCTACTTCTATGACTGCTTTTACTTGTCTCAACAGTTTGAGCATCCTGTGTTTCCTCAGAGGGTCTTGCCAACCTTGAGTATTTGATTTATCTGGTTGCCTTGCATCCTCAGCTCTCTGATTTTTAAAGGAAAAATTATGATGTTTTTAGATCACCTTTTTTTTTTCTCATTGTTAGCATAGGAGCAATGTTCTCTTAACACTTTCTATTATCCTAAGTGGAAGTAGAACTCCTCACCTGATTTATTTTATTTTTTTATTTGTAAATTTAAATATTATTTTATTTTATTTTATTTTGTCCACGCTGTGCGGTATGTGGGATCTTAGTGCGGCATGCGGGATCTTAGTTCCCCGACCAGGGATCGAACCCGTGCCCCCTGCAGTGGAATCTCGGAGTCTTAACCACTGGACTGCCAGGGAAGTCTCTCACCCAATTTTTTTTTTATCCAGTATTAGAATTTATTATTCTTCTTTTGGTTGGTTACTAGGTAAGCTCTTTACCTAGTACTGATGAGTGATGTGAACAAATAATATAAAATTTTGAACATTATCATGGGCCTTAGAAGGTGAGAAGTAATACTCTGAGAGACTTGAGGGAACTAAGGGCACTGAAGAAATAGCAAATTCAAACTTCCTACCTCATACTCAAGAAATGAGATTCTTGAAAGAAATGGTGAATAAAAAAAAAACACAGTCATTATTCATTCTCTGCTTTATATCTTTCCTTCTTTTTCTCTTTTTCTATTTTTTCTCCCCCCCTCTTTTTGCTTTCCCCCCACCTTCCCCAATAGCTGAATTCTAGTTAATAAAATGTGCTTAATGTATGACTTCTTTGTACTTGGCTTGATATTTAAGATTTTCTAGACACTGTTTCCATGCTATATTGTAGCTTCCCTCTATATCCAGAGAAGAACTTCTGTTCCAGACAAACTTATATTCTTATTATCTTTCCCTCCATGTTTTTGCTTATGTATAAAATGCATTTTCCCATTCATGTCCTAACTCTTAATTTTTAAAACATCTAAATTTTCAGTAACTGAATTACTACCACCACAACTTATTTGTACATTTAACATTTTTCAAATAAAAATCTGACTTTAATCCAATGTGAAATAAAATGATCAGTAAAAATAAATTTTAAGTAACACATGCATTTTCACTGCTCATTTGATCATTTACAATATGCTGAAGCCTGTACTATATCTTTGCGCACTATACAAATATAGAACAAAACTACTTTCTGTTGGAATTTTTAAATAAAGAGCACCACCTTGTGGGAATATATGCTTATATGTAATGGAAGACAGGAATAATAAGTCATTTAAAAAATAGTGCTTATAATTTATACTATACTAAATTATTAGCATAGAAATAAAACCTCATGCTTTTTCCTAAGGAAAATTAAAAGATAGAAAGATGGAATTAGAAAAATTTTATTATGCAGTCGTACATCAATTTTTTTCATATTTAATGAATCAATAAAAATCTTCTGTAAAATTATAACTACTAATGATTCCTTTTATAGGAACATTATTTTAGAACTAGTTTTTAGGATAACATAATAAATAGCATTATAAGGAACTATTAAGATGACCTGACCCCCAAAAAGCCTTTCATTAAAAGTAGGGAAACCAGAATTGAGGGAGTGAATTTAGTGTGTCCACAAACTTATGTATAACCAGTAGAGGGCTAGACATGGTCACGAAAACATCATTCCTGTTTGCCTGACTGGTTTTGATCAATTGTCAG
This sequence comes from Lagenorhynchus albirostris, assembly GCF_949774975.1. Classification (NCBI taxonomy): domain Eukaryota; kingdom Metazoa; phylum Chordata; class Mammalia; order Artiodactyla; family Delphinidae; genus Lagenorhynchus; species Lagenorhynchus albirostris. Next base: position 37,351,164 of record NC_083105.1, read on the forward strand.
ACATTAGAATATAGTAATAGTTCATTGACCAGTACTGGGGAATCCTTCATTGATCTGTACCAGGAAATAGATTACTTAACAAAAGTGAATTTTGTTATCATAATTTTAAAAATACATACCATATAATATACTATTGTCTACTTAAAAATAATACTCATTTTTCTAGAATCTTTCTGTGGCACATTATCCCTGTTTTTCTAACAATAGATAATTAACGCATCTAGTATTTAATGGAATTTAACTTGAAAAAACTTAACATATATTATGGATTAGATTGATACTGGTTCTTTTAGAGCTTCCACGTTTGACATTATTTCATCTCAACTTACTTTCAAAGGTTGGACTAAAGTTTGGTAATATTCCTCTTGCAATAGGGAGCCCAGAGCTGGAAAGTATTTCCTCCTCCCAAATATAAAAAGAACACAGGTTTCATCATCTTAGAAAATCAAACATTGTACTTATGCTTTGGGATTCCAAATCACCTTACTACTTTTTGATAACAAGTCATATCACTCTTCTATGCTGAAACTGTGGAAGAATAAAATCCATTCTGGTTTTTGTTCTTTTAATGGTTTATTTTTCAAACATGGGATTTTCTTAAGCCAGGTTTTCCCCACCCTGTTCTAACATGTTTGAGTTGGGCAATTATTTCTAATGAAACTAAGCATCTGACTTTCATTCTTTCAGTTTGTTAGAATCTTTATATATCCTGATTCTGTTCTTTGCTCCTTATTTCTGTAACTTTGAGTGATAAATATAATCTGTAAATGTGCCTTTGTGTCTTCATATACAGCAACAGCAAACTATAAAGGTTCAGTTACAAAAACTTGAGTCTTGCTAATGGTGACCAACATTCAGGTGACTCACAATCCAGTTATTCATTCTGATAAGAAACCATCTCACCATCATATCGTCCAGCCTACATGCCCATATCTTTTCTCCAAAAGCCTCAACTCAGACAATCAAACCCACCAGGATTATTGGACTATAGCAATATTTCTCTCTCTATTCTTATAACCATTTGTAATTCAAATAAATAATTTTACTTGTAGCTGTTTTCATTCATAATTTATTACATCTAATTAAAGTATGACTCTGAAGAACTACTAGTCACAGATTTATTGGATTTTGCATGATTTCAGACATCATTATACAGGGTAGTTCATGGTAGCTTAGGACAGGAGTCTGTAAAGGTATTTTCGTAGTTGAGAGGTCTTTGGTGTTTTTCTTTTAGTTTTTACATGGGCCAGGTGTGTTCAATAGACAGCAGTGGCAGATGTTTCAAGATAGAGAGCAGAGCATGAGAAGTCTCTTGAGACTTTGATTCAGAACTCATACAACCTCATTTCTGGAGCATTCTGTGGTCCTTAGTATATCACGTGCCAGTCCAGATTCAAGGAGGAGGTAACTGTAACTCCACTTGTTAGTGGGTGGATCTGCAAAAAAATTGTGGTCACTTTTGTAATCTACCACAACCAGACTTGTAGCCATGGAAGTGGAAAAGGTACTCTTTTTGGGTTCCTGGACCACATTCCAATGTGCATGTGTAGTTGGGGGGGATGTCTGATAATTTAATTCAGTTCTGACACTGTCTAACCAGAGATAGCATCAGATTCCACAGGTTGAGGGCTCAGTCACATAAGACCCCACCCCCCACACCAGATACACTCACACACACACACACACACACACTCTTACACATTTTCAGACACCAGTCAGTTGTAAGCTCTGGCTAAATAACCTGTGCTTCTGACCAATAGGCTATAGATTGGAGGTTCCAACAGCTCCCTCTTTGAGTTTAATTAATTTGATAGAGTGGCTCAGCAAACCTGTTTACTCACTAGATTACTATTTATTATAAAAAGCTATAACTCAGGAACAACCACATGGAATAGATGCATAGGGCAAAGCATGAAGAAATGGTGTGGAGTTTCCATGCCCTCTCCAGGTACACCACTTTCCCTGAATCTCCACTTGTTCACCAACTGGGGAGCTCTCCAAACTGTGTCCTTTTGGGTTTTCATGGAGGCTTTATTACATAGTCATGATTGATTAACTGCTTGGCCATTGGTTTCTGAACTCAATGTCCAATCCCCTCACCCCTCCCTGGAGGTCAGTGGGTGGGATTGAAAATTCAGATCCTCTGATTACTTGGTTGGTTCCACTGGCAACCAACCCCCTTTCTTAGGAGCTATCCAAAAGTCACCTCATTAACATAACACTTTATCACTCTCCACACTTAGGAAATTACATGGGTGTTGGGAGCTGTGAGCGAGGAATCACACAAAGACCAAATGTATATGAGTAATATAATTTGGTCATCTGAATGACCAAATATATATATATTTTTTTTTTCACAGTATCACCATACACACTGTGAGACAATAATCAATGGGACCTGGAATCAGAGAAACAATTGAAGAAGGGAGAAAAGTCAAATTAAATCATTTGACTTAAGAGACTTTGTAAATGAGAAGCAACATAATTTACGTGCTTAAAGATTTACAGTAAAGTTGACTTGGATTAAAAGTCTGTTCAATTTTATCACTAATTCCCTTCCCTAAAAACTGACCTTAGACATGTCTTTTATTTTCTGTAAGTTCTGATTTGTTTCTTCATTTGCAAAAAACTGGAAATGATAATAGCTACTTCATTAGGTGATTGGTTGGATTAAATGAAATCATGAAAATAAAGTGCATAACTGTATGCTTGATAGAGTAAGGGCTCAAAAAATGTCATTAGTATATTATTTGTAGAATTAATAATTTCCTTAGTAGTATTATGAATAGTGTCCTGATTACAACAAAACACATATCAGAAAGAAAACTCATTTGAAAGTAATCTGTTTTGGACAAGGTGTGATTGTATTGTCAATGGAAATAGTTGCTGAGGCGTTGAAAATTTAAAACTGGGGTTTTAGACGGAAATCACAGATAGAAATGTCCATATAGAGATGACATTTGAAACCTTGGGAATGAAGGAAATTTGGAGCAAAGATCTGTACAAGAAAAAGAACAGGCAGCCAAAACTAAATATTTAGGAATTTAGAAGATTAGATTATGATTAATTTGGCAAGTTTGATCAAATATATAGGATAAGATGGTATTTTTGTTGTCGTTTGCTTTCCTGGCACTAATTTTTGCTCATCATGTTTCCAATCATTGGCATTGTCACCAACTGTTAGAATCCTTTTCCTCTGTAAGGACATTTCATACATCCCCAGCTTTCCATGCTTAATGATCTCAGCCTGAAGCATAATGTAGGTGAATAATAATAACTCAAGAAATATTTTAATTTAATAAAAGAGAAGACGTAAGGTTCATAACATAAATAAGATTCCACAAATGTTATGTAGTCCTTCATATTGCATAAACATTCAATTTAAATGTATCTAACCGTATATATTTGTATGTAATCATGTTCACATTCAAGGATCATCTATCATATCTAAGTTTCCCCTAAACTCAAAACTCAAATATTTATTAAAAAAAAAAAAGTTATTCCTGGTAGTTGAGTATAAAATTAACAATACCAGGTACAAATGGTAGTAACTAATTGCAGTTGATATAGGAAAACATGGAATCATCTGGTTCTTTCAAAAACAACCTTACATTCATTTTATTAATGGCTCAACATAGGGCAGAATATTGTCCAGATTATGAACAATTTTGGACTCCTATATAGCTATTATAATCTTAGTGTGAACTCTTTTTTTTAATTGAAATCTAGTTGATTTACAATGTTGTGTTAGTTCAGGTGTACAGCAAAGTGATTCAGTTATACATATATATATTATTTTTCAGATTCTTTTCCATTATATGTTATTACAAGTATGCACTCTTTAGTGAAATATTATGACAGCTTCCAGTTCTATATAATAGACATTTACTGAGCATATATTCTGTGAAGGATGTTCTTCTTTATCAATTAAGATAACATTTATAACCTTTGTGTGAAACACATATACTTTAACTTTCTTAGTTTAAATCCAGAAATATTTTCCAGCATTAGTAAAACCTGTGGTGACTGCATAATATATTATATTTTATTGCTGACTTTAGGAAAACTAAATTTTTCAACTGAGTAGACATTCTTTATAAGTGTGGTTAGGGGGAAAGTGTGTGTTTGAGTCGTGCTAGATGTGGGAAGGGATGTAGGTGGTTGTGTTTTATTTTTCTAGGCTGTAGGCGGTATGTTGATATGTCGGAGATATTTCAAGACTCAGGAGTGAATGTTCTATTGTAGTTTCTATTTTCTTTTGTCAGAGATCTGCTGAATGTTGTTTTTGTTGCAGGTGGTATTTGGAAATTTGATCCAGAGGAACATGTTTTAAGAGACAAAAAGTGGGGGGAAATTGATACCAGTCAAACCTACTCCTACACTACTCATCTGGTAGTTGTTATTGCTTTTGTAGTTTTATTTTGTTTCCTCATGAGGCACATAGTGATGAACAAGATTGTTGGCTTTCCTATTTGACACACTAAGGGCTTTGACAATTCCCTTGCTAATAAGTACTTCCTTCAAAAGAGAGAAGAGAAAAGCCAAGGAAACTAGGGAAGAAATATGGGAAGGAGTCTCCAAAATATATTGAAGTGGGGAAGAAAATTTAAGACAATAAAAAGAAAGAATTGGAACTGCAGCAGTTTTCATCTCACCATATTAAATATGGAGCTCTAAGAAATCTTTGCATAGAGACCCCACATTTATAAAATGATTATCATCCTGGATAGATCATATGTGGGTGAAATCAATTAGACAAACATTGCTCCAAGACCCATCCTCAGCTCTCTACTTATCTCTCTCCATAAAATCATCCAGACTTGTGACTCCAAGTATAGCTTTAAAAATTATCTATCTCTACAAAGATAAATTTCTCTCAACATGTGCTATTTACTACTTATTATTGATTACTTATGTTTTTCCTGAGTTCTAGATCCACTTTACAACTTGCATGTCACAAACACCTCAAGTACATATCCAGTATTGCCATCATTTTTTCCTCCTATATTTTATATTTCAGTAAATGGTTCTACCACCAAGTCAAGTGCTTCAGTCCAACACTTAAATATCATTCTTGAATCTTTCTTTTTCCTGAACTACTCTTTCATCACCAACTTCCACCAATGTACTCTCCAATTTCCATCAATTAAATCTTTAAAATACATCTCAAACCCAAACATTCCCTTTTCACTGTTAGAACCCTGGTCCCAATCACTGCTATCTCTCAACTGGACCTCTGCAACAGCTTCCTAATTAGATTCCTTACACACAGCTTCACTCCCTCAAACTGTTCTCTAACTTCTATAGTAAGTGGCTCTGTGACATGTAAATCTGATCACAGCATAGCGGCAATGGAATACAGGAAGAAGTGAGGTGGATCACTGGAGATGGTAGTCAAATACTTAAATTCTTATAGCTGGGCTTTAGAAAATCAGGCAGTCACTGACGATGAAAGATCAAGCATTGCCATATGAGCATGGGTGTCAGAGACAAACTAACGGAGGCAAGGACACTGAAAAGCCTAAAAAATCAGGTTGTTGAATGAATTTCCTGTCATTTTTCAAGCCATTAAGAATGGCAATAGGAATAGGTTGAGAACCTGGACTTCTGCCCCTACCTGAAATTAATGAGACAGTAAGCACTTCACCCACTGGAGTAGTCAATGGAGGCTTGCTAAAACATAAAATTTAAATAAGATTCAGGATTCATAACATAATACCCAAAATGTCCAGGTTTCAATAGGAAATTACTAGCATAGCAAGAATGAGGGAGAGTTCAAACTGAATGAGAAATGACAATCAACAGACATCAATCCTAAGATGGCACAATTGTTAGAATTATCTGTAAAGGATTTTAAAGCAGCCGTCGTTAAAATGCTTCAATGAGAAACTATAAACATACTTGAAAAAAATAAAGTCTCAGCAAAGAAATACAAAGTTTCATCAAAGTAGTAGAGGATATAAATGGAACCAAATGGAAATTTTAGACCTGAAAAGTACAATAACAAAAATAAAAACTCAGTGGCTGGGCTCAACAGCAGAATGGAGAAGGCAGAGGAAAGAGTCACAGAATTTGGAGATTTAAAAGAAATAGAAATCACCTAATCTGAAAAAAAGAATAAATTGAAAAACAACATAGTCTCACACACATATGGAACTGAAACCAAATCTCTATCATTCATGTCAATGAAGTCTAAAAAAGAAAAGAGAAAGAAGGTGGGCTGGAAACGTCTTCTAAGAAATATTAGCTGAAAATTCCCCATTTTCCCATTCTAGTCAAATTTCTGAAAACAAATACAAAGAAAAAATCTTGAAAGCAGCCAGAGAGAAATGACATGTTATCTATAGGAAAAAATCAATTCAGATGATAGTGGAATTTCATCAAAAACCTCAGATGTGAGAAGAAAGTGGTGTAGTATTTTTTTTGAATGCTGAAAGATAAGATCTGTCAACACAATCTTATATCCAGTGAAAATACCCTTTAAAAATGCAAGGGATAATCAAGAAATTCTCAGATGAGAGCAAAGTAAGAGAATTTGGCACCCATAGACCTACTCTAAAAGATTGTCTAAAGGAAATTCTCTAAACAGAAAGGAAATAATAAAAGAAGGAAACTTGGAACATCAGGAAAGAAGAAAAAACATGGAAGGCGGATAAATATACTTTCCTTCATCTCTTGAGTTTTCAAAATTATGTTTGATGGATGAAATAAAATTATTACACTGTCTAATGTGGTTCTCAAAACTAATTATGATGATGGGTAATGTTTTTGAAAATTGTATTATAATGTACAGCAAGTTCCTTAAAGGAAAAATACTTCACTTTTCTCCTTAAGAGGGCAGTGCAAGAGCCTCTGGGGGCTCTTGTTTTAACTGTGGAGAATTAACGTGTAAGACATGAAAATGACTCAATTTCAAAAAGTTATTAAACAGCTTTCCCTGCTCTAGGAAACAGCCAAGTTACATTTGGATTGGACCACTTCATCAAGTCACCTGAAGACCAGAAATATTCCCTTTGCTCTAAAGAATACAAAATGAAAGCTTAAACATTTTTTCATTCCATGAAAGAAGCTTATAGAAATCATTCTGGCTATGAAAAATGGGAATAGTTAGCTGCAGCAGGAACATTCAAAGAAAGAATAGAGACTTTTTGCCTTATACATAATTTTAAACCCTTAACTATAAAATTCATATTGCAAGCTACAAAACGATGCCAACCTTCAAACCAACAATTTATGTAGAGCAGCTCATGAGAACAAAACCCACTATTAAAAAGATTACAGACATTTCTAGAAATGAAAAAAGCTCCAACTTCTACTTGCATTCATACTTGATGTGGCAGGGCACAAAAACTGCTTTACTGAAAAAAACAAATGGTAACATTTTACTTATATTCCAAGCCATTCCAAAGTGAATACCAGCTTACCACAGAGAGTACCTATAAATAGATTTTTTACTTCCAAGTTTTGCTAAAGAGTCCAACAGAGTTTTAAGTACCTGGTTCTCTCATTTTTGGCATATATTTTCCTGAGATCCCAGTAAAAATAGAAACAATCCCTCTATTACCCCCCACAAAACACACAGCCACAAAACAAAAATAAAATTACCTTACATATCATCATAATAAGGGATTATGGCTAATTTTACACTCTCCTATCTTGTTTAATAGTTTCCATTGTCTCATTATCTTTTTCTATTTAATTATACAGTTTTGATCTGTATAAATGTGTGACCTTTAGTTTATTAAGATTTCTTTCCTTTGATCATAAAATTCCTCCTGCCTGAAATGCTGTATTGCTATATCTACCATACACTTCTCTATTGGCCAATTCCTTTTTAGCTTTCAAGAACAAATTCAAAAGTCACCTTCTCTGGGAAATCTCTGCAAGTATTTTCTTGCTGTCCTTCAAGAAAAAAAAAATGAAGAAGAAGAAGAAGAAAAAAAACCCATCCTAACCTAACCATGACTACAGCACTAGTTCTTTTAGCTGAGTACCTAGGTGACTGTGCATCACATTGTATTAGAATTGTTTGTATATCTGCTTTCCACAAGGTTGTCAAAAACTGGAAGGTGAGGACAATGAGAAACTTTTCACTAAATCTCCTGTACCTGGCCCAGTACCCAGCACAGGACTCCATTGTCTGGTTTAGTAAATATTTCCTGTATTTTCTGTTAATGAATACTTTCAAGAGTTGTATTTTGATAAGAAGTCTACATTAGCACCATGTAAAACACCTGTAGACAAATATATGATATCGCTTATATGTGGAATCTAAAAAAAAAGATACAAATGAACCTATTTACAAAACAGAAATAGACCCACAGACAGAAAACAAACTTATGGTTACCAAAGGGGACATGTGGGGGAGGGATAAATGAGGAGTTTGGGATTCACATATACACACTACTGTATATAAAACAGATAAACAACAAGGACCTACTATATAGCACAAGGAACTATACTCAATATTTTGTAGTAACCTGTAAGGTTACTACAAAGAATCTGAAAAAGAATATATATATACACACACACATATATATGTATATATATGTGTATATATATAGCTGAATCACTGTGCTGTACACCTAAAACTAACTCAACACTGTAAATCAACTATACTTCAATTTTTAAAAAAAACATGTAAAAATGATTCTAAGAATGCTAGTCATATATATGTGAATAAGGACTGTGTTATTTCATTGAAGAAAAATGTGCTCACCACACTGGCGTATGCAATATATTATGTAAAGGCACATGTATTAAAGGTATTTTCTAGGAGAAAAAGAAATATATTATAGAACACCTACTTCTTGTACATTTTAATGGTTTACAACACTAGAAACATATGGCCTAAATGAACATAGTGTGTGTCCCTAATAATGGACACAACTATTATTCACTCAGTATATATTTGATTCATCCTTGACTTAACATTGCTGATACATATTTTTTAATTTTTTTTTTTTTTTTTTTTGCGGTACGCGGGCCTCTCACTGTCGTGGCCTCTCCCGTTGCGGAGCACAGGCTCCGGACGCGCAGGCTCAGCGGCTATGGCTCACGGGCCCACCCGCTCCGCGGCATGTGGGATCTTCCCGGACGGGGGCACGAACCCATGTCCCCTGAATCGGCAGGCGGACTCTCAACCACTGCGCCACCAGGGAAGCCCAACATTGCTGATATTTATAATTAACATGTACTGAGTAGTTAGTTATCCTGTACCAGATAATGTGCCAAATCCCTAAGGCATTATGTCATGTCATTAAGTCATGTTTCTAACTTATGAGTTAAGTACTATGATTACTACGGTTTTACATGTGAAGAGGGTTGTTGGGACATTGTAACTAGAACAGGTGAGAGCCAGAAATGGATATCAGATCTGTCAGGAATGAAGTCTTTGCCACTGAACACACTTCTACACTGCTTAAATGTTTAGGAGCCGTCGTAATGCAGTATTGGAATGAAAGTGTTTGTGGAAGCGTAAACACTGAATAGTAGACATTGTGGTAATTATGTTGTAACTTGGCTGAGATGATATCTTCCAAATTAAAATTCAACAATTCACGAGTTAGATATTCTGTACTTATCACCAGAAAAATGTTGAAAAAGAATGAAAAACAATTTTGAATTTTGCCTTTTGCTTCTGTCTTTTTATATAACAATTTTATAATTTCATACAACATTATCATTTGTTTTCCCTTCATTTTAACATACCATTGACCTTTGGATTGGGTGAGGTAGAGGATTATTTTATTGTGTGTGTGTGTGTGTATGCACACATGCATACACACACACACACACGCACACACCACATCTTCTTTATCCATTTACCTGTTGATGGACACTTAGTTTGTGTCCATATCTTTTTTTGATATTGAATTGTATGAGCTGTTTATATATTTTGGATGTTAACCTCTTATGGGTTATATTATTTGTAAATATTTTCTCCCATTCAGTAGGTTGTCTTTTTGTATTGTCCATGGTTTCCTTTGCTGTGCAAAAGTTTTTAAGTTTAATTAGGTCCCATTTGTTTATTTTTACTTTTATTTCTTTTGTCTTAAGAGACAGATCCAAAAAAACATTGCTATGATTTACGTCAAAGAGTGTTCTGCTTATGTTCTTTTCTAGGAGTTTTAAACGTACTAGAGATTAATCAGCTTTTTTTTTAAATCTTTACATCTAAAAAATTTTTTTTAATGATGCATAGGTTTAAAATCTATCGTTAAATCATATATTAAAGCTCATTCAATGAATATACATTTTATTGGTGTAATCGATACATTATAAAATCACTATATATAAATATATCTCCTCAGATCTATGTTATGTAAATATTTACAAAGCTTATATGATCTAATTTATGTCCATTTCTGATCCTGATATTAGCCACAGAGCTTGTTTTACCTTTCTTCTTGGCATATATCCCTTCTGGAAGAGGTAGAAAGGTCAACTAATTTAGTTTACCCAGGGGAGCCTGCTCAGCCTCCCTTTGCCTGTGGTCCTTTTCCTCCATTCTGTTGGCTCTGGGCCACACCTTGCTATTCTAGCACTGAGAACAACAGGAGATTGTAAACACTGTGTGTCATTGAATCCCTTTGCTCTGAAAAGAACTATCTCTGAAGCCTGCAAATGGGATCAGGAGGCAGCAGCTTCAAAAAATGAGAACTCAATAGATATTTTGCCTTGCATTCTAGAAGTCAGGTGGAGAAAGTAAGAACAAGAACAGAACTGTTGATTGCTAGTTTGTTCTTGTGAATGGGATGTAGTCACATCTGAAATAGGTGTTAGTCAAGATATCTGGCTCAAATTTCTCTCTTTACCAATCAGGAAACTGAGGCCGAGAAAGCTTAAATAGCCAGCCCAGGATCAATACGTATTTAACAGCTTAAGTGCCTGATAGCATAGTGGTATTATTTTAAGCTGTCTTTGAGAATAAAAGTGCTTTACTAAGTATGTTAGATAACCAAGAAGAAATTCTTTTTAATACCAGTAGTAGTACTTTTCTAATACTAATCTTAGATATTACTATTATATTCTAAAATTTCTTTCTCCTGCAAATTATATAAAAGATAGGACTAAAACTTTATTTTATGAAATTAAACCATTATATTAGCTTTATGAATCAATGAATGTTCATGGTTTAAAACTAATAAATAACCATATGAAACCTTCTTTTACTTATTATATTTCTTGAATAATTTTATTGCAGCCAATAGTGAATTTTCAGAAATCAATATTTTGCTTATAATTCAAATTGAAGAATATTCATGGGTATTTTATCATTAAATGTTATAAAATGAATATTCAGATATTAATAAAACCTCAAGGCATTTACCAGATAGAACGAAACAAAATATATGTAGCATTTTCGTTTTATTGTTCGTAGCATCATATATGGCCACAAGAGGGCAATCTATGAAAATAATTGAAATTCCAAGGACCACCTCAGCAGCATTTAATGTGTGGATGTTGTAAGTTATCCTTGATTATGAATTTAGTATTATTGTCAAAATATATAAAAGGGTACCATTTTAACTATATAGTATTTAATTTTGTTTCAAACTTGGAAATGAAGACAAATTAAGCTACATGTTTTCCTTTAGGTTGTGATGTTTACAGCTATGCAATTGATACATCCCATGTGTGACACCAGAATAAGATTACACCGTTCTCGTAATGATGTAGTGGAAAAACAGTTGTAATGAACAGCCAGTACCGTCCTAGGAGAGTGACCGTCTTTCAGTGATCAAAATGACTAATTTTTAAAGATTGTCAAGGATTTTGGTGACCCTTGCCTAATCACTGATAATCTGTTTTCAAGCACATCATAGAGCACACCTAAGGCAAAAAAGGATCCCTTATAGATGTGCTCTATAAGGGATCTTGGGTGTGCTCACATCATAGAGCACACTTAAGGCAAAAAAGGATCCCTTATAGATTAAGATCTATTTTGAGAGGTAAAAGTGGATTGATTAGTATTGTCTGTATCCCTATGACTCAAGGTAACGTAGCATAAAATGGGTACTTTCTTTACTAGGATCAAAGAGGAAAAAAGGGTTTAGAGATTAAAGAAAGATTTGGTATACTGAGTACTTCAAAAATCTCTGCCCATGCTAACCTCCCACCCAACAAATTCCCAAAATAACACCCATCATTCAAAATGTATGCTTTTGTTCCCAGGGAAATAATGCAACAGAGTTTCCCAATTGAATTTCTGGAAGCAGGTGTCCCTTATGATAGCATCACCTTAATTCCTGCCAAGAACATAATGTTCAGAACACAATTCCAGTTTTATTTATTTCATTATTGTTTGCAGTACTCTGCCCATTCTACCAGACATACTGCAGGGCGACTCAAACAGCTTGGCAGAATTTCTATTTATATCCAACATTGTGTCTATTTGGTTACATGCCTTAATTTTTAAGAGTATGTGGTTTTTTTAATTTAATAAAGTTGTAATAATAATACTGGATTAAATATTTTCTGGAATTATATTTTTGTGGTCCCTCACACCATGTAAATTTGAGATTTTATAAGTTGAAAAAGGCTACATTAGTAGAAAGCATCGCTTTGATATGCAATGGAAAAAGCTTGAAAATAGCTTCTTTTTCAATTTACAGAGAAGGATTCTTTCAGGTAGCTTTAAAGTCCTTTTTGACCTAGAATAAGTCCTCTCCACATGCTTTAATGTTCCTGTAGTAGGTAAGATGTGTACATTACATTTACAAACTTGCTATAAATGGTATCAGCATGAGTTTATAATCTAACTTAGAAAAGGAGTAACAAAATCTAGTGTTAAATATCCTGCTATGGGAACTGGACATTTCTCTCAATTAAGTAAGGCTGTATGTTTGGGTTTTTAATGAAATCTGAGAATGCTTGCTATTGAGAATTAGTCCTCCCTCTTTCTGTGACTTGTGCGTCACATTTCTCTCTATCACAAACAGCTAAGGAGAGCACATAAAAGGATTATGGGGAGTAAAAATAAAAGAGAGAAAGAATCAGAAATAGCAATAATACTTAGAAAAATACTGGAGAATAATAGAAATATAAATGAAATCAATAGATCTTTTATTTTACTACCTATAATGCTAGTTATTTTCAAATAAGATGTTCAAATACAATCTTCTCAAGAACTCTCTCAGGTATGTGTTATTGTAGCCAGCTTACAGCCTTAGAAACCATGACTTTAAAAGCCAAGAATCTTGCCCAGGGACACAAAATAGCCGCTATACAAAGTATCAGAGCCAGGATTCAACTCATGCCATCTGAATCCAAGCCAGGTGATTTTTTTTTTTGGCTCTTGTGAAAATTTTTAATGACCATTACTGAATTACCAGAACACTAGAGATCAACAAATTTCCTGGCCTAATAGAAGAAGTTGAGAGAGAAAGGATATAAAAGGAGGAAAAATAGAGGAAGAGCAAAAAAGAGGAAAAGTTTGCCAGGACTGGAGATGCAGAATGTTGGGCTCTGTATCTGAAAGGCACCAGAGCATAGTGGAGAGATAGAAGCCACTTCTCTACACATATGCTCCTACTCACCTGCATCCCATCCTGAACCCTGCTCTACGCATGTGTTGTCAGCTCTCGTGGTCTGTGCATAAGCTGTGTATCACCCTCTCACCAAATGTGATAAGGCTTCCTCTCAGATATGTCAGTCAAATTTGGCTGAATTTTGAAAGCTCTTTGGGGCTTTTTTTCAGGGTTTTTTGTTGTTGTTGTTGTTTTTAAGCTGGGAAATTTTTGCTTAGTCTGACCGAGGAACCTTGCAAGGAAGATCATGTCGTGACATTAATGTATCTATGATACCAGCTAAGGTTTTTAATACACAGCCTTCAGCTCTTTCCTATCACACTGAGTTTTCCTGCGTTCGTGGGGTGCCATCCGAAGGGAGTTCAAATTTCAGTAATGAATCTGAGGGCAAGCATAATTTTTCTTGCTAAATTTCTTGTTTCAAGATGTAAATATAGGCTTTGAATTCCTCATTCACAGCTCTTTCCAAGTGTTTAGGACATGTCCATGCAAATTGGACATATTACAGACAACCTTGACTTATCACAGTTATGGAGATTGATAAGCTTAGGCCCCAACCATAACCCCTAGTTAAAGTGTATTAAGTACACAGTAGTGACATGTCCCACACTGTCATGAACTTTTATTTAAATGACCATAGTTTTGAGCCAAGTTTCTCTATGACACAGGACAACTCTTTGCAAGATGGTGGTGAGCATGGGGTAAATTCTAGTACCACTTCAGACAGTGATTATATGAACATCATAGCATCATTACCTATATGCTTTAACAGAGTTAATGTCATTCTACATGAAATTTGCCCAATTATTCACATTTTAACTGAATATTTAAGTTAATAAGGTAGCACATTGCAAGATGGCTTAATCTCCCTCACTTTTGCAAGTTGATGTCATATTTAACATATGAAAAGACTTTAAAATTTATATAACCTGTATCTTAGAAGTTGTTACTTCTATCAAAATTTTGTGAAAGGCCAAAACCAGTAAAGAGTATGTCATTGTCTAAATTCTCATTGTTGTCTCTGGTAGAATTTGAGGGGGAAACCTTTAAGATATTTCATCATCATCCTTATCCTGATTAGATATTGTATATAAAATTGTGACTTGGGACAAGTGCTAAGCAACGTACAGATTATAGGATTGGCCTGGCTCAGAACCTAAGAAATTAATAATTAAAAAATAGGGTATACAGAAAGTAACGGTCATATATCTACTCTATATTTTTTGGATTTGCAAGTTGGCATGTGATTGTCAACTACTAGGAAGAGTGTATTTTGACATTTAGTGTTTGTAGAGATGAAGATCCATTTTTCAACCTACCTGTCTCTTCCATTGAACCTGTTCCTTCCTATTCACTGTTTCACATGGAATCTTTTCTCTTGGCAAGGGGAAGATACATTAATCACAATAACCAATTAGTGCAAAATAATAGGTGATTCAATATAAAGGATTATTGGTGTTCTGATCAAGAAAATAGTGAATATTGTTTTAGATTGTATGTCTGTGTGTTTTTTATTATTCTTTTTATGCAGCTATTTGAGTAGTGCCCCAAATTTAGCTGACTTGTTTACAGGAGATAAAAGAGTACTAAGTAAAATTTGCCTTTTTTAACCCCAATATCACAGTCTTACTTTCATCACATCTTTGGTGGAAAATGATGTGGTTAACACTTCTCTATTCAAAATAGACTCCAAACTCAAAAACATGATATCTTTAGCTAGCACATAATAATTTCCATTTCCACAAAAACTTTCTTGGTGTCCTGATTTATCTAACTTGAATTCTACTTTTTAAAGTATTCTTGTATAAGTTTTTTAAACTAACATGTATCATAATAACACAGGCTATTTATCCTGATGTCTATTGTTCTTCATAACAATACAAAAATTAGAAATCTTTTAAATTAACCATTCGATAGATATTGTTTTAAACATTGAGGCATAGAAAATATAGTGGTGAATAAGGATCTTTTCTTTCATGAGGCTTACAGTCTTAATTTATAGGTGAAAATACAAAAATACAGATTTGTCTGTCACATTTTATGATTCAACTGTCAATATATTAATGCTAAAGGTTAGTAAGCCATTATACATGCTGTTTAAAAGAACTGACAGTGAATTGAGGGTAATGAATATACAAATAAGTCTAATGTAAGAAATAGTTACAAGCCTTCTAATAAAACTATAAACAGAATCATCTGGGAGTATATGTGAGGAAGAAATTATACCACTGTGGCTGGAGGTTTGTATACAATAATGAATAATTACTATATGAACATTTATATTTTATATCAAATGAATAATTACAACATAGTAATCACACAAGGATGATTGCACCTGTGATAAACTTATTTAGGATGTAAGATTTTCCTTTTCTCTTTCCCATTTTACACACACACAGACACACACAGACACACACATAGAGTCCTTTTAAGAAATCAAAGTTGAATACTCATTTCTCTTTTGGATCACCTGCAAGCTGAATTTTAACCAACCCTGTGGTTCTTTATGCTTGTATACTTTTTGGTTTTGTTTGGTTTTAACTACTTTGGCCTACTTTTAGTCTGAGTGGAAAAACCTTATGCCACCTAACCATGTTTTAAAGCTTTCCTCCTTCCTGAATCACCCCTGATGATTACTGGCTTAGGTAAAATTAGAAAAATCAGTTTCTTCAGAATCAGGGACATAGAGAACAGACTGGTAGTTGCCAAGGAGGACAGGGGAGGGGGAGGGATGGAGTGGGAGATTGGGGTTAGCAGATGTAAGCTTTTATATATATAATGGATAAACAAAAATGTCCTACTGTATAGCACAGAGAATTGTATTCAATATCCTGTGATAAACCATAATGGAAAAAATATTTTTTAAAAAACTTGTATATATATATGTATAACTGAATCACTTTGCTGTACAGCAGAAATTAACACAACACTGTAAAGCAATTATACTTCAATAAAAAATATTAAAACTGAAAAAAAAAGAAAAAAATGAAAAATTAGTTCCTTAATTTTTATGGTTTGTTTTGATTACCAAATACTGTTATCTTCTTATTTTCACCAAAAACTCAGTGTATTATTTATATATTGGGAATAACTAATGTCTTTTTTTTTTCTAAAGAGTGAATATATATTTTGGGGCCTCCTACCTGTGCAAGTCTACAATTCTACTATGCAAAGTAGCTTGTTTAAAATGGACATTTTACTGACTTCCAGGGAATAGTGTTGTCACTTTGGTTTGTGTATGTTGACTGGTCTTCATTCATTCAATAAATAGTCATTGAGTTGTAACTTTATGTGAGGCACTGTTCTAAGCCTTAAGTTTACAGCAATGAGCAAAACAAAATTCCCTCCCATTATATAATTCACATAATTCTAGTAGGAGGAGAAAATGAGTGAGTTTCATTCCTTGTCATGTGTTTTTGTATCAAATTTATATAAGAAAATGTCCACATACATATCTTAATCATCAGGACATTTGTTCTTCGTTCAAATGCCTGGTTTTAGGAACTGTACCCATATACCCACCGGATACAATTGGGGATATACTGGATATACAATCTGAAAGCAGGTGGTGGTGGGACTCTTATATTGTAAATGTAAGTTACTCTGACATCTTTGGCAGATCATTTCACTGCTCACATTTGTAAACTAGTGATATATCTTTCAGCCTTAGACAGAAAAAATAATGTCCCAATTCTATGTAGTAGATGGATGAAGTTAATGCTATATCATTTTGAGCCATTAAAATTGCCTAAGTTCCTCATCACTTTAATGAGCATTTATAATTTCCAGTTTGTATCTCTCATGACACTTATTCCTTTTTATCTACTCTTTGAAATTAGTTCATGCATTTTGAGTCTCTATTTTCACTGTTTTGAATACTGCCTGAAAGTCTTTTATCTCTAAATAAGTTGGAATATTCCTCTTGAGGGACCCTACAAGATTGCTTTTCTATTCACACTTCCACTTAGTGCTTGCAGGAAGGCTAATCTCCCATTTGATTAAAATAGATTGATATTGGATGCAATTGGAGGTTCATTATCAAGCGTGCTCTTCATTGCAACTTCTGTCTTTCCCGAATTAGTTATGGAAGAGCATATTCACTGTCTTGTTTTAAAAAAAACTTTTAAATGCATTTTTACCCCTTTACCTTAGAGTTAATATATTCCTGAAATGGATAAACTTCACTGTATATGTGTATTCTTATTCACATCAGTTTTATTTTCTTCTAGACTATAAATCTTCTCTCTTTCTTTAAATTATAATTTACTTAACATTATTGCTAGATGACCCTGGTTGTCCCCAGTATGTTTTCTTTAGTTTTGGAGGTTTTGTAACTGAGATGTCATAATTCTCGGGGAAAATCCAAAGTATTGACAACCTGGGCTCAGTCTATTCTATCCGGTCCATTTTTCCCAGACCTTCCCTGACTGCTTCAAATGCCAATTGTTTTCATCTCTGACCTGCTTTCTTTTTAAGCTTCTGCCAGTGCTTTTAAGCCATGTTTACCAGGACTCTAGGACTGTGTCAGGATGCCCCAAGGACAGTCCAACAGGGACTCTGAACAGGCAGGTCTCTGATTCTGCTACTTTGCCTCAAACAAAGAAATCCCACTCTTGTATATCTTATATTGTGGGCTTCCACATTTAATTTTATTTAACATACATTCTTCCATTTAGAAAAAAGTTCAAATTACTAGTTACTGGATTATATCAACATTTTACTCAAAGAATCTATATTATACCCCTTAACACTGACATCTAGCCCTCCAGATTATTTTGGTGTTGGTGTTGAACTCTATATCAAATTGCAAACACATGTTGTTTATTGGTATATTCCCATCCTGGCCTTCCATTAAAGTCAGAATAGGATAATATTTATGTGATAATTTGTCACTTCATTGGTCACCACTGTGGGTTTATGTGACCTGGTTGGCCAGGAAAAGGCCACCTCCTTTTTCAATCCACCTGGCTTGTTGTCCAAGTTATCAGCTTGGACAAAAGCCTCCCCACTCTAGATAGGAGGCTCTTGCTTCAAGCAGGAGCATAAGAGTGGACTGCTCCACCAGTGAAATACCAATCCTAGTGTGATGCTTACTGACGCCTGCTTTTAGCTCCCTTTAGCTTTTAGCCTTTTAGCGTCTTTTGCTGGTCCTTCCTCATTTCACTGGATTCTGTAATATTGGGGTGCTGGAAGATTCTCTCTCTACATTTACTCCTATACACTTAAGCCTATACACTGAAGACTCCCAAATTTATAGTTCTTTCCAGGATTCGCCATTGAAATCCAAGCTCCTTGTCCAACTACCTCCTTGACATATCCTCATGAATGTCTAATAGATATCTAAAACTCAACATGTTGAAAACTGTGCTCTGGATGGTTCTTACAAACCTGATCCAACCGTAATCTTCCCATCTCAGTTTATGGCCACTCCATCTTTCCATTTGTGGTAGGTAAAATTCTTGAAATTTTGCTTGTCTCCTATTTCCTTCGCATCCAAATCTACCTTCAAAATATTTTTAGAGTCCAGCTAGGTCTCACCAACTTCCCCACTACCACGTTGGTCTGAGCCACCATCTGCATTTACCTGCTCAGCCTCCTAGCTTGTTTTCCTTGTTCCACTCTAACCACCCCTCTCCATGCTGTTTTCTCAACCAACCAGTTCTGAATGGTGTCTTAACTCAAAAGAAGCAGTGTGATCATGTTCACAAACAATCTCTGTGTTTTGATTTTTATAATTATATATATATATATATGCAAGTTTGTTAATAATTAAAGATGCTTTTTAAAAAAAAATTATATCCGTCTTCTGAATTGTTGTATCCTCAGTGCTTAGTGCAAAAGTTAGAATGTTATAAGCACTCAATTAACAATTGTTGAATTAATGAGTGAGGGATCTCATTTAGAGAAGTTTGGCAGGTTATTGTTATCTATAAAAGTGCCATGGGCATAAAAAGCAGAACTTTTTAATATAAAATGTTTTCCCAATTATTGAGAAATAATATATTGGTGATTAAATTTCAGTTTTCTTGGCTCTACCTTTTACATTTAATAACCATTAGCTGAAGCTAATTATTACCTGCATTCATTTATTTAATAAATATTTATTATAACTTTATGGCAAATATTGTCCTAAGCACTGGAAATACAACAGTTAATAAAACAGAAAAAAATATATTAATCATAAAATGAACAAATATATAGATATATAATGAAGTGAAGAAAATAAAGCTGATTAAGGGAATAGAGAGCTGCAGTGGGGATTGGGAGTATACTTTTTACACTCTCTTCAGATAGGGACTTCTGGAAGTGTTGACATTTGGGCAGACACTTAAATAATTCATAGAAGGAACTATATGAATATTGGGTGGGCTTGGGGGAGAGCCAGGCAAAAGGAATAGCATTTGCAAATACTAAGGGGAGGACATGCTTAATATGGGATTTGAAATCACAACTAACTAATCTCTTCTTCCCTTGCTCTAGTTCCTGTCCTCCTCCCCTGCTCTACTTCTTTCCATTGCACTTATTCCTTTTTGGGGTACAATATAATTTACTTATTATGTTGGTGGTTTCTGCACTTCTTTCCCAGTATAGTGGAAGCTCTACAAAGAAGGGTATTTGTTTATTGTATTCACCAATGTACCCTAAATGCCTAGAATGGCATATGACTCATAGCTTGTGCTAAGTAGATCTTCACTGTATCAGTTGACATTATATTTTGGGGCCTGCAAGGAGACTGTGTGGCCACTGGATAGTGTGCAGGGGCATAATGGCATGAAGTAAACAGGCAGGGCCATGATCAAATATTGCATGGCTTTGTAGGCTTGGAAAGGACTTTGGATTTTCTCTGAAGTGTGATAGGAAAGTATTAAAGAGTTGAGAGAAAGAGAATGGAATGGTCTGATTCACATATTTACAGATCTTATAGGCTGCTGTATGAAGAACACAATTCACATTTTCTAGGAGCTCCTAGTTGAGTGGACAGGTGCACCAATATGCTAATAACTCACCTATTGCAGACCTTGTTAAGGGCTACAACTGAAGTGCAGACTAGTGGAGTGAAAATAAAAAAGATTCTGGACTGGTGAGACTTCATAGAAGAGGGGGCACTGGATCTGGATCCTGAATTTCAGTAAAAAGGGAATTCTGGGTAACAGAAGGCAATCAAGAAAGGCAATACAATCTATTGGTGAAAAAAAAGAAATTTAGAAAGTAGATTTGATTCTGAGTGAGAGGGTAATGATGACACTAAGGGCTTTACATACATTATCTCACTTGACTTTCACACCACCACCAATGAGTTAAAACCTATTTTAATCTCCACTTCTCAGAGAAAGAAAACTGACACTCAGAGAGGCTAACTCAAAGTTTTATTGGTCAAGAAAGTAGAGGCATGGGGATTTGAATTTGGATCTGTTTGACACGAGAGCCCATGTACCGAGTTGATGATTTAATGATAATACAATCATAACTCAAAGACATATCCTATTCCTTGCATCTAATCAGTTCAACCAAATTAACATTTTTTGCATGACTGGGGTTTCCAGTGTATATAATGCTGTCCAAGACACTGTAATCATATTACTAATTATGTGTCCTTTTGATAATTAAATCAAAGTATTTATAATACAGATTTCTGCCTTTGTTATGAAATGTTAATATTTATGTTCCTTTCATTTATTTATGTGTGGTGAATGTTAATTACAAGGCAGATAAATTGAAGGAATTAATAAATGCCCACAATTTATCGTGACATAATAAACTCTTAATTCTATGTCTGCATGCCCTCCTAATCAACAAGCTGCAAAACTGACTTGACCAGAGTCATTTAGGAGTCTGTGTACATTTATAGCTAAGAAGGTGTAATTCAGTAGTAATAATTCACTGTCAATGTGTTCAAAATGAAGTTTTGCTGAGGTCATTCCCTAAGTGGTGGTTAATCATTCATTCCTTATTTAGTTATTGCACTGAAGAATGTACTAATAACACAAAACTGGTCACATGACCTGGATTTAGAAGAGAGGGTAAACATAAAAAATGGAATTTAATGGAGAACAAGGTGAAAAGATAAACTTCTCAGAGAGGAAATATTAGCCAGCAAATTTTGAGGACAAGGGTACACTAGATGAGTGTTTCTCAACCTGGTTCACATAGTGGCACAAAGAGAAAATCATGAGATTTCTACATCACAGTAATGTAGACAGAGGAGCATACTCAAGCCTACAATTGAGCACCTCAGGAGCTCTGCAAGTCCCAGACTTTGAGGAGTCACCCCGAAACTGAGAAACTGGTGTTGCAGCACACCTGTAACCTATTTGCAGCACACTAGTTGAGATGCTCTGCCCTAGTTAGCTCAGAAAGATTCATGGTGTGACCAAGAAGAGCAGGATATTGTTATCTCTCTTATATTCAGCTTGACTATAAAATAAAAGAATTGCACTATGTCAGTGATCCCTTAATCTTGTTTGTACGTTGAAAAACAAACAAGATTAAAAAAATACTAATTTGGCATCCTTAAACTAATTAAACCAAGATCACTAGAAGTGAGGCCTAAATATTGGTATTTTTTAAAGCACCCTAGAGAATTCTAATGTTGGAAGATTCTAATATTGCTAGATGATTGCTAGGGTCTTTTATGTCTCTAACTATCTGAGATTTTACATAATGTTTGGAGATAGTATATAGCAGCCTAAGTTTAGAGGCGAGTGAATATGTGGATGCATTAAAGGGACAATCAAGGGAAATCCGTAAAAGAGACAGTCCTAGAAAAGAGATTGCAAGCCATTGGCAATGATGCTTAAGAAGATCCCTTGTAGCCCTGAAATTGCCAGGAAGCTTCTCTTTCTCGTTGTGACAAAATCAAATAGAAGTATCAGTCTCAGACTTTGAGATGAGAGAAAAAGATAAGCATAGGTGCAAATACATGTAAGCGTATAAAGAAAGGGATTTCACTATAAAACTACTGTTAATCTGTGGAGGGTGAGTGAGCAAGCAGGGGATAAAGGCCTTAAATAGATTGGAGAAAAGTTTATTCAGCTGCTGTGAAAGGAGAAAGAGGGAAATAATGAGGGGCAGGCAGCTTAGGGAGCACTGTTGAGGTGGAGCCTGGCAAGCTTGAAAGTGCATTGGTTGTATGATGTGCTCCAGCAGCACACATCAACTCAGGTTGTAGCAGAGAAGATGGACAGTTGGATTAAAACAATTCTTTACTGAATGAATCAAATAAAATTATGTTAGGAAAATAGGATGATGATATCAGCAAGAAAATGGAAGTCATAATAGACCATGGATTCTTGGTTAGGTGTGGAGAGAGTGGAAATAAGAATTGGCTGATAAATTGGGAGAAAACTGGATTAAATGATGTCTATTTTCATGATGTCCAAGAAAAAATATAGTGGAAGTATAAGAATATGGGAATGAGAGAATGAGGATTGATTGTTCTGGGAAATACCCTCTCTACCAGGTGGCAGGAATCCCATTAAAGTAATACTTCTGGCCTGACTTGTACTCTTCCAAGGAGAAATGATTTCCTGGGTAAGCCAGTCTGAGAGAATGAACTGGGATGCATGGCTTACTTTTTCGGTCCCTCATTTTATCAGTTTGTGGAACTGCCTGCCTCAGGGGCGCAGGCATTCTAAACTGCTTTTTGCCACGCTGTAAACTTTGTAGCTTCTCTTAACCCACACATCTATAGCCAAAGCCTTTAATTTTAGGAGGTAAAGTCCACTGATTTGCTCACATATCTAAGCTATGTTCTTTAATATGGTTATTTTTCAATATTCTCTCTCTCCCCTACATGATTAATTCATACCATTCTCTCACTTCTCAAACATTCAAAACACCCTTCCCCAACCTACCCTCAGCTGATGGCCTTGCTTCTTAAGTTCCCAAGGATTTGCACAAACTCGTACCACCACAGTTACCAGCATAGGGACTCACATACTCTGCCTTCCACCTGTTATCAAATATGGGGTCCTCTTCCTCTGTAAAGCCAGTCTCTGTTCTCATAGATTCTGTCTCCTCTCAGCTACTCAAGGGCCTTGCTCCAGAAATTTGCCTCTTTTCATTCTGCATCATCAGTTTTTCATATTCTACTAGAGCCTTTCCCTCAGCACAACATGTACTTATTTCTCTCCTTCCTTTCTTTGCCAGCCACTGTCCCACTTCTTTAATTCCCTTTGCAACAATATGCTTTAAAGTGTTGTAGAAACAGTCTCCAATTTCTCTCCTCCCATTTTATCTTAAGCTTAACTTCAATCAGCTTTTCTTCCAACCCTCCACCAAGCCAGCCTTCACATTGTTAAATCCGAGGGCCAATCTTCATCTTAATTGATCTCCCAGCATCTGATACGATGATCACTCTCAACCCTTGGATTCAGGTTTATCAGTGGCCTTTCAGGACGCATTACTGTCTTGGTCTTCCCCCTACTTTGCTGATTGTTTCTACTTATTCTCCTTTGCTGGTCTCCCAGGATGCTTACTGTTGGAGTGCATTAGGGCTTGGGCTCTTACCTCTTCTCTCTATTTACATTCACTTCCTGATGACTTCATTCTAGTCTTTTGGGTTTTAGTCTGTATGCTAATTTGGGCTCCAGATTTGTATATTCAACTTCCTTTGTAACGTCCCTATTTAGATGACTAATAGAAACCTCAAATTTAACATGTGTAAAACTGAGCAACTGAATTTTCCCCAAACCTGCTTCTGTGGCAGTCTTCTCCATCTTAGTTGGTGGCAATCTCATTCTTCCATTGATCAAGCCAAAAACTTGAGCAACTGCTCAGGTCAAAGGACTTGCAGTTGTATTGGATTATTTTCTGTCTTTCACAACCCACAACTGATCCATTAGGAGAATCTGAACACTTTAATAATTTTAAAATAAATAGTTCGTCAGATATAGAGTCACCTAAAAATTTTTGGATGTATGAAATCAATCAATCAATCATGTGTAAATCCCCTTTTCATATTCTGTACTGAATTAAAATCAGTGGTGGATAAAGCAGTGCCAAGATATAATTTTGAGTTACAGTGTGGTTTTGCAATCAGATAAACCTGATTTCAAGTTAAGTGACTTTCTCACTTACCAGCTGTGTGACCCAGACAAGTTATAATTTTTCTAAGACTCAGATTCTTTATATATAACTGAGGAATAAAATACCTCCTTTAGAAGGTTTTGTAAAAGTCAGCACTATGACTGGCATAGAATATCATTCAATAAATGGTAACTATTGAGCCATTGTTTTTGCTCTTAATAGAAAATAAAACAGGATAGTGATTGGCTTTAGCTTCCAAAGAAAATTCTTGGAAAAAGTATAATTAAGGAGGAAATAATGTACTTGCTACCATGACAATTTGGCAGTAGAGATTTTAAAAAGAAAGAAATAGTCTAAAGATTAGTTTAGTTCACTCCACAGTTTTGCGTAATATTGCCCTTGTTCCTGTGTTATTGCAATCTTTCTAATCTTAAACATGGGATTATGAATGGAGTGTCCATCCATATAAGTTAATTGTTTTAATTTTTTTATTATTCCAAGCTAACCATGGTAATGTTATCCTAAAGGTCCTTGCATAGAATTGGTTACCATCATGATTTCTCTCATCCTATCAGTTAAATCTGTTTCTTCTGGGGTGGTATAAAGTGTTTAACGTAAAGTGAACCGGATGAAAAGCATTAGAACATCTGTCTTGTTTGCTTGGAATATACCTTTATTTTCTTTAATATGGTATTTCAAAGCTCTGTGAATGTGTGCATGGAGAATTTATGTGTACATTTGGGTGAGTGGATACATATGTGTGCAAAGTGAGCTGTCTCAACATACATATTTAAAATCTATTTCCTAAACCGCTACATGGCATTATTTAATAAAAACAATATGGGTTGGTAGTTAGAATATCTGGATTTGTTCATTCTTCTTTTTGTACATTTCATTCAGCAAAGACTTGCCTATTATGTACCAAACAGTGCACTCAGCCCAAAGTTGGACTGTTAAATATACAACATATTAACTGTAAGAATCTGGGAATGAGAATAAAGATTTTTGAATTATCAGGACTAGTCAGCAAGTCAAAAAGAGATAGTTAATATTAAAATGCAATCCATGAGAAAAGAGAAGCAAACCAGCCAGAAGAGAATCTTTAAAGCATTTCCCAAATATTTATTGGATGCCTATTCTATGGCATGCATGGTACTGGTTTTTGTTAGGGACAGACAAGAAGTTCCATATAAGCCACAACTTTTGCACACTAAGGAAGCTTCTTTTACCTCAAACTTTAGCTAGGAATTATGCTTCCTGATTTAAAAAGTAAAATTCAAATTCTTTATGAGCAACTGAGAATTCTCTGTATTCTGATGCAATAGTTCTAGTGCAGAGTATCTGAGAACATATATGGAAACTGGACAGTATATAAGATTTGTCCAGAGTGGAGGTATTCTGTTTGGTAACAAATGGCTAAGAATTTTGTCAATTTGTAAGGAAAATTGAAACTTAATGTAAAAACTGTACCATATAGTACAGCATGTAGGGCATATTCTGGTTCACGTTCAACATATAATACTATATATGTAGTTATCATGCCATAGAATGGACCTCCTACTTCTCTACTAACTCTTTTCATGTGTATAAAGTCAGAGCTCTGAAACTTTTTCAGATATCATTATAAAAACCTGAGCTATGTGGGCATCTGGTATCCAGAGTGGTAGATGAGGAAATAGCATCCTATCATAAAACTTTAATGTGATTTCTGTAAAATCAGACTAATGACATATATTTCAGAACATGTAATAAACTTAACATAATGTAATGAAATTATTGACTTGTAGAATTTAGAGTTCTAATCAATTAATATTTTTTCTGCTAAAGGGCCAAACAAAACAAAAAAACTCAATGCTGAATTTCATACAATTAATATTTGTAATTTAAGCATAAAAATATTCATAGGCTACCATCATAATACATGTAAACATTTGTGAAAAATGTGGTTCAAGAGGGCTTCCCTGGTGGCGCAGTGGTTGAGAGTCCGCCTGCCCATGCAGGGGACACGGGTTCGTGCCCTGGTCCGGGAAGATCCCATCATGCCGCGGAGCGGCTAGGCCCGTGAGCCGTGGCCGCTGCGCCTGCGCGTCCGGAGCCTGTGCTCCGCAATGGGAGAGGCCACAACAGTGAGAGGCCCGCGTACCGCAAAAAAAAAAAAAAAAAAAAATGTGGTTCAAGAGAAACCAGAGTGAAAGAGAACAAAAAATATGAAAACAAGATAGCATTTAAAATTTTTCTAAGTTGAGTTCTGAAGACAGTATACATGCAGGTATGTATGTGTATGTATGTGTACACAGGTGTAATGTATATACACATATCTGTGTGTATATATGTACATTGTGTATAATTTACACAATATATGTATATACATACATATATAGATACATATATAAAACTTTATGAGATAATGTAAAAATATAACACATTATTATCAAGATATGGATTCAAGCCAAATTTAATATTTTTGTTTTGCTATAAATGGAAGCTTGTCAATTTCAATTTCCATATGCTTGATTTTTTTTTCTTGGTCTACATGGTCACAAATCTTGAGGGATACTAAGAATTGTCTTGATTTGGGACACCCTCAGTGAATGGTTAACTAGCTAAAAAAAATTCTTGAACTTGGCAAAAAGTCTCTGAGGCATTAGAAGATTTTTTTTAATTGAAATACTTTAATGCAAGATCTCATTGCTAGACTTGATGACACCTGTTAAGTTGAGCATCTCATTGGCATGGTACAAAATGCTGTTTCCCCTCAGTTCACCTGCCTTTCATTTCTGTTCTAACTGTAATAGGGGTCTGGTACATCCTCTCCCTTCAATAAAGATTTGTTGAATCAATGAGTGAGTGAATGAATGAACCAACCTTACAAACTTGTGCACAGCCAGCTGTATCAGAAAGTAGGAAACTCAGAAGCAGGATGTAAAAGTTTTGGCTATCTGTACAGGGTCATCTTTGCTGCGTCCTGAAAACTTCATGATATAAATACAAGGATACAGATATAGATAAAGGTGCATAATTATGAATATATATTTAGATAGATAAATAGATGATTGATAGATACATGATAGATAGATAGGTAGATAGATAGATAGCAATATATACTTAATTATCTTCCATATGTCATCCATATGGATTCACTAGGATGTATTTCCCATCTGGGCTGTAAATTTCACTCCATCTGGCATGACTTCTAACTGGATGCTTGGCTATAAAATTCTTTGTTATAATGCTGTGATGAAAATTGTATTGATATCTCTCCTCTCTCCTTTCCTCTTCCACCTCCTCCCCGTCTTTCTTCCTCTTCTTCCTTCTTCTGCACTCTCTCTCTCTCCTGTTCTTCATCCAGTATGACACTTTCCCCCCGAGCATTTATTGGAAACTAACAGCAAATGAGAAGCCCTTTTCAGTGTATTCCTTTAACTCCCCAAATTCTTATGATTGTAGCAAATTTTTCAGCTTGTTATCCAATACCTATAAATGAATGAAAGAAAAGCTATATTGAATTGCTTGTCTTGAAGCAGAATATGTCTAACAGTTATTTGTTGAAAAAAAATTATGTTGAAGGGATATAAAAATGTTTCTGCTTAATCTTCCTGACAGGATATGAAATAGTAGCTCTAAAGTATTTTTTTTTTTACATCTTTACTGGAGTATAATTGCTTTACAATGGTGTGTTAGTTTCTGCTTTATAACAAAGTGAATCAGTTATACATATACGTATGTTCCCATATCTCTTCCCTCTTGCGTCTCCCTCCCTCCCACCCTCCCTATCCCACCCCTCTAGGTGGTCAATCAAAACTACAATGAGATATCATCTCACACCAATCAGAATGGCCATCATCAAAAAATCTAGAAACAATAATTGCTGGAGAGGGTGTGGAGAAAAGGGAACACTCTTACACTGCTGGTGGGAATGTGAATTGGTACAGCCACTAGGGAGAACAGTATGGAGGTTCCTTAAAAAACTACAAATAGAACTACCATATGACCTAGCAATCCCACTACTGGGCATATACCCTGAGAAAACCGTAATTCAAAAAGAGTCATATACCACAATGTTCATTGCAGCTCTATTTACAATAGCCAGGAGATGGAAACAACCTAAGTGTACATCATCGGATGAATGGATAAAGAAGATGTGGCACATATACACAATGGAATATTACTCAGCCATAAAAAGAAACGAAATTGAGCTATTTGTAATGAGGTGGATAGACCTAGAGTCTGTCATACAGAGTGAAGTAAGTCAGAAAGAGAAAGACAAATACCGTATGCTGACACATATATATGGAATTTAAGAAAAAAATAAAGTATTTTTGAACTTTTTATAAAACCAAACTGATAACATACGTTTCAGAAGGCTTAAGAGTAATTATTCCCAGAGGCAGAAGGGTATATTATATGACTTCTGGGAATCTTCTCTGTAAGTCTATTAAAAACAAGTGTCTGGCTTGAAGACTTTTATTTTACCCACTTTTAAAAAGTGTAATTTAGTTATCCTTTTGCTTTTTCATTTTCAATTATTTTCTGTAAAAATTCAAGTGCTTGAGATAGCTGGCATTAAACCTTCTAGAGTTAATATCGTTAATTTACTTCTGTTGGTGAAAGATATATCTTGAGAGATTTTAGGGAGTGGTTTGTGTGTAACAATTGAAACAGACATATTATTTACCCATCATGTGTCAAACATTGGCTGAAAACCAGTTGCTACCATCAGCACGTTACATTTTGTTTTACATAGTAATACTGTACTTTTTTTACTTTTAAGTTAATAATTAAAATAGTCTTATTTTAAATCAGAGACAATTAAACTAAGTATGAAATTTCTTGACAAGCCACAGCCATCCTGGAAAGCTATTTGGAAAGCTAACCAAAAGTATGAGAATATGCCTCTACATTTCATAAATTTTTATTTTTTATTTTATTTTTTAATTTATTTTATTTTTGGCTGCTTTGGGTCTTCGTTGCTGTGCGCAGGCTTTTCTCTAGTTGCGGCAAGCAGGGGCTACTCTTCGTTGTGGTGCGCAGGCTTCTCATTGTGGTGGCTTCTCTTGTTGCAGAGCACAGGCTGTAGGCATGCGGGCTTCAGTAGTTGTGGCATGTGGGCTCAGTAGTTGTGGCTCACAGGCTCTAGAGCGCAGGCTTAGTAGTTGTGGTTCAGGGGCTTAGTAGCTGCACGGCATGTGGGATCTTCCCGGACCAGGGCTCGAATCTGTGTCCCTTCCATTGGCAGGCGGATTCGTAACCACTGCGCCACCAGGGAAGCCCTCATATAATTTTAGAAGACAAGTATGTTCTAATTTTACTTGATTTCTTAGGAATAGGGTGTTCATAGACTGTCTCTTTACTAATTTCACTTGAACAAATGTTTCTATATGAAAACAAACACACACCTAGCGGACTTACTTCTTATGCCCTGAAATGTTTTCAGCCATATTTTCCCAACTGTTCTATTTCTATGCCATCTCACATCTTTTCACACATGGATACTTCTCTTTGGAAAGACTTCAACCTCCTATTTTGGCGAGGGTCACTCTGATAAATCCCTTGAATTAGATGCTTTTCAAATGACCTCACTTAGTCTCCTTTAGGTTAAGTCAGTCGTATTAATTAAACTGCATTTCAGTTGTCTTGCTAGTTAACTGTCTCTTACTAATTGATGTTTCTCCCACCAAATTTAAAGTTCCTTGAGCACAGATATTGTGTCTTTTATAGGTGTGCCCCTAGCATCTGGAAACAGTACCAGGCCTCTATAACCAAAATGGATAAGGTAGGATTCTGTATCCTAGCAATTTTCAGAACTGGGCACCACTTTTATTATTGCTACTAGGCAGAGAGAGAAAGTTGAGTTGTCTCCAAATAGACCTTCAGAACAATGAAATAATGTTATTATCGTAAATAGCCTACATAGAAAAAAGAAAAGTTTGGGGAAGAATATATACTTTGGCAATTTCAACGACATTTAGAATAAAGCAGTATGCTTAAAATAATTATGTATTAACACTATTTCTCCTTCCTCATTCTTTCAACATTAATTCATACTGCTTTCCTCCCCTCTCCACAAAAGAAATATGAAAAAGAAAGAACATATATTCTTATTGACCAAATACTTCAGATTTCCTAGCTTATATAGTTTGCTGGATTATGCAAATTTAGCAAATATATGAGATTATTCCAGGAATATGTGATATTATACCAGAAATATTTGATTTATTGTCTATTCTACAATAATAATAAGAAATATAGTGAGTCATTTGATCTAAATTATACCAGAACCAACTTACACGTAAGCATAAAAGTAAATGGGGGTTATAGTTGTACCATAATAATCTACTTGGCAAACAAAATTTTCCTTTAAATCCTGGGTTCCCAAGAAGCTTCAGGTTTGTTTTTGAGACATTTTTTCCACTCACAACTCTTGAGAGTATGAGTTACATGGTCCCACCCACCATAAGAGGAATTATTATCCCAACATTAATTTCAAGGGGGAAGAACCAAAAATTTATATATACATCACTGATTACCACAGCTAATATGTGTATATAGTTACTTTATTTGAGAATCAATGGAATAAACCCCATGTGGGCTAAGAAATCAGAAGGGTAAAAATGATTAATTTGAAAAACAAAATAATATGGCCAATTAAAA
This sequence comes from Lagenorhynchus albirostris, assembly GCF_949774975.1. Taxonomy (NCBI): domain Eukaryota; kingdom Metazoa; phylum Chordata; class Mammalia; order Artiodactyla; family Delphinidae; genus Lagenorhynchus; species Lagenorhynchus albirostris. The sequence goes on from NC_083105.1 coordinate 37,382,375, forward strand.
TAATAATGGAAAACATGACTTTTCAAGTAAACTTGCAGTGATAATTAGAGTTGTAGTTAAGGAGACTAATCATCTTAGCAAATAATACATACTTTATACAGGAAAAAACATTTTTAAAAAATAATTATTTGTGCTTAAAGAAAAAAAGGATGGGAGCACATCAAAGGGTAACAGGATCCACCCTGAAGGATCTCCCAGTGGCCAATGCTGGGACAATTTAAGCATCAAATAAATGGTATTATAACCCAAAGTATAAAATAAATATACCTGAGTCCATGCCAATATAAATAAATGATCGAAAAAATAATCGGATGAGAGAGGCAAATCTTCTGTACAGAAGAATTCCGTGTAACATATGTACCTACTCCCACCTCCAGGAGGTAAAGCTCAATTTCACCCCTCCCTATCACTTCTTTGAGAGCACGCTAATGACTAACTTCCAAAGAACAGAGTATGGAAAGGGAAAAATAGTAACTTTACAGTTGAAAAACCTAACAAATATTACTTTAACCAAGTGATGAAGGTTAACATCGCTAGTAATATGTGGATATCATGTATACCCAGTATGATGTGATGAGGTCACTTCATTAATATGAGGTGATGAGAAAGTCACTTCACCCCTGTGGTATTCTTTTCCAAAACCCATAACCCTAGTTTAATCTTGAGGAAAACATCAGAAAAAATAATATAAGCATCAGATCAGGAGATATCCTACAGAATACTTGACCAGAAATTCTTGATAGTCTTCTAGAGACGATCAAGATCATGAAAAACAAGGAAAAGCCAAGAAGCTGTCACAGCCCAGAGGAAACTAGGGAACCATAGAAACTAAATAAATGTGGTACCATAGATTAGAACCTAGGATAGAAAAGGGACATTAATGAAAAGACTAGTGAAATCCAAGCAAAGCCTAGTTTAGTGAATAGTAATGTACCATATCAGTTTATTAGTTTTACCAAATGTACCATAGAAATGTAAGATGTTAACAATTACATAAATTGGGTGAGGGATATAGGAACTCTTCATACTATCTTTGCAACTTTTCTATAAATCTAAAATTATCCCCCAATTGAACACTTATTTAACAAGTTATCTTCTGATTTATTTAGCAGCTTGCTAAGTAAACAATTACCTACTTACATAATTTACCATAATATAGGAATCCCATCTAAGGAAATGAAAATTTTTTCTACTTCCTCCCCATTGATATTATAAATTTGAATCATGACTAGACAATCAAAAGTAAAAATGAATAATAATTTAAGTTTTAAGAGCTCATCACCATCATATTACTTTTATAGTCTTCAGGTTCAAAGGAGGTGGTTCCTGGTTCTTGATTGTAAATAACTATGTCATCTTAGATACGTTCACAAAGACACCACTTTTGGTTCATTCTAGTCTCTGTCCTCCTGAAGTCTCCGCCTTTGAATGATGTGTAAATGGAACATTTATTTTTACCTCTAAAAAGTGTAAAGTCATCTGAATATGATCTTTTATACAGACTGAATAATCTGTGTGAAAAGACATAGAAAAATGAACATGCATTGCAACACAGCCTAAATATTTGTAATCAATATTTTTAGATCTTGGGTCAAAAATTTTCATGTATCTAAAATATGTTTTATTAATTGCTTTCTATATACATGAGTTAAAGTTGTAATTATTTAAAACACATGTATGGTACTTTTTAAAGCATTAATTGTGAAATAATTTTTTGAGTTAATGTGGGGGAAATAAGAAAACAATGATTACATTCATATTCATGATGTTCTTTAAGAGTTTAGAAAAGTAAAAATAATTGAAGCATTTTATTTGATAAAGTGCCTAGTATTATATAGCCTTACTGAATTATATGCCTTGCCCCTGAATGTCCTAGCCAGCTAAAATATGACTTGATCTATACATTTTAAAAAGAACTGTTCATTAAAAAAAAAAAAGGCTTTAAAATTTAAAATCTCGTTGGACAGACTGGGATTAACAAAGAGATTTAGAAACATACAGAAATAATCATGGTGAAATAATAATTTGTTACTAGATACAGTTTTAAACAGTATAGGAAGCATGCTTCAGGTTAGTCAGAAGAGGTCCTCTGAATTACACTGTGCATGCTTCCCTGAAATGAAACTGTATGTTATTGGTTAACCAGGATATTTAGCATAATCACTCTGCTAGACTGTGGTGGAGGGAGGTGATTATCACTGAGAACAGATGGGCAGGTCCACAGCACTGCCAGATTCTGCACAAGCTCCATTTATTGTTGGTTCTTGCTTTTTTTCCTTCGGTGTTTAAATTTTTTTTTTAAACATTGTATGTTCTAAAGAACTAGCTGCACAAAAGGTCAGTAGCCGATGACCTTTCAGCTTAGATTTCAAATGTAGGAGAAAGATTCAAAATGCTATCACTGTGTATCTAAGAAGGATGGGGCAGATTTCATTTTACCCTCTAGCCTCCCTCAATGCATGCACGGATTTATCTGTACGCTAAGCTCTCTGCTCTGCATCTCTAGCTCCTTGTGGATTATATTGTCTCTCTGATCAGAAATGATTTTCTCGGATATGAACACCGTTTCTGGCTCCCCTAAAGTGCATCCTCCTAATGGGACCCGGTTTTACACTTTTCAAGTAAGTGTGCTTTAAATGGCTTCACTACTTAGGAAGTTAATATATAGTCAAACTTTTAATAAAGAGAAAAGTAAGGGAAGGAGAACTGCAAAGTGTGAAAGTATTAAAGGGGATGTAAGATATAGATAACGTGCATGTCAGTTTAATCTGTTTTTTTTAATATGGAGATGAGATGGCGTTAGGATTCTCTGTGAGTTCAAGCAAAATAATAGTGAACCCTTAATTTTCACAAGGATTCTTAAATCTGCTACTGTATCATCTTTTGAGAGTTTATGAGTTATTCTCTTGAAGTTGTTATTTATGGATGTAATATGGTGAAAATTACAGAGTTACTTCCCTGATATATCACAGAAAGGGTAGAATTAAAAGACATTTTAGGGAACTTTGCAAACTATCTTCTCTGGGCTTAGAAAAATGTTTTGTATTTCATATACATAGCTTAACATAACTCCTGTTATTTAATTTTGTTATGTGTGCAATATACAATCAATAATACAGTAGCTTAAGTACCAGGTTTAGTATGCTTTTCAATTTGAGATAAAGTAGAAACTCATTAAGATGGAAGATTTTGTGTTATCAAAAAGTCAAAATAATTTACAATATAAATGTAAATGTGAGTTACAAAGCTGTTACCTACTAAATATATTTCAACTGCCTGTGAATAAATCAGTCATCAGTCTAGAAAATGGTTGTCTAAAGTAAATCATATTCTATTTCATTTTTATCCTCAAATTGCATTTTTCAGTACTAAGGATTACTTTGCAATTCAGTCATATCATCATTAGATTAAAAGGAAAAATGAAACTCTTCTCTTCGTATATTTTACACTATGGGAATATAAACAGCCTAACATTTAATTATTTTAGCTATATAGTTATAATGCACTGAAAAAATAAGTGCAAAGACCTAGAGAATTAATATAGTATAGGCAGCATGAATTCTTTTGAAAGGGGGCTCTGAATAAATGCACATCTGATTGATTAAAGTCTCTTGCCTTTGCAAACTATAGCAGTAGCTATAATTACTCTCTCCCCCCCTTCTTATACTTCTGTTTTTAATTCTGTCGCCTCTCCTGCCTTACACTGATGTCTACTGGTAGCGCAAGTCTGTGCTGTTACAGAATATATTTACTTCCCAGTGGCGATCAGCTTATTGTGGCAGTGACTCAGAATGCAATTGCCCCGGGGCTGCTCTACAGAATTATTACTTTTTTCTTCTCCATACACTGAGATACAAACACTCCTTACAATATATCCCATAGCTGCCTCTTAGGGGCAGCTTTTGACATTGGGTATTCTGCTTCAGTCTCTTAAAGTTTAAGGGTCAGTGAATTCCGTAGCTCAGTCATGACACAGGCTTTTTACAATTCTTTCAGTAGATCTTGCTGACACATTTCCTGGCAGGTGATTTTCTTTGAAAACACACTAGAATGATTTTTAACCACTTATTTTTTTGTTGATGTTATAACAATTCATGTAAAAACACTAGGATTTCAGATAAAATATAAATGTTGGCAAATATGAACTCTGTTCTCCTACAGTTTTAAAATCAGAAAATGGTATTTGATCCTGACATTCATGATAACAGGCAATGTGTGTTTAACTTTTTGTTGCTATTGTTTGTTTTTGCTTTTGGTGGAAGAGAAGGAAGAAAGAAGGATGGTTTTTAAAGCATGAATATAAAGGTTTTTAAGAGTTGACTCTTTGCTTTTATTTTCAAAGGACTGAATTAAACAGAATTATTTTTCTTATATATATATATTAACCTATTTAATGCGTTATACTTTCTTTGGTTGAAATACTGTCATGAGAAATGAGATGCTGTAAAAGTAACAAACCGTTCGTCAAAAAATGTATCTTGTGGAAATGATTAGTTAAATTTTCAAAAGTGGTTCTCATTATAGAATGGCATAAATGCATTTCTGAAATGATTCTGCATCAAGGAATTGAGACTTTAATGCTTACTTTCTTAAAATTATTCTTGCACAAGAGTTAACATATGCAAAAACATTTAAGATAGCTTAGCATGAATGATACTGAGTTTCAGTTCCATCTTCTCATCAAATGTTTAAACTAGCTTGTCATTTTTGCTGAAATTGTACAATATTAAATTTTAAAAGTAAGGTACAGAATGTATTTGACCTGAAGTGTTCAAAGGTAAAAAGACAACAAATAAGAAGCTGAAGGATATTCTAATTACAAGCCTTTCTTTTTCATTGTATTTTAATTTAGCCAAATACATTCATACTTCTACACACACATGCAAATACTATTTTGTATAGACTAACACTTGATTTAAATTAATTTCCTTATAAATGAGACCTCACTTCAATATTCCGTGAAGATAGTTGTGTCTGCATGTTTCTATTCAGAGGTTCTTAGACCCTGGGTGATGCCAACACCCAATTTGCACTATATATTTTGTGCATAACTTATCACCCAAAATCAAATTTTAGAGTATAGTTGCCTAGAATGATTTTTGATTGGCGAAAATTAAAATTAATTATAATATTTGTATGTATTAGAACTGTCAATTTATGGGACTCAAATATGTACAAATGGGAAACCTACCTTCAAACAAAATTATATTTTATATATATATATATGTGAATGCAGTAAAAATTCTTTTAAATTTTATGTCTATAAAAATGATGTCCCACAGCTCGGTGCTTTGTGACCACCTAGAGGGGTGGGATAGGGAGGGTGGGAGGGAGGGAGATGCAAGAGGGAAGAGATATGGAGATATATGTATATATAACTGATTCACTTTGTTATAAAGCAGAAACTAACACACCATTGTAAAGCAATTATACTCCAATAAAGAGGTTAAAAAAACAATTATGTCCCAACATCATTTCACATTTAGCTCTATTTTTGCAAGCAAAACCATTTAATAATGCTTTACTAAACTTCTAGATTAGCTAATCATGACTTAATGTGTTAATTCTCCCAGAGGTATTGATGAGCAACACGCTACCCCCTCATTTCCTAGAGATTAAGTATCTTCACCTAGACATTTTCAAAGTCTGCCCAGTCCTAAGATTTCATGGGAGTTTGTCAGTAGTTGCTAGAGACAGTAGGGAAGAGGAATACATTCTTTTGAGGTTCTTAATGTTTTCTTATTCTACATTTACCTATTTTATTCATTGGAGCTTTATGCAAGCTTTCATGAACTACAACAATAACAAACAGTATACTACTATCAAAAACAAAGCAAAAGTGGTTTGTAAACCACTTCCTCAAACCAAAGGAATATATTTCTGATGGGAGCAGTTTTGATCTATTGAATCCACAGAGCAATTATTTCTGCTTAGAATACATTTCTTTGCCATTTCATCCTAGTATTAATAACATTAACTGCCAAGAACGTGTGTAAAAGTCTTTGACTGTTGCCCCCTGGTATCCACTGAAGACAAGAGAATGACACTTTGTCACAAAATATGGAAACACATTAATCTGCCATTTCCATGTTTAAAATACTTTATGGGGGCTTCCCTGGTGGCACAGTGATTGAGAGTCCGCCTGCCGATGCAGGGGACACGGGTTTGTGCCCCGGTCTGAGAAGATCCCACATGCCGCGGAGCAGCTGGGCCCGTGAGCCATGGCCGCTGGGCCTGCGCGTCCGGAGCCTGCGCTCCGCAATGGAAGAGGCCACAGGAGTGAGAGGCCCGCATACCACAAAAAAAAAAAAAAAAATACTTTGTGTATCCCCTGTCCTTAAAGGATAAAATTCACTTCTTTAACTTGTCATATAAAAGCTCTTCCTGGTCTGGAGTTCATGCAACATACTACTTTATTTACCTGCTTTCCCAGAAATTTGTCTGTATGCTTCTGTTCTTTGCCTCTTCACTGAACCTGCCCATTGGAAAATTGTTTTTGCTTAAAGACTCATCTCAAATGCCACCTACCCGTGAAGCCTTCACTCATTCACCTGCTTCATGCATGACGTATTAAGATGTATTAAGTATATTTCCTTTGATCATTTGCCTGTTTATACCACTACTGAAGCAGTTATTATGCTTTTTTTTTTTATGCTTTTTTTTAATTGGAGTATAGTTGATTTACAATGTTGTGTTAGTTTCAGGTGTACAGCAAAGTGAATCAGTTATACATACACATATATCCACTCTTTTTTTTTTTTAGATTCTTTTCCCTTATAAGCGATTATAGAGTATTGAGTAGAGTTCCCTGTGCTATACAGCAGGTTCTTATTAGTTGTCTATTTTATATATAGTGTATATATGTCAGTCCCAATCTCCCAAGTTATCCCTCCCTTATTATGCTTTGTTTTAATCCCCGAGAGCATTTTATTAATCTGTGTCCCTAGCAAATGGATACTGCAAATATCTCTGTATAATAAGCAGAGACATATATTTGGAAGGTGATTAAAATATGAAAATTCAACACAATAAGCAACAACTTATTTTTGTGTTAACTATATAAGCAGTTGGTGAGACATATATTATTAGAGAAATATCTAAAGATATATAAAGGTAAATGTGTTTAATACTAAGCTTTGTGTACCAGTGTTGGGGTCTTCAAAATAGATAAGAGTTACATTAGTGATCTCAGGAAAGCTTTAATTTTATTGTTTTTAAAATAGATTTCTGTTACAGCTAGACAAAACCTTTTTGAGATTTTTTTCTTTATACCACTTTACCATTCCTTATTAATTGGGGTATTTCATATTTTATCAAGAGAACTTTAAAATTGATTAATATATAATTTTTCATTTAGCAGATACTATTACTTGAAATATATAGAAGACTAATAGGCAAGTTGGAAATCTCAATTGCATGAAGAATTTCACTCAAATTCTTAATAATTAGGATGGGGCACCATATCTTTGTGATCATATGAGGTTGAGGTAATTCTGGCTTTTCAGGGAAAAAAAACAGATTTTTTTATATTCTATCATTTTTTTCTCCCTGGGAATATACCATTATTTTTCTATTATTTGGAGCATATTATAACTTCTTACTGTTGATATATATATATTTTTAAAGCTGTGGTTTTCTTTTTTTGAAGATGTTTGGGGTAGGAGTTTATTAATTAATTTATTTTTGCTGTGTTGGATCTTCATTTCTGTGCGAGGGCTTTCTCTAGTTTTGGCAAGCGGGGGCCACTCTTCATCGCAGTGCACGGGCCTCTCACTATCGCGGCCTCTCTTGTTGCGGATCACGCGGCTCCAGACGCGCAGACTCAGTAGTTGTGGCTCACGGGCCTAGTTGCTCTGCGGCATGTGGGATCCTTCCAGACCAGGGCTTGAACCCGTGTCCCCTGCATTAGCAGGCAGATTCTCAACCACTGCACCACCAGGGAAGCCCCACTGTTGATATTTTTTAAACGCACTGGAAATATCTATCAGAATGCTTGGAACATGTTATGTATTTTTAAAAAAAAGAAGAATGAAAGCAAAGTAGCCTAATAGAGATAAGAAAGACAGACCCTTTGGCTCCAAGGTTACAGAGTAATATAAGCAGACTTCCCCAGCTTAGTGAGAGAACTGAGGTTTTTCTCTGTTGCCCAACTGTATGCAGTCATGATTATGATTATGATTGGTGGAGCTAACACAAGAGGTATTTCAAGCAAGCTGACTGACATGTTTAAAGGTACATATTGGTGTCTGGGAAAGGCAGAGTTTAGTATAACTGGAACGTAAGCTGGAGAAGGAAATGGCTAAAAGTCAATGTGCAAACTCCAGAATATAAAAATAGGTTTGAATGTCAAGTCCAGATCCTCAGGAACTTGAATTTAGGATTCAAGGATTTTCAGCAAAGAATGACAAGCTTCGATTTACTGTTTAGTTAGAATATTGGATTGTGCCTTGGCTGGTTGATAGGACAGAGAAAACTATTCAGTAGTTTTCTAGATGAATATCTAGATGAATTGTCATGACTTCCCTGCTTTACAGATGAAAAAAACTGATGCTCAAAACAGGCACTTAAGTAGTTGTTAATAATGCAGGGTATACGTAACGTAGTTTCTGTCTGAATCTGGGGTTATGGAACCCAAAATTCCACAGTCTTTTCTGTATAGTCTTCTTCTGAAATTGCTGATGATTACATACATCAGCAAAAGTATTCCAAGCTATATAATTTCTAATCCTGTTGACCTATTAATTCAGAAACTTATAGAAATTTAACTCTACTTCTTCAAAACATTGTACTACAGCCTCATTGGGTTTTTAAACTTGAGGTTCTTATTCAGTTACATCTTCTCATTTAATCCTTATTAACACAGTTTTCTTCTAGTTGGAAATATGTTTTTATAGTAATCAAATTGCTAATCAAATTGTGCTGAAAGGCAAAAAGGGAAATAGAGGGGGAAAATCTTCCCTAAACACGCACTTTTATTAATATAAGAATGCTCTGTATATCAGTGAGACCAACTGTAGAAAACAATGAGTAGCTCCTGAGCTCCCCATAGGAAATCATATGTCTTCCATCTGCAGAGGTTTGTGCTTGATAGAATTTGGCTAGGCAATATATTCTAAGAGGACAGGCACTGTGTACTTTTTTTTCATTGTTAAATCACTAGCACCAAGCAGTGTCCAACACACAGCCTTGATTTAGTAAGTAGGTGTTGAATTGAATTACAAATTGAAAAGGAGTATGTATTCTGATCTAGAATGACCTCTCCATAGGAATACATAAATGGTTGTAAGATACCCAGCATAGCGTCCACAAATATATTTCACTTATACCTAGCTAACATAGCTTTATATTTCAAGTATTGTCTGCAGGGGAAGGAAATTGGAAGTAGGGAAATTAATTAGGAGGCTCTTAAGATAAAGCTTTTAATGCACAGAGCACAGTGCCTGGTGGTTAGTAAGAGCTCAATGAGCAGCAGTCACAACAGCAGCGACCAAAAGTGGGGTCTGCAAAACGTACTAGAGAAGGCAAGGGTATGAGCATAAAGGACAAAGGAAAAGTCATTAAGAGATAGATTCAAAGGAATCCATTAACTTACTGAATATAGGAGACGAGAGAAAAAGGCAAGATTACCTCTAGTGAGGGAGAGAGAAATATGGAGGAGGAGCAGCTTTGCAAAACAATATACTGAGTTTGGGTTTGGACAGATTGAGTAGACAGTTGGAAATAACGGGTTTGGCTCTGAGGAGGCAGGTCTGCCTGAATAGTAGATGTAAATGTGGGAGGCATCTGCTTACAGAGTAGGGAAAACTATGGAAATGGATGAAATGACCTTGGCAAAGAATGAGAAGAATGGGGTGGGGGTGGGGCTGGGCGTGGAATCCTTGGACCCGCTGACTTACCCAGAATTATTATCACTTGGAGTGTGTGTGCTTGGTTTATTTTGCAAACACAGTTTGGAAGCTTTTTCCTAATCACCTCTCCTTGAATATCACCTCTGAACCTAATTCAGTTTAGGTGCTCCTGCCTCTTTGTGTGTGTCTTTGCTTTATTTTGTAAATGCGTTTTGGTAGCTAGCATTTCCTTTTAACCCCCTCAAATATTGTCCCTGAACTTTAATTCAAGTTAAATCCTCCTGTCCTTAACACCTTCACAAAGTAACTTGATATATGTCTATTGTATTATTTATTATACCATATTTAATTTTTTACTTATCTCTCTTCACCACTAGTCTGTGAACTCCTGAAAAGCATGAAATTTGTTTTACTTAACTACTCATATTTGTTTATTGACACCTAGACTAATACTTGTCGTATAGACAGAATCTGTTTTTTGAATGAATGAATTCATGTGTAAATTGAAGGCTAGCTAAAATTAATCCTCTTATATTAATCTCTGAAATCATTTGACACACCTTGTTGAATATCCCCATTATGCCAGACTTTAACTATGGTGAGCAAAATACCAGTTTTCTGTGCTCAAAAGTATTAGTCGCCTCTTGGAATATTATCCAACAGTCATAATAGCACAGTATTTGGTTCTCTGAAAATACTTTGACTTTAAAGGTTCATATAGATATTACTATTATAATTTATGCAATTCCAATTAAATAATTCTAATTCCAAATCTATTTTTAATTCTGGTCCACAGTTAACTTTTCCACTGTTGGTTCTTTCTTTTATATTTTCAAAATATTTTACAAATAATAAGAATTATTCTCAAAAAATAAAATTGCATGATAGTTTGGAGCATGCCTTTTGAAATTAAACACATGGTCCAAAACTAGTTTCCACCGTTCACTAGAGTCTGGCTATAAGCACGTGAAATTATTTCTTTCTTTTCACTTTCCTTGACTGTCTATTGGAAAACAGTAGAGCATGTCATGAGGTTATCATGATGTTAAATTGATTATTTATAGAATAATATATAAAGTATTTACTTCCAATAAAGATGGCATTCAATCAAGATTAGCTAGTGTTGTTTTAATGATTAATGTACTTTCTAAATAATAGCATAATTTATTCCACAAATGATCTTTTTTCCTTTTGCTTATTTTAAATTTAGGAAAAAATTAGTGCTAAGAAAACATATTCACCACTTTAAATACTTTAAGTGCTTCATATATATGCTAAGGGATCTTATTAAAATATATTTATTAATTTTTCAAGATCTTAATTTTATATTAAATATTTTTGTGCTTATAGAATATAAGCTTTCAGAGAATTGATTTAAGTATCCCTTTGAAAGTATACTTGGATTCCTTTTATAAATACATTTTTGGTATTTTTCAATTGTATTTGGTAAAGTCATTTTGATGTTTACCTTGTATCTTCATTATGACTTTTATTACCATCTCAAGTTTCGCACAGATACAGATGCAAATTTAAAATGACCAGTTTGTGAAATTGGCTAACTTAGGATATAATTCAAAATATCTACAGATTAAAAGAGAGTGGCTCACTTTGTATGCTGGGTGCTCCACACAATATGTAAAGATTTAGAGTAATTACTAAATTTATTTAGAGCCAACCAGATTTGATACTATTATTGGCAGCAGAACGGTCAAAGAATTGCTGAGTATGTTAACAATGCTAAGGAGTGTATAACATTTTTAAACAGCATCACAAAATTATTCTCTAAGTTATATCACAAAACAGAAGTTGGCAAAGTTACACGGACAACTGAGCAATGTCATTAGGAAGAAATGAACATAATCTAGTTTTTACAGCTTAAATATTCTCAATTTTAATTATGTTGGTGAAAAGATACAGAAGATACACAAAAAAAGACATACTTATTTGTTGTTTTCTATCAAATAAAATCAATGCAAAAGCAACAGTTGTGAACTACAATGTAATGTTACACTGTTACATAGCATACTGTTTCCTTTTATTTTGTATTTTTGTTTTTCTCATTAAGCACATCATTAATCTTCTCTTTCTCAAATAATCCATCTTTGAAATTACAGTAGGCCTACGAGATGCTAAAAAAAAAGCATTCTTTGAACTCCTAAAACAAAAAAGCTATCATAAAATATTATAAACTCACTATATTTGAAAAGTTATACTTAATCATTGTTAAAGTATATCATGTTGTAATATCATTTTGTTTAGATGTTAAAATATTTAATGCATAAAAAATCAAATATTTTAACAATAATACAAGGCAATTCAAACATTTGCATACACATTTCTTTCATTCAAGAAACACTCAGAGAAATTGCTTTAGACGTGGTCTACATTTTCAAGGAGCAAATGTTACAATACATAATAAGTAAAAATAAATATTAGAACAGAGAATCATGCAAAATACAGTGATGTGCTAAAAGAATCAGTTAATTTCAAGTGTGTCTTTGAGAAAGACTTCAAGTAAGAACATTACTTTTAAAAAATAGTAAAGAATTTCAAAATAACTATATCACAGAAATATAAATGAAAAAAATTTTTTGGCCATCGTATACCAGCCATGTTCTATGACTGGCCAAGGGGCCATGATCTGTGGGACCATCCTAGACAGACCTCTGCCCCTGCAGGGCTTTCCCCAGATATTCAGTGTCGTGTATCTTCTTGCAGTTCCAAAACATAGTATAGACACCAGGCCTCTGTGTCTTTACTTATACTTTCTCTGTGTCCGTGTTGTGTCATGTACATGTAGAGACACTCATTCAATACAACCTTATGTCCCTGACTTCAGATTATACTACAAAGCTAAGTAATCAAGACAATATGGCACTGGCACAAAAACAGAAATATAGGGGCTTCCCTCGTGGCGCAGTGGTTAAGAACTCGCCTGCCAATGCAGGGGACATGGGTTTGAGCCCTGATCCGGGAGGATCCCACATGCTGCGTAGCAACTAAGCCTGCAAGCCACAACTACTGAAGCCTGTGTGCCTGGAGCCCGTGCTCCGCAACAAGAGAAGCCACCGCAATGAGAAGCCCGTGCACCACAACAAAGACCCAATGCAGCCAAAAATAAATAATAAATTAATTAACCTTAAAAAAAAAAAAACAGAAATATAGATCAATGGAACAGGATAGAAAGCCCAGAGATGAACCCATGCACCTATGGTCAGCTAATCTATGACAAAGGAGGCAAGGATATACAATGGAGAAAAGACAGTCTCTTCAATAAGTGGTGCTGGGAAAACTAGACAGCTACATGTAAAAGAATCAAATTAGAACAATCCCTAACACCATACACAAAAATAAACTCAAAATGGATTAAAGGCCTAAATGTAAGACCAGACACTATAAAACTCTTAGAGGAAAACAAAGACAGAACACTCATTGACATAAATCACAGGAAGATCTTTTTTGACCCACCTCCTAGAGAAATGGAAATAAAAACAAACATAAACAAATGGGACCTAATGAAACTTCAAAGCTTTTGCACAGCAAAGGAAACCGTAAACAAGATGAAAAGACAACCCTCAGAATGGGAGAAACTATTTGTAAACAAATCAAAGGACAAAGACTTAATCTCCAAAATATATAAACAGCTCATGCAGCTCAATATCAAAAAAACAAACAACCCAATCAAAAAATGGGCAGAAAAGACCTAAACAGACATCTCTCCAAAGAAGACATACAGATGGCCAAGGGGCACATGAAAAGCTGCTCCACATCACTACTTATTAGAGAAATGCAAATCAAAACTACAATGAGGTATCACCTCACAGCAGTTAGAATGGGCATCATCAGAAAATCTACAAACAACAAATGCTGGAGAGGGTGTGGAGAAGAGGGAACCCTCTTGCACTGCTGGTGGGAATGTAAATTGATACAGCCACTATGGAGAACAGTATGGAAGTTCCTTAAAAAACTAAAAATAGAATTACCATATGATCCAGCAATCCCACTACTGGGCATATACCCAGAGAAAACCATAATTCAAAAAGGCACATGCATCCCAATGTTCATTGCAGCACTATTTACAATAGCCAGGTCATGGCATCAGCCTAAACGCCCATCGACAGATGAATGGATAAAGAGGATGTGGTACATATATACAATGGAATATTACTCAGCCATAAAAAGGAATTAAATTGGGTCATTTGTAGAGACGTGGATGGACCTAGAGACTGTCATACAGAGTGAAGTAAGTCAGAAAGTGAAAAACAAATATCGTATATTAACGCATATATGTGGAATCTAGAAAAATGGTACAGATGAACCGGTTTGCAGGGCAGAAATTGAGACACAGATGTAGAGAACAAACGTATGGATGCCAAGGGGGGAAAGTGGGGTGGGGTGGGGGTGGTGGTGTGATGAATTGGGAGATTGGGATTGACATATATACACTAATATGTATAAAATAGATAACTAATAAGAACTTGCTGTATAAAGAAAAATAATAAAATTTAAAAAAATACAACCTTATGATGATGGTGATCATGAAGAGGAAATACTTCTTCTTCTAAGAGGCTTTCATGAATAGAATCGTTCCTGAACTAGCATGGTATTCTGAAAAGAGCAATGACTGATTTGTTTTACTAAATCTTAAACATTCAACATTTATTCTTTTTTAAAGCAAAAAACCATTTTGCATAGCAAGAAATAAGCTATATATTTTCTTTGACACTGAACATACGTATTGATAGAGGGTAGAGAAAGCTAGGGAAATCAAGAAGGGTGAGGCTAAAGGAAGAGCTGCAACATTGGCCTTGGAAAGAAGAATGCTTCGCTTTCCAAGAAATAAAACATAAAAGGTGAAAATGGATCAAGGGATAGAGGCTGTGTCTGGGATAATAGACATCAAGTGGCAATGAGAGTGGAGCCAAGAATGGAAGCATAATTTTGGATCAGTCTTAAAAAGTGAGTTTCTGTGTTAATCGCCATAAATGGAAATTGGAATGGGAATAAATATTGGTAAATGTGGCAAAAAAAAAATCAAGTAAACAAAGAATCAAAGTGCTAACAAGATTAAGGTTAAACAGTCTGAACATGGGTCAGTCTTCAGTCTAATATTGCATAGGAAGTAATATTTTTGATTGAAATTATATTTCACTTTTTTTTTTTAAAGGGGGATAAAAGCTCACTGAAAAATTACGCTTTACTCAATGCTTCTATAATATGATGTTATAGACATAAGTTCCAAGAAAATGTATTTTATTTAACAGTGATTCCCAGAACATTCCATCATGCCTGGCACATAGTAAGCTCTCCAAAAATATATGTGGAATGAATAGATGTTCTTTAACAATATAAATTTAAAGATTTTTTAACCTCATGAAATATTATAACTGAAAAAAAATTAATATAGTTTACTCTATTAGGTAATTATCAAAGTTATTTAAATATTTTGCCTATATGTAATATTAAAGATTAAATGGCAATATACAACATGTATTTAGGGAAATATGAGTAGATAAAACATTGTAAGTAATGATAAGAGTACAGTCATAACTTATAAGCTAAACAAAAGTTAGCGGAGTTTGTGCCTTTGTGGGGAAAGCTCTACATACAGTCATATATATAGCATGCCACAGGCTAGATTATCTAGAAAATTGCCCTTACTCTTCACATTACATTAATATAATTTCATTTAATATAGCCTGTTAGGGTACCATATTTTAAGATAAATCTTTAATATGGAATGCTGTCTACATAATTTATTAAATGAAAAATAGATCTTTGAAGAAAAGATGGAAAAAATTGTGGACATTATGTAGCCCAGGGAAAGGAATATGGAAGAAAGACATAATCTCTTCCACTCAAAAGAAATGTTCTTTTGATTTGATACACTGTAATTGTTCAACATATGTGGTGAGAAAACTGCAGGAACACATGAGTCTGAATAAAAATAGAAGAAGTTTCAGTTGGATATAGAAAATGAGTTTATGACTATTGGGGTGATAAAACATGAAAGTGGGTAGTTGTCAGTGATAGCTCAATGAAACCTTTATATTGGGGATTTTCAAGAGGAGGCAGAGTACAAAAGGCAAGGTGCAGGTGAGATAGATTTGAGTCTCATATCTGCAACTTAAAACATGTGCATATGCAAAAAGTATTAAACTTCACTAAGATTCAATTTCTTCACTTTTAAGTAATGAGAATAATACATTTCTCAGGGTTGATGTGAGAAAATGTACTTGAAAGCATTTTATACATTTAAAAACAGTTCAGTTAATGCTCTTTTACAAGCAACAGAAACTGATTATGGTATGTTAGTCAAAAGAAAAATGTATTTGAATGATATGGGAAACACTTTTATTGACTCATACAGTAAACTGTGTGCCTGGTTCTATTCTATGCATTGGATAATTAGTGAGTAAGTGAAAAATGAGGCTTTTATTCTGGTGGGACAAAACAGATAATAAATAGGATAATATATAGCAATGAGCAAGTGAACCATGAAGCTTATATTCTAATTGGATGAAACAGATAGTAAAATAGATAGGACAATGTATAGTATGTTAGATGGTGATAAACGCTAAGGAGAAATATAGAGCATAGACAGTGGATAGGGAGCATCGAGTGCACAGCTTAAACTTTGGGCAGCGGAGGCGTTGTGGAGAAGAGGACATGTGAGTAAAGACCTGGAGGAATCAGAACAGCTTTAGATCTCAGTACGAGAATGAACTGAAGGGTGTACTCTTCACAGTGCTACCACCAGATAGGTTAACTCTACCTACATTCCTTCCATTCAAGATTTAAATTCAAGAGAGAGAAGTCTGGTTGGTCCAACCTGGACCTCACTTAATCATAAACGTGCCGTCATCTACTTGCCTTCTGCCTGGCTTGCTCAACCTCTGTCCCAACACTTTTCCATTTACTATAATGAGGTACACTACAGACAGAATACAGTGCTCAAACAGATTTTAGCCTTTCTTTAAGAAAAGAAAGTATCCATTACATGTCTATATTCCTCACTCCTCCTAGAACTTCCTTTCCCCATTTTCTACTTGTTTGCCCCCAACTCACTCATTCTTTCAAACTGTTTACAATATGTGTCTTTTGTGGATATGTCAGTTCCCAGCTGTTCACTACCCTCCTTGTTGAGATCCCATAAAATGTTGTGCTTACCTCTATCATAATAATTAACACCAATCTACTTTAAGTAGGCATGTCTGTTTCCCCATTATACTGTGAGTTCTTTAAAGACACAATATATATTTGTTAGCTGAACGAATTATGAGTGCTCAATAAATGTCTGGATATATAAAGGATGCATGTCATTTTCCCAAAAAGTCTCAAGGTGCCTTTTATACCAAGCTTTACGTTGAGACTATGTCAATTAAACTTGACATTGTGACTACAAAATATGAATTATCCAACAGAAGATAGTTATCCTGCCTCTGTGTGTGTGTGTGTGCACGCATGCATGCATGTGTGCATTATTGTTGATGTTGTTTTCTTTGTTTATTTGGTGGAGAGGAGATGTAATTAACAAAATAATTTTTTGTAAAAATTTTGAAAGAAAAAAATTTTAAACATTCCTAAATTTTAAATAAATATATTCATTCTTATTTAATGTTCACTAAATGATATCAGGATCTATGCACTTCATGTGAACTCCATATAACACTTAGATGTTCCATTTCAATCTGTTTGATGCTCTACATTACCATGCTGTACATCAGCTTCAATTTTCTTTCCCTATCTAATATCTTCCAAAAGCTATCAGGTTTGAATATTAAATCTTCATTAATCTATAGTGCTAGATAGTATAGCAGTTTGAAGGCAGACAGACCTGAGTATCTCTGCCACCTACTGGGCATAATCTCTCTAAGTTCATTTTCTTCATCTATAAATGAAGTAGATAGAAATATTGCCCTCAAAGGATTGTCATTAAGGTCAAGTGAGATGTTTACTGTGGGGCTCAACATACACAAATGTAAAACAGAAGTACTTAAAGCATAATTTTTATTAATATTATTATTAAAGTATCAAATATTTGAATGGAATACTTTGTTTCTCAAGACTATAATTACTTCCTACTAACTATCAATGGAAATTCTCTCTGGGAATTGATATTGGGCTTTCAGATTTTACATTATTGACTATATTTTATCCTTCCTCTCTCATGGATCAGAATAAAAGATTCTTAGAACGGTTATATGGATTGTCAAACTTTAGAATACATAATTATCCAGAAATGTAAGCTACCATATACCACCCCCAGAGATGATTCAGAAAATCTGGTAAGGGCCAAGGAACTTCATTTTTAAACAGAATCCCAAGTGTTGTCTATGCAGAAATGTCACAAATGGGGAAACAGTGGACAGGAGATGGAGTTCTTTTATGACTATAAAAGGTACTTTCTATTTGAAGGATAACTGGTGGGAAGAAGGTTAAATATCCACAAGGCCTTCTTCTAGTTATAAATAGTTATTCTGTTTTAGAAAGACATGATTTTGATTTGTTGTGATGAATTCATTTAGTTATATCTTTCATGGGCCAATTTTTAACTCCAGTTGATGTATGAATTATGAGAATTCCAAACCATTTCTTTGCATTAAAATAAGCTAATTAAATCAAGGACCAGCCCTCAGTAATGATGACCTTTAACTTATCCCTCCTTTAGGGGATGTGTTTGTCAGGGAATTTCCAAATTCAGATTTAATATATTGCTGTGTCAAGAATGATACTCATCTGTTGTTAATTAATGATTTATCTGTCACCCAGAAATTATGTAAAATGAAATAAAACCTTTAAATTATCTACTATAGTAAATGTGACCAGTTCTGTTTTAAAAATTCTGATTTTTAAATTAAATTAGAGCCTGATTAAAGTAATAAGTGTTCATTAGAAAAGTGGTGTTATGTGGTTGCTATTCCTGGACTACATAATTCTTAAATAACAAGAATAAGCCCTCTTGTGTGTTTGATAATTATCTTTATGCCTTCAGCTGAATTTCAATAATAAGGCCTATGAAGTGTCACTTTGCTTTCATAAAATATCTGCCCTTATGTCAAGATGTATTTGCAAGTTCAAAATCACAAGTTCATAGGAAAATTCTAATGTTGAAACAGTCGTGAAGAAAGCACTAGTTTATTATTGGTTATAAGTTCATTAATAGCTGTCTCAAGATTTTTTTGAATTTAGCTTCAATGAGAAGATAGTCAGCAATCTTATTCTAATCTTACAAAATAAGCATCATCATTAGATATATTTTAAGAAAAAATGCTTTTAAAATACTTGAATTATTAGTGTTTGTTAATGCCTCGGTCTCCTGCCCTTTGTGCTATTTTTAAAAAGTACAACAGTCACTATGCAGACATTTTTTTAACATCCAGCAGGATCATCCTTAGAACAGACAATATTTTCTGAGTCTTCGTGGCATGGTTGAAGGAGTGTAACATTAGAAATCAGATCAACAGATATCCGGCCAGCTACCACCTGTGTGACTTTGGGCAAGTTATTTAACTTTTCAGTTTCAGTTCTCTCACTATAAAATGAACACAATAAAACCTATCTCACAGGAATTTTATGAAGATTAAAAATGGGTAAACTACCAAGTACAGAGTAAGCTTTTATAATGATGATAATAATAATAATATTAATGATACATGACTTGGTTTCTAACTTCCAGGGTAACCACCAATGGTTCTCACCTCCTGAAGTTCATGCCTTTGTGTAGACCTCTCCTTCATTAAATTAGAACTGCCCCCGTGTGAATAACAAAATATGGTGTAAGTGGAAGTGCATGCCTTCTGAAATGCCCCAGAAGCCCTATAGAGATGCCCACATGAAACAGAACTGAGACCCCCAGCCAATAGCCAGCACTAACTTGCCAGTCATGCAAGTGAAATACTTTGGAAATGGATCCTCTAGTAGTATAGTCAAGGCTTTACATGAGTGCTGCCCAAATCAATCTCTAACTGCAACCTTCTGAGAAGTTCCAAGGTAGAACTACCCAATTGAGCCATCCCCTAATTTCTGACTCACAATAATAATGAGATAATAAATAATCACTGTTATTTTAAGCCACTGAATTTTGGGATTTGATATAGCAATAGATAATTAACACGACTGTCATGGCAACCTTGTCATCTCTAAACAAGTTCACGGTAACCTAGTCTGTCCATTTATATTACATTACCCCTCATATAGCTTTCCTAGCCAAACCAACTTGCTCTTTTGCCACCTGATTTATCTTTGCTCCCCACTTTACCTCCCTGCTTTTACTTCATAAGTTCTTCAATCTTCGAGCATCAATATCCTTCACATGAAAACTATTTCATGGGCCTTTCTTCCTGAAAGTCCTTTCTAAGATGTTTACAAAATAAACGTATAAGTTGCTTTATCAGCAGGTAACGTCACTTCTCTTTGGATTCTTTTGGCAGCTCATCTGGTTTAACATTACTTTATGGTGGTTACATAAACATATATGTGCTCTCTGGTACTTGCCAAAGGCTTTTTCTTGGTAAGAAAGTCACATGATTGAAGTTCACGTCTACTTGCTAAGATTGTGCACAGGACAGGAGTTTTTCAGGCAGGGGATAACCAGTCCAAAGAGAATATTTGGAAGAAAAAATAAAAGAAGAAACCCCTCATAGGATTTTTTAAGTGGAACATTTTACTGTAATTTACAGTTTTCTTATAAGCAGAATAATGTTAATTTTAGTAATCTGGATAGTTAAAATAATTATTTTATGAAAGAAAGATACACGAATGTTCATCTTCCTTGAATAAAATAGCATTTTGCTTTGAAAGACTTTGAACCCCTATTAAGTAAATATACAGATTAGAGTAGCTTGGTTAGTAATGTATTTTATTATCTTAACAAAATTCAGCATAACATTGATTCTAATATTTGAAGTGTGATAAAGTTTATGTGAAATTTTAATATCTTCAGTTGTACTTTAAAACTGTTCCTGTCAGCTCTGGGTTTGTCAACAAATAAATGATTGATCTAAAAGTATTTGAAATTGTTTTGGATAAATTTCCAAACCCCTTTCCTCAAAAAATAAATGGTCACAGGATATTTTCAGAGTATGTATATATCAGATGAAGACATAAGCAGTTAAATTGACTTATTTTAACATGTGTTTTCATTGAAATATTTCCTAAAATATGAGATTTTATTATCTAAACATTTTCAAAATCTTTGCTTTAGCTCAGCAAAAAGTGCTTCAAGCAGCTCTTATAGAATGTATATATATATATATATATATATATATATTCTGATGACATTTATATGATCTTGACTGTGTGTCTCTGATAATATTAAAAGCTTATATAAGCTCATAAAAGTAAACCTATTATAATTAATAAACAAAACAAAAACATTAATCATATACCAGGCTCAAGAAAAATAGTAATATAGAGAAACTGGACCTTATCTAAGGAGTTAGCAAAGGCTATTATGTTACATAAAATTAGTTAGGATTCAGTTGAATTGAATATTTTAAAATTCTCAAAATAGAATTGACTACAACAAGAGAGAAGTTCTTTTCTGTACTACATAAAAGAATACTGAATACGAGTAGTCCATGTCCAGCTGTGTTGGAGGCTGGTATAGCCATGTGGATTGTGCTTTAGCCAGGAATTCTCTTCACTCTTCCCCTCTTCCCTAACACTTATTCATTCTTCAAACCTCAGATCTAAAGTCATTTTCTCAGGCAAACTATGGTAGATACTGATACTTGTCTCCAAATATCTATTATTTTATTCTTCTCTATTAAAAGTGACTCAGTTCTTAATTAGGCACATTTAATATGGCTATATCATCCTGCCTTACAGCTAGGTATGGCTATATGACCAAGTTCTCACCCACTAATGTAGTAGGACTAGTTGTGTAATACTTCTAGGAAGCTCTTGAAAAGAGATGAAAGGCACCATTCCCCACTTTATTCCTTATTGATAGTTGGAATGCAAAGCTGATTGTTGGAACTCAAGAAGGCATCTTTGATGATGAGGTAGAAGCACATTCTCAAATTGGCAGAAACAAAAGAGAAGGAATATGGGCCTCTGTTAAATTGGAACTTCCATAAATAGCCTTGGACCACATACATCTATCAGTCTTTTATATGAGACAGCGGTAAACTTCTCTCTTGCTTCTGTCACTTTTATTTTGTGATTTTTATATCAACTGAACCTTATCCTAACTAATATAACAGCTATTGCTAACGCATTAGATAACTTCAAGTTCCTCTGTTTTACAGGTTTATAAGCACCATACTCTTTTCTAGTTATCTCATTATATAATTATATATATATGGATTTTTTAAATGAAAACTCCAGACAGCAGAGCCCATGTATGGTTTTGCTCACTTTTTTCCACTGAAGCCTGTCTTGATGATGACCACAAAGTCAATATTTTCATAAATATCTGTTCTATAAGGAATGATCATAAGGTCAATATGTATGAGCTGAGATTGATAAGCTTAAGTGGAACTTTAAATTTCTCATAAAGCACAGAGGCCTCTGTTTATCTGTCCAGCAGTAGTAGTGGATTTAATACTATCTCTTTGTCATAAGACTTAGCTGGTGAGAAAAGTAGTGTGAGAAATACTCTCTGTTTTGGTGGGATGATGAAATCCACTGTCCTCATCACTCTGATGAAATTCAGTTTCCAGGTTTCTTAATTACATTTATCTTTACTTTTAGGAACTATTTCCATTATGGAGATGGGGGTACTGAAAAATAGTTATTAAGCATTTGTTCACAAGTCTACAGTAAGATAGAAATTTAACAATCTTAAGGTGATTTTAAAATCTCACAAATATTGCATCTTTAAACTTAGAGGATATTCTTCACTCTCTTACATGCTTTGAAAAAATTTATATATATATATATATATATATATGATTTTTTGCTTCATTATGAGAATTCTGCCAGTTTTCAGAACCAAAAAACCCCACAATCTTGTTTCAGTTTATTTAGCATTCAAATTAGTTTTGATACAATTCCATGAAAGCAGGAGAGAATATCAAAAGAATTTGGGTTGCATGTCATCTTACCTCAGGAACACAAAGCCTTACCGAGCAATTAAACTTGGCAAATGTAAGAGCAGCAAGAAGCATAAAAGAATCAATTAAATTGTTTAATTGATCCTTGTTTAATCAATTAAATTGTTTCCATAAATGGACATGAATGTTAGCCTTCTCAGGGGAGTGGAGGGTTTTTTTCCCCAAGAAAAAGAGAAAGTCTATAGAGGCACCATGGTAACTACAGGTAGAAAAGCATTCATATGTATTTTGCTCATGGGAACTGGAAAGTCAAGGGCTATTCTAAGGATCATATTACTAAATAGGTAATTGTTGGGTTGTGCAAATTGTTACCATTGCATTCATTTAGTCTTAATAAAAGGATGTAAACATTTATGCTTGGAAAGCTGAGCGCAGTGGCATAGAAATAAGAATAATCTTCCTCTAATTCTGACCATTTTTTATTTAATGGGATTTCTCTAAGTTTTTTTTTTTTAATACAAGAAATTTTAAAATTCTGATGGGCCTTCTGAAACATCAAAAGAGTCAGTAATGGTTCATGAAGTTTTAGTCTTAGATATATTCTAATTGCTTAAAAAAGATAATCAATTGCTATTAAATAGAATTTTATATTATCTAGAATTCTCCATTAATTCCCTGATTAAAACAAAAATATATTAACAAGCAATACATCAACAGATGGTAAGGCGTGACATGCAACCTGCTGGTTGTACAGAAGTAGATGATAAAAGAGGAAATGTGAAAGTTATTTTTCCTGGGTGTCTACAGAAAATGGATATGCAGCCCATGATAACTGTTTTTGTATTGAGATATTAGAAAATTTAACATTAAAAGTGCAATTGAATACCATCTGTATAGTTGTAAGCCAGAATCATGATCACTGATCAGACATATTAAGTAAAGCTCTAATGAGAGGGTGAAAGTCAGAGGTACAATTCCTACTGAGAATGTTTCCAGACTAGAACAGTGTACAGATTGGATTTATTTTTTCTTTCAGTTGAGATATTAGAGTGCTTTTAAGTTAGAAAGAAATATTGATCGCTCTAGGAACTTGGGGTCAACTAAAGCTTCTTTAACAGCAGTAGATATTTCAAAAATAATTTAATACATTTAAGGACTGTAATTAATTTCTATTCTACAGGAGCATTGTAATTAACAGTTTTGAAGCTTCTAGCAACAGTGATTGAAACTGTGCTGCTCTTTTTCTGTGTTCCTTAAGGGGTTTATAAATTCTTAGCTGGGAAAGTGAAGAAAGACTTGTGATTGTGGTTATCAGACCAAACCCAGGATCAGAATCACGAGGTGAAAGCTCTGAAATTAGAGGCAGAGTGGAATGTGGGGATTCAAGTTCACCAGAAAGAACCTAGAAGTAGAGACAGCTTGTGAAACCTAGGTATTGACTCTGCTGTTTCCCCTTTGAGGATGCAGTCTTGCTAAAGCCAAGTGTGGGTCAAGAATCACAAGAATGGGTGTCTGTAAACATTTTTTAAACGGACATGCATAGATTGTTGGCATTCCAAAATGATGACATAAGGTCTAAGTGTAGAACATTATGTTGTTATTAGAAAGAAATTGGCTATTTTCTCACTACTACAGAGAATGTGATAGCAGTTGTGTAGCCACCCTTTAGGGAGTCAAATGATAAGGAAGAGACAAGCCAAGATATGCTACTGCTTTGGCTGGTACCCCTTCTTTTCTTAAGGTCTGTGACTGTCACTATTTAATTGGGAACTTATAGCACATGAATACATCTGTGCGGTTTCTTCCCACCAATATGCGACAAAATCTGATAATCTGAAGATACTCATATTTGACATTTGGAGCATGATATTTAATTAAACTTATTATTAATTTAATTAATCAAACTTCTTATTGCCTTCTTATGATATCAACCAAGCTATATTAGTTCCTATTATGTATTTTATAAGTACTTTCGAGTTTAGGTTATGAATTTTTATTAATTTTCTTTAAGCATTTTCTTTACATATGATATGTTAATAACTCACCCTTATTACTAAACAACAAAAAAGGCTTTTCTAGAAAAAGAACTTTATTAAGCACTGACCTTTTTTACATGATTATAATTAGAATTATAAGAAAATCCTTATTTTATTCTGTTTTATAAATAAACAGTAAAACTGATGTTTTTTATACAGTTTGATGAATTTTAACACATATATAGATTCATGTAACCACCACCACAATTCAGGTACAGAGCTGTTCCATTACCCCAAAAACTTCCCTCCTGCTATCACTATGCCATCACTCTCCCTCTCTCTCTATCCCCTGGAAATTTGATCTCTTCTCCATCATTATAGTTCTACTTTTATCTTTCAAGGATGTCATATAAATGGAATCATACATAATTTAACCTCTTGAGACTAGCTACTTTCACTCAACCTAATACATTTAGAGATTCATCCAAGCAGTTGTATGTATTAATAACATGTATTTTTTAAAAGCTTCTTATACATAGTTCTGGAGGTAATTTTTATTCCAAATGCCTATATCTTTTTCCTAGTAAATATGCCATCGACCAAATTACAATTTTAATATCTCTTACTAGAAACAGCAAGCCTTAAACTACCAGGCCAAAACAATTTTTATTTGATCTCTATTCACAATAATAGTGTGGGAAAAGGCAAGATTTTATTTTTAAAATTTGGTAGAGGCTTTATCATAAAAACATTTTAAAATTACATGTTTAAAAATGTTCTTTTATTGGCAATCCTTTCAACCATTTTTATCCCCAAGTATCAGAATAGAGACATATACTTTGTGTTTAATGGGAAGAGTTGGATTTTAACAAATGTAGTTTATATTAATGATCAATTAATTTTTATTTTCTAAATATCTGAAAAGTAGCAATTTGGAGGAATGCCCACAAAATTAAAAAAAAATCAACATGTAAAGCAGTGCTTCCCAACCAGAGAAGATTTTGTTCCTCCAGGGGACATATGACAATGTTTATAGACATTTTGCGGGGGTTTTTTTTGGGGGGGGTGAGGGGACAATATCCTAGCATCTAGTGGATATAAGCTGGAATATTGTTAAACATTCTACAATGCACAGGGCTGTCCCTCGCAACAAATAACTATCTAAAATGTCACTAGTGCCAAGATAAAGAAACCTTGAATAGGGTGTTGTATTCCAGAAATGTTAGCAATTAATTTTCATCAACATTTTCTAACTTATATACAAAGACTATATTATTTATTATCATTATGCCAATTTCAAGCATCCAAGTTTTGACACTTGTATTTCAACTTTTTGTTATGAAAATTTTCAAAATACAGTGAAACTGAAAGAATAGTACAATGAAGATTTGAATCACCGTATCTTGATGCACAACTGTTAATGTTTTCCAATATTTGGTTATATTATGTCTATTTTTTCTTTTTTCTGAACAATCTCAAAGTAAGTTGTGTAGATCATTGCAATTCATCATGAACTCCTAAGAGTAAAATATTCTCTTCTATAACTACAATCACGTCACATGTAAGAATATTAACAATAATACCCCAGTATATATCATCTAATACACACCTCATATTCCAATTTTTCCAATTGTTCCAGAAATATGTTTTATGACTTTATTTTTCTTTTGAAGAGGATCAAATTAAGGATCACACATTGTATTTGTTTTTTGTCTCTTTAGTCTCTTTTATTCTAGAATAGTTACCCAACATTTTTAGCATTCAAGGATCTGTGGTCCTTGACTATCATATTTTCCTTTGGGAATTGTGAAAAAGTAACTTTATCATCCTATTATCCCTTCTATTTATTAGCTGGGATACTACTGTAAAGAAGAGCATTGTCTTATTAGCTGTGGATGAGCTATAGTTCCACCTAAAATAACAGAGCAACTCTGAATTACCAATAGAGTAAAGAACTGATGCTATAGAAACTTTCTTATTTTGTGTGTGTTGCGTGCATAGAGATTTTATAGGTGAAAATTCTCACATTAAAATAGCACAAGAATCATTTTAGACACAGTACAATCAATACAGCAGTTGTTACACAGTATTGACAACTTTGAATTGTCTCACAAAATTTGGATATATGATTTACAAATATCTTTTTCATTCAGTAAGTTTCCTTCTCATTTTGATTATGGTTTTCTTTGTTGTGCAGAATCTTTTTAGTTTGATATAGTCCCATTTGTTTATTTTTGCATTTGTTTTCCTTTGGAGTCAGATCCACAAAAACATCACTAAATCCAATGTCAATGAGGGTACTATCTATGTTTTCTTCTAAGAAGTTTATCACTTAGGTCTTACATTCAAGTCTTTAATTCATTTTTGAGTTAATTTTTGTGTGTGGTGCAACATAGTGGTCTAGTTTCATTCTTTTGCGTGTGGCTGTCTAGTTTTCCCAACACCATTTATTGAAGAGACTATCCTTTCTCCATTGTATGTTCTTTGCTCCTTTGTCGTAAATTAATTGTCCATATAAGTATGCACTTATTTGGGGGCCTTCAGTTCTGTTCCATTGATCTGTGTGTCTGTTTTTTGTGCTAGTACCATATTGTTTTGACTACTGTAGCTTTGTAGTATAGTTTGAAATCAAGGCGTGTGATACCTCTAGCTCTGTTTTTCTTTCTCAGAATTGTTTAGGATATTTGAGATCTTTTGTGGTCTCGAATTCAAATTTTAGAAATTTGTTCTAGTTCTGTGAAGTATGCCATTGGAATCTTTATTGCATCGAATCTGTAGATTGCCTGGGTTTTAACAGTATTAATTCTTCCAATCCATGAACATGGAATATTTCTCCTTTATTTGTGTCTTCTTCCATTTCTTTTATCAGCATCTTATAGTTTTCAATATATAGGTATTTTCAGCTCCTTGTTTAAATTTATTCCTAGATATTTTTTTGAGGCGATTGTAAATGGGATTGTTTTCTTAATTTGTCTTTATGACAGTTTGTCATTAAAGTATTATATAAAAGCTACAGATTTTTGTATTTTGATGCTGTATCCTGTGACTTTACTGAACCCATTTATTGGTTCTAATTTTTTTTGGTGGACTCTTTACGGTTCTCTCTATATAGTATCTTGTCATCTGCAAATAGTGACAATTTTACTTCTTTCTTTCCAATTTGGATGCCTTTTATTTCTTTTTCTTGCCCGATTGTTGTGGCTAGGACTTTCAATACTATGTTGAATAAAAGTGGAGAGAGTGGGCATCCTTGTCTTGTTCCTGATCTTAGTGGGAAGTTTTCAGCTTTTGACCATTGAGTATAATGTTAGCTATGAGTTTACAATATATGGCCTTTATTATGTTGGGATACATTTCTTCTATGCCCCCTTTATTGAGAGGGTTTTTTATCATAAATTCATGTTTAATTTTGACAAATGCTTCCTCTGCATCTGTTGAGATGATCATATGATTTTTATCCTACATTTTGTTAATGAATCTTTCAGTGTGGCAAATTAGTGTCTCCCCTTATCCCCTTCTCTCTCTCTCAAACACACACACACACACACACAAATCTTATTATGGACTCATGCATTTTTATATTTTCAGTACATTAAGATCAGTTAATCAATTGTAGACATTTGTTTTTATACTCAAGTTATCCCAGATTTAGTCAGTGGGAGCTCCTTCGAGCTGACCCTTGTGTCCTTTGACACGCCTCTGTTAGTCTTTGAATGCTTATTTATTTTCTGTCACAGAAAAGTTGCATTTCAGACTCACCTTCCTTTCCCTTCTCCAGACATAAAATCAGTCAGTTATCCAAAGGATCTTGGTTTCTTTTAATGGTAAAATGTCTTTAGAATCCAGGATCTGAGCACAAGAAGAGCTCATTACTAATTTTTAGTAATTGAACACAACTCCAGATTGTCATAATCTATTTAGATTGTACTCAGGAAAGCAAATAGCTCAAGATGCATTCAAATTGAGAAAGTAACTGCATTTATTCTTCTATTCATTAAATATTTGAGTATGTGCTATGTGGTAGTCACTGTTCTTGAGGATACAAATTGTATCCCCAAGATAGTCACTGTCACTGAGGCTACAAAGAAAGTTTACTGTTGTGATGGTGCTTACACTCTGTGGAAAGGAGATTGAAAATAATAAATAAGCAAATAAATATTTAGTATGTTATATGGTGATAAGTGATGTGGGGGAAAACAAAGCAGGACAAGTTAGGGGGCAGAGTAAAGGAGACAGAGTAAAGGTATGGTGGCTATTTTATAAAGGAGTCCAAGTGGGGGGACTTGCTGAAATTGTGACTTTTGAGCAGAGACCTGAAGGAGCTGAGCGTGTGAACCAAGCAGGTTATAGGCTGGGGGAATGGTAGGGCTGGGAGGAAGGCTAGTACTTAAACTGAAGGAGCAGCAAATACAAATCTGAAGTGGAAAATAACTTGATGTGTCCTAAGAAAGCAAGGGGACCAGTGTGGCTAGAGCCAGAGTGATCAGATATGGTCAGGTAGAGCTGCATATCTGGCATGTTCTGAGGGATACCCTAAAGCAGTTCTCTCTTTAGCTTCCCTAGGTATCAATATTCATACTCTAGTATTAAATTTACCGGTTTGGCTTATTAACAGGATTAGGGAATATTTTACATGGAAGGCCACCTCTACATATGAAATTGGAAAGAACACATTGCCTTTCTCTTCTATTAAGTTCTTAATTCCTATAACGTATCAAGAAATATTGTTTCTCATCATCTTGGACAAAAATATTCTAGGCCCATAAAAGGAAAGAGAAACAGTTACAGTATTCTGTATATAATTTTGGAATAAGTGAATGAAAAGATTATTGAATAGATTTAATTATCATAAGGTTATAAAATAGAAGGGACCAAGGTTGTTTTTTTTTTTCTCCTACCAACATTTAGAGTACACACCATGTGCTCTGTCCTAAGCAGTTTACTCACATATTAGCTAGTTTAACTTTATAATAATTCAGTGTGGTAGTACTGCTATTATCCCATTTTCAAATGAATAACTTGCTCAGGGTCACACAACTAGTAAGTGGCAGAGCCCAGATCTCAGCCCAAGCAGTCTGCTCCCGAGTCTTTGAACCAATATTATAGAGTTCCTCTAAGTATCAACATGCTGCCACGTTGCTAGTAGAAAGGTAAAACAGAGAGAGGGAGAGTTGGTAGTATATACAGATATTTTTTCTCCTAATATTCTGCCTTTATGTCTCTATTAAGTTGTTAGACATTTTTTCCTTTATTTTTCTCTATCTCCAATGCCCAGTTCAGTGCTCAGAATATAGTTCAGAAACGTTAATAGCAGTAACTAATCACTACATGGAACTCCAAATCTGGATGATATGGAAGAATATTCTACAGCTCTTTTCCCAAGGAATTTTCAATCCTAAAACATCCTCAACGTAGTCACATTCTAATTAGGTTCTGCAAATGTTGATGCCATAACTGGTTGGCGTAATCATAGCATAGCAAAATGGAAAAAAAATCCTCAATATGAAAAAAAGATTAAACGAGTTAGTTCTCTGTTGATTACAGGAAATGTTCTAGAAGAATTCTTTTACTAGAAGATGCAATTTAAAATAGGCCATGTAGGGCTTCCCTGGTGGCACAGTGGTTAAGAATTCCCCTGCCAATACAGCGGACACAGGTTTGAGTCCTGGTCCGGGAAGATCCCACGTGCCATGGAGCAACTAAGCCCATGCACCACAACTACTGAGCCTGTGCTCTAGAGCCCGCGAGCCACAACTACTGAAGCCCACACGCCTAGAGCCCGTGCTCCACAACAAGAGATGCCACCACAACGAGAAGACCACACACCTCAACGAAGAGTAGACCCCACTCACCGCAACTAGAGAAAGCCCGCGCACAGCAACAAAGACCCAATGCAGCCAAAAATAAATAAATTTATTTAAAAAAATAAATAAATAAAATAAAATAGGCCATGTAAATTAAAAAAAAAATTGTGAATCTAGATTTATAGGTCAGTCAAAACCAGCAAGACAAATTTATCTTCAGTTAGTTTCAAACTGGCTTTCTATGATGGGATAATATCACCTGGTAGACACTGTGGAACTATTTTTATGAACTGCATTACAGTTTATTATGTTGCAATTAACATATAAAATTGTAACTTTAAGTTTCATCAATAGATACAGACATTTTTTTTTACAGTGAATGGGACAAAATTTCTCCCCCTTTTTAACAAAAGTGTCTATCATTCATGAATGTTAATGAATGCATCAATTTTTGAAAATAAACAAGATAGCATAAAAGGTATATAATAGATTATTTTTAATGAGTCATGCATTCTGTATTTGTCTTGTCAAAAATAGCAGTGTCTCTTATTGCTCATAATTCAACTCCTATCACTCCGCCTAAACACATTTCATGATTTGACAACACAGCAGTTGTCTTTCTCTAAATTTAAGTTGCAAGACATGAAGGGCAAAAAAACCCTGAAAACACCCAATAAACTTTCGTATGGACTTGGCAAGTTATCAGTAGGGCCTATGAGTTTTGAAAGTCTTAATTTAAAATTTTATCAACATTTAGGGAAAAATATACAGACTAATGTTAAATGCAATTGTAAAGTTAAAATAGAGCATCTTTTGTCCTATTTTTACTGGGTTTAGTCACAACAGACTTGTTCTTTGATAGGTTATTTTTGGCTCCTGATGTTAACCATACAGAAAATTATCATGTATTTGAGAAATAGAAAGTAGAGGTGATGAGCATAGATTGGAAACAAAGAGGAGGGGACAAAGAATTGCTGAGCTTTGAGGTAATTGGAGATAATGGGCTAACCTGTGTCTAGATTTAGAGACTTTGTGAAAGAGCTGGTAGATATGGCTCATTCTCTCAGGATTGTTTTTCAGTAGTAAATTTAAACTCCAACTTTAAACTTGGAGTTTAAATTTTAGATAGGCCTGACTTCAAATACCTTCACAAACTATTAGCAGCTCTGTAACCTTGAGTAGTTGACTTAACCACTTCTAACCTACTAAAAAATCGATACAAGGAATAATGATAGTGCTCGTATCATGTGTTGCATATTAAGTAAAATAGAATATATAGTTTTGTACAATTCTTACTTTCATTAAGGGTAGTGAAGCTATTGATTGGTGATATTATTTAATAGCTCCTTAATTCCACAATGAAAGTGTTCTGAAATTTTTTAATATTCTAAATTTATATTATTTGATGTTAAATTAAAAATACAGGGCACAATGTTCAATGTACAGTGTAATCCTATTGTTATAAATGTTTTTGAATGAATGTATTTTTAAAATTCTGGAAGTATACCCTGAAAGATACTACAACCAGATTTTTCTTTCCAGAACAGTAGGATTTAAAGTGATTTTACATGTCACAAAATACTAAAGGTTTTTTTTGTTGTTGTTAGATTTGCAGATTTTAGGTGATTTTATTTTGTTTTTGCTTACTTGTACATTCAAATTGTTGTAGAGTAAATGTACTTTACTTTTTTGCTGAGAGATAAAAGTTACATACAATGCTAATCTTAAAATATTTTAATTTTTCACTTGTAAATCAGAGCTAATAAATAAGGTACAAAGTTCTTTCAAATCATGGAAAGCCTTCTAGGTATTTATCATATATTTTGTTTATTAACGATAAAAGAATATAACAGCTCCATTATCACCAGTGCATGCCTTTGGTCTAAATAAAATTGTTGTGAGCTTGTTTATCATTTGGCTCTGACCTGAGTAAACCTGAAAAACTGAAGCATAGAAAGATGACATGATTTATACAAATCGTGATACCATGTAGGTAAATTTTTAGCAATATTAATGAAAAAGCATGATTCAAGATAAGTGCATATTGGTGACTAAATTAAATAGTTCAAATGTTGGTTTGTTTTAAACAATTCTATTTGAATATCATTATGAAGAAAAGTAGAAAAATATCTAATTTAGTTTTACTTTAAACAGTGGTTTTCTATTTTTGGCTACACATTTTTATTATTTTACATAAGTAATAAAAAATCTATATCCTTATTTAACAAAGGATAATGTTTTGAAAAAAGTTAAAGTGAAATAATTTTCCCATCAAGCCATAGTTTCATTGGTAGCTTTTAACCTCTGACACTGAGTAATAATGTAGAGAATGGGTTAAAGCCTGACCCTCTCTAGCCAGAGGGGAAATAAGAGGAATGACAGACAGGAATTGAGCAGTCAAGATATAGTAGGTAAAAGAGAGAGAGGCATATAAGGCAGAGAGAAGATTTGACCATAATGGACTTCCTGTTGAGATTCCCTCAGCTAGGGGCAGAAAGGAATTTGGTTTCCTTAGCATGCCTATTTCCCCTGTAGGGACATATAAACCTGTGAGTTCCCAGACCAAATCTTCCTGAAAGGACACACTGAAAGGAGCTGATTTGAGAATCTGTGGGCTTGCCTTTGGGCTAGGTGTGAGAAAAAGCAATTTGACCCAGCAGTAAAGGTGTGTGTGGGAAGGGGGGACACCCATCCAAGGAAAATCAATGGACTTTGAGGCTTAGGTGAGGATAAGCTGGCTGGCAATGTTGACCAGCTCCAACAGACATCCCAAGCTACATTAACAAGCTACATTAAGACCGTTTGTGAATATAAGAATATAAGATGGGAGATGCACCACTGGACAGACAAGGAACAAAGGAGGTAGGGATAGCATCCTTTGAGGCCCCTACTCTTGTTCTTCTTTTGTGAGCTTATAGAAGCCTTACCACCCTGAGCTGTCATCTCAGAGAGTAGCCAGAGTACAAAATATGGAAGTCCTGGGGAATCAGAGCTTTACCTGAAGGGACTGTTTAAATTGTCAGACTGGATTAAGTTCATTTCTTATCCACCACCCAATGTATGTAGCTTCTTCAGGAGAATTAGGTGAATTACATAGTAAACAAACAAACAACTCACTCTACCTTCAAACATAGTGCTAGTTACATTTATGACATGGTTACTGTAGTGCAGTTCTGACACTGGTTACCTATAGTTAGCACAGACTTCATAGTTGAGGGCACAATCCTTTGTAAGACTCTTCATACTTCAGACACCAGTGGCAAGCTCTGGGGTTCCCAAGCTACCCATACTTCTGACCAACTGGCTCTAAATTTGAGGGTCTGTACTACTCCCTCAGGTTCAATAATTAACTAGGACAAATCAAAGAACTCAGGAAGCCGCTATACTTACAATTAAAGTTTCACTACAAAGGATACAACTCAGGACCAGCCAAATGTAGAGACACTTGAGTGAGATCTGGGAGGGTCCCAGCTGTAAAGCTTCCGTGTTCTCAGGATGCATCACCCTCCTGGTACATTGATGTGTATCACCAATCAGGAAGTTCCTCAGGCTGCAGGTGTCCAGAGTTTTTGTCGGGGTTTTATTATGCAGGTATGATTAATTGAATCACTGCCCAAGTAATAGAACTTGATCTACAATCCTATCCTCTCATTGGAGGTCATAAGGTCAGGCTAATATCACCTGGCTCAAAGCTCCAATCCTCTAATCACATGGTTGATCTTTCTGGATTGCTCTGACCCTATCCTGAAACTATCTGAGGGCCTATCATGAGTCACCTCATTAGCATAAACTCAAGTATGGCCTAAGGAACCCACCATGAATAATAAAGATACTCATCACTGGGGGCATTCCAAAGTTTCAGAAGCTTCCTCCTAGGAACCTGGGACAAAAGACCAAACAAATGTGTTATTATATAACAGTTTACATATTTTAGAAATTGTATTATTGTTAGAATTTTAACAAAATTCAATAGTTTTCTGAAACAAACTTTTATACCATCAAAACATTTCTTGTACTACATATATGTGTATAGTTGAGTATGCATATACATAGTATATACATAGTGTATACATAGTATGCATAGTATATATATCAGAGTATATACAGGTATGTCTCATATATATGAGAAAAGGGTATGTATTAAGCGGGATGGCACCATTTGCACACGTATATTATGTAAATTCAACTATTCATGTACTGCAACAACAAAAGGGGAGACAAATAACCATTTAAATGTTACAGAAGATTCCATGCAATGAACATATTCCCCAAGTGAATGTGATATGGGAAACCTAAACAATATCTGTAGTAGATCCTGTGCTTCTCATGGTGTGAGCACCTTGTGAGGCTGAATGCAACCCCTGTTTTAAAAGATACTTCTCATCCATTAAAAAGTACACATTGTACTTTTCATACAAAGAAGCTCCATGGCAGGGAAGGTCATGCATCTGGTGCTCTTCCTCAGTGGGAGTGATATGTTCTAACTTGGGAGGAGAACTGCCTGGAATGGACTTAGTGTGATGCAGGATGTCGCTCTCCAGAGTGATGCCTCCCTGAGGGATTTTCTAGAGTGGTTTTGAATAAATTGGTTTTTGCCTTATGAGCTGACTTTAAAACCTAACCCTCTCCACAGAAAAGATGTGATTTCCCTGTAAACATGTATATGTGACAGGTTTGAAGACACCATATTCAGGTTAGCCTTTGGCAACTAATTTTTTAAAAAACAAAAGTGAATAGTTGTAGATTTGCCCTAAAATAGAGTGACCAGATGACAGGTAAAAGAAATATTTGTTGCATTATCTGTGACATTTTTTGAGGCACAGCTTGTAATTTTTTACATGAAAGACATTGTTAGGAATCTAATTTTCTCATTCTTGTTTCTTAGGGCAACACAGTTTCAGTTATGTTAAGTAACATCCATTTGAGCATTCCTGGGAGTTTAACACTGTGTTTAGGAGTTGGTCTATCATTTTATAACTGGAGTAAATGGGGGGAACACATGTGATACTCATTAAAATATTTTTCTTTAGCCTATTGTCAATACTTTCAGAAAGAGGTATGTGTATTTCACTAGATAGACTTACTATTGTGCTCAATTTGCCTGTTTTAGAAAGATCATTTGGAACAGAGCATCCTGGGTTCTGATTCAATTATGCCCCTACAAATTTGCATGATGTGGAGCAAGTATCTTCCAGAGAACCACTTCTTTCTTTATAAAATAATAGGTTTGGACTAAATGATCTCTAAGACCCCTTCAGCTTTAAAAGACTATATTTTTATAAGTTTTTTTCAGTTCAAATATAAGCCTCTGAAGTGTCATTTGAATAATGATTAATTTCATAAGTATTCAATGAAGATGAATGTTTTCTATTTACAATGTTAATCAGAACTAATATCATTCAAAATAATTATTCTTCATACTTAAGTCTATTTTACAAAATGAATGAGTCATTCATTCTGTGAATTTATGTCATTCACACAGAACTCTTTAGAAGCTATTTTTATTTCTGTCTAAAGGAAGAGATTTATATAAAGTAAGTTTTGTTGATTTTATATACTTGAATTGAAACAATGATTTGTATTAAAGATTTTAAAAATGAGTCCTCTTCCATGATACCATACTGTAATGTAAATATCTCTATTACAGCATTTATCACGTTTTATAATAATTATTTGTGTATGTTTTTCCCCTCAAAAGTTCAAAGACCACATCTTACTGAGGTTTATACTTTAGCATCTACAATGATGCCTGCCAAGTGATAATGGTTTAATATCTGTTAAATGAAAAAATTAATAGTGACCAAAGAATGTGTCATTATAGAAGCCAAGAGTGGAGACAGTTTTAAAGAAAGAAGCAATAATTTGTATCAAACCGATTATTAGAAGTGGATTAAAAGGATCACTGGATTCAATTCCTTAGAAATGAAGCCAGATTGCAATGAACAAATTAAACCAAGTGGAAGCAGTGAAGTTAGACCACTTAAGAAGCATAGTTATGAAAAGGAGAAATCTAAGGCAGTAGAGTAGAGGTTGTAAATATGTTAAAGGCATTGTTTTTAATTTTTAAATATGTCAATGGTGTATAATGTGTGAAGGTCATGCTGAAGGATCCAGTGGAGATGCTGGGAGAGAAAGGTACCCAGGGTGAGTAGCGGAATGACACATCGGAGGAGGTAGAGGAAAATAAAAGTAATTCATAAACAAATTGATATATTTGGAAAGGAATAGATGACTGAGTTCTTTGGAAAAGATACTTTAAAAAGAAAATGAATGCATGTGTAGAAAAGAGGGCAAGATAAAGAGATTCACACGTAAATAAGAAAGACTAAAGATGGAGGCCATAACTTCTCTGGGTAGACAATGTTCATTGTCCATTGCAATGAATAATGACTTGTAAGAATCTCTCTCCTTGCCTAATGCCCTGAAGGAGTATTCATATTACCATATTAGAATTCTCCAGAGCAAGTGGTTATTGTTCAGTCAACACAAACTCTCTTATAAAATGGCTATACACTTTGAAATATTCATCAGTGAACCATTTTTAGCTATCATCTTTAGTCCTAACAACACAAGAGTTTTCAATGTTTTTCTCTAATAGTATTGTTTCTGTAATTATCTGTAGAATAAAAGCAAATTATCTGTGGACAATAAAAACAATACACTTTCTCTGAATTATTTTCATTTTATATGCTGGCTTAATCATTTTTTACTTAAGTTATAATTTTATGATCAGAGAACATTTGCAATTAACCATTGGTTTAGATTAGTTTACTGTATTCTTCTTAGTAACTTACCACTTTTAGATTCATTCAATTTGTTTTCTTCTACTGGGTTTTCGTAATTTTCTCCTCCTGTCTCCTAAGTTATATTTATTTTTCTGCAATGCTTGGCAACAGATAACTGCTGTAAAACTGGGTCTGAAAAACATGCAGGACCATCCTCTTCTCGTGAGATAAGAAAACTAGAATTAAGGTAGTTCTGTCAATATTAACTTATTAAATGATTTTTTATCTTTGATGATATCTCTGTTTTATGTCACTAGCAAAAAAAAAAAATGTGAACACAGAGTATTTGTTACAGTTAAAAGAAAGTCTAGCCAGAATTCACTGGACATAAAAGGCTGTCACTGGACTCTGAATATTACTGCCTCCATTTTGGTGGAATGAATTGGCTCTGTCCATGTTGCTGCCTATCACATGTCTCAGATTATAAACTGCAGGTAGAAGCATCCAAATGGCTGAATGTACTGGTGCTCTGGTCGTTAAGGATCAGGGTAAGCATCTGGCTTTTGGCAGTGAAATGCAGACCTTTCCTTCCATCAAGACACATGCATCCATCCCTCTACCTCTCTCTCTCCCAACTCAGTCACAGTCTAGGCCCTCTGTATCCGCGGGTTCCACATGTGCGGATTCAAAAATTTTGGACAGGGAACCCGCGGATACGGAGAGGCCGACTGGACTAGCCATTTTATATAAGGGACTTGAGCATTAGCGGATTTTGGTATCCATGCATTGTCCTGGAACCAATCCCCCATGGATACCGAAGGATGACTATACTTAGTTCAAGTGGTGACCACCTTGTCTGAACTCGTCAATGAAATCATTCTAGAGAATTTTAAGAGAAACAGGAAAAGAGGAAGCTCTGTACTTGTACACATAAAGTTTGGGAGCAGTATGGAGTCCCATCTTTTTAAGACTAGGGAACCTAAAGAGAGAAAGCAGACTTTCAGAGGGTAAAATAGAAAAGAAAAAAGATTAAAGAGAGGGGTACAGATAAAAAGAGTGAGTCTGTTGACATTCAAGTACTCTTTCTTTTCTTCATTCCTGAGACTCAGTTTTATTTCTATCCCTGAATTTTATGACACCCATTATTCTTATAATAATTTATCTTTCTTAAACTAATTCGAGCTGTTTATCTGTTAACTATGGTTGCTGTAAGTACATTCCTTATTTGTAGGTCAATTAAAATTTGATAAAGTATGGTGAAATTTGATGTAGATGAGATAGTCAAATATTTATATAGTGTTTGATATTTATAAACTTTTAAAATTATGAACTAAGTTCTACATAAATAATGTCATATAGGTTGGTATAATATAAAAATCCTATTAAAAAGGAGAAAAAACAAAGAAATTATACCCTTGCAAAAGCCTATTTTTTTTGCTTAGAGACAGAATTAGTACTTCAGCGTTTAAACTTAACAAACAATAGGTTATTTCCATTTCAACAAATTACTTGCTTACCTGAGTGTATTTCTTTTGAAAATACTTTAGTGTCTACATTCACACTACAAAGGATCTAAAATTCTTCCAGGATTCAAGTAGTGAGTTTTTCTGTTCAGCATATTAAAATTCTCAATTAACCTTCACACTATAACATTTCTGGATTTAGGGGCCTCTTCTTGAAAAGCTTTTCAAAATATTTATCCCAACTTATAAGTATTATTTAAGAATAATACAGATAGCAGAATTTTAAGTTGGATAATTGTTGATATTAAAATGTATTTGTGCTTTTTATATCTTCTTAATTGTAGATATATAACAGATAGTTTTTACAAGAGATGCTGAATTATACTCACAATTCCTGAATTATTATCACAATTATTTTTATCAAAATATTATTGCTTTTTAATTTATACATATGATTGGAAGAAGAGTAGATATTTCTTAAATTGTTTTTCTTTAAACTATAATGTACGACCATATTTATTCCTTTTTATTTATTGAAAGGTACCCATGTGGAACTTCATTTCTATCAGACAGGTGACTTCACACTTTTCAACACTAGTGCCTATTCCAAGCTCTGTGTGTTATACTTCTCTATACTCGAACCCCCTGGTTCCCTCTTACATCATCCCATTTACCTGAACTCTATGTCTTTCTTCTCTTACCTCCTCCATGAAACATCCTTGATTATCTCCCCACACTCTATTCTCCTTTCCTTGAACTCCATGTGTAATCTTCTAATAACTATCTCAAAAGAGTTAATGCAAACATGAAATTAGATGGCATCTCTACAATGATTGATATATTTTAGGTGCTCAGTGTATACAAACTCTCCCTTTGATGAAGTACATAAGTATCTAGACAGAAATTTTGACTTGACATTAACCAAACCAAGCACCAAATGGGTGATGTTTCATAATATTTTAATTACATAAATATATACACATATATATTTTGAAAAGAAAGTGAAGGATCTTTGGAAAGTGATGGCTTTTACAAAAACAGAAGTTAATTGCTTGCATCTGATACTAATTCCACCAGAACTCTGTGTTATAATTAGGACAAAGTGGTTTGTGAAACTGTCTCAGTAAATGATCCGGAGAATACAAAAAATATTCACCAAGAGAAGACAAACCTTTTATCTACATAGGTTTAGGAACCCCTGGGGTGCCTACAGCAATGTCTCTACACACTGCGGTTTTCTCCTGAGCCACACTTCATGAAGCCATATCTTTCCTATGCGCATCCTCATACCATGGGTAAACCTCCTCTGAAAGTTGTAATAAAGTACGAGTTTAGTTGTGTATTTGTAAAATATAAGTAGAAATCAGCAATTAGCTTTTCATTTTAGAATCAAAGCTCATTTATTATAATTTGTGCAGAATGTCTTTTGCATAAAAGATGGTTTGTTGATGTCTATTCTTCCTGATCAGAAGTCTCAATAGATTAAATTTATCGGCTGTTTTTAGATAGATATATTTTGTTAAATTTTCTAAACTAAATCCTCTATAGTCACCAAGATATCATTCCTATAATGATAGAATCTGAGGTACCTATACTAGAGCTGAAACTTAACTTAGGTCTCTGTGATTCCAAATATGGCCTCTTTCTACTATCCTATGCTTTCTCTTGCTTACACACATAAGGTTCTATGATGTTTAAAAATAGTAAAGGCAAATTGTTGACATATTTAAGCTAAATTAAAATATTTAGAGCTACAAATTTAAGATCTGAAAAAGTCTTTTTTGAAAAACTGAGAGAGAGCCCAGTTTTCTGCCTGACAAATAGTAGGCTCGTAATGGATATTTATGGACATTTATTAAATAAGTCAGTTCAGTTTTTATTTAAAACTTAAATAAGACACCTGATAAATCTAAGTTCTTTTCAAAATACATATGATTCTGTTAATATTTTATAAGAACAATCAAATTTTGAGGTCATATCAATACTTGTAACTAATATATTAGTACATATTGCTTTTCACAAATAATTCTTCTTCCAGTGCTAAAGGATTTTCTCTCTTTCTCTCTCTCATACACACATGCAGAGTTATGTTTCTTAAAAAAAAGAGATGCCAGTACTTCTGATAATATTTTAAACATCTTACCTATACTACCTCTGGTTTCTATATCATTTCAAACATATTTTAGCATTCTTGCATTTTAGCCTCTGATACGTGTATTCCTCAGGATCATAAGTATAGCCAATAAATGTCATTGAAAAAGACAAAAACAAGAAAGGAGGTGCACAGCTCTTCTGCCTGTTAGTGTGAAACAGAATAAGGTGTTATACTTTGGTTGGAGGAGGCCACATAGGTCAGCCACAAATTAGCATTTGAACTTTCTATTCAGGCTAAATGAGTCTACTGAGATAGGATGTTAATTAATTTGAGCAGATGTATGTCAACATCACTCTAGGGAAATAAATGAGCAAAAAGACTGCAAAAGAACTTAGCACCATGGAAAAAGCACCGGATGAGAGAAAAAAATGTAAAATCATTTAGTAAATATTTTTACTTTGCAATTTTAAAGAGAATATCCCATTTAAATATGAAAATGTTTTCTTTTGATGTTTTTGTGAACTCTTTGATATAGTAGAACTTGAATTCATTCTTAAGTCTAGAATTACTGAGCCCTAAAAGCAAAGAGTCTTTTAAGGGCATCTTGGGTATAATTTTCCATATATTTATAAAATTTCTTTAGCTTGAAGTCATACTTTTGGTCATGCAAGAAAGAAAACACTAGTTTAACTTTGGGATAAAAATTATTTTCCTTTCAAATGAATAAAACTATGGAAACCCATAACAGACAGCTCCATGAAAGTCCAATTTTGCATCATCTTTTCTTGTCCTTTAATTGTCTTACCACCTAAAATATGTGTACGCATGTGTGTGCACATACGTGCACGCACACACACACATACTGCTGTCACCACACCCACATTCCATTTTTAAAAAGAAAAACAATGCTCTTTAACACTTATTTTTGAAATGTAGCTAGCTATTATTATCTGAGTTTTGTACCAGTTAGAGTATCCTGAAGCAATTCTTGATTCCTTTAGAGAAATGGAGGATGACATTTTCTCCCTGTGTTTTAAAATTGTTTCAACTATTTCGTGTTGTATAGCATTTTTTTTAAAAGGTTCAAAATTTCTTAACTTTGGGATGAATTTTTAAAAAGAGATTAAGCTAGCCAAATAGCCCTATATTGTATTTCAAGAACTTATGAAAACAAGTTTTATGCTTTTCTATTACAAAAAGGACTAAATTTCAGCCTTTTTAATACAAAACATACTCACCTAGACATGGCACTAATGCCATTGTGTAAAATAGAATGGAAACATACATATGTTCATAACATGCATTGCAGTGCATGTTTCCCCAGGCAACTCCAGCCAGAGTGTAAATTGGCAGGTAGTAACCCATATTTTACTATCTGTGCCCTCACTTGCCATTACAGGTCTTTAAATCCTTAGCATAGGGCCAGCCACAGCTTCAACTGTTTTAAAAGTCTCCAGAGATATCTCAGGAGTTCTCCTAAATAAATTCTTTGAGCTACTGTTATCTTCATTGACTGTCCTGGACTCTTTGATGCACATTGCTCTATAGCTCTGTGATCACACTCAGATGGGCTTGTCTCCACTATCACCAATATGCCAGGGCCATGATGTGTTCCATGCAGAAGCATGGGAATCCTCTCTCTGGGTGGTCCAATTATTGGCGACTTATTTGTGTTTTACTTATCTGGATTTCCTGATTATTGTCAGTGAGCTTATCTCAAGT
Source organism: Lagenorhynchus albirostris (assembly GCF_949774975.1). Lineage (NCBI taxonomy): Eukaryota > Metazoa > Chordata > Mammalia > Artiodactyla > Delphinidae > Lagenorhynchus > Lagenorhynchus albirostris. Next base: position 37,425,009 of record NC_083105.1, read on the forward strand.
TATAAATTATAAGAAAATATATTCACATTAGGGTAAAGAAATATAGATCATATTAACTATGCATCAATCCTCCATTTGTTTTAAATACTGATTTAAGTCCAAGCATCACAAATTGAGAAGTCTAGAGAACATTTGGAAAACCATGAATATAATTCTCTGCGTATTTCAATTTAGTTGTGAGAAAAATCAGGCGTGATACAATAGTATTTCTTACTTATAAGGCAGAGTAAATCATCGATGTCTCCTCTGAGAAATGAGCCAACATCTGGGATCCCAAGAAACTATACTTGGTAAACCCAGTAGAATATCATCTTTTTTAGGGTGATTTTGTTTCACGGGATATCTTTAGAATAACAAGATAATGACTCAAAAACGTTTTGGACATTATTATTCAAATAATGGCCTTCTATAATGGCAGATTTCAGCAAGGACCACTTGATTCCAGGGAAAACCCTTTAGTTGTGCCATCCTATGGCTCTTATTTGAGAAGTGCTTTAGTTTACCAAAATATGTACATTTCTTGTCAGTGAGAGTAAGTTAGCGTCTACAACTTTTTTTTCTCCGTTCTACAACTTTTTTTCCTGCATTCTACAATGTATTTCTATGACATATAGATTTAAAACTTATTCTGTTCTGTTTCCAAAATGCATGTGGATTTATATGAAAATATTGTTTATTTGCATTCTATGTAAGATAGCATCAATAAAATATGCAATATAATTTTATTATAATACTAATATTTGCAAATCTAGATAAATTTAGATGTGTCAGATAATTAAATAAATATATTTTCTTACTCCAGTAAGAAAAATAAATGAAAATCTTGTGGTATTATATTTCTATATATTAACACTTTAAGAAAATTGAATTATAAATACATTAACATAACAAATTCTTCAAAGAGAGCTATTGTAATGGCTGTCATGAAATTTGACCCAGGTACAATTCCATATTTCTACCCTTCAGATTTTAGAGAATGAAGGTGGAACATTTCTATGCCACCTTTTGGCTAATAAGATAGAAAAGGTGATAGCTATTCACCTATGCAAAGACTAACTTTAATGATAGCTGGTGGAAATTGCTGAAATAATGCTGCTTCCCAGAATAATTGATAGGCTTTGTGATAAGATCTTTGAATAAGAAATCATTAATTATAACAATTATATAACTTTTTAAAGTTGATCAATTTTAAAGAACCTTCTCTACTCTCGTAAGCAGAAAAGAAAATATGCAAGAATTCTAACCAGAGTGAGTCTGACAGAAAGGATTTTAAGTATTCCTTTAAGGTTTTGGTATTTGGGGATTTTGAGTCTATCCTGTACGAGAAACTGCTGATCTGGGAATATCCCAATGAATGAAAGTAGGCCTGATTCCTCCACACATGGAGCTTTCTTTCAGTCCTGTTGGCAGACAGTAATCACTCTAAATAGTGTATAGCTGTAAATCAAGGAAGAATATTCAGTTCTCTAAAAATATGTAAAAATAACTTTCCTTTAACTTGGAGAGGGAATAGAAAAGGCTCCCATAGATGAACATAATTATATTTCTTTTTACTTCAAATCTAGTGTCTCATAATTCTCTAGCAGTCTCTGTAATCATAATTTAATGGTAAATTGAGTTGGTTTTACCAATTATTCAAATCTAAATGTGAACAGGCATGGGAACTTTATCAATCAGAATAACCAAGATTGCAAGAATGCTTGGTAGGATTTACATTGAAATGGTTGGATAATCTTAACTTCATTTTATGAAAAAGACTATTTGTGTGTGTATGTGTGTAAGTTTTGGAATCAAAGAGACCTGATAAACCACTTTTTATTTAATACCTTCTTTTTCTTTTTAAAAAATAAAAGTAGGGGCCATCAAGATAACTTAGGTCATTTATATAAATATAAATTTTTTTTCAGCAGTTTAAGAAATTGAGTTGCTACTCAAAATTATGTTGAATCTGAAAATTAGATAATCTGACACATTCTTGCTAATAAATGAAAAATGAAAATATAAATTAAGAAGTGCAAGATGTATACTCCTGATGTATACCTTACATTTTAGCTTCTCTTAGATCTATCATGAATTTCAGTAATAAGGACCCCAACAATGGGTAGCTCTCAGGTTTCATGCTATACGTGGAATTTCTCTCTTAAATTGGTTGATTGCCATTGATAAGGTTTTTGCTTGATGTCTTACCAGCCACAAAAGTTAGTTTAGGGGGTAGATAAATTGAATCTAAACAACCTAGTAAGCATTCATTAAAAGCTGGCTCAAATTTCCCCACTTCCGTTTGATGACAAATCCCACTTCACTGCCTACCTAATCTCATCTTATGCAACAAGCGTTCACTCATAGAATGACCTATCAACACATTTTACATTTAGTTGGTGAAAAACAGTTCAGAATTTTGCATCTTTTAAAATGCGTGGAAAATTGTAAGAAATATTCTATAAATAATCATAAAACCAAAGTTAATCAGGTTCAACAAGGAGCCTGTTTAAAATGTTAGAATGTCAATAAACCCATCCAATTATTCATAATAAGATGTATTATTCACTCGATAGCCGTAGGGTTTTGTTTATTCATTGGGTTAATTTTGGTAAAATAACCATCACACATTTACCAATGAATAATTATTGGACGATCTTCACCCCAAAGTATTTGGCCTAATCAGTAAGTTTTCATTACGATGAATAAGTTATGATAACTAGAAAGTGTGAAAATATAGTGTACATTATTTAAAGTATTTGGAAACAGTTGGCAAGTGACCTGGATGCACCCAATCCAGTGATTCTTCATATCATGGCTAATCATAGACTAGTGGTATCAGAATCACCAAGGGTGCTTCTGAGCATAAACATTTATTAGTTCCTTGCCGACAACTTTTTATTCAGTTTATTTAGGGTTAACCCCTGGGAGTCTCTATTTCTAAAAACTATTTGAAGTATCCTGATAGGCAGCAAGGTGCAGGAGCCACTGAATTTGACTGTGTCCTCTTATATGTTATCGGTGCCATATTCAAACACCCAGAAGAAGTGTAACTGTAGTATGTATGTCTCTGAGCCTTAGGCTTTTTGTTCTTCTGACATGGGTTGAGAGTCTGGATATTTTTTTGCTCTTCATTTACATTTAAAGTGCTATTGTTTATTTTGCAAATGATCTCAGCTCTATCAAGTTACTGATTTGCTGATTTGTGCTCTGATCTTATTCTTGTCCTTTATGAAATGAATTATAATGTTTTGTGTTTTTCCAAAGTATCAGTGAAAAGGTTAACAGAAACCCATGACTAAAGAACTACTTATTTTCTCCTAATGAAAGTCTGTCACTGTTTGAAAATTATGCCTGTTAAGATTTACAGATTATCAATTCAAAGAATCTCATATTAATGAGATATAATCTCTTTTGGGAAAAATAGGAAAAGAATGCCAATGTTATTCTTTAGTTATAGTTATCATATTTAATGAGATTTCATTTAATGAATAACATGTGATAATGATTTTATACACATTATTATATGTTATAACACTATATTACATACCATATAATCTAAATTGGAATTCTAGTTTGAATACTTACCATTTTGAAATCATGGAAATAAGTTTTTAAATTAACATTATCTTATATGCATTTCTCACAACATGTAGTATAGAATATTAGAAAGGTTATTGAAAAAACTTTGTCAACTACATTAGAAAGTACCATATATATGTATATATGTATATACATACATATATGAAAGAGAGAAAGATATGTTTTCAGAGCTTTTAATCTTCTATATAATGAATGTCTAAAAGGCAGGCACAAAATGTACCACTTCCAGAATTTACATGATCACAAAAGCCTGTGTTTTTAAAGTATTTAGAGGAGCTCTCTTTGGGAAATGCTGTTCTAAAACCAATTCACTCCCTTAAGATTTGCTTACAAACCATAGCCTTTCATCCTATTCAGCAAAGAACTTCTACCTTTTTTAAAGACAGGAGAAAAGCCTTAGTTATTCAAATATCCACCCAGCCTTGTCACTGAGAATTGAAAATGAATTAATATGGTACCAAACAAGAAAAACCCTGGCATACATTTCACACAACCTTCAGTTATTGTGCTGAAAATATTGTATAGATTTTTAATTAGCTCAGAAAACATTTCTGTTTCAACTCTCAGAACTAAGAACTTCTACTTGATCTGTTGCCCTTTCACCTGTACAGAAACATTTTCTTCTGTGAGATTATTCACCACACCTCAGACAAAACTCCCTTTGTCTCAAATATCTGCCCAGAAAATTTCTTAAACATTTTGTTCCTAGATCTGAGGAAGAGGAAATAGGCTTTCTCTTGGATTAGGGACTATTAAGTGTAAATCTTAGCCGATTTGGAGGCCATGTTTTCCTCCATTACGTTGAAAAAATTGGAAGAAGCCATTGTACAGAAAAAGAAAAAGTAAATAAAAAAGATTTAGGGGAACCCTTTTGCACTGTTGATGGGACTGTAAATTGATACGGCCACTATGCAGTACAGTATGGAGGTTCCTTAAAAAACTAAAAATAGAACTGCCGTATGACCCAGCAATCCCACTACTGGGCATATACCCAGAGAAAACCATAATTCAAAAAGACACATGCACCCCAATGTTCATTGCAGCACTATTTACAATAGCCAGGTCATGGAAGCAACCTAAATGCCCATCAACAGACGAATGGGTAAAGAAGATGTGGTACATATATACAATGGAATATTACTCAGCCATAAAAAGGAATGAAATTGGGTTATTTGTAGAGATGTGGATGGACCTAGAGACTGTCATAGAGTGTGAAGTAAGTCAGAAAGAGAAAAACAAGCATCATATATTAACGCATACATGTGGAACCTAGAAAAATGGTACAGATTAACTGCTTTGCAGGGCAGAAATAGAGACACAGATGTAGAGAACAAACGTATGGACACCAAAGGGGGAAAGTGGTGGGGTGATGGTGGTGTAATGAATTGGGAGATTGGGATTGACATGTGTACACTAATATGTGTAAAATGGTTAACTAATAAGAACCTGCTGTATTAAAAAAATTTCTTTTTAATTAAGAAAAAAAAAAGATTTAGGAAGAAATAGAGAAGAAAGGAAGAAAGAGATGTGGAGACATTAGAGTTCCTAGTTCCAGTTGCCCCAGAGACCCAGACACATCCCAGGCTTTGAGTTCCAGGACAAATCTCACTATCCTGGAAATATGTCCTACTTTGGCTTAAGAAATTTAATTTGGGTTGCTGTCATTTTTGTAGTTGACTGCCCAAAACTGTATCTCCCAACAATTGAGTTCTACAATGTTTTTTTCCTATATAGATCTTGACACAACTTGTATCCTTCCTTCCTTACTGCTGGCATTTTAGTTCAGGCTCATTATTTTCACTTCAATTATTGAAGCACCCTTCTACCTGGTCCCCTGATTCTAGTGTTAGCATCTTTCAATTTAAGTTGCAGTATCTAACACGTTACTTGTAGAAGATCAATTTCTAACAACAACAAAATTGTATCAACTCAATTAGAATTTTTCTGTCTAACCACTGCCTTTAAGATAAAACCCAAGGGAATTCCCTGGCAGTTCAGTGGTTAGGACTCCATGCTCTCACTGCCAAGGGCCCGGGTTCAATCCCTGGTCGGGGAACTAAGATCCCACAATCCGTGCAGTGCCACAAAAAAAAAAAAAAAAAAAAAAGATAAAACCCAAATCTTAAAATTCCATAAAGATAATTCTTAATCTGGTTCCCAGCTACTTTTCCAGATCTATCTCTTACCACCTAGCCCATCATTACCACCAAAACATACACTCTATATTTCAGTTATCTACTGTTGCTGAACAAAAACTCCAAAACACACTGGCTTAAATCAACAATTGATCACTATTTTTCATTACCTGGTAGTTGACTGGATGATTCTCACTTGGAGTCTCTCATGAATTTGCAGTTGGAAAGCAGTTGGGGCTGGAGTCATGTGAAATCTCAACTGGGCTGGATATCAAAGATGGCCTCTTCACTCTACGTCTAGCAGCTCAGCGCTCCTCTGCGTCTTGCCGCTTAGCAGTGCCAGAACTTCTTGCGTGAAGGCCTGCAAGAAGCAGGAGGCGGAAGTTGTTAGGTCATTTAAGGGCTATGCTTGGAGCTGGCACACTCTCACTTTTGCCACATTGTATGGGTCAAAGCATTCACAGGGCCTTTCAAGATTCAAGAAGGTAGAGAGATGGAACCCAGTCCACCTCTTGATGATGGCAGGGTAAGATAGCACTTCAGAAGAGCATTCAGGGATGGGATACACAATGTAATATATTAAGCGTTTACTTGATCAGGTTTTCTTCCCCACCCCCTATCCCCAGTGTAGAGTTCCAAGGCTTATATATATATGAAACTGTTCATTCTTCAATCTGTAATTTTTGAGAGGCTGATTAATCTTATTAAGCAATTTTACTGTTTAATTATTTTAAAGTACAATAATAATTTTAGTTATATACCATTGTGCTATTATAGTAATGATAAAACAGATATTTCAATTCTTTAAAATTAAGTGGGCTGTACTGAAATGATTTCTTAGAATTTTTGTCCTCAGCATATTCATCCAGACCTCAGTGTGGTCATATAGAAAAGAGCATGTTGATTAAGAGAGGGATCAAATTATTAATTAGGTTATTTTTATTAAAAAACCCATAGTTTCAGAGTATGATCTTATTCTTTCTGAGAAAGGTTTTGGGGAGATAAAACTGAGACTGTAATTAAGGATGTGGCAAAAAATACATGAATACCCTTGCTTGAAAAGGTATTTATGTATACAACTAAAAAGCTATTGGTAAAATAAGCATTTCACAAAGATAACTCTGAGAAGTAAATTTTTATAATACAGAAATAAGTAACTATAAAAATATAACCTTCCGGGCTTCCCTGATGGCGCAGTGGTTGAGAGTCCTCCTGCCGATGCAGGGGACACGGGTTCGTGCCCCGGTCCGGGAAGATCCCACATGCCATGGAGCAGCTGGGTCCGTAAGTCATGGCCGCTGAGCCTGCGCGCCCGGAGCCTGTGTTCTGCAACGGGAGAGGCCACAACAGTGAAAGGCCTGCGTACCGAAAAACAACAACAACAACAAAACAACAACAACAACAAAATATATATATATAAAACCTTTCAAAAATAGATCACTTTCTTATGACAGTATCTTCCTCTGAATATTATAGTAATGTATTGAAGTTTACTAAATTTAATAATGCAGTACCCAATAATAAGTACATTATCACTATTTCATTTGGATATGGATAAACCCAGCATTTTATTTGTCATTCATCTCTTCATTCAGTTACCCCACAAACTTTTATTGCCCATCTGCTAAATGCTAAGTGCTGTTGTCTTGGTCTTGATATGTTGACATTGCCACCAACTTCTGAGTGTGTATTTCTAGCTTGATCATTTCCCACTCCCTGTAATCTGTGTTCACCCTAGCTGTGCCAACTAGATTGCTTTCACCATGTTCTTTGTCCTTCTACTTGCCAAAGTCAATGAATATTTTTCATTGATCTCAGTGTATCATTTATCACTGTTAACTCCTTCCTTCTTGAATTCTCTCAACGGGATTCTAAGACAGCTCAATCATAGGGTTCTTCCAATTTCGTTCTCAAATTTCTCCCTATCTCAGACTCTTCCTCTCTTTAGCCATTAAATATTGATTTTCCCCAGAGTTCACTTCTTAGTCCACTGGTCTTTTCACTTAAATGCTCTTTCTTCACATTTTTATCATATATTTGCCTTCACTCCCTCTTATGTACTAATGACATTATAGCAAAGGCATCTTGACTTTATTTGTAACTTTTAGTTCTACTAAAGAATTATCCCATATGCATATCAAGATTAGTTCAACTCAAATGCCAAATAAAACCCCCATTAAATAGTACTCTTACACTGCTCTGTGGAGCTACCTCAGCCAGAATCCTCAGAGTCCATTGAAACCAGAATCTGAACAGGAAACTTGTTTCTGTTCAAGTCCTCTAAGACCTGTTTACTTCCACTATCTGCCTTACTTAGATCGTCAAAATATATCACTTTAATCCCCTACCTTCTGGCTAATAGCATCACATCGTTTTGTATATTTAACCCTATCAAAGATATCCCTTTACTATTTTTCCAAATAAATTACTTCCATGATTTTACAGGTGTTCTTCCCTCGGTCTGGAATGCCTTAACTTCACAAATGCCTAGCAAATTCTTATCCATCTCTGAAGACTTAGCTCAGATCATATGTTTCCTCTATGTGAATCCTCCCCTAGGCCATGAGCTCTATAATCTCTGGATTTTCCCTGCTTCTTAAACATCCCATACAGCCCTATTATAGCACTTAATGCATTGTATATAACCTTTTTCACTTGTCTATCTTCCTGGCCAGGCTGTGAATTTTGAAAGGGCAAAAATTTGTCATTTACTCTGTATCTCCTGTGTCTAGTGCTAATTAATTGGTCCATTTACTTGGGATTAAAGATTAGAAGTGTTTTTATACTAAATTATTTGTTTTACCATGAAGTTCACAAACTCAATCTCAGCAAGAAAACTCTTTGCTTCAGAATGTATCTTAATGGCTTGGTTTTTTACTTAAGATAAAATGGTCTGAGGCTGCTTTGGGATAGACAGAGACAAGTACACTGCTTCACATAATAAGTTAATCGGGATCTGTGGATATGGAGAGAAAATAATAGAGCCCCCAGCAGGAAAAATGGTCAGTTGGACAGCAACAGATTCACAGTGATGTGGAGAAGGAGTGGCTAAAATAACATTTCAGAATAAGAATAACTCATATTCAGATTACTATCATTTATTCTGTTGTTACTATGCATTATTATTATTTATTCTGAGATTACTATTATTTATTAAACATGCAAGTGCCATATGTGAATGATGTTTTGAGACTGTTTAGGAAAAAAGGCCATATTCAAGAATTCAGTGAGACGAAAACTTTGAAGTGAAGAAGTTGTTGTGAGAACAAACATGCCCATATTTTTAAAAATATTAAGGAATGAGTTGGACTTCCCATAGGACATGATATGGAGGTAACCAATAATGTTTAAATCTCAAAATGAAAAAGGCCTCAGTTGACATCTAGGTCATATTTTTGTAGAAGCTAAAATGTCTATCAGTTTCTCTAGTGTCTATTGTATATCATTAGGTATCTTAAAAGTGGATTTTTTTCTTAGAATACATTAATTCTTCACTTGTCAATTCAAATACAATCTCCAATTATGAATGGTTGTGACTGGTATCTTTCCAATAAAGCTTACTCAACATCATTAAAGAACAGAAAGTTCTAGGAAGATAGTGGCAAAGCTAGAACTATACATAAATGAAAGCAATAATAAATATATGTGGCAATGCTCTTTCCAAAGAGGCATGTGTGTCTAAAGGATGCAGTCGGGTTGGGACAGATGGGAGAGTATGATTCACTACTTGTGTGGAGGCAAGCTACGGCTCAAAGACATTGATTTCTGCTGTTTATTTCTCTTGTGGGAAAGTAAGCTTCCTTATACTTTTGCTGATAAAAAGCTTACCAACTAAAGCTTTGGAATGACACAAATATTTTCTTTGCAAATGTATTATTATAGTTCTATAAGAAGCACCTGCAGTCTCTTCATGTAAAATCATAGTATCTATTGTAATGTTAGTTTAATGACTGATCTCAGAATTCCTAACTGAAGCTACAGGAGTCATGAATTAATGTTGTTATTGTTTAAAGGAAAATAAATATTCTAATTCTCTTCTCACTTTTTTTAAGGTAATAATAGTCCTTAGCTGGAAAAACACAATACAGTTCTGCTTCATTTCCTTATTACATTTATCCTAGATACTTTTATTGTTCCTATAATTAGAGATCATTTTCCTTATTAAAATATTAGTCACATGGAATTTACATCATTTGTCAGAGAACTTTACAGCAAATCATGGTGGAATATAGCTCAAATCTGCAATTCTCTTTGTTCTTTAATTTTGTTGCCTCTTCAGTTAAATATATCACTGAACCATTTACAAGTTAGTCAATAAGTTAACAGTTACCATAAAGTGAAGAGTATATAATTTTGTATTAGACTGAGGCTCAGAAGTAGACTTTTGATACCTGGATTTGAAATCATGCAAAATGTATAATTGATCAGTACATTTTTTGGTAATAAAATAAAATGTAAATGAAACTTATACACTATAACTTAGGTTTGTAGTTAAAGTGAGCATAGTTCCATAAATTGAGCACGATTTCCACAGAAGATAAATCATTTTGTCATGGACAAATAATTTTACTGCCAACACCAGAATCTAGGTATTGGAAAATATTATTTTCTTTTCCCTTCCAGCACTCCCACCCCCAGCCTCTGCCACACTTCTCACTGCCAGGCTTAGGGCATGATTAGGAACTGAGAAGTCACAACATGCTAACTCTTTCCATACTGCAGAAGAAAACAATCACAGGATCAGAAGCGCCTAGATCAGTGGTGTTCAAACTTCCTAGACCCTAAAACCCTGACTTATAATAAGTCCGTTGCTTTCCAATGTGATGCTCTTTTTTACATCCTCAAGTGAAATTCATACAAAATATTAATATAATTCATCTAAATATATAATTTTTAAAAAGTCAGTGTAACACTCTAACTGAAGTATAAAAGAAGTGTAAAAGAAAGTTAATGCATAGTAAATGGCATGTATTTTAATATGTAAATGTTTAGACATGTTCAGACATAATGAGCGTATTAGATGCCTTTACTTATGTGTAGGATCTTTGTGAATATGACAGATGAGGTATTATATTGGTGACTTGAGTCACTGATAGTTAGACTTTCCAAAATGTTTTCAAATAAAACAGGGTCTGGTTAGTATTCCCTTTGCTGTTGGGGTATCATTACTTCTAGGCCCTCTCAGCTGAAAGAGCAATTAAATATATGCATGTTAATCTATCTATCTGACCACAAAGATATGTATCTAGATAGCTATCTAGATAAATTAGATAGATAGATAATGTAGATATATAGATCTATATTTCCTGCAGCTGCTGTAACAAATTGCCACAAACTGGATGGCATTAAAAACTTTTTTTAAAAAACAGAAATATATTCTCTCACAGTCTGGAAGCTAGAAGCCCAAAATTGAGGCTTTGAGGCAGAGCCACACTCCATCCCAAGGCTCTAGAGGAGAATTCCTTCCTTGCCTCTTCCAGCTTTTGGTGGGTCTAGGCATTCCTTGGCTTTTGACCACATTTCTCCAGTCTCTGCTTTTGTGGTCTCATTGCCTGCTCCTCTTTTGTCTCAAAACTTCCTCGGCTCTCTCTTATAAGGATACATGTGATTGCATTTAGGGCCACAGGATAAACTAGATTAAGCTCCTCTCTAGATTCTTAACTTAATCACATCTTTTGCCAAGTAAGGTAATATTCATAGGTTCCAGGGATTAGGACAAACACATCTTTTTAGGGCTCATTAATTATCCCACTACAGTATTCCTCTATATCTCTATTAAGCTAAGCATGAATTCATGAAATGTCTCTAACCCTAATTTGGTATCATATTGATTATTCTAGTCTTCTTCCCTTGCTTCTCTATAACCTATGACTCCAAGAGAGAGACCTGGCTGTCACCATCAACCATCCATTTACTTAATTGTTCAATTCCATTATATATCTATAGTGATTTCAAAACTGTTAAGTTGTAGCCTGGAGCAAGTCAACTCCTGAGCAAGTGAACTCAAGAAAGTGTCTTTTTATCAGAAGCCTGATCACGGTTATCCTAAATACTCAAGAAACTGCTAGTCTTTTGTTTATTGACCACTTTAAAGGCATAATCAATCTGATTAATACTAAAAAAAAAAGGAACTATTTTGTTGAGCAATAACAGTTTTTTCACAAGACTTTTATTTTCCACAAAAGAAAATAAAGACTTTTTCAAATTATCATAGGTACTGTAAAGATCACATGGGGAGCCACCAAAACAAATTTACTCTGTTGTATATTTCTTCTTGGAGGTTACGATTTTCCTTTGGCACTTGACTTCCCACCACAAAAGACAACTCCTCTCATGTTATAGAAACATTAATTTTTACATAAAATTATCTTGCATTAGTATGGACAGCTGTTGAGAAGGCGCTTATGGACAGGGTAGTCAGACTTGACCATGCTGTGTATAATTTCCTACAGCTGGATTCATTTGAATAGCACTCATTAAAAAAAGAAAATGCCTGCCAATGAACAGTGTGTAATGCAACAAGAAAAAAGGTAGAAATGACTGGATTTCTCTATAAAAGAATAAACTGTTCTGTTCTTATAATAGAAGACTGTTTAGCAATTAAAACAAAGGAACTACAGCTACATGTATCCATATGGACAACTTTCAAAAACTTAATGTTAAGTAAAAAAAACTAAGTTATTTATACAAATTTTAAACACAGAATACTACACGTTGCTTATAAATACATATATGTATATAATATGCAAGAATCCTTATGGGAATAATATACTCCAACCTCAGGATAGTGGATACCCCTGGAGAAAGAGATAAAGGTGGACTGGCTGAGGAGGTACAGGCTTTAATTGTATTTATGATATGTAATTTTTTTTTCCTAAAGAGAGACCTAAAGTTAATATGGAAATATGAAACATCTCTAAAATCTTGATAGGTGTAGGTTGTCTGTCATATTATTACTATACTTTTCTATATGTTACTTTCATTGAAATGCACCAAAATATCTTAGAATTCTAAAATGTAATAATTTTTTAATATAGATAATTATTGCAGTATGTAAATTTTTGTTTGCAATAGTCCCTGTTTTTATCAATAATAACACAAAGGAACACAAAGACATATGCATTATGTCCTTAAAAATATTTTTAAAGCCCTAAAGAACTATATTTAATACTAAATGGTTGATAAATTCCCCATTTCAAAGTTTCCTTCCTTAACGAGAAATAATTTCTTCCATCTATTTTCATGACAACTTAACCTTTGCTGAGTTGGCTCGGCAAGGCATTGTCTCATATGAGAGATTCATTTCAACCCTCATGGTGAGTTTGCAGGGAAGGTTTTCTAGTTGTATACGTATTTATTGTTGAAAGTGAGGAGGTTCTGAGACGATAAATCACTTTCCCCAAATTAGTTGTTCAGCCGGTATCAAACACAGTTTTTTCCATTCTTAATTAATCTTACAGTAAATCTTTCTACCTTCCTTAAGTATTAAAGAGAACTTCAAAAGGTCTGTCAGGTGATTTGTGTGTTTATTCTCTTGCTTTGATAAGGTAGGAGTGGTAGTTGATGAGACATACAGAATCTGCCTAAAAGAGGCAATTTACACAAACTTCTACTGGTTCACTTGTTCTCGCTCTCTCCTCTCCCTCACACTTTGGGAATTCATTTCAATAAGCAGAGTCCTATTTTGGAATGCTGATTATCCCTGGTTGGGTAAAACCTTAGTTAAGTTTTCATTGCTTTAATCAGATTTAATAGAAAGACATTGAAGTTACAGAAATCAACTTGGGAGGATAAAATGTGCTCCAAGCAATCATGCCTAAAAGAAGTGGAAAATGAAACAATAAGGAATATGAAAATAAGTAAAAGCATTAACATAAGTACTGTGTCAAACCCTGGAAAACACTGGTGAAACAAAGAACTCACTAAGAGGAAGAAGGGATTCGTTGTTTTGTGTTTTTTTTTTAACATCTTTATTGTAGTATAATTGCTTTACAATGGTGTGTTAGTTTCTGCTTTATAACAAAGTGAATCAGCTACATATATACATATATCACCATATCTCCTCCCTCTTGCATCTCCCTCACACCCTCCCTATCCCACCCCTCTAGGTGGACACAAAGCACCAAGCTGATCTTCCTGTGCCATGCGGCTGCTTCCCACTAGCTATCTATTTTACATTTGGTAGTGTATATATGTCCATGCCACTCTCTCACTTCGTCCCAGCTTACCCTTCCCCCTCCCCACGTCCTCAAGTCCATTCTCTCCATCTGTGTCTTTATTCCTGTCATTCCCCTAAGTTCATCAGAACCATTTTTTCTTTTTTTACATTCCATATATATATATATATATATGTAAGCATACGGTATTTGTTTTTCTCTTTCTGACTTACTTCACTCTGTATGACAGTCTCTAGGTCCATCCACCTCACTACAAATAACTCACTTTCATTTCTTTCTAAGGCTGAGTAATATTCCATTGTATATATGTGCCATATCTTCTTTATCCATTCATCTGTCGATGGACAATTAGGTTGCCTCCATGTTCTGGCTATTGTAAATAGAGCCACAATGAGCATTGTGGTACCTGACTCTTTTTGAATTATGGTTTTCTCAGGGTATATGCCAAGTAGTGGGATTGCTGGGTCATATGGTAGTTCTATTTTTAGTTTTTTAAGGAACCTCCATACTGTTCTCCATAGTGGCTGTATCAATTTACATTCCCACCAACAGTGCAAGAGGGTTCCCTTTTCTCCACACCATCTGCAGCATTTATTGTTTCCAGATATTTTGATGATGGCCATTCTGAACAGTATGAGCTGACACCTCACTGTAGTTTTGATTTGCATTTCTCTAATGATTAGTGATATTGAGCATTCTTTCATGTGTTTGTTGGCAATCTGTATATCTTTGGAGAAATGTCTATTTAGGTCTTCTGCCCATTTTTGGATTGGGTTGTTTGTTTTTTTGATATTGAGCTGCATGAGCTGCTTGTAAATTTTAGAGGTTAATCCTTTGTCAGTTGCTTCATTTGCAAATATTTTCTCCCATTCTGAGGGTTGTCTTTTTGTCTTGTTATGGTTTCCTTTGCTGTGCAAAAGCTTTGAAGTTTCATTAGGTCCCATTTGTTTATTTTTGTTTTTATTTCCATTTCTCAAGGAGGTGAGTCAAAAAGGATCTTGCTGTGATTTATGTCATAGAGTATTCTGCCTATGTTTTACTCTAAGAGTTTTATAGTGTCTGGCCTTACATTTAAGTTTTTAATCCATTTTGAGTTTATTTATGTGTATGGTGTCAGGGAGTGTTCTAATTTCATTCTTTTACATGTACCTGTCCAGTTTTCCCAGCACCACTTATTGAAGAGGCTGCCTTTTCTCCATTGTATATTCCTGCCTCCTTTATCAAAAATAAGGTGACCATATGAGCATGGGTTTATCTCTAGGTTGTCTATCCTGTTCCATTGATCTATATTTCTGTTTTTGTGCCATTACCATACTGTCTTGATTACTGTAGCTTTGTAGTATCGTCTGAAGTCTGGGAGCCTGATTCTTCCAGCTCCATTTTTCTTTCTCAAGATTGCTTTGGCTATTCGGGGTCTTTTGTGTTTCCATACAAATTGTGAAATTTTTTTTTTTAGTTCTGTGAAGAATACCATTGGTAGTTTGATAGGGATTGGATTGAATCTGTAGATTGCTTTGAATCTGTAGATTGCTTTGGGTAGTGTAGTCATTTTCACAATGTTGATTCTTCCATTCCAAGAACACAGTATATCTCTCCATCTGTTTGTATCATCTTTAATTTCTTTCATCTGTGTCTTATAGTTTTCTGCATACAGGTCTTTTGTCTCCTTAGGTAGTTTTATTCCTAGGTATCATTCTTTTTGTCGCAATGGTAAATAGGAGTGTTTCCTTAATTTCTCTTTCAGATTTTTCATTATTAGCGTATAGGAATGCAAGAGATTTCTGTGCATTGATTTTGTATCCTGCTACTTTACCAAATTCATTGATTAGGTCTAGTAGTTTTCTGGTGGCATCTTTAGGATTCTCTATGTATACTATCATGTCATCTGCAAACAGTGACAGTTTTACTTCTTCTTTTCCAATTTGGATTCCTTTTATTTCTTTTTCTTCTCTGATTGCTGTACCTAAAACTTCCAAAACTATGTTGAATAATAGTGGTGAGAGTGGGCAACATTGTCTTGTGCCTGATCTTAGTGGAAATGGTTTCAGTTTTTCACTGTTGAGAATGATGTTGGCTGTGGGTTTGTCATATATTGCCTTGAGATAATCATCTGGTTTTCTCCTTCAATTTGGTAATATGGTGTATCACACTGATTGATTTGCGTATATTGAAGAATCCTTGTATTCCCGGGATAAACCCCACTTGATCATGGTGTATGATCCTTTTAATGTGCTGTTGTATTCTGTTTGTTAGTATTTTGTTGAGGATTTTTGCATCTATGTTGATCAGAGATATTGGCCTGTAGTTTTCTTTTTTGTGACACCTTTGTCTAGTTTTGGTATCAGGGTGATGGTGGCCTCGTAGAATGAGTTTGGGAGTGTTCCTCCCTGTGCTATATTTTGGAAGAGTTTGAGAAGAATAGGTGTTAGCTCTTTTCTAAATGTTTAAAAGAATTTGCCTGTGAAGCCATCTGGTCCTGGGCTTTTGTTTGTTGGAAGATTTTTAATCACAGTCTCTGTTTCAGTGCTTGTGATTGCTCTGATTATATTTTGTGTTTCTTCCTGGTGCAGTCTCGGAAGGTTGTGCTTTTCTAAGAATTTCTCCATTTCTTCCAGGTTGTCCATTTTATTGGCATATAGTTGCTTGTAGTAATGTCTCATGATCCTTTGTATTTCTGCAGTGTCAGTTGTTACTTCTCCTTTTTCATTTCTAATACTATTGATTTGAGTCTTCTCCCTTTTTTCTTGATGAGTCTAGCTAAAGAATTATCAATTTTATTTATCTTCTCAATGAACCAGCTTTTAGTTTTATTGATCTTTGCTATCATTTCCTTCATTTATTTCTGGTCTGATCTTTATGATTTCTTTCCTTCTGCTAACTTTGGGCTTTTCTTGTTCTTCCTCTAATTGCTTTAGATGTGAGGTTAGTTTGTTTATTTGAGATGTTTCTTGTTTCTTGAGGTAGGACTGTATTGCTGTGAACTTTCCTCTTAGAACTGCTTTTGCTGCATCCCAAAGGTTTTTGGTCATTGTGTTTTCATTGTCATTTGTTTCTAGGTATTTTTTGATTTCCTATTTGATTTCTTCAGTGGTCTCTTGCTTATTTAGTAGTGTATTGTTTCGCCTCCATGTGTTTGTATTTTTTACAGATTTTTTTCCTGTAATTGATATCTAGTCTCATATCATTGTGGTTGGAAAAGATACTTGATATGATTTCAATTTTCTTAAATTTACCAGTGCTTGATTTGTGACCCAAGGTATGATCTATCCTTGAGAATGTTCCATGAGCACTTGAGAAGAAATTGTATTCTGTTGTTTTGGGATGGAATGTCCTATAAATATCAATTAAGTCCATCTTCTTTAATATATCATTTAAACCTTGTGTTTTCTTATTTATTTTCATTTTGGATGATCTGTCCATTGGTGAAAGTGGGATGTTAAAGTCCCCTACTACTATTGTGTTACTGTCAATTTCCTCTTTTATGGCTGTTAGCATTTGCCTTAAGTATTGAGGTGCTCCTTTGTTGGGTGCATAAATATTTATAATTGTTATATCTTCTTCTTGGATCGATCCCTTGATCATTATGTAGTGTCCTTCTTTGTCTCTTGTAATAGTCTTTATTTTCAAGTCTATTTTGTCTGATATGAGAATTGCTACTCTAGCTGTCTTTTGATTTCCATTTGCATGGAATATCTTTTTCCATTCCCTCACTTTCAGTCTGTACGTGTCCCTAGATCTGAAGTGGGTCTCTTGTACACAGCATATATATGGGTCTTGTTTTCGTATCCATTCAGCCATTCTATGACTTTTGGTTGGAGAATTTAATCCCTTTACATTGAAGTTTGTTATCGATATGTATGTTCCTATTACCATTTTCTTAATTGTTTTGGGTTTGTTTTTGTAGGTCTTTTCCTTCTCTTGTGTTTCCTGCCTAGAGAAGTTCCTTTAGCATTTGTTGTCAAGCTGGTTTGGTGGTGCTGAATTCTCTTAGCTTTTGCTTGTTTGTAAAGGTTTTAATTTCTCCATCCAATCTGAATGAGATCCTTGCTGGTTAGAGTAATCTTGGTTGTATGTTTTTCCCTTTCATTACTTTAAATATGTCCTGCCACTCCCTTCTGGCTTGCAGAGTTTCTGCTGAAAGATCAGCTCTTAACTTTATGGGGATTCCCTTGTACGTTATTTGTTGCTTTTCCCTTGCTGCTTTTAACATTTTTTCTTTTAACATTTTTTAACATGTATTTAATTTTTGATAGTTTGATTAATATGTGTCTTGGTGTGTTTCTTCTTGCATTTATACTGTATGGGACTCTCTCTGCTTCCTGGACTTGATTAACTATTTCCTTTCCTATATTAAGGAAGTTTTCAACTATAATCTCTTCATATATTTTCTCAGTCCCTTTTTTTTTTCTCTTCTTCTTCTGGGACGCCTATAATTCAAATGTTGGTGCGTTTAATGTTGTCCCAGTGGTCTCTGAGACTGTCCTTCATTCTTTTATCTTTTTCTGCTCCGCAGTAGTTATTTCCACTATTTTATCTTCCAGGTCACTTATCCGTTCTTCTGCCTCAGTTATTCTGCTATTCATCCCTTCTAGAGTATTTGTAATTTCATTTATTGTGTTTTTCATCATTGTTTGTTTGCTCTTTAGTTCTTCTAGGTCCTTGTTAAACGTTTCTTATATTTTCTCCATTCTATTTCCAAGATTTTGGATCATCTTTACTATAACAACTTTGAATTCTTTTAAAGGTAGACTGCCTATTTCCTCTTCACTTGTTTGGTGTGATGGGTTTTTACGTTGCTTCTTCATCTGCTGTGTGTTTCTGTCTTCTTATTTTGCTTAACTTACTGTGTTTGCAGTCTCCTTTTTGCAGGCTGCGGGTTTGTCATTCTCATTGTTTTTGGTATCTGCCTGCAGTGGGTAAGGTTGGTTTAGTGGTTTGTTTGCTCTTTAGTTCTTCTAGGTCCTTGTTAAACGTTTCTTGTATTTTCTCCATTCTATTTCCAATATTTTGGATCATCTTTACTATCATTATTCTGAATTCTTTTTCAGGTAGACTGCCTATTTCCTCTTCATTTGTTAGGTCTGGTAGGTTTTTGCCTTGCTCCTTCATCTGCTGTGTGTTTTTCTGTCTTCTCATTTTGCTTTACTTACTGTGTTTGGGGTCTCCTTTTCTCAGGCTGCAGGTTCGTAGTTCCCTTTGTTTTTGGTGTCTGTCCCCAGTGGCTAAGGTTGGTTTAGTGGGTTATGTAGGCTTCCTAGTGGAGGGGACTGGTGCCTGTGTTCTGGTGTATGAGGCTGTATCTTGTCTTTCTGTTGGGAAGGACCACATCTGGTGGTGTGTTTTGGGGTGTCTGTGAACTTATGATTTTAGGCAGCCTCAATGGGTGGGGTTGTGGTCCTGTCTTACTAGTTGTTTGGCATAGGGTGTCCAGCACTGTAGCTTGCTGGTCATTGAGTGGAGCTGGGCCTTAGCGTTGAGATGGAGATCTCATATTACGTGGGGCTGGAAGGTCTCTGGTGGACCAATGTCCTGAGCTCGGCTCTCCCACCTCATAGGCTCAGCCCTCACTCCTGGCTGGAGCACCAAGACCCTGTTAGACACATGGCTCAGAAGAAAAGGGTGAAAAAAGGAAAGAAAGAAAGAAGAGAGAGAGAGAGAGAGAGAGAGAGAGAGAGAGAGAGAGAGAGAGAGGGAGGGAGGGAGGGAGGAAAAGAAAGAGAGAGAGAAAGAGGGGGGTAGGGAGGGAGGGAGGAAGGGAAGGAGGAAGGAAGGAGGAAAGAAAGAAAGGAGGGAGCGAGAGAGGGAGGAAGGAAGGAAGGAAAGAAAGAAGGAAAGAAAGGGAGAGATTAAAGAAAAGGAAGTTATTAAAATAATTTTTTTTAATTATTAACAATAAAAAAATTTAAAAATAATAAAAAAAGGAAAGAAAGACGTGAGCAACCAAATCAAAAACAAATCCACCAATGATAGCAAGCACTAAAAACTATACTGGAAATAAAAATGGACACACAGAACCCTAGGACAAATGGTAAAAGCAAAGCTATGCAGAAAATCACACAAAAAGAGAAAAAGGAAAATTTTATATATATATATATATATATATATATATATATAGTAAAAACAAAAAAGGGAGAGAACAACCAAATCAATAAACAAATCTACCAATGATAATAAGCTCTAAATGCTAAAGTAAGATAAACATAAACCCGGAAACAAATTAGATGCAGAAAGCAAATCCCAAGTCTACAGCTGCTCCCAAAGCCAATTTTGGTATGATTCTTTGTCTCTTCAGGTATTCCACAGATGAAGGGCACATCAAGTTGATTGTGGAGATTTAATCCGCTGCTCCTGAGGCTGCTAGGAGAGATTTCCCTTTCTCTTTGTTTGCACAGCTCCTGGAGTTCAGCTTTGGATTTGGCCTCGCTTCTGCGTTTAGGCCGCCTGAGGGCATCTGTTCTTTGCTCAGACAGAATGAGGTTAAAATAGCAGCTGGTTAGGGGACTCTGGCTCACTCAGGCTGGGCGGAGGGAGGGGCATGGAATGTGGAATGCAGGGTGAGCCTGCAGTGGCAGAGGCTGGCGTGTTGTTGCAACAGCCTGAGGTGCGCCGTGTGTTCTCCCAGGGAAGTTGTCCCTGGATCACGGGACTGTGGCAGTGGCAGGCTGCACAGGCTCCTGGGAGGGGAGGTGTGGATAGTGACCTGTGCTCGCACACAGGCTTCTTGGTGGCTGCAGCAGCAGCTTTAGCGTTTCATGCCCGTCTCTGGTGTCCGCGCTGATAGCCACGGCTCGCACCTGTCTCTGAAGCTCGTTTAAGTCGTTGCTCTGAATCCCCTCTCCTCGCACACCCCGAAACAATGGTCTCTTGCCTCTTAGGCAGGTCCAGACTTTTCCCCAGACTCCCTCCTGGCTGGCTGTGGCTCACTAGCCCCCTTCAGGCTGTGTTCACACAGCCAACCCCAGTCCTCTCCCTGGAATCTGACCTCCGAAGCACGAGCCTCAGCTCCCAGCCGCCACCCATCCCTGTGAGTGAGCAGACAAGCCTCTCAGGCTGTTGAGTGCTGGTCAGCAGGGATCCTCTGTGCAGGAACCTTTCCACTTTGCCCTCTGTGCGCCTATTGCTGTGCTCTCCTCTGTCGCTTTGAAGCTTCCCCCTCCCCACCCCCCGTTTCCACCACTGAAGGGGCTTCCTAGTGTGTGGAAGCCTTTCCTCCTTCACAGCTCCCTCCCAGAAGTGCAAGTCCCATCCCTATTCTTTTGTCTCTGTTTTTTCTTTTTTCTTTTGTCCTACCCAGGTACGTGGGGAGTTTCTTGCCTTTTGGAAAGTCTGCGGTCTTCTTCCAGCGTTCAGTAGGTGTTCTGTAGGAGCTGTTCTACATGTAGATGTATTTTTGATGTATTTGTGGGGAGGAAGGTGATCTCCACGTCTTACTTCTCCGCCATCTTGAAGGTCCCCCAAGAAGGGATTTTTAAAGTATTTTGTGATCTGCGCTCTAGTAGAGGTATGTTGACAGTAGAATAAATTGTCTATCAAGAGCATCTACATTTCAGGAGGTATAAGGAGGCATCTCAGGGATCTGGGTTAAATGAGTAAATTTTCCACAAAGTGTTGGTCGAGACTAAGGCACTGAGAAAACTGATGTATTCTTGGATGTCTTCAGTTCTAGTTGGGGCCACTCTGTACTTTTCTCTCTCTCCTTCCCTTATCTCTTGTACTTCCTTTATTTCTCTCTTTTTTCTTCGAAGTTAGGGAGTAAAGGATTTGGAGACAGTGTCTGGATGGCCAATGGGGAGGATTTGTGAAAAAAATGGGAAAAGTCAGTCAAATGTTTAGATGCTGAATTTCCTCTACTACATAATTGTCCCAGAAGAGATTTTTTTAAACCTTATATCACATCAAATAATTATCCTCTGTTTCTGGTTTCTCTATGACTGTTTCAGATTAAACTTTTTGTTTCATCTATAGAATACTTATGTACATATTTAAGTGCTTCATTGGAAGAGACTTATTTTTAATTCTTTCACCTTCTGCTTTCCACCTAGGTTTTAGGGCTATATTGTACAAACAGTATGTGCTATATAAATTAATATTAACTGATATGAAAAAACAAACTTGTCACGCACTGGCAGGGAACCATTCATGGCTTTTTAAAAATATTTCTATTTTTTATTTTCTCTAATAAAGTCATTGGGGAGCGGGAAACAAGATGTCTTTAGCTGGTATCTAAAATAAGGCTGGTACTTGAGTAGTTTGGAATATACAATTAGACACTTTATTTGTAAAGCACAATAAGAGTCTGAGATAAAAATTACAGTTTTGATGTAATATTAAATATCTGAATATATTAGAGTAAAATTGGAAATTATACTGAGCCAGTGAGGATTGCTATGTTGATAATTCAGAATGGATGATACATTTATCTTGTTTCCTGTTTATCTTCAGCTAATCTGATATGGAAGTAAGTAATAGCTGTTGGCTTTGCTGTGATTATTGAATAATTTTAAGTGCTTTGATAATTAATTCTTATAGTGTATTCTACCCATGCTGAGATGCTGACTATATTTATAATACTTGTATTTTCACTGAGGACTTAGCTTTGATGATGTGTGAAAATGAATTTGTAGAATAAATTTGAAAATCTGGCTTTGCTCGTCTTTTATGACTTGCCTGATTTAGTGAAGTGACTAACAGCACAGTTTGCTAATGCTTTTCTCCTAGTTGTTACCTTGTATTTTATTCTCGTTTCATACATAAAGGATAGATCTGTACTGAGCTACAACAAAGGCCACATGAGTGAGTTTTTCAAGTTGTTTAAGTCTTATAATAGAACTTAAATTTTCATACAATTCCTAAATATGAAAAAAGTCCTATAAATATCCTTATTTCCTAATAATGAATATCTTCTTGTTCTTCAGCCTTCATTTCCTCATATGAAGAAACGTGATAGCATCATAAAAGAGACCAAAATGAATAGCTTTTACATAATTATTCAGTTTTTGGGGGGAGGATAAGGTTGGGGAGGGGTTCTATCCATGTCCATGAACTATCTTCCTTCCCTCCTTGCCCAGATTGTATCTGGATAGAGAGGAAATATTAGGTATTTTTTTGACATTGAATTAGATTTTCTTAGTTTTAGGTGTCTCACCATGATCTCATAGCATCTGCTGCAGTGAAATTTTACCTTCCAGGAAATTGGGCATCATGACCTGGTATCCATTGATGTGTGGCTGGTCCCATCTGATCTTTCAAGTATTGTTCTGGAACCCACTGCTGATAGCTGTATACCTGGCCTTTGCCTGTAGTCAAGAGTTCCCAAACTCTGGGATGCTCTTATATTTATCCCAGGCCTCTTGAAATCCACCATCATTCTCAGAACTTCTGTGTATCCCTTGGTGTCCATTGTCCGGAAGATTTCAACCACATATTTCATAATTCAGGCTGGAGTGTGCCATATCTGCTGAGGCTACTCTCATGTTTATTCATCTAGACAACTTCTCCTGTCATTACTTTGTTGTGTCATGGAGACCATAGCAACTGGTAACACTGGGGTTTCTCTGAGGGCTTTGGAGTTTGCCAAGACTACACAGGGGGAAGCAGGAAATTTCCAAGATGATCAGTTTCTCCAATCAACCTGAATTGATTCAATCTTCCTAAATCTCTTTATGTGTCTGTTACTTTATCTGCTCTTCTGACATTATGGTCTATCATCTCGGCTTTGGTTCTTAACAGATATAAACTCTCCTTTGGTTGTTTCTAGAAAAACTTGTACTCTCTCTTTTGAAAGTCTGCTTTGCTATGAATTTTTTAGTTAAGTTTGAAACTCAAAGTTCAGTAATAAACTTTTAGTCCTGGAGGTTCCCTCATGGTCTTCTCTAAAATAATTCTAAAAGAATGAAAAGTAACAAGAAAGTAATTTAATTTCCAAGAAAGGAAAATACATTGGAAATATTTCAAAACTTTGGCCTCCTTAATTGCACTCCTTCTTTTACTTGGTAAAATATCCAGCAAGGAAGTGATGATTGAAAGATAAATATTATATTATTCAAGGTCACTAGGAAACAGGATAGCACAATGACTTGAAGCAAGGAAATACGAATTTAGAAACCATTATAATTGAAGATGATCTTTGTCATAACACTGATAAGTTGTAATTTATATTTCACACATTTTCCCTATTCTAATTCAGAACAATTTTTGCACCCAATTTCATTCCCACTGAAAACTTTTACAAGTTTTAAAAACTCATAAGTAGTGAAAATCACTATAGAAATTCTGCAACTGAGTATAATCTACCAGATTTTGAGGTCTGCTCCATTGTACTCTTTTGTTTGTTTGTTTTTTAATAACCTGGGCCTGAAGAATAGGATAAAAAGGGTATTAGAGACATACACCATTTAAAGAATATATGTATATATTTGATAGACCCTAGAATCATAAATGATCTTTGGAGAAAATTAGTACATTTTATAGAATATTCTTTTATATTAAAATGTTTCAGCATTATTTGTAACAGTACCATATTGAATACCTATAAGCATTTTGAACATTTTAACCAGTGTCCTTTTCATCTAGTTACCCACTGTATTTTATTCATCCCTTTCTTCAGCCAAGGTATTGGTGACATTGGATATGAAACTAAACCCTACTTTGCTCAGACGGCTAAGTGCCCCTTCACAGTATTTCATACCAGTGTTATGATACAAGTTGGAATGTCAGCTAAATTTTGGCCAAAAACCAGTTACATGAGAGACACATTATTAATAGAAAACTCTTAAGGGAAATTTGATAAATGGAGACAACTTCTTAATTGAGATAAAGGGGCTTTTACTTTTATCAGTGAGAAGCTACTTCTGTTAATACGTTGAGAGAGAGGAAGATGCAAATAACAAATTTTAAAACTTTCCTAGGCACGCTGCTAAAGAGTAGGTGGTTATGGGATGGGGGAAAAAACAAGCAATAGGCAAGTTCATGCTTTGATAATTCCATCATAATATCAAGAACTTTCTAATACTTAATACCTAAAATTCTGAAAATGGAATAGACTGTATCCAAAAAAGTTGTGCTTCTGTTAACTAGATATTCACAGAGAAGCTGGATTTTCTTTTACACATAGAGTAAAGGAAAATCCTAACTGCATAATATCTTATGTGTTCGTTTGATTATTGATTTCTTGCATTTTTCACCCAGTTCTCCTTTGGCTGAAAGCAACAGATGCATGTGAACTAGATCGATAACAGGGAGTATTAATTATAAAGGTTTAAAGGACCTCACAGAATCCAAGGATGGGAGTGAAAGGATTATCTGACTTTATGAAAACTGGCAGGCTGAGCCAGTCTTAGGCTGCCAGCTGAGCTGTATGAACAGGCTCTCAGGGACTGCATGATTATTATCTCACTTTCTTTTTTTATGTCTGCTCTATCCTCCTTTCTCTACAAATTGGCTTAGTCATCAGTTTGCACAAGCCTGAAAATATCCACCCCAGAACCTAAGGGTACATAATCTTCCAGCTATGAAGTCAACAGCTCACTAGTAACAATCTCTAAATCTCTAATTTGATTGGATTAACTCATCTGTTAAAGCCAGACCACCCAAGTCATAAGTTTCTGTCTAGCAAATGTCATGGCTGCATTTATTTTAGAAGACTATTTTTGATCCAACTGTGACTGAAGTTGTGGGTGGGGAGACAGGCTTACATTAAAGATAATGCTGACCTTTTAGAAAACTGAGCAGCACGAGTTCTCAGAAAGTGTGTCCATTACATTTATTTTCTTAATTAACATCTACTTAGTTTATTTTGTTATTTCCAGAATTGATATCATAAACCTGGGAACTGACCTCTGAGTTTCTTTCTAATTTTCAGATTCTGTTGTTCCCATTTTTTCTTACCAATTTTGTTATTATTTTAGCCCTTAAATTCACCTCCTTGACTCCAGTCTTACTCCATTTCAGTGTACCCTCCTGAGTCATTCTCCTTAAGAAAAAATAATAATAATAATCTTCAAAACCTCCCCAGTGCCCTTACGAGGAAATCTTCCCTTTCATATCCTACAAGGTTTGTGGGAATGAAGACCTTCTTCCTTTCTATCTCATATCTTGCCACATCTTCACATGCCAATATGTCAATCATCTGATCACTTACTGGTTGCCAATTATTATCTTCTTCTTCATCATTTGTTTGTTTTGTTTTGTTTTGCTGTACTTTGATCCAGCCTTAGCCTAGGGAACTCTTCATTATTCAAAATTCCATCCAAATATTAACTCATCCAAAAATTCCATCCAAATATTAACCCTGAAAGTCTCTGATCCTTTGATGCTGCATTTTGTTTCCCTTTTCTGTGATTTCATGGTATACTCTACTTACACTATCATCATATTTCTTCTGTACAGGTAGTGTTGTTACTTAATTATCTGTCTCTTATGCTCTACTAAAGTTTTCTGAAGGGCAGGGGCATTATCTTTTATCTGTGAATGTGTAGGGCCTTGTTGAGTCCTAGGCACATTGTAACTAATTACTCAACAAGCATTTTTTTAATGAATAAATACCATACTATTTATGACAGTTTGATTTGCTGGTGTGGTTTCCATTTCCTGGATATAATAAAACTGAAAAATTTCCCTTGAGAAAGGTGAATGATATAGTAGGAAAATAATTCAAGTTATTTTTTGAATATAATTCCAAAGAATTATAACTTTTTGCACCTTAGGTTTCTTACTAATAAAATAAAGAACAAGGAATAAATGATCTCTAATAATTCTTCAATACTAAAACACTAATATTATAGAAAAATATTGACTTTTTAGTGTTTAGTAGTAACATCAGGTTTTTTTTACTCATAAATATTGCTATGGTAAATCAAAATTATGTGTTGATAATTGTACTCCAAGCTTATCACTAAACTGATATAAATGAATTTGAAGTATATTAAAACATAACAAAAAAACAGATAAACAGGTGTAAGTCTCAAATGTATTTCTGCTGCCCTGACTTCCACAGAGCCCTGAAGTGTATATACAGCTGCATACTTCACATCTCCCCTGGGATGTCTAACAGACACCTCAGATATCCTCAAAAGAGGATTTTCCACTCTCAAATCTTGCATCTCTCCAATCTTCTCCATCTCAATAAATAGCAGCACCATCTATTCAGATTGCTTTTTCTTTCTTTCTTTTTTATTTTTAGGATTCATTCTTGATCTCTCCCTTTTCCTTGTATATACCTCATCCCCCAATTCTCAATGGAAATCAGCAGATTCTATCAGCTTTACCTGATGTCATGCATCCAAATATCCTAATTTCCTTCCAGTGTTAGATGATGTCAACTCTTAACTGAAATATAACAGTAGCCTTTTACCTGGGCCCCGTGCTTCCATAGGTCTCCCCACCATAGAAACCAAAGTGATCCTTTAAAATAGCTATCGAGGGCTTCCCTGGTGGTGCAGTGGTTGAGAGTCTGCCTGCTGATTCAGGGGACACGGGTTCGTGCCCCGGTCCGGGAGGATCCCACATGCCGCGGAGCGGCTGGGCCCGTGAGCCATGGCCGCTGAGCCTGCGCGTCCAGAGCCTGTGCCCCGCAGCGGGAGAGGCCACAACAGTGAGAGGCCCGCGTACCGCAAAAAAAAAAATAAATAAAATAGCTACCGAGGGACTTCCCTAGCAATCCAGTGGTTAAGACTCCACACTTCCACTGCAGGGGACATGGGTTTAATACCTTGTCAGGGAACTCAGATCCCACATGCTGCGTGACCAAAAAAAAAAAAAAAGTACTGATCGTGTCTCATGTCTTCCATACTTAAACCCTCTAAGGGTTTCCAGTGTACTTGGAAAAAAGAATGCTTCAAATCCTGACTCTGCCCTTCATAACCCTCCTCTACTATGCTCATGCCTGGCTGGAGTGCTCTGACCAAGATCTTTGACTCACTCTTTTTTGTGGGGCGTTTTCTGTTACTTTTATTTATTTTTTAATTAATTCATTCATTTTTTATACAGCAGGTTCTTATTAGTTATCTATTTTACACATATTAGTTTATATATGTCAATCCCAATCTCCCAATTCATCCCACTACCACCACCACCCCCACTTTCCCCCCTTGGTGTCCATACGTTTGTTCTCTACATCTGTGTCTCTATCTCTGCCTTGCAAACCGGTTCATCTGTACCATTTTTCTAGATTCCACATATATGCGTTAATATAAGATATTTGTTTTTCTCTTTCTGATTTACTTCACTCTGTATGACAGTCTCTAGGTCCATCCACGTCTCTGCAAATGACCCAGTTTTGTTCCTTTTTATGGCTGAGTAGTATTCCATTGTATATATGTGTCACATCTTCTTTCTCCATTCGTCTGCTGATGGGCATTTAGGTTGCTTCCATGACCTGGCCATTGTAAATAATGCTGCAATAAACATTGGGGTGCATGTGTCTTTTTGAATTATGGTTTTCTCTGGGTATATGCCCAGTAGTGGGATTGCTGGTAATTCTATTTTTAGTTTTTAAAGGAACCTCCGTACTCTTCTCCAATTTACATTCCTACCACACCAACACTGCAACAGGGTTCCCTTTTCTCCACACCCTCTCCAGCATTTGTTGTTTCTAGATTTTCTGATGAGGCCCATTCTAACCAGTGTGAGGTGATACCTCATTGTAGTTTTAATTTGCATTTCTCTAATAATTAGTGATGTTGAGCAGCTTTTCATGTGCCTCTTGGCCATCTGTACGTCTTCATTGGAGAGATGTCTATTTAGGGCTTCTGCCCATTTTTGGATTGGGTTGTTTGTTTTTTTGATATTGAGCTGCATGAGCTGTTTATATATTTTAGAGATTAATTCTTTGTCCTTTGATTCATTTGCAAAGAATTTCTCCCATTCTGAGGGTTGTCTTTTCATCTTTTTTATAATTTGCTTTGCTGTGCAAAAGCTTTGAAGTTTCATTAGGTCCCATTTGTTTATTTTTGTTTTTATTTCCATTACTCTAGGAGGTGGGTTAAAACAGATCTTCCTGTGATTTAGTCAAAAAGTGTTCTTCCTATGTTTTCCCTCTAAGAGTTTTATAGTGTCCGGTCTTACAGTTAGGTCTTTAATCCATTTTGAGTTTACTTTTGTGTATGGTGTTAGGGAGTGTTTTACTTTCATTCTTTTCCATGTAGCTGTCCAGTTTTCCCAGCACCACTTATTGAAGAGACTGTCTTTTCTCCATTGTATATCCTTGCCTCTTTTGTCATAGATTAGTTGACCATAGGTGCTTGGGTTTGTCTCTGAGCTTTCTATCCTTTTCCATTGATCTATATTTCTGTTTTTGTGCCAGTGCCATATTGTCTTGATTACTGTAGCTTTGTAATATAGTCTGAAGTCATGGAGTGTGATTCCTCCAGCTCCGTTTTTTCCCTTCAAGATTGCTTTGGCTATTCAGGGTCTTTGTATTTCCATACATATTGTGAAATTTTTGGTTCTAGTTCCGTAAAAAAATGCCATTGGTAATTTGATAGGGATTGCATTGAATCTATAGATTGCTTTGAGTAGTATAGTCATTTTCACAATATTGATTCTTCCAATCCAAGAACATGGTATATCTCTCCATATGTTTGTGTCATCTTTGATTTCTTTCATCAGTGTATTATAGTTTTCTGAGTACAGGTGTTTTACCTCCTTAGGTGGGCTTATTCCTAGATATTTTATTCTTTTTGTTGCAATGTTGAATGAGATTGTTTCCTTAATTTCTCTTTCTGATCTTTCATTTTTAGTGTATAGGAATGCAAGAGTTTTTTGTGCATTAATTTTGTATCCTGCACCTTTACCAAATTCATTGATTAGGTCTAGTAGTTTTCTGGTGGCATCTTTAGGATTCTCTATGTATAGTATCATGTCATCTGCAAAGAGTGACAGTTTTACTTCTTTTCCAATTTGTATTCCTTTTATTTCTTTTTCTTCTCTGATTGCCATGGCTAGGACTTCCAAAACGATGTTGAATAATAGTGGTGAGAGTGGACATCCTTGTCTTCCTCCTGATCTTAGAGGAAATGCCTTCAGTTTTTCACCATTGAGAATGATGTTTGCTGTGGGTTTGTCATATATGGCCTTTATCATGTTAAGGTCAGTTCCCACTATCGCATTTTCAGGAAAGTTTTTATCATATGGGTGTTGAATTTTGTCAAAAGATTTTGCTGCATCTATTGAGATGATCATATGGTTTTTGTTCTTCAATTTATATTAACAGTGGTATATCGCATTGATTGATTTGCATATACTGAAGAATCCTTGCATCCCTGGGGAAAATCCCACTTGATCATGGTGTATGATCCTTTTAATGTATTGTTGGATTCTGTTTGCTAGTATTTTGTTGAGGATTTTTGCATCTATATTCATCAGTGCAGTTGGTCTGTAATTTTCTTTTTTTGTAGTATCTCTGTCTGGTTTTGGTATCAGGGTGATGGTGGCCTTGTAGAATGAGTTTGGGAGTGTTCCTTCCTCTGCATGTTTTTGGAAGAGTTTGAGAAGGATGGGTGTTAGCTCTCCTCTAAATATTTGATAGAATTCACCTATGAAGCCATCTGGTCCTGGACTTTTCTTTGTTGGAAGATTTTTAATCAGTTTCAATTTCATTACTCATGATTGGTCTGTTCATATTTTCTATTTCTTCCTGGGTCTGTCTTGGAAGCTTATACCTTTCTAAGAATTTGTCCATTTCTTCCAGGCTGTCTATTTTATTGGCATAGAGTTGCTTGTAGTAGTCTCTTATAACGCTTTGTATTTCTGTGGTGTCCGTTTAGCTTCTCCTTTTTCATTTTTAATTTTATTGATTTGAGGCCTCTCCCTCTTTTTCTTTATGAGGCTGGCTAATGGTTTACCAATTTTGTTTATCTTCTCAAGGAACCAGCTTTTAGTTTTATCAATTTTATCTTCTCAAAGAACAAGCTTTTAGTTTTATTGAACTTTGCTGTCGTTTTCTTCATTTCTTTTTCATTTATTTCTGATCTGATCTTTATGATTTCTTTCCTTCTGCTAACTTTGTGGTATTTTTGTTCTTCTTTCTCTAATTGCTTTAGGTTTAAGGTTAGCTTGTTTATTTGCAATGTTTCTTGTTTCTTGATGTAGGTTTGTATTGCTATATACTTCCCTCTTGGAACTGCTTTTGCTGCATCCCGTAGATTTTGGATCATCGTGTTTTCATTGTCATTTGTCTCTAGATATTTTTTGATTTCCTCTTTGATTTCTTCACTGATCTCTTGGTTATTTAGTAACGTATTGTTTAGCCTCCATGTGTTTGTGTTTTTTACGTTTTTTTCCTTGTAACTGATTTCTAATCTCATAGCATTGTCGTTGGAAAGGATGCTTGATATTATTTCAATATTAGTAAATTTACTGAGGCTTTATTTGTGACCCAAGACGTGATCTATCCTGGAGAATATTCCATGTGCACTTGAGAAGAAAATGTAATCTGCTGTTTTTGGATGAAATGTCCTGTAAATATCAATTAAATCAATCTGTTCTATTGTGTCATTTAAAGCTTGTGTTTCCTTATTAATTTTCTGTCTGGATGATATGTCCATTGGTGTAAGGGAGGTGTTAAAGTCTCCCACTCTTTTTGTGTTACTGTCGATTTCCTCTTTCAGAGCTCTTAGCATTTGCCTTATGTATTGAGGTGCTTCTATATTGGGTGCATATATATTTATAATCGTTATATCTTCTTCTTGGATTGATCCCTTGATCATTATGTAGTGTCCTTCCTCATCTCTTGTAACATTCTTTATTTTAAAGTCTATTTTATCTGATATGAGTATTGCTACTCCAGCTTTCTTTGATTTCCATTTGCATGGAATATATTTTTCCATCCCCTTACTCTCAGTCTGTATGTGTAGGTCTGTAGTGGATCTCTTGTAGACAGCATATAGATGGGTCTCGTTTTTGTATGCATTCAGCAAGCCTTTAATCGTATTAAAAAGAAGGGAATTTACATGGCATAAAAAAAGATATGCAAAACTTAATGAAATACAATTCTCTTAAAATTCTCAAACTTATATTTATAGGATGCAGAATGCACTTGAAATGATTAAATGACTTAAGCTAATTTTTTTTTATTGCAAACTGTTTTAACATCAGCTTAACCCCCATGTGTGGTATTCAAAAAGAACACAGCCTTTGAATTAGAAAGATGACTTTAGTTAAAACGAGGATTGAACTTAAGAAAAGGCTGGGGTTTCTTCTGAAAGGAATCTTCAAGTACCAATATGTATAGAGAAAGAATACTAATTTTGGTTACATTTTCCGCCTTAATGTTAAATATAGAAACTACATAATACCTTTCAAAATAAAACACTCACATAAGATAATTTTGGTTGGAGTAATTAATCCATTCACATTTAAGGTGATTATCGATATGTATATTCCTATTACCACTTTCTTAATTGTTTTGGGTTTGTTTTTGTAGGTCCTTTTCTTCTCTTGTGTTTCCCACTTAGAGAAGTTCCTTTAGCATTTGTTGTAGCGCTGGTTTGGTGGTGCTGAATTCTCTTAGCTTTTGCTTGTCTTTTGATTTCTCCACTGAATCTGACTGAGATCCTTCCCGGGTAGAGTAATCTTGGTTGTGGGTTCTTCCCTTTCATCACTTTAAATATATCATGTCACTCCCTTCTGGCTTGTAGAATTTCTGCTGAAAAATCAGCTGTTAACCCTATGGGAGTTCCCTTGTATGTTATTTGTCATTTTTCCCTCATTGCTTTTAATAATTTTTCTGTGTCTTAATTTTTGTCAGTTTGATTACTATGTGTCTTGGTGTGTTTCTCCTTGGGTTTATCCTACCTGGGACTCTCTGTGCTTCCCAGACTTGGATGGCTATTTCCTTTCCCATGTCAGGGAAGTTTCTGACTCTGATCTCTTCAAATATTTTCTCAGGTCCTTCCTCTGTCTCTTCTCCTTCTGGGACCCCTGTAATGCGAATGTTATTGTGTTTAATGTTGTCCCAGAGGTCTCTTAGGCTATCTTCATTTCTTTTCATTCTTTTTTTCTTTATTCTGTTCCATGGCAGTGAATTCCACCATTCTGTCTTTCAGGTCACTTATCCTTTCTTCTGCCTCAGTTATTCTGCTATTGATTCCTTCTAGTGTATTTTTCATTTCAGTTATTATATTGTTCATCTCTGTTTGTTTGTTCTTTAATTATTCTATGTGTTAAACATTTCTTGCATCTTCTCGATCTTTGCCTTCATTCTTTTTTCGAGGTCCTGGATCATCTTCACTATCATTCTGAATTATTTTTCTGGAAGGTTGCCTATCCCCACTTCATTTAGTTGTTTTTCTGGGGTTTAATCTTGTTCCTTCATCTGGTACATAGTCCTCTGCCTTTTCATTTTTTCTGTCTTTATATGAATGTGGTTTTCATTCCACAGCCTGCAGAACTGTAGTTCTTCTTGCTTCTATTGTCTGCCCTCTGGTGGATGAGACTATCTAAGAGGGTTGTGCAAGCTTCTTGATGGGAGGGACTGGTGATGTGTAGAGTTGGGTGTTGCTCTGGTGGGCAGAGCTCAGTAAAACTGTAATCTGATTGTGTGCTGATGAGTGGGGCTGGGTTCCCTCCCTGTTGTTTGGCCTGAGGTGACCCAGCACTGGAGCCTATCTGGCTCTTTGGTGGCGCTAATGGCAGACTCTGGGAGGGCTCACACCAAGGAGTACTTCCCTGAACTTCTGCTGCCAGTGTCCTTGTCCCCACGGTGAGCCACAGCCACCCCCTGCCTTTGCAGGAGACCCTCCAACACTAGCAGGTAAGTCTGGTTCAGCCTCATATGGGGTCATTGCTCCTTCCTCTCCTGGGTCCTGATGTGCACATTACTTTGTGTGTGCCCTCCAAGAGTGGAGTCACTGTTTCCCTCAGTCCTGTCGAAATCCTGCAGTCAAATTCCACTAGCCTTCAAAGTCTGATTCTCTAGGAATTTAGGAATTCCTCCTCCCATCACCGGTCCCCCATGTTGGAAAGCCTGATGTGGGGCTCAGAACGTTCACTCCAGTGGGTGGACTTCTGTGGTATAATTCTTCTCCAGTTTGTGAGTCACCCACCCAGTGGTTATGGTATTTAATTTTATTGTGATTGTGCCCCTCCTACCATCTCATTGCAGCTTCTCATTTTTCTTTGGATATGGGATATCTTTTTGGTGAGTTCCGGTGTCTTCCTGTCGATGATTGTTCAACAGTTAGTTGTGATTCCGGTGCTCTTGCAGGAGGGAGTGAGCACGCATCCTTCTACTCTACCATCTTGAACCAATCTCCTGACTCACTCTAAAATGTCACCTTCTTACTGAAGTCTTCCCTGGTCAAGAGTTCAATTCATGTTTCTTTCAGCATACTATGATCGACTTTCTTTTGATGTATATTACTATGTAAAATAATGTACATTTATGGTTATTTATTTTGGGGGTTTCCTTCCCATCTTTCACATATATCTATGAGGTCTATTTTAACATGTAGAAAAATTTTATTAGATGATTACTTTAGTTTTAAGAATTAATATTCATTGGTTTAAAGTTATTAGTCTCTTATTCTCTCATTTATTAGCCTTAAATTTTAAATTGTGACTCATATTTTTCTACTTTTAATTCTAACAAATTTTAACACTCATCTTTACAGAGCTTTGTTAAATTTATACGTTGTCATTTACAAACTTAATTAGTACCTTTTTATATTTTGGTCTGCATTCATATAGTTAATACCTTGATTTCCCTTTAATGGTTTAAATTGTTTGGCAGATAACATCATTTTAAATTGCACTTTAATAAATATAATATATTCAAGTCTGAATTCCCTTAAATATTTCAATATTGTAAACTTAGTAAATTTTTTTACTTAAAATAACAGTTCTAACTAAGCTGACACAGAACAAGAAATAGCCTTGGTCACCATTGTACCTAGAACAATCTTGATGCATAGATAATTTATCTCTGTCTCTCTATCTCCTTCTCCTATCTCCATCTATATATCTATATCTATAATTGGAATAAATATAAAGTTTATATTTTTCCTGGAGGTTATTCCTTCATGCTGGACTATTGGATTGGGCTTTAGTTCTCTCATTGGACCTCTCATTTTTTTCTCTCTCTTCCCCACAATTTTTTTTGTGTTTGTTTTTTAATGCATTACTCATGATTTTAGAATGGTGCAACATAAAATAAAAGGTTAAGAATATTAGATTGAAAATAGGAAAATACAATTTTGAGGAAATTAAATGTTACTTCATCATTTGATGCTGGAAAGGAAAATGAGATATTAGCATTAGGCTCAGGACTCTTTTTTGATTGGCTATAAAAATCTATAACAACCTCATTTTTATATTTTGTTTCTTAAATCTTTATTTAATATAGAGAAATGTCTTCTTTGCTAATGAAATCCATTAAAATAAAAATAATTCTCATTTTGGCAGTCAGTTTTTTATTCCTCTGACACATTGACTCTGATAGCCGATGCCTTCTTTGCTTTCAGATGAGTTCTTCTTTGTGTTGAAAAGAAAACAGTTTCACTAATGAGTTATATATGAAGATGTTTGATTTCTTGCATCTCATCTTCTAAAATTGTAACTCTTGGTGCAATGCTTTAATTTTAGAAATAATCCAAAATTAGAATATGATACATTTTACTGATATTGAAAAATACCACAAGTGTTTCTTTTCATAGCCATTATTATAAAATATGTCTTTTACACTCATTGGCTTATGTCTAATTGTAGAGTGCACATGACTGTTTTATGTGTAAAATATAATTTTCTTTTGTTCATGCTGCTGATTCTGTTGTGTGGGTGAGCACCGCAGTCCCATGATTCTGAGAAAAATAAAACTTGCCTTTAGCACATTTCCTCTGCTGCTGATTATAGAGATAATTATTCTGATGTTTCTGTGGAAATACTTTTAATGATGTGTTTTGTAGCTTGTGTTGCTGGTTTAGTATTTCTGTTTGTTTACTTATTTACAAATTTGTAAAGTTAAATTATATTTTGTGGGCATAGACAATGATAAGTCACTACTGCTTAGGGCTGAACACATAAGTACCCAGTAATTTGAATGGAATGTAGATTCCCTCTCATTGTCAGGAACTCGTTTTATTTCATTCCATAGAAGTTATATTTGTCTGCTTCCACTTATAAAAAAGCTCTGTTCAAAACAAGTTCTGTCTCTAGACTGAATATTATTTTCAGTAGAAAGCTGATGCTTTATCTACTTCTATTCTGAAAGGTGGAGTCCTATGCATTTTACCTACTCTTCTTGAGTCTGATTTCCTGTTACCTATAACATTTTTTGGGTTCTTGATCCTTTTCAATCAACCTGTATGCTTTAAGACTGTACCCTGACATCCTCTGCCTATTAATGATGGCTGCCCTAACTCTTGCTTATTGGATCAATGGTGCTCTCTCATTCATTCAATAAAAATTATTGTGTGTCTACTAATGGCCAGGCATTATTCTAGGAACCGGGATACTGAAGTTAAAAAAATAAATAGAAGACTCTCCCTTGTGGAGCCTACATTCTAGTGGGAGTGACTGATGATGATGATAAATATATAAATAAAATATAGAGTATATCAGATAATCATTAAGCACTAAAGAGAACAGTAATTCTGGAGGTATTAGGAAAGGCTAATCTGAGTATTACATTTGGGCAAGAACTCAAAGGAGGTGAGAAATGAACTGTGCAGATATTTGAGAGTGAGTGTGTGGTGTCACTGTATACCCTTGTCAAAATGAGTTTTAGTCAGGAGGGTTTGGAAGGGAATAGAAAGAGTGGAGGTAAATACCGTGAGTAGAGACGACTTCTGTGGTTTTTTGCATGAATTATGGCTCATTTTTAATTTGTATATGGCTCCTTCCAGAAATTGTAACCCCTGTTCTTACAAAGCAGGTTTAAAATAAAAATATAATTTTGTTTAATAGACTGCTCCTATCAGAGGTTGTCCCTATATTAGTTTTCTTTTGTCTGTGGAATGTGATCTGGTGCTAAATTTAAATATAATTTTAGAATGAGATTAAGAAAGTATAATCTACTCTTACTTTGCATGTTTGTTAAAAATTATTTAGCACCTCATAGAGTTCCAGATAAAATGATTTATAATTGAAATTACATTGTTACTAATAACTTTTATAGGTGTACATTTCTTTTTGTTAATTAATTTTTATTGGAGTATAGTTGCTTTACAATGTTGTATTAGTTTCTGCTGTACAGCAAAGTGAATCAGCTATACTTATACATATATCCCCTCTTGTTTGGATTTCCTTCCCATTTAGGTCACCACAGAGCACTGACTAGAGTTCCCTGTGCGATACAGTAGGTTCTCATTAGTTATCTATTTTATACATAGTAGTGTATATATGTCAACCCCAATGTCCCAATTCATCCCATCCTCTGCTTTCCCCTCAGTATCCATACATCTCTATATCGTGGAGACAACTTTTAAAAATAATTTTATTCTAAAGAAAAGCAGAAAAATGGGATGGTGGTAGGTAGGAGATGGAAGGATTAAAAATGCATTTTTTAGGATAGTTGAAATTGCAGCATGTTTGTATGCTGATGGGAATGGTCCAGTGGAAAGAGAAAAGTAATGATGCATCAGATGCCCATTTCTGGTTTCTTAGTCTGTTTTTATGTCTTGCTTATGTAGTACTGACACCTATTAAAATTAGATATTGATTATCCCACTTCCTACAGGCAAAGAAAACATTATGATTCAAAAAAATAGATCAAGACACAAATATTTTGACCATATAATTGGCATGGATTTTCTTACAAAATTAACTGAATTTCCCAGCAGTTTTGCTATTATGCCATTGCCTTGGTTCTGATCAAAGTCTAATTTAAATTCTCATGGAGAGAAATTCTTTATTTTAACCATTAGGTCATATTCCTATCTAGAAGCATAAGTATAATTCTGTTATTAGGATTCAAAAATATGAATAACTATATCTATTAAAACAGATACAAATCATATGTAGACTAAACCTATGTAGAACCATTTGACTATGAGGAGCTAGAGATAAATATCATTAAGAAATCAAGTATGTTAAATATTTTTAAATATCAGATATTTGTTACTTCTAGTTTTGTAACTTAACATTAAGCTGAAAATACATTATTTTCTGTTTACATTATCATATGAGGAATGTATTAACATGTCAAAATTATCAATTCAGTTATTTGACATTCTATAGACAACTAGTTGAGTGACTAAATGTTTACTTTATATCAAGTCCTAGTAATGCCTTAAGAACATAGTTTTAGAAACTGTATCCATTTTAGAAATTGTGTCTTATGTTAAAGCAACAAAATCCCATCTAAAACTAGTTTTGAACCATGAAGAGATTGACCAGTAACTCAAAATCCAAAAATAAGGTAGGACTCAGTACTAGATGGTACAGTACTTCAACTGTGTCATCAAGAACACAATTTCATCTGTTTCTCTGCTCTGCCCTCCAGAAATGTCATCTCCATCCCCAAAGAGGCAAAACTCACAGCCACAAATTATCTTCCATTAGCAACCAGGGCCACATGAATCTTTATTCACATCTAGTAGAAGACAGAACACTTTCTATTTCAGGATTCCAAGTAAGAGATTCACTGAGGGTGCATCCCTAAGATAGTGTCCTGAGGACAAAGAAGTAAAAATGCTGATTTTCTCAAGTCAAAAAGGTACTCTGAAATTAGGAGATTAATTAGCTTTTCCCAGACTACCTGGGATGCATGTAGGAGGGGTAAACAATTGTTCTAAAATCTGGATATCTAGAAAGGAGAAAAGAAGCCAACAATGTCCACTGCTGAGACCTAGATTTTATTAGAATGTCTTGATTTTTAAATTTTATCTCTTTTACTAATGACTAGATTTCTTAGACAAGCATAGTGGAGAAATTTATAGGAATTTTATTGTGTAAGTATATTATTCAATTCAGCAATAAAATATTTACTGATTTATTAAATTTTATAGATGAGATATGCATCTTGCCTTCAAGGAACTCAGAGTCTCACCAGGAAGAAAGATGTGAATGAACCACATTTATAGTATGTTGAGTGTTGTAACCAAGTTAGTACACAATGCTAGGAAAACATATATAAATGATCTGGATTAGTTTCCTAGTGCTAAATAATAAATTACCACAAACATAGCAACTTAAATTGGATGTAGACAGAGCGGCACTGGGGCCATGGTTTAGCTGCTATTCATGAGTCAGTATGGGTTTAGCAAGGCAAGAGGTTTGGGTAGAAAAATTCAGTCAAAGCTCTTGCTGAAGTTAGTAGAAAATTTTCATTTTTCAGTATCCTTCACATTATGGATGTAAGCTCTAGCTTCTCAGACAACACAGAGTACAGATACCACCCTCAGACTGGGGAAGGAAAGGGCAGGAAAAAAAATCCCTTATAAATAGAGCTTTGCCAAAACAAATAACATTTTCAAGAGGCATGCAGATGAGGAAAAGGACACAGTATTCAAGAATTGAAATAATTCAAATGTTCAAATGACCAGAATGTGTAAAGCAGTGCACACAAGCATCCATGAATATGTAGCAGAAGAGGTGGAAGGCAAATAATATTTTTTTATGTTTAAATAAATTTAAAAGACAAAACAAAACTGGAAGCTAGGTTTTAGAATGGGTCAACCACATGAAGACTAAAACTTCTCACATTGATGAGAATATAGAAGGTGGTCAATTCTAAGAAGGTGTGATTTCTATACGGGTCTCAATGAATAAAGAACTATTTACTAAATAGAAAAATGCCAGTAAGCCTTATGCCTGTTGTACATGAAGCACAGGAGACTGAGAGAGACTGGTTAGCTGTTTAGCAAAACCGGTTTCCTTTCCTTCCAGGCACTGGGCTACAGGATATGTCCCTTCTTCCCTTGCTCTTAAGAGCAGCCATCTGACAGATTTATGGCCAATGAATTAGTGGCCACAAAAGCAAGCACAAGTTTCTGGCCTGTAAAATCCCATGTAATCTTTTGACAGGTGGGTGTTGATTCCCCAAACAAACTAGAAGCAACATGTTAAAGACCACAGAACTTCCATCATCCTGGGTCCTTGATAGAGTGTGTGGAGCAGAGTTCCCTGGCCCACTGATTAGAAAACAATTCCATTGAGGTTTAAGACTTTTTCTGTTGTAGAAGCTACCATTACCTTAACTAATACAGAATATTGTCCCCATGAGTAAGGGGATAGGAGAGTGATGCATTCCAAAGAAAGCTTGGTTTCAGTCAGGGCAGGCAGGTGGAAAGAATTTTGTGAAGAATTAAATAAGAGAGTTATTTTCATGGAAAAGGGCTTCTAAGGAAAAATTTGGATGGGAGGGAAACAAAGTGGGATAAAATGAAGAAGTGATGTAACTTTTGCAGTAATATGTAGGATGGATTTACTACTGAGCTAGAAGGAGCTTGGGGGCAGAAAACTTGTGTCATTTCCTAGTCAGAAATATTTCTATTATGTACTTAAAGAGATGTAGAATGATTGATTCAAGTTTTTATATCTAAGGCTTTCTGTATGAGAACTTTTAAAACATTTTTTTCAGATAGGAATGATAGTCTATTTTAATGTATCATATCTTCTGAACATAGAGACACATGGAGTTACATTGAATTTTGCCTATATTGTATTTTATATATAGAATCCACACTAGAGGGTCAATGCATATTTCTAAAAAGAAGGTATATGTGTACATATGAGAATACTTATTCATTTTGGGGGGAGGTATAGGCAGTAGAATCAAAGGAAAAATATAACCTGCAACAGATTATTTTGAAGCAGTTAAATAGCTAGCTTTAAATATCTTGAATAGTGCATGTTTGCAGTCCAGTTTACATTTTTTCCATATTCAAATCTACAGATTTAATGTTTTCAAAAAGTCATGATGGATCAAATATACATAAAAAGCTATATTTTAAGTATTTTCCTTAATGCATCGTAATTTATTCCCCTAGATAAATGTATTCTCTGATTATGTTTGGTTGGAATAAAAACAATTGCAAAAATCAATTCTTGCTCTTATCTTTACATAACAACCTAGAGTGTAAACTTTATAATACAAAATCAAGCAGTTCTGAATGTATTGATAATTTAACTTCTTCATAAGATAAAAAAATTGATTTGTATATAAAAATGTGCAATGGTTTTAACAAAAGTCTATTAACCTTTCAAAATCTTTCCATTTGGATGCCTTATCACTACTAAAAATCATACTTCAATTAAGAAAACAGCCATATTGAGTACTTATACATAAACTGCTCTTGCTATTGTGGATCATACATTGCAGAAGCTTGCAATATATTGGCTCTTTCCCAAGAATTCATGATTAAAGATTAGAATAAACCTCAATTAGATGATTAATATGTCAAATTACCACTCACCAGAGTTACTGTATTGATCAGTATTTGTTAAGGACTATTATCTAGGGTGTGTAGAAGGCTCAAAACTCACTCTGATCTTTTGTCAGTGATCATTAGGCCACACAATTTCTTTCGTGTGACTCCTTAGATCTGTAAGTGTCAAGAACAGGTTGTTTTCCATTAACTCTAGTCATTTAGTTATACTTTAGCAATCTGTCTATGAATATTTAATACCACTCTTTTTTCAAAAAAAAATGTTCTGTAGTTCCTGGATTTATGTGATTCTCTAACATTAAATACAAACTAGGACAGCATATAATAAAAAGAAGTTTTAACTATTATCTTTTATGATACTTTGATAATTTGACACTACCCCATTTTTCCTCCCTCCCAAAAAGCACTATACTGGCTTCCCATTGCACTTACAATAGAATCCAAACTCCCTCCCTGGGCTACCAGACACTACATGGTATGAGTGCTGCCTACCTACTCTCTTTTCACACACTTACAGTCATCCATTCTGTTCCCAACACACTAGCTCTTAGAATATACTATGCTTTTCCCACCAGAAAAGTTGTGTGTATGCTCTCAGGAAAGCATCCTGACCCCTCCCTCGCAAGTATTCCCTTGACTGACTGCTTCTTAACCTTCAGATCTCAGACACCTTGTCTGTCTTGTTATTTGTTATTCTGCCAAACCTGTCAAAGTACCTGACACATAGTAGGTCACCAAAAAATATTTGTTGAAGGAAGGAAAGAAAGAAAGCAGAAAGGAAAAAGGGAAGAAAACAACAGTTGTCTTTTGCATTGTGAGAGGTTACAAATGAATAAACCCAGATAATTCCATTTTTAAAATAATCCATCATAAATATTATGATAAGCTCTAAATAGCATTTTGTGTAATATGCCTCTACAGCTAAAGATTGTGCAGGTTTTAGCAGCATGTTAATTACACAGGACTTGAAACATTTTTTTTAAATATACTGTTTCATGTAATTTGGCATACTATAGATCTCTGGATGGCTCATTATAGTAATGAAAGCAACATCACTGTAAACAATCAAAGTTACATGCATGTAAGTGTACGGATATAGGCTCTCCTATTGCATGCTTATGTAATGTAGATCTCTCTGTAATTAGCTAATCAGTTCAAATAATTTTTCTAATTTAATTTTCTTCTCCATTTCCTATTAATAGATTGTCATGGTTGACTTACCTGATGTAATTAATAGCTTGGGAACTACATTATGACTGCTGAAAGGCATCATTAAAATGAATCTTTAAATATTTTCAAGCTATTTAATTTTCTTTCTTTTTTTATGGTACGCGGGCCTCTCACTGTTGTGGCCTCTCCCATTGAGGAGCACAGGCTCCGGACGCGCAGGCTCAGCGGCCCATGGCT
This sequence comes from Lagenorhynchus albirostris, assembly GCF_949774975.1. Classification (NCBI taxonomy): domain Eukaryota; kingdom Metazoa; phylum Chordata; class Mammalia; order Artiodactyla; family Delphinidae; genus Lagenorhynchus; species Lagenorhynchus albirostris. Next base: position 37,467,633 of record NC_083105.1, read on the forward strand.
TACGGGCCCAGCTGCTCCATGGCATGTGGGATCTTCCCGGACCGGGGCAGGAACCCATGTCCCCTGCATCAGCAGGCAGACTCTCAACCACTGCACCACCAGGGAAGCCCCTTTAATTTCCTTTCTTAAAGGCAAATTGAAGAGGATAGAATCAGTTTGAAGAGAATAAGAGTTTCAGTATAATATTAATAAAACATATAGTTATTTTAATTGACCAGTTTGAGAATTCATTCAATTAGTTATCTCATATATTTTTAATCTTTAGAAATTATATGGTTACTTTAATTGAAGAAATTATCATTAAAAAGGTGGGAACTTTTATGAGGGAAAATAAAAAAGAGGAAACATTTCAAATATATATATTCAAATTTCATATAACTAAAAGAATAGGATACCTTTGTATTTCTTGTGTATCACTGACTTTACAAAATGGACTTTTCCATTTAGCTTTAAATGGGTAGACCAAATAGAATTGTACGGGCTTGCTTCAGCTTAGAATGGCAATTCTTTATGACTCATTTATTCAACAAAATATTTGAGTACCTATAACATGACAACCAGTGTTCTAGTTAAATTAAGGAATTATTACAAGATAACTATGTCATTTATTTACTCAGTTGATATTTTTTGAGTTCTTAATACATGCCAGACAGTACGGTACATTCTGAGGCAACAGCAGTGAACAAAACAGTCTTGGCCTTGTGGAAATTATTGTCAAGTGAAAAAAGAAGCAGATAGATGGATGGATAGAAAGGTGTTAGGGAAAATTATAAGGCAAGAAAAATGATTTAGAAAGTGCTGGAGAAGGCAAGGCGATGCTTGGAAAGGTGAAGATGTCTGTAAGATTATAATGATGGGTTACAGTATCTAAGATGGGTATCTAGGGATGTGAGGACATGAGGCAGAATGAAGAGATGATATGCAGTGGATGTGGGTACTCCTAGCTTTGGAGAATAACTGAATTTGGGGTATTTGAGGGAATAGTTAGAAGTACAGAAAATGATATATAGAAATGAGATATTTAGAATTTAGATTCTGGTAATTAGGATGTAGCTATTGATGTTAGCAGGACATAGCATGACCTTGAAAGTGGGTGGCTAAGATGTGATTGAGGATCAAATCATTGAAAACAAGAAGGTCAAGATTCTTTTGCATGAATGTTGAATCATCAAGAATTCTGACTGGAAAAAAGAAAGTGGCTTTGAGCCAGATGTTAAAATATTTAAGGTATGAGGGAAAGTAATTAAATTACATCTTTAAATTACTACAACAAAGAAAGGTAGCAGGCAGTGTAGCCCAAGAGTTTGGGCTTCAAAACTGGAGATTTTCCAGAAGGAAATAGTCTGACAGTGACAGTGAAGAGTAAGAGCTCCTATACAAGAAATTTCATTGGGCACTCAGCTACTTCCATATCAAACAAACATTGCTAGTTTATCTGGTGGGTGTGGTAGATTGATGCTCAACACCATCCCACTTCTAATGGGTCTTGATGAATAGCAGAATATGGAAAGCTAGAACCTACATTTTCAAGATTCTCTTGCAGCCAGAGCTCCTGATATGATTTGATTCGGGTTCAGTCCATCTCATGACCTCTCAGAAAGCTCTCTTTCTGTGGCTTCCATCCTGTCAGCTGGAAAACACAACAGAGAGGTATTTAGGGCTTCTGTGGAAGAGTTGACAGAGGTCTCAGCATCTTGTTAGCCACTTTGCGGATGCTGAGAGGCAGGGAATGTGGCAGAGATCTTATTGCTGCCAGCTGTAGCAGGTATGCTGGGCTTCTGGAGCTGCCACTGCTGTTGTTTTCCTGATCACTGTGTGGTGCCTGAAAGCTAGAGACTTCCTGATTGGGAAAGGATAGCAGTTCCCCTTGATACTTGTCATGTGGGGTAGCTTTAGGATTCGTTACTAAATATTTAACCTAAAGTCAGTTTATTTAGCCCTCCCAGTGATTCAGTAACTTAATATGCTATGATGAATCCCCCACTAGCTAGAGTGGATTCTGGTCTCTAATAGCATCCTCTTTAATAGAACAGTATTCAGCAGTTAGAAAGAGCTACACAGAATACCATGTGATAGTCATACAGAGAGAACTTAAGGAAAAATGTTACATGAATGACTTTTTTTCAGCTTCTCTTTTGATCACGAGGCCTTCCCTTTGGCTCTGTAGAATGTAAGGGTAATTATTTGAACATGTTTTCCTCTGAGTCTGATAGAATTTCATGTCTGGCATTATAAATATCTTTCATTAATTATCTAGTTACCTGAGAACTTTACTAAGTGCCATGACAAGTGATCTATGTATTCCAAGTGAGTCTTTTTTCTTAATTAACCTTCGAAAACAATTAACACAAGAACGGACACATTTATATAAAACAAATAAAACAGCTGCATTACTTTGTTGAGGTTTCTTTAACAAGGTATTACAAACTGGGTGGCTTAGACAATAGAAATTTATTGTTTCACAGTTCTGGATGCTCAAAGTCTGAAATCAAGCTGTTGGCGGGGTTAATTTCTTCTGAGAGCTGTATGGGAGAACCTGACCCATGCTTCTGGTTGTCTCAGGGATTCCTTGGCTTTAGATAGTCTTCTCCCTGTGTCTTCACATTGTCATCCCTCTGTAAGTGTCTGTCTCTCTACCCAAATTCCCCCTATTTATAAGAACACAATCATATTGGATTAGGACTCAACCAAATGACCTTATCTTAGTGTGATCATCTGTAAAGATCTTATTTCCAAATAAGGTCACATTCATAGATACTGGGGGTTAGTACTTCAACCTCTTTTGGGGGAACACAATTCAACCCATAACAGAAACCAAAAAATATATATAAATGTCTGGTAACTGAAAGGTAAGTGCATAGTAGAGTTGATAAAGAGACAAGAAGTTTGTATGTTATATCTAATTCACTAATTTAATCTCAGTAAGAACTCTATCAGGAAATATCATCCTCATTTCACTAATGACTAGACTGTCATGATATTTCTTAGTTTGATAAATATACCAGGACTATGTAAGATGTTGATATTCTGGGTATTTGCATCATTCAGCCAAATTTAAACAAAAAACAGTATTTGTACTCTGAAGTTCTAAAACTAATCTATTTGAAACAAATCTAATGCACTTTTCTACTCTTCTATACTGTTTTCCCCAAATAGAAATTTATATAAGAATTATAAATCTAGAAACATCCTTTCCTTGATTTTCACAATCTTCATGGAAAAAGATAATATTGTAAGAACTATTTCAAACATGAGGAACAGAAAAGTTGGTATGCTGAGAATTTAAGGTCCTTCCTGGTATGTGATACTGCTATGGTGGAAACTTTTGGTAAGAGTTTCAGTAAGAGGTGATAAGGACTGTGGGGAAGGAGAGGAGGAGAAATGTGTCCAGGGTAGAGTTTATAAGTCTTGATGATTTATTGGATGTGTAGCAATGAGAAAAAAGGAGTTTAGAATGACTCCCAGATTTCTGATTTTAAAATAATGTCATAAAATAATGTCATAAAAGAATCCACGTGTATATAGAACCGTATTCAAAAGGAGAAGACATAGAGAAAGTAAATTTTGAGGACATTGAGTTTGAGGTGACTTTGAAACATTCAGATGACGTGCACTAAGTTCAAATATGAGAATCTGAGCCAATGGGAGAAGCCAATGATAGTCTTCAGAGGCCTGGACTGAACATCAGAGTAAATGTTCAAGAGCAGCCAATTCCAAATATGAGTCATAAGTCAGAAAACAGATGAAGCTGAAATAATTGTGGCACAGTACTTAGAATTTTTTCACTAATTACATTTTTATTAATTTAATTATATAAGCCCAGTATGTTGTGCAATATAAATAATATGCATTTGTATATTATTTGCAGTTATTAGAGTGTGTTTATACATGTTAGTTAATCCTCAAGATTTTTGAGAAAAAACAGGCTTTGTCCTACATGTAAGTTTCCTTTTGATTTACACTTGCCAATGATTCAGTACATCGAGTTGGCAGGAAAGAGGGGTGTAGCACTGTCATAGATTACATTACTGTTAAGTTAGCATTATCTGCTATTTTTCAAGTGCCAAATACTGCTCATTACAAATAAAGTATAACTTTGTCAGTCCATTTTTTATAAGTAATTTAAAATTACTAAAAAGAAAATGAGTGTTATAAAATTCATGGAGATGTCAGTAATAGGAACATACTATACTTTCTCTCTCATTAAATTCCTCTTAGTTTTCATGTATATGATCTCACAGATTAAAGTTAATAGCAGGAAAGAACACTGAAGGAATGCCAAAAAATACATAAGAATAAAAACACTGAGAATCCACAAGTGATTATTCTTTAAAATAAAAGCATAAATGACAGATTAAATACTAAAATGTCATAGAGTAACAAATGAGTTAATTTATTTCTACAATATGTTATCAAGGAAAGGACAGTAGATTGCAGAAAGGAAAAGGCTAAACCATGCAGGATAGTTTAGTAAGTTTACTATAAGAAATAGAAATCAAATCTATTATTCTATAAAGGTAATTATTTTGAATTTCCAACTTTGTCAGTAATGTGTCATTTATTTGTATCAGAATACTATAACTTCCTAAAGTTTTTTTTCCTAATTTCCTGGTCTTAATAAAGTATTTATATGTGAATAAGTTATGAGAGAGTGCATCCCTCCAAAAAGATCCTAACTTTGTGCGGGTGAAAATGCTCATTTAAAAAATAACTTCTAAAAGGGTTAAAATAAAGTATCCTCACTTACAATTAATCCATTTCCTCAAATGATTGCAAAAAGAAGTTACAGGCATTTGTTATTATTTAGCAACTCAGTACGTGAATTACTATCATACAATGTAAAAGTCAAGGCCTTCATTCTGCTTGTTGCATATTACTTAAATTAGTCTACTCCCAGGGTGAAAGGTAAGGTAAGGTATTCTGAATGATAGCATCAGTAGGAGTGTACATGTGGGTAGGGCTTAAAGAAAAGAAGAACATTTCTGAGCAGGTCTGCTTATTGGACTGACTCTACGTACAGAGTTTGTATGGAAGGGTTCAGGGGAGGAATCTGGGCTGGAACAGAGAAGGGCAGGACCAATTAACAAATACAGTCTTTCCTTAGATTCTTCTAGTTCTATTGAAACAAACTTAAGAAGATTTTCTATCTATCCTCACAATTCCAATTCAATCTGCTCATGTAGTACTGATTCAGTGTGTCTTTAAGAAATAATCATATAAATAAATGAGAGGATGAAACACAAATACTTGCATATCACTTTTATTTTATTTTTATTTTTCATTTATTTTTATAGAACAATGGGGTTCAGTTGTGGCAATGAGGGGGAAAGAATCATATATAAGACAGGCTGCTAATTTATTGCTATTTAAATGTCACAAATGAGAAGTAAATCTAGATTCATTTGATAAATTGCTATTAGAAAACTGATCTTAAGAGGTCACCTACCTATCTATGCTTGATTATTCTACAGTTACTATATGTTATTGATCTATTTCAAATGACATAGCTTTTTAAAAATAAATAATTAAAAAAATAAAAGTGTTAATTTCTTAGTTTGATAAATACACTGGGACTATGTAAGATGTTGATATTAAGAAAATCAGGATGAAGGCTTTATGGGAACTATATCTTTAGAGCTCTTTGAAAAGAAGATAAAACTGTCTTTGTTCACAGATAACATAATAGTCTTTGTAGAAAATCCAAAAGAATCATCAAAAAAACTCCTGGAACTAATAAGTGAGGTGGTAGGATACAAGGCTAACATACTAAAGTCAATCGCTTTCCTATATACCAACAATGAACAAGTGGAATTTGAAATTAAAAACACAACACCATTCACATTAGCACCCGAACAAGTGAAATATTTAGGTATTAATCTAATAAAATATATACAGATCTATATGAGGAAAAATACAAACTGATGAATGAAATTAAGTAACTAAACCAATGGAGAAATATTTCATGTTGATGGAAAGAGGCCTTCTATAAATCTAAAAGTATTTTATAATAAACAGTTAAGAAAGTAAACACTTTTGAAAAAAAGCTAAAATTATAAAAGGAAGTTCAGTAAAAACTAAAACTATTTATTTTAATGGTTGTATAGTATTCCATTGTTTGGAGGTATAATACTGTATGTAATTATACATGAATTAATAGGCATTAAGTTTCTAGTTTTTTTGCTGACACAGAAAGTAGTGCAATGAACATACATTTACATACCTTTAAAATCATTTTAATAGTATATGGCAGGATAAATTTTTAGAAGCAGAGTTAAGTCAAAGAATACCTGAATTTTCAATTTTGATAAATATTACCAAGTTGCCTTCCAAAGAAATGTGTGACTTTACATTTCCCTAGTTGAATGTGTGCCTACTCTGCCTAAATCACCTTATAAATGACATTTGTGACATTAATTATCTTATATATGACAACTATAATACTATGTGGAAACACTGGCTTCCTTTTACAAATGAAGAAAGTATATTTCTAGTCACTTAGGATATTTACTTTTTATGTTTATTGGCCTATTGTGTTACTTGGTAAACCCTCTTTTTCTGCCTTTTACCTTTTCTGCCTTTTTCTGGTTTAGTTTTTTTTTAATACAAGATATTCATGTTTTTAAAAATTTATTTATAAATTTTCATTGTTTTGAGTTAATCTTACTAAGCTCTTATTTTTCATTGATAAACACTGTCATTGTTTGAAAATGAAAAATATCATTTTCTATTTTGTTAGAAAGAAATATTAAATCCTTCCCATTAACTGTTAGACTATTTTAGGAAAGGAGTCTTAATGGTATTTGAAATATCATAAATGCCTTTACTACACATAAGGTTACACATATGCTAGTGATGAAAAAAATAAGGCAGATGTTCAAAGCCTATAACAATAAAGTGCTATATTAGAAAATGAGGCATGCCAATGAGATGCCTATGAACATAAAGTGGTTTATTTCTAATTTGCAAGGTACCTTGGAAAGCTAGGTCCATACTAAATGTGCTTTTATGCTTAATTGGCCTCTTTGGTAAACCTGCCTTAAATTATTAAAATGTTCTATGAAAAATCAAGCCTTTTTGGTTTTGAAACTGAATACTGTAAATTTTAACTAATTCACTGTAGTCGCACATCAATAAAATGATTTCATAAAGCTCTGTTCTTGTGTCCATACTAAGCCAGCTGAAAACACTATGCTAGGCAATTTATTCATCCCATAATTATGTCTTGAGCCTCTATCTGGGGCTAAGCTTTGTGTTGGGTACTGGAAAAGATAACTAAGACACAGTACTTGACCTTGAACATGTGCCAGTCTAAGTGGAGGTCAGTCAAGGAAAGCTGCAATGACATCAGAGGCCACTGAGGCATGTATGGAAGAGGGACCCCAGATCCACCTGGAAGAGAGAGAAGGTGACAGTTGTGATTTTAAAGGAAGATTAAAAGTCAGATCAACGGAAAATTGTATTTCAAACTGGGGTACAGCATTGCAAAGTCCACAAAGTAGAGAATTGAGGGAATATAAGAAATGTGGTTTGGCTGAGGGCACCTACTCGTGGAAGATGGGACAGGAGAGGTAGAGGTGCGCCAGGCCATCTGGTGTCTCTTGTGTCAGTATGAGGAGTTTAGATTTTGTCATACAAACACAGGGGAGATGTTACGGGAGTTTAACTGAAGGATGATAAGGCAAGATCTACTAAGTATTAGACACACTGTTAGCTAACACGCTGACATTGATGGACAGTACGGAAAATAGAACTAAAAGCAGGCAGAAGACAAAAAATCACATTGTGCATCTCAATAGGCCCTAAGGGATTCAATTTACAGTCAGCCCTTTGTATCCCCAGGTTCTTCTTCCAAGGATTCAATTAAGGGCAGATCAAAAATGTTCGCGGGAAAAATAATCAAGAAAGTTCCAAAAAGCAGAACTTGAATTTGCCACAGGCTGGCAGCAATTTACATAGCATTTACATTGTATTTACAACTATTTACATAGTATTTACATTTTATTAGGTATTGTAAGTAATCTAGAAATGCTTTACAGTATACAGGAGGACGTGCCTAGGTTATACTCAAATACTATGCCATTTTATACAAGGGACTTGAGCATCCTCAGATTTTGGTATCTGTGGGGGTCCTGGAACCAATTCTCCTCAGATACCAAGGGACAAATATACTACAGTACTTGTAGCACGTATTTCTTTAGTGCTATATGTTTATGTGTGAAACGCTTTCCATGCCTTGAGTCATCTAAACTACACAAGAATCCTATGAGATTGTAACTAGGCTATTATCTTTTTTTTCATGGACAAATAAAAACACTCTACTGCTTAATTTTGCGATGCTAAAAGAGAATGCAAATGACCCTTCCTTTGAATAGAAGATGTCTGCTTGTGTAGCTGTTCTTGGTCTTTCAAGATAAGCAATCAACTCAGGAGTTGGAAATGGTGAGGTCTTTAAAGGACTCCTGACCAGGTATCCAACTATAAATATTAATTCATTTGTTAATTTTATTTTTTGCATTGAGCATGAATTATGTTCCTGATATTGAATTAGGTGCCTGAAACATGAAAGTGAACAACACAATTTTTTTCCCTCATAGACCCTCCAGCTTTCAGTGTAATTTTATATATTTGAAATCAAATTTATATATATATATATATATATATATATATATATATGACATATATTCTTTTCCAGTGCTTTATGAAACAATACTATTTAGGACTACTTTTCTATACCATTTTTTTTTTCTTGTTTTTTGGTTTTATTCCCTGCAGAATTAAAGTACTTCTTCACTCATCCAAGTATTCCAGAGTATACCATTTAAACTGGCATGATTGTAAATGTATTTTAGTAAGTTTAATTATGAATATCATTGTATATAAATCCTGATTTGCATTTCTGATTATTTCCTTATAATGATATCCTGGAGTATATACTAACTTTGTACAAGGTTATACCAGTTAACACTCCCACCAGAAAAGTGTTCAGTAGCAATGATGAAAGGGGTTTTTTTAAATGTAAACATTATCTCTTGATGTATTGTTGGAAAATGTTCAGAGATGGGTCAAAAGTGATCACAAGATTGAACCAGAATTTTTAAGGATCTCTTTCTATGCCAAGGAGTTTTTCAGCTTTCACTGTTTTGCTTGAAAATTTTTCAGAATTTTCTGTTGCTCACAATGACTACTTTCGGAAAATCTGTCATTTATTCTGCAATGAAAAGCTTATAATATGTGGCTTTAGCTTTTCCTAGTAAATTGTTGTGGATTTAACAACTACACATCTATCCCATTTCCATTTGAAGGTTATGGAAGAGATGAAGATGGAAAATAAGATAAAAATAAAAGACAGCTAATTAGAATATTTTAATAGGCACATAAACTTCCCTAGGTGAAGCTCAGTTAGTTTTGTGTATGTGGATATGTTTTCAGACTTGGCCTTCTTTTTATTCTTTCTTGTCATGAATATTTTGTTTACAATAGCAATTTCTTTGAAGGCTTTTCTTTTATGATGACTATACAAAATTAGTACATCATAACATTGGTTTGGAAAAAAAAAAACAGAAGTAGTTATGCGTGAAGACTCTGGGGTATACCCTGTGTTTAAATCCCTGCTCTGCCACACATATTTGTGACTTTCTGTACCTCTTTTGTTTTCACTAAAATTGGTATACTCATGAAACTTATCTCATGGTGTTGTTTTTAAACACATTAAAATCTGTAAAGAGCTTTGAATAGTATCTTGTACCTAAGAGGTGATAAATAAATTTTAAATATAGAATATGATTATAAATATATTTATATAGTTTTCTTTTAAAATTCTGTTCAGTAGTCAATGATTTTATTGTGGCTGTACTGATAGATTAAAGTTACACAAGTATCAAATTCAAACTTAAAAACAAATGTGAATTTATCCATGAAAATTGGAAAAACTAACATGTAGACAAGCTTGAGGTTCAAATTACCCAAAGCTCATGAGAAATGTATATTTCTGAGGGAAGTTATTATACATACAATATGTACACATACACACATACACATCTATCTTGTGTTTGTTTGTATATCTATTATTATGGGAATATATATATATATATATAAAAAAAATAGCTGTTTGAAAAATATTCAGTTCTTGGGGGTTCAGCTGAAATTTGGAATGTGTGTGAAGATAATTTGGGATCTGCCAAGTGAAGAAACCAAAATATAAGGCATAGGCAATTAGGTGGTTGAAATAGTCGGGTTGCTCTTTATCTGTGTAATATGTTCCTTTCTTTTTTCCTCTTCTAGTCTTCCTTAACATCTAACAGATAGAATATAATGGTTCTGAACTTTTTAAAATGTTCGTTACTTCTGATGAAGAAAGACAAGGTTGAGTTCTCACAGAAATGATCTTGAGTTCTTTATTGTCAAGGAAAAGGGAGAATATTTTCTTTAAAGGTGGTGTCTGGCTTCCTCTTTTGTTCAAGTTCTGTTTTCAGAACTCTGACCTGTCCTGGATCCACAGAAGCCTCATTTGATTGTGGAATTGAGTGGAGGTGACCTGGAGCTTTGAGCTTGGGGCAGAGAGAAACCAAAGACTGAATTTCACACAAGAAGACATCATGCAATTTCAAGTTTAAAGAGAAAGTTAGGAATCAAGAGCTAAAATTGAAATGAAGGGTCCTCAAATGGGGCTGGGTAGAGTGAGCAGGTTCAGAAAGCAAGGACTGAAAGTAGTCCCTGAAGCAAGAGGACATGGTTAAGAGGGAGCTATCAAGGGCCCTAAGATCCTTGGGACAGAGATGACTTTATGTAAGTCACTGTAATTAAAAGCTTGTTCACCTCAGCTTTATACCTGGGATTTGGCCCAGATATATCATCTCAGATCAAAGATAGGAGAAGAGGATGATGGAATAGGCACTCTAGTAATATAATTTGAAGGTCTTCTCTCATCAACAGGAGGGCTAGTGTTAAAAACTTTCTTTCCCTTACCATTTTCTAATTCCTGTGTAATATCTGAAGTCTTTGAACCGCTATGGAGTGGTACTACCCAATTTCCAGCATCCGTATATCCATACTTCACTGGGAATTAATGGACAGGTAGTTCTGCTTTGGTTCAGACCCCAGTGAAGTGGTCTTGTTCCTCTTATTCTTTAAAATGCCTTATTTTTTGTATAGTCATGGTAGAGGAATACTGGTCTAGATGAGAGCCACATCTGTCCCATCACCTATTTTTGTAAATAAACTTTTATTGGAACACAGCCATACCCATTCATTTACATCTTATCTATGCTTTTTTTGTGTTGCAACAGTAGAGTTGAGTAGTAGGAAAGAGACTGTATGGTCTGCAAATCCTAAAATATTTTCTTTCTGGCCCTTTGCTATCCAACTGATAGTCCTGATCAATGAAGATAATATATCTACTGTAGACCTTCCTGGTAATATTTTTTCACAAAAGACATCGATAAACATTAGCTTCAAGATAAAGATTAACAGAATAGTATAGGAATAGAAAACCTAATATATGTGTTTAATTTAATTTATCAACAAATAGTATCCTTAGTATATATCAGTAATGTATTTTGTTTGGAGTAAAGAATGAGCCACAATCCATGTGCTCAGTGAACACTCTGGGGCCTCTTTTATAAAGGCACTAATCCAATTCATGAGGGCTTTATTCTCATGACCTAATCACCTCCCAAAGACCCTTCCTGCAGATACCATCACATTGGAGACGCTTTCAACATATGAATTTGGAGGGAACACAAACATTCAGTGTATAGCAGGGTCTCTGATAAAAAGTAAGCCTAGGGAATATCTTATAAGCCCAGTTTAACTGAGCATTATGTATGACCTCCAGTTTCCTCAACCTTGTTCCTTACGCCTGCATGGCAGCATTCTCATGGTATTAGCAGCTGCTGAAATACTTATTGGTACTCCATCCTCACTCTTCATCCAGAACCTGACAAAGTCTGGGTAGCTCTGTTCTGTGTTCTGTGCTTTAATGAGCCCTGCTCTGGTCCTCCTTTGATCTCATTCATCCCACCAGAACAGGTGTTCTTCAGGTCAAGAGGATATGCTCAACTAGGTCCTCTACTACCCCTTTTAGGTCATCTCTATGTACCAGGAACCCTGAAATGCCCTGATCCAATAACCTGAGCCTGCTCCCAAGGCCTGAAGGGACCTCTTCCTTTGTCTATAGACCTCAACTCTGACATGTGCACCCATAGAACCATTGAGCCAAAGAGATGCTGTTTGTAGTGGAGGAGCTCAAACCTGTGGGCCAGAATGTACATGTGCACACATGTGTTTGAGCCTCTTCACTGTGTGGGACAGCTGTTTTGGGTGGGAAGGGAAGGCGGACAGCACTCAACCTCCTTCTGTACTCTTGTCATAAGCCCTGCAAATGTTATGGGCAAACCTGTAGCCAGATGCCAGAAAACAAGTACTAACTGCTAGGACCAGTACTCACTGTAGCTCTGGGTACAGATCAGACCTGCTGGCCATCACTGTAGTTCTAGATACAGATCAAACCCACTTGCATAGAGAGCAAGAGCTCAACAAAGACATCAAATAAAAACTGTCATGGGGAAAATACTTGGGTAAAAAGAATAGAATGCCAGATCCTGTCCTTTTGATTGATTGACAAGATTTTCTATCTCTTTCCAAAGATGCCTTGTAACAGTTAGTCTTATTACTCTGAATACATTCAGGTGCAGCTTCTTTTCAGCATTTTAATAGTTTGGCACTTTCTTCTGTTTCCTTTCCATAGTCAACCTTCTTCTGAGCCTCAAAAATCTATGAGAAAGAAGATTCTGTGTTCATTAAGACTTTTAAATACTTGGGAAATACCTAATCTATGTGTAATTAGTTTATAATTAAATTATTTAATATGAAACTGCATGTAAAAGTATCTGACAACAAATAATAATAATCTGCCTCCAGAATATCAGTCTATCTTTAATTGTCTTACTTTAAATGTAGTATTATTTTGCTCAAATTGCCTTCTTTGTATTTTTTTCATAAACTATAACAATCCAAAAGGTTTTCTTTTAAATGAGTTTTTGAACTAAGCATTACTTAGCAGTCTGCCCCAGTTTTCTATACGTTGTAGATTCGGCTTAAAATAACTTCTTTGTGTGTTTAGGCATAAGCATTTGCATGACTACTTAGACTTTGAGGTCAATTTTAAAAATGTAAGATTTATAAATAGGAAAAAATGAACAATCTCCAGGGACCCAGGAAAATCAATTTCTGTATAAAGATTGTAGATTTCAGTTCCTATTCTACCAAAAGGTTGTCAGAAACTGCATAAATGACAAGAAAACTGTTTGCATTTTTTTGTTTTATATTTTCAGTTAGTAAAGGTTATTCTTTTTACAAAACAACAAAAGAGTGAATAGTCCTATGTATCTAGACTTGGCTAGCTAGAGTTGCACAAGAAAATTTGGTCAGAGTCAGGTTATGGAAAACTTTGTATGCCGTGCTAAACCACTTGATCTTGGAACTTTATCATGTGGACAGTGGGACTTTGTCAGGCTTTTTTTTTTTTAACAGTGTGATGAGCAGATCTGAATTTCAGGGATTTTTTTTGAGATCTGAAGTTTTGTCTGGAGTGTAAAGATTCTACAAAGGAAACTAGTTAGAAGGCTGTTACCATAATCCTTACCAGAAGAACTGATGTGGACCAGGGCTGTGGCAGTGAAAGGGAGAAAATGAGAGAAAAGGACTCACTAGAGAGAAGTGGTTATGGGAGGTGGGAATGTTTAATAAAACACTGGAGAATAAAAACCACACATAGGATTTCAAAATAATTGAAGAGCTCTTGTTTGGTGTCAAAGTGAAATTAAATATTCTCTCTCTGTCTTTCTTTGTCTCTCTGTGTCTGCCTCTGTTGCACTCTCTCTTTATTTCCTCTTTTAAAATTTCTGTAGGTAGATGGCTTTTGATGGAGGCTGGGCTTTCTCCTAGAGGAGACTTTCCAAGTAAAGGGAGCAGTATAAGCGGTATTAGATAATAGATGATGGCCTACTTTTACTAATTGTAGATATAGTTTAGATAAATGATGAAAAATAAATTTAGATTAACTTGAGTTCAGATTGTCTAAGGCTGAGGCTAAGAAAGAAAGATTGAAAGGTTTGCTTATAATGAGAAAGGGTCATTTGATCTATTTTCTTAAAATTATAAATCAGGTCAAGGCATGGATTCGATGAAAACATGGTATTCCCCTGGGAAACAAAGCAGTGCCCCCAAAATGCACATCCCTTTTTCTGAGAGAAAATGTTCCTTATTATGCAACTTCCTCTCAGTGCCAGGGCTCAGATCTCTTTCTCTTCAAAGCCATACTAATGTCTAGCTCTATGCATCCTTGGCTTTCAGTTTCTTTTTCTTTGATCTACCTTAGCAGCAAATTGACAATAGGAGTATTAGAAGCACTAAATCTACTTGAGTCAGTCTTCATCTTGGAAATAATATTGTCTTTAGCATATTCTTTAAAAATTTTCATTAAAAATAAAAATATTAATGATAAACGTAAAGATTTAGTAAAACAAGACCGTATATTAGCTTCTGTAAACTGGCTAGTTTAGTAATATTATTTAGTAATAATAATTACTATTATTAGTTTAGTAACTATTACTAAAAACTAATTACTATTATTAGTTTAGTAACTATTATTTAGTTATAATAATCCATGCCTCAAACATTTGCAAAAGCTGATAATGACATGTCCATTTATTTACTCATTTGATAAATGTGTTTTGAGCATCTGTTGTGTGCCAAATATTTCTCTAGGCTCCATAATATAACATGGTCAAAATAGAGAAATGTGCCTGTGTCATGGAGCTTACATAGTGTTCAGGGGGACTAGACAATAAATGCAACAATTTAAGCAAATATATAGTATGTTAGATAGCTATAAATATCCTGGTTGAAAATAAAGCAAAGAAGGGTGCTGCAAATTTAAGTAAGGTGGCAGAGAATGCCTTGATGACATGAGGGAGAAATTCTCTGGGAAAAGGCAAAGGGAGTAGCAAGTGCAAAGGCTCTGAGGTGAAAGCATTCCTGGCATGTTTGAGCAAAAAGGACAATTCTGCTATAAGAGAATAGATTAGGAAAAAAAAAATCAGTGATAAAATCAGAGTAGAGGCATGCAGATCGTGTAGGACATTGTAGGCAATAGCGGTGACTTTGGCTTTCTTTTACTCTGAGCGAGGTAAGAGGCCCCTCGAGGATTGTGAGCAGTGGGTGGTGGTGCTGGTCTGACTTTGGTGTGAACAGAATCTCCCAGCTTGTGTTGAAAATAGACTGAAGTAGGGCAACTGCTATTATTGGCAATGGTTTTGACTTCTTCCCTGAAGCAGCTTTATCTGAATTTATCTGATTATGAAGAGGAGAAGTCAGGAGTACAAGAGTTAAGTCCATGGACAAACAGAAACAGCAGCTGAGAAATCAGGCTCAAATTAACAGATAAAATTCAGAAAAGCCCACAGTTCAAAGATACGGGTCATATAGCAGGTCGGGACTTGAACATCATTAGCACAAATGAATGAGTGACCATTTGACACCCTAAATGCTACTTTTATAAATAGCATCTTAAATGCTACTTAATATAATACCCAGGTAAGACAAGAATCTGATTATGTTAATTTAAGTTATATTTTTAAAACAAATAATTTACTGTATTTTTTTGGAAATAGAAATTGAGCAGTTTCTATTGTGTGTCAGTGGCGGCAGGTTGTTAGCTTGACAAGATGTTGGAATCTATTTGCCAAAAGTAGTGTTGTATGTGGAGTGTGCTCTTTGATCTGGAAGCTTTCCAGTCTGAAATGGCTAAAATTTGGGGTAAAATGTATAAATGAACTCAAAATAAATAAAAGCTTATGGAAATTAATTAATGCAATGAAGTTTATGGAATGCTCATTGTATTCCAAGCACCTTACTACAAGCAGGGGCTGGGCAGAGGTGGCTGTCACAGGGATGAATAGGATAGAGAGAACATATACTGCAGTGGTTATGAGGTCAGGCTTTGGGCCAAAGAGACTAGAATTCCAACCCTGATACTTGGTAGCTTTATGACATTGAGTAAGTAATTTAATCTTTCTAAACCTCAGTTTCCTCAAATGTGAATGGTGATTGCATATCTGCTTTATATTATAGGTCTGATGGAAGATTAAATGATTGTATAAAGTACTTCGCAGAGAGTCAAGCATATAATAATGACTCATTTAATGATGCTAGTTGCTCTGTTGCTGCTTTTTGTCTGAGTTTAAGAGTTCACAAGTTACGATATCAAACTCTACATTTCATAATGTTATGTGTTATAAAATAGATTGGATAGTATATAGATAGATAGACGGTTCAATGTAATCGCAAGGAAGAAAGTACTAAAGGTATCTGGAGGAATCAAAAAAGATGTCAAGAGGGAGCCAATAAGCCGGATTTTGAAGAATGCATTTGAGTTTCCAGGTGGAGGTCGTCATTCATTCATTGTCAGTCAGTTAATTAATATGCATTTATTGTGTGTATGCTATATCCTGGAACTGTGCTGGAACTGCAAAACTTTATAAGAAATAATCTTTGCCAACCCTTTTCCACTATGATGAGAAAGAGCAACTTGTAAAAATCAACTGTTAAACTATGTGAATGTGTATTTCCTAAAGCTGCCTGTAAGTTACATGCCCTGAGAGTAGAGTGGAAAGAAGGTAAAGGTTGATTCTGTTTACAGCAATGAGAAAGGGGAAATCCTGCAATATCCATTCTAGGTGCTTTACACACTCACTTAACCCTTACAACAACCCTCTGAATTAAGTATGTGTTCCTCATGTCACAGATGAAACTAAGGTTCAGGGATTTTAACTATCTTGTCCAGGTCACTTAACCAGCAAAGGGAAGAATTAGGATTTGAAGATGACCACAGCTAACTTCGTAGAGGGGAGGGAAGTGCATGTTGCCATGTGCCCAAAAGAAAAGAAGACCTGGAACATTTGTGAGCATCTCTAATGACAACCACAGATGGCTCCCTTCTCTGAGGAACTGGTCAGTGTTGTGTTGGCTGAAGTAAGACAGTGCAGGAGGATCATGTCCTTAGGTTTAAGGTTTCCTGGTAAGGGCTGGAAATAGCAATGCAGAGTATTGGAAGCGTAGTGTTCTGGAGGGATTATCAAGTAGGCACTTAGGCATGAGGAATAATCAGAGACCCAGACGCGGGATCTCACAAGAGATGAAAAGTTTCCAGGAAGTGCTGGGCAGCCCATGCTGCCATGAGAGTTATGTGATCAGCCGGACTTCTCATTTTTAATAGAGAGTCCTAAGACCTTGGGCATGAAGAAATTTGTTCTGTAAATTCAGGATCTTTACAGATAAATAATGTTAAAGCCAAGTGTAAAGGTCAGAATCTTTGTGTTTAGTTTCTCATTTTGCCACATTCCTACAAGGAATTCTTAGTTATTGTTGAGTGTGACACAGGGAGCCATCAGAAACAGGGAAATCATTTTTGTTTGTACTTTAGGATTCCAGGATTTCTAATACTCATTTGTATTAGAGTAGGACTAGCCATATGAAAGGGGAGGCACTAAACTCTTTAAGGGAGATAAACAAAATCCTTCTCAGACCTCTAACAGGGTCCAGTCTATATATAATCGAATAAGAACTTTGTGAAATCCTTGTGCGTTATGGATATCACTGTTTACATCATCTCTGCCTTTTAAAAGGGATCAGAGCCACAGAAATAGCCATTACCAAATATCTCAGGGTAATGATTGGAGTACCCACCCTCCAGAAGAATGGGATCAGGATTGGATTTGATTGGTGATATCATGAAAATGTATGCCTTTTAACCTTGGACTCAGAGAGTGTGCATGATTTATACCTCCAGGTGAGAAAGGGAGGGACCTTTGGTCTTTACCCCTTACTACCTGGCTGTCTTTGAAGAATTTTTTTAATCCCACTGAACTCCACTCTCCTCATCTGTAAAATAGGGAAAAATAATATTCACCTCATAGGTACTCAGATTTAAATGGGATCTGATGGAAAGTGCTGAGCGTGGTACATACATGGTGACTCATCTTCCCTTCTCCCCCTTTCCCTGTTCTTCAACAATATAATAATTATTAGCTGAGCCAATATCTCCAGGGTGAGAATTAACTCAGGGAAGAACGTGGACTCCCATGGGGCATTGCTTTTGACTGTGCCTCTCTGCTCTGATGTAGATTAAAAGAGAGGATTGAGAAAATAAAAGAGAGAAGGAAAGTTAATAGCCCTTTTTTTGAAGTTATCAGCAATTTTCTTATCTGGAACAACAACAACAAATAACAGTCAGGGACTCCCTTTAGTTGTTATAGTTTTTGACAGTAGAAGATGGAGAGCAGATGTGGAATGGTTCACCCTTCGAAGAGGCTTTGCAGAGACTTGGAACAGAGACAGGATGTATGTCCTGGCAGGGAGAATGTTCCATGCGCTCACTGCAGGGTTGGCAGGGCCTACAAAGATGAATGTGGCAGAAGTACTGGAGTCCTTGCAACACCCTACTTGCTAACTTATAGTGTTGGTTTATGGCCAGCAGGCCAAAACAGCTACCAGAGAGAATATCATAATAATTTTTCTCTTCCATTACTTGGTGCATAATGCTTTTCTTTCCCAGAGGGAAATATGCATTTTTTAAAACCCTATAATTGTACACCCTGAGATGATGCAATAAGAGGGGCACAAAAGTTCATAACCTCAGTGTAATCATGAGAAACTATCAGATAAACCCCAATTAAGGGTCATTATACAAAATATGTGACCAGTCCTTTTCAAAAACATAAAGATCATTGAAGACACAGAAAGACTGAGAAACTGTCACAGATTAGAGGAGGCTAAGAAGACTTGATGACTTAATACAGCGTGGTATCTTGGATTGGATCCTGAGACAGACTAAGAATATTAGTGGAGAAATTTAGGAAACCTGAATAGTTTAGTTAATAGTCTTGCACCAATGTTAATTTTTTTAGCTTTGATAAATATTCCATGATTATATAAGATGTTAACAGTAGGTGAAGTTGGGTAAAGGATATATAGGAACTCTCTGCACTGTCTTTGTAACTCTACTGTAAATTTAAAATTTTTTCAGGTTACATATAAAAAAACCTCTATGGCATATACTACAGTGTGCTCTCACCAGCCAAACTAACTATATGTAAATTTATGAGAAAAGCAGCTATTAGGTTTTTTGTTTATATTATCAGCATTTGGGATACTGTGTCCCCCTCCTCCAAATCAATTTTATTGAAGAGCCTGTGAAAGGACAAATTATGGAAAAAAGAAATTGAGCAATGCCCATGAAATGTGAAGGAAATGCTTTAGAACTAGAACTTTAGGTGTGTTTAAGAGGATCAAAAAAGGTCCTAACTGTGAGTTATGGGGATGTATTTAGACACAAGACCATCATGACCATAATCAGAGCAGAGAGGAGGCCTTTTTATAGTTCATCCCTATTATGTTTTCTTTTGTAACCCATATGCCAAAAACATATAGGGAAACCTGTGTTCTTAAAAAGAAAATTAATATAAAGAAGATTAATTTACAAATAATCTTGGTAAGAAAAGATATTGTCACCAGTCTCATCTAGGAATTCAAAGGCATCTCATTGTTTTTTGATACTTAATTTTCAATATTGTTGAGCCAAAAATAATCATGAAATGACCTGAAAATGTAGCCTGGGTGCAAGGGCTTCTGTTTTCATTTTTATTAATCACAAAGAACAATCTCTAAGAGGATTATTTCTGTAGTCACAACTGTCATTGGTAAATAAAGCATTTGGTTGTCTCTAGGGAAGTGGGACTGCTGCCAGACAACTCATATGCATGAGGAACTAAGCATGGGTTAGAACATATATTTTGACCTTTATGATTTGGGACTATTCATTATGGCAGATTTTCATTACTGATTGTTGAATTTTTAAGAACAGTCTGTAACCCCACTCTCCAGGGAAATGGTGCTCCAGTAGGGCTAAAGCCATTTTAAAGTCTATTAAGTCAGCTCTATTTGCTCTGAGGCATGTCATAGTCAAGAAGAAGAGCAAGCTGTGGTACGTTGCATAATATACCACCTTCTCGGGTTTATTTTTATGCCTCAAATCTGTCTCCTTTTCTATCGTACTAAACCATCCTTCTAGTCTTACTCATATAAACATAACATCATCAGCATCCCATGATACACATATACTCAGCATATCCCTTCTGTTTCATTTCTGGCTGTTGAATTATCCCACAGGGTTGGGTGCTAGAAACATTGAACTCTGATCATGTGTATTAAAGCTGACACAGTGTGTAGAGTCAAAGTATATTGTTATCAATTTTTTTCCCTTCACCCTCTAGATTTGATTACTTTGCACATTTGTTTCACCTGTTTCTTTCTCTGACTTTTTTCTGAGACATTATAAAGTAAGTGGCAAATAACATGGTGCCTCACCCCTAAAGGCTTAGCATGTCTTTCTCCCATTATAACTGCTGTACTATTATCACACCAAGGAAATTTCACATGATACAATGCTATTGAAGAAATAATCCATATTCAGTCTTCTCCAGTTCTCCCCCAAATATTCTTATTCTTTGTAGCTTTTAAATTCAGTCTAGAATTTAATCAAGGATCACACATTGATCCATGATTGGATCTTCCATGAGCTCCCTTTCCTCAAACTGATTTGCCTATTGAAGAATCAAGCTGATTCTCCTTTCTCACATCCCATTTCTCAAATACCTATCTCCCTCTCTATAAAAGAAAGAAATATGAAGGGAGAAAGAAAGGAAAGAAGGAAGGAAGGAAGAAAAGAAGGGAGAGAGGGTAGAAGGGAGGGGGAAGGGGAGAGAGGCAATACATCACTTTCATCCGTCCCAAATTTTTCATGGCACATTGCTCTAAATTAGAAAAACTTCTGAGATACAAAACAATAAGACAAAACATGCATTGGCATCTGTGAAGTTTTCCTTAATCAAGTTACAATATTTCCTCCCTATCTTTTTTATTATGCTACACATTGCAAATAAAATTTACTTCCTGTATTTTATAATTAAACATTCTATTATATGTATGTTGCTTTTCTTTGAATAGGAATTTGACTAATAATAATTAGTCAGTAATTTTGACTAAAAATAATTTGACTAATAATTTTGACTAACAGCAGTTCATGAGAACTCAAGCTAGAAGGAAGATTTAAAAATTGGAGCCTTATGATGTTGCACATTTTTGATTCAATTTATTTAAATATATTTATTGCAGAAATTTTTAATAGGCCAAAATTTACAATATATCAGAAACTGCATACTTTGCTCCCAATTTAACATAGAGTAACAAATTTTATATGTCACTAAAGATGTGTGAGGAGGTGTGTTCTCTAAATTTCTTTTAGGGGATAATTGAACAAATACATTTGAAGACTTGTGTCCTAAACAATACTTTCACACCTTCACTTTCTCTCACGTTTGCAACACCACCTTTCCCATCCTCATTCTCAGTCGCTGACTGCCTCTTACTCAGAGAAAACAGAAATTCCTATCACCACATCTCCCCACCCCCTTGCATCTCATGCTGCTATGGTCTTTCTTCCCTGTTGTTACTGTGGAAAAACCTGCCCTGTTCCTGGCAAAGACCAATCCCTTCCTCAGCTCCCTCTTGCTTACTCAGATGATTTCTATAATCTTCCTCTCTCTCTATGCTTTTCTTTTCCATCAATGTTCAAAACTCTGTTATTTTCCAATATTAATAATAACATTTTTACAAGTTCTCTTGACTCCACTTGTGGCTTTAATTACACTCCCCACCCCAGTTTCTCTCATTTCCTTTACAGCAAAATGACTCAGAAAATTGTGAATGCTCGTTGTCTCCAGTTTCTTCTAATTCTCTCAGGCTCTTGCCCCCAGCTCTCCAGTGAAACTGATAATATCAAGGACATCAGTGATCTCTGTGTTGCCAAATCCAGTGATTAGTTTCTAGTCTCCAGGGGTATTTGGCAGAGTTGATTACTCTCTGCTTGCAACGTCTTCCAGCCTTGTAGTAATAACATTTCTATGTTTTTTTCCCCTCCCTCTCAGACCACTCTCTCCTAGTTTCTTTTATTGGCTCCCTCCTCATCTCCCCAACATCCAAACACTGAGAAGCACACCAGACTCCGTCTGTGAACCTCTTCACTTTTTATTCATTTTATCGCATAAATCTTGGCTGAATTATAGATTTGAGTACATTTTATAATTAATGACTCCCACATTAGCATCTTCAAGGTGGATTCCTCTGGTAAACTCCAGACCTCAAAATAATACATCTTCATTTTCTAAATGGCATCTCAATTTAACACATCAAAAACTTAGTTCCTAACTCCCTGCCCCTTGCTCCAAACCTGCCCTTCTCATAATTTTCCAGATCTCTATTCTGTTTTCCAGACGCTTTGGCCAAAATTCTCCAAATCATCAGCCATCATCCTTGACTTTCCTCTTTATGTCACACCCTCATATAATTTTACAACATATTTAAAGCACATTCATATATACACTGGCTACTGAAACGGGCTGCTTCAGTCTGGTCCAAGTCACCACTGCCTCTCTCTGGATTCTTGCAAGAGCCATCTCATTGATCTCTCTGCTTCCTTTCTTGCCACACTTCAATCTGTCTCTCCAGCAGCTACCCAAAGAATTACATTAACACAGAAATCCCATCATGCCACTTCCCTGCTCAAAATCTTCCAGTTGCTTCCCCAAAGCCAAGTCCTCACAATGGCCTATAAAGTCCTACATGCCTGAGGCCCAAGTTACTACTGGGACTTGGTCTCCTTCTCTTCCTTGTTCACTCTGCTCAGAATACTCCGTCCTTTATACTTGTCCTTCCATCATACCAGAAGCACTGCACCCACCCCTTAGATATTCACGTCTTATTCCTTCATCATCTCCTGCCTTTGCTCAAATGTCACACTCTCCCTGAGTGCTTTCTGCCCTCCCTATCTACATTGCAACCCCATCCCTCCCTGTTTTGGTTTACTCCTTAGCACTCACCACCATCTACTATTCTCTATATTTGCCTATTTGTCTTCTTTATTTTCTGTCTTCTCAGCCCTCACCACCAGCCCTGCAAGGATGTAAGCTCCCTAATGGCAAGGAGTTTTGTCTCTTTTGACTGAATATGGTCTCCTACTATGTTTCCATTTTCTGACAGAGCGCTGGATCCTCAACCAGAAAGCCTTTCAGTGTTTCTGAGTGAATGCATGCATGGAGGAGTGTAATGAATTTTTGAAAACAATGATAATTGAGAGATTTTCTGGCTTTTTATTTTGCAACTTCATTATATCAAACATAAACCGTATAGTACTTATAAGATGCTTCTTTCATACAACAGTTTGTAAGACTATTTTAAATTGTCTTCATAGTCAGGAACATAAAACTCTTCCTGCTTAGATCTGAGTAAGTATGAAGAAAAAGGGAATGGTCATTAAATTCTGAAGCATTTAACATAAAACTCTTCCTGCTTAGATCTGAGTAAGTATGGAAAAAAAAGGAATGGTCATTAAATTCTGTAGCAGCTGGAGAAGTGTTCACTGAAGTGCTAGAACTTGACCTAGGCCCGAAATAAAGAACAAAGATTCAGAAATGTAGAAGGGTGAGTGAGAGAATGAAATAGGCAAGAGAAATGATGTGAAACTGAACTGACCAGGCAGGAATGTATGTAAAGATGATTTTTTATTCCCTGGGGCAGAGCATTCCTTTTAAAGGAGTAGTAGAAGTTATGGTTTAGGGCTGTAGGTAGAGGCTCTACAGGGTGACCTTGAACAAAAGGCTAAGGACTTTTATCCTCTAGGCATGGGGTGTTTATCAAATACTGGGTTGGCATATTTTGATTGCAGAATGGGGGAATGAAATGGCCAAACAAGGTGTTGGTTTCAGTGCATTCTAGCTGTAAGATGAATTAAACATAAAAGATTGAAGGTAGAGAACCCCAATTGGGTTTTAGTAGAGTGGGGATAAAGCAAAAAAATATCAATGCTGAATTGAGTGAAAATATCAGAAGGTAATTTTCCAAAAGCATGAAAGAATAGAGAGATAGATAGTAACTGGTAAGAAAGGGTTGAAGAAACCTAACTTAGAGTTGGTGAAAAGGGAAGCCCTCTCTCAGAAGATGGCATTGAAGAGAGGAGAGCCTTCCAGGCCTAAAGAAAAGCAAATTAGAAGTCCATCTTCAGGCAAGAGTCTGATGTAATCGAGGAATGGGTAAAAGTAGCATTATGCTCAAGTGGGAAATGGCAGGAGATGAAGCCAGAAATTGTCAGAGGCCTTGAAGAAATGAAGTCAGATAACCGCTTACAGTTGGCAAGCTAGGCTGTCATTTCCTTTCATTGAAAGATTCTTAATAGAGGAGTTATGCATCGAAGAAAGTGGAATGAATTGAGGGTGTTAAACATGAGTGAAATCAATGGAACATGTATAAGTAAATGCCTAAGTGCCAATAGCAGCAGCATAAAATGAGAACAAAGCAGGAAAAGACTGGTGAGACTGAAGGAAAATGCACATTGGAAATGCAGAGGGGGGTTCTGTGATAGACAGTTTGAGAGTCTGGAAGTCTAAGAAGTCTGAAGAAGTTTTTGTTGCTTTTTCCATTGCACAGAGCTACTTAAGAAAAATTACTTACGTCTGATGAATGTGAATCTGACACCCAGATTTCGTATAGGATCTAAGTATACAAACTTCAGCAAACCTCTAATTGCATTTAGTGCTCTTACTTTTGCATTTTCTTAAACATAAACATCCAATTTAGAATAAATAGTATGTTGCTTATTTAGGAACATTAGTGGTGGCAAAATTGTGATAGAGAGAACCATGGAAAAGATTGATGTTGATAGCCCAGATGCATTTCTCTCTCTTTGACAATTATGAGCTTCCATCAAGGTAGGTGTTTATGTTTATGCTGAGTTTCTAATGTTTGCATTTGCAATTTTCAGTGGGCTGCCTTTCTAGAAATATCCTACAAAGCAAAATAAACAAACAAAAAAATCAGAATTTTTTGAAAGGTGACCTCATAGCTCCTAAAATTCCCTGGATAGACCTATCTGTGAATCAGCAGACATTATAAGTTTGAGTTGTGTATTTCCAAACCAATTAATTTGTTTTATTCAATATGAATTTATTAAGCATCTACCATATGCTCAACACTGCTAAGATGTTTGTTCATAATACCAAGACGAATGTTATGTCTTATAATGGGGAAGATCTTGTAATGGGGAAACTGGACATATATTCAAAATAAAGACTAATAGTAAGAACAAATGATATAAGATAATAGATAGATAGATAGATGGATGAGAGAGAAATATAAGGACCATTTATTTCTAACTGGGGCAATATTTGACTAACCTTCTCTATAGTAGTAGAATACAAAATGGATCTTGAAAGATGGGTAGTATATCAATAGGAAATTATGCATAAATAAACCCATGTACTTATGGTTGATTAACCTACAACAAAGGAGGCAAGAATATGCAATCCTGAGGAAAGACAGTCTCTTCAGTTAAGAGATGCTGAGGAGTTCCCTGGTCGTCCGGTGGTTAGGACTCGGTAGTTTCACTGCCGTGGGCCTGAGTTCAATTCCTGATCGGGGAACTAAGATCCCACAAGCTCTATGGCATGCCCCCCCGCCCAAATAAAGAGATGCTGGGAAAACTGGACAGCTTCATGTAAAACAATGATATTAGAACATTCCCTCACACCATAAACAAAAATAAACTCAAAATGGATTAAAGACCTAAATATAAACCATACAACTCCTAGAGGAAAACATAGGCAGAACACTCTGTGACATAAATCATAGCAATTTCGTTTTGCATCTGTCTTCTAAGGCAAAAGAAAGAAAAGCAAAAACAAGCAAATGGGACATGTTAGATGTGAAAGCTTTTGTACAGCAAAGGAAACTATGGACAAAACAAAAAGATAACCTACTGAATGCAAGAAAGTATTTGCAAATGGTACAACCAATAAGGGGTTAATATCCAAAATTTATAAACAACTCAAACAACTCAATATTAAAAAACAAAGAACCCAATTAAAAATGGACAGAAGGGCTTCCCTGGTGGCGCAGTGGTTGAGAGTCCACCTGCTAATGCAGGGGACGCGGGTTCGTGCCCCGGTCCGGGAAGATCCCACATGACGCGGAGCAGCTGGGCCCGTGAGCCATGGCCGCTGAGCCTGCGCGTCCGGAGCCTGTACTCCGCAGCGGGAGAGGCCACAGCGGTGAGAGGCCCACATACCGCAAAAAAAAAAAAAAAAAATGGACAGAAGACCTAAATAGATATTTTTCCAAAGAAGGTATACAAATTGCCAACAGGCATATGAAAAAAAAAAAAAAGTTCAGCATTGCTAATCATCAGAGCAATGCAAAAACCACGATGAGATACCACCTTACACCTTTCAAAATGGCTGTCATTAAAAAGTCTACAAGTAACAGAAGTTGGTGAGGAGGTGGAGAAAAGGGAACTGTTGTGCACTGTTGGTGGGTTTGTAAATTAGTGTAGCTACTATGGAAAACAGTATGGAGGTCCTCAAGAAAACTAAAAATAGAATTACCATATGATCCAGCAAATCCACTGCTGGGTGTAAATCTGAAGAAAACACAAACAGTAATTTGAAAAGATATGTGCACCCCAATGTTCATAGCAGCATTGTTTACAATTGCCAAGTTATGGAAAAAACGTATAAGTGTCCATTGATGGATGAATGGGTAAAGAAAATGTGGTGTGTATGTGTGTGTATATATATATATACACATTGTATATATATACAATGAAGTGTTACTCAGCCATAAAAAAGAAAGAAGAGAGTATTATACTTAGTGAAATAAGTCAGACAGAGACAAATACTCTATGGGATCACTTATATGTGGAATCTAAAAAATACAACAAATGAGTGAGTATAGTAATAAAGAAACAGAGTCACAGTTATAGAGAAAAAACTAGTGGTTACTAATGGGGAGTGGTAAGGCATCAGATAGGGGTACTACTATGTATAAAATAAACAGCCAACAAGGATATATTGTACAGCACAGGGAAATGTAGGCATTATTTTGTAATAACTTTAAATGAATTATAATCAATAAAAATATTATACCTGAAACCAATATAATATTGTAAATCAGCTATACTTCAATTAAAAATTTTAAAAATAAAAGACAATGGTACTGGAAAAGGAGACGATGGATAGATACAGGAGATATCAAAAAAGCAGAATGACAAAACGTGATAATCAGTTGGAAATTGTGACAGAAAGACAAGGAGAAATCTTTGTGTTATTTGTCTCTGTCTCTTTTAATTTGTGTGTTTGTACATGTGTGTGTTGGTGGTAACTGCTCCCAGTTATGATGGAACAGGGAGGGATAGCATGTGATCTTTAAGAACCAATCCTGCAAAAAGACATGTACACCCCTGTGTTCACTGTGGCATTATTTACGATAGTCAAGATATGGAAACAACCTAAGTGTCCACTGACGGATGACTAGACAAAGAAAATGTGGTATATATATATATATATATATATATATACAATGGACTATTACTCAGCCATAAGAAAGAAGGAAATCTTGCCATTTGTCATAATGGAACTTGCAAGTGATTTTCACAATGCTAAGTGAAATAAATCAGATAGAGAAAGACAAATACTGTATGATCTCACTTACAGATGGACTCTTAAAAAAAAAAGAGCTTATAGATACAGAGAACAGATTGGTGGTTGCCAGACACAGGGTGAGAGATAGGCAAAATGGATGAAGGGGGTGAAAAGGTACAAACTTCCAGTTATAAAATAAATAAGTCATGGGGATGTAACGTACAGCATGGTGACAATAGTTAACAATACTGTATTGCATATTTGAAAGTTGCTAAGATGGTAGACTAGACTAGACTTCTTATGGTGATTATTTCACAGTATATACAAATATCGAATCATTATGTTATACACCTGAAACTAGTATAATGTTATATGTTAACTCTACCTTAATTTTTAAAAATCCTGAAATGTCAAAATGGCAGGTGATGACAATCGTTAGTAGTGCTGGTGGGAGGAAACAGATGACAAAGTAGTGCATTTTACTCATTTGCGGATAAAAATTGGAGTGGATTCTGGTTCAATATGGCCATACCCTCTGTATGTGACAAATGTTTCACATTTGTCTGATCCTATTCTCAAAATGCAAATATTTTTAAAAACCTGGAATAATAAAATGATAGGAAAAGACAATGAAAAATCAACTTTCTAATTTATTTTGTGTAGTATTGTTACATAACAGAACTTTTCTTTGGACAAGTGCTGGAATTCTCAGCAATGATTAATATATTCACAAAGTATTTTACAATGTAACATGTATTTTAAATCGCTAATTTAAATGTGAAAATGAATAAAAATTTAAACAAGATGCAAATGCTAATCAAAAACTCAGCTTATGGGACTCATTACCCTCACACACATTCCAAATTATTTGTGAGTCTGATATATTTTTTACCTTTTGTCTTCTATGGTCATTTATATTAATTGCTTTTTCGGACCAGTTCTGTCCAGATCCTTTAAACATCAGGCTGGCCATCAAACAACTGTCATTATTATGATATTAGGCCCAAATGACACTTTTCTCTCCATAATAGAAATAACTGGAATTGACTGTCATAGAATTCTGAGGGGGAACTTGGGAGCCTGGATATGAAATATCATCCATGGAAGCTGATGACTAATGTGACAGTGCCAGTCCTTATAGATAGGTGGGGCTTGGGGATAAATGGCTTACTCCTAGAATCACCTGTGACATGAGCTTCCTGTCCTTAAAGATATGAGCTGTGTGTTCCAATAATGATTTTAAAAATTAATAATAGTAATGTTAATCAGCAAGTACTTATACTTGCTAAGCACTTTACATGAATAATTTAGTAAAGTCTCACAGCAACCTAATGAGGCTGCGTGATTAGTTCTGTGATTCCTCCCTATTTTACAGATGAATCATATGAGACACAAAAAGGTAAAGTAAATTTCCCAAGGATACACAGCTGCTAAAAGAATGGAGCTGGGATTCTAACAAAAGCAGTTGTGTCCAGAACTGGACACTTAAACCACTTACCTAATTTACCTTCCCAGAAGTCACCTTTCTTTCTCATGTGAATAAACTAATGACAGACTCACCCCCAACAGACATTCTAGATCAGCGCAGTCATGGCCATTGGATGTTACAGATGCTTCAAGCTTAACACACGGTGCTGTGCGTGTTCACATGTTTTTCATCCCTAAGGGAAGCTCCCTAAGGTCAGAAATCACATTAAGTTTTACAAAATATGAATATCCATTGAATAAAGGAATCAATATATACAATTTTTATAAAGAAATCTAGTCCCAGGGTTTTACATGATTCATCATTTGACTATAAGAACATGGAGTTGACTGGCACATGTTTTCAGGTTTACTTAAACATTAATATGTAGCTAAAAGATGACATATTTCTCTTTAATTTCACTTGCACTTTCTCATCAACAAATTGGAATTGACAGTTATGTAAAAACAATACATTTAGACAGACTAAAAATGTTATTTATTATTGTTATAATGGTTACTATTAGCCAAGAGTGAATATATAACTCTTCTAAACTGAAGATGTATAGTTCATTTCCTATTGTTACTAGAAAGAGTTACATGAATTAAACATGGCATACTTACTAGTTTTAAGATGTAATCACTAGCGGATTTAAGGATTAAGCAACCAAATTTGAAAATATTTGTGTACATTTATTGAATAGAGTTATCATTAGGAATCTGCAATGTTAAAATATTAATATGTTTATAATAAACAGAATATTTCTTAAGTAGTTTGTGCTTGAATATGCATTGGTAATAGCATTTTTTAGAAATACAGTGGTTATTTATCCTTTCTCTGAGCTTATATCCTAAAGTTTCTGCTTTGTACTATATATGAGATTGTGTTACAGTGTCCATGTAATAATGAATGAGAGTGGCAGTACTGTGTAGTGCTTTAAAAACAGAACATTGACACCAGACAACTGGCTTCAAGTACTAACCTTTCCATATAAGACATTAAGACATGTAAGACACTGGAGAAATTACTTAAATTCTCTGTGCTTCCATTTCCCCTCATACAAAATGAGATGTGCATAGTAGCAAGATCAAATAATTATCCTGAATATTAAATAAGTCAACACATGTAACGGTCTAGAACAGTGCTTGAAATATAGTGAAAATTATTGTTTGGGGCTATTATTATTGATCATATGAATTGTGTTTTATCTAGAAACTAATTTAATTTCTACCCCTGAAAATGTATGATAATATAACAGAAATTATCTACAATGAACTGACTGAAATGTGAAGCCTAAAGAGGAAATGTTCTTTCAGAATGTTTAATTTCCTTCAGTAGAAACTTGGTATTGAAAGATAGTGAAATATAAATAAATTAGAAATTATGAATTTTTTTTTTTTTTTTTTTTTTGCGGTACACGGGCCTCTCACTGTTGTGGCCTCTCCCATTGCGGAGCACAGGCTCTGGACACGCAGGCTCAGCAGCCATGGCTCACGGACCCAGCCGCTTCGCGGCATGTGGGATCTTCCCAGACCAGGGCACGAACCCGTGTCCCCTGCATCGGCAGGCGGACTCTCAACCACTGCGCCACCAGGGAAGCCCCAGAAAGTATGAATTTAAATAGTATGGAAGCATGATGGCAAACAAAAGCCTGTTAAATGTTTGAATATATTCAACAATATGAAAACAATATCTTTTAAAGCCAACCTTGGCTCCCACACTTACCATTAATCCCACTCCTCTGGAGTGTTCCTATAGCACTTTGCACACTTTTAATCATAAGGTCCTGTCCCACTGTATATAACTATATGCTTTGTTTTCCCCACTAGATAATCAGCATCAATGTGATTGAAACTACATCTTATTCAAAAGTGTCTAGCAGAGAGCCGGGCTTAAAATAGTGTGGACTAATTTTTTGAATTTGTGCATTATGCGTACCTCAAGAGCTTTTGACTCTTACCCTGGTGGTTTTAGGCTATTTATTTGGTCTTATATAGGGCAGTAAAATGAAACAAGAATTACTAGAAAACAATGGAGTTATTAATAAGGAAATGACTTTTACCCAGGCACCCGGCATTTAATTTTTTTCAGTGTCCTCTAAGAATATATTACCACAGATGAAGCAGTACGGCATTTTAAAAGTGATTCCTACCCCAAAGACCCTTCAAGTTTCTGCATGAAGACAAGAACCAATTTACCTTTATATGTTCATCAAACCAAAAAAAAGGGGATGGGGGTGATTCTATCAAGTACTTTGAAATTATTACATTTATAATGTTATAAATTCCCAAGTGTTCAGCAAGGTATTTAATTAAACTTGAAATCTATATCCTATAGAATTGAAAATATTAGATCTCAAAAATGGAAAAGCTGTCTTCTATGAAAGTCATTTTCCATTTTGATTTTTAAAAGCTCTATGTAGCTTTCTTTCCCTTATAGTTTTTTATAATAGCTTTATTAAGATAAAATTTACTAACTTTAAAATTCACTCTTTTGAAGTGTACTCCTCAGTGATTTTTAGCATATGCACAGAGTTGTGCAACCTTTACCACTATCTAATTTTAGAACATTTCTATAATCCCCACCAAGAAAAAAATACTTGTCCCTATTAGCGTTAATTCTCCATTCCCCTTCTCCTCCAAGCTCCTGGAAACTACTACACTAGTTTTCTTAGTCTATGGATTTGTCTATTCTGTGCATTTCATGTATGTTCCATATAATTGGAATCACACAATATGTGGTTTTTGTGACTGCTTTCACTTATCACATTTTCAAGGTTCATCCATGTTATAGCATGTATCAGTATAGTTCATTTCTTTTTATTGCTAAATAATATTCCACTGTATGGATCTACCATCCAACAGATAAAACTTTGTTTATCCTTTCATCAACTGATGGGCATTTGGGTTGTTTCCACTTTTTGGCTATTATGAAAAATGCTGCTATGAACACTCATACAAGTTTTTGAGTAGAGATGTGTTTTCATTTCTCTTGTGTATATAACTAGGAATGGAATTTCTAGGTTATTTGGTAACTCTATGCTTAACATTCTGAGGGAGTGACAAACTTCCAAAGTAACTGCACCATTTTGCAGTCCCACCAACAATGATAAATGCTCTATATAACTTTTCATGATGCACAGTTGAGTTGCCGAAAAATTGTCTCCACTTTTTAGAATGAATTTCAATTTTTATCACAATGTAATATATATCACAGTATATCTGGAACATGTCTGTCACCTCCTTAGACTGTAAGCAGAACTTTAGAGCTGAAACCTATTTCATCCATCTTTGTGATGCCAGCACAATTCTGACACATGACAATCACATAAAAAATGTTGAATTAATAAATGGTGATGTGAATTTATAATTTAATAAAAACATTTTTCTGACTTCCTTATAATAATTCCATCTGTGAAGTAATTCTTCCAAGTGAAAGCCTTTCAAAGGCTAGCTAGGTAGGTAGCTAGCTAGAAGGTAGCTCTCATCCTCTCTCCTCTCAATCCTGAGGTTTTGCTTTTCTTCTTCAGACCAAACATCTTTAACAGAAAGCACTTTCACTGATGAAATGTGAATTTTTTAGTTGACTGAATTATTTTAAATACAGTTCATATTTTATATGATATAAACCTAGATTTCTTGTGGTTTTCTTTTATGAACTTATTAATTTTTTTATGTCACATTTAATCATGTGTCTCACAAACTAGGTAACTCGCAGAGAAAAAAATTCCAAGGATAATTCCATGATAGCCTGAATCATGTTTAATGTTAATTCAGTATAGGAAATCAACATCTCTAAATATTTTATCATGTTCAACTTCCACTTTCTGCTCATGTGGCAAATATGAAAGTCTGAAAGACCTTCACAGTACAAAAGCCTTGGTAAAATGCAACAAATAGGCTGTTGAAAAACCAGTGCAGTGTTTTCTGAAGACTTGAGCAGCCTGGTGACATTTGCTGAGCCCAAGAACTAAAAACTCGGGGTTTAATGTCAATGGGGTATGCTGGGAGCAGGGGAGGAGACAGGGCCTTGAATCTAGGAAGAAAGAGAATAACTAAAACCCCTGTATAAATCCAGAACCACTGAAGGACTACACTCCCAGAGACAGGATTGCCTTGAAGAATTCTACCATCAGCAAAAAGATGTCAGACTATCAGTATGAACCTGAGTTAAGGTTTAGAAAAAAAAAAGTTATTACCACCATACTGCCCTTGAAAAGGATTTGAGTTCAAATTTTTAAATTACTAGTCCCTGCTTCACAGTGCCTAACAGAAGGAAAAATATATTCTCTCTGAAGGAAGTTCTTTCAGCCAGACCTCACAGAATTTCCACACATTAAGATAACCAAACATGAGCTTGCAATTTCTATTTTAAATCACAAGAAGAACTAAGTTGCCTTGTGCTAGAATCAGAAGACACAATAAGTAGCAAATTTTATTTCCAAGGATATCAAATTTTAGGATTATAATACACGTAATATAAGTTTAAAATGTTTAAAGAAGAGCGCTTCTAGGGACTTCCCTGGTGGCACAGTGGTTAAGAATCCTCCTGCCCATGCAGAGGACACGGGTTTGATCCCGGTAAGATCCCACATGCCACGGAGCAACTAAGCCCGTGCGCCACAACTACTGAGCCTGTGTTCTTAGAGTCCACGTGCCACAACTACTGAAGCTCGCACGCCTAGAGCCCGTGCTCCGCAACGAAGAGTAGCCCCCACTCGCCGCAACTAGAGAAAGCCTGCGTGTGGCAGCAAAGGCCCAATGCATGCAAAAATAAATAAAATTAAAAAAAAAAAGAATAGTGCTTCTAAAAGAATGAACCTGGTATGGCATGTTTTAAAATTCATACCTCAATAGCTTTATCAGGAACAATATTTTAGTTATGTTTTTTCTAATGCTAATCCATCTGCATTAAAGTTTTCATTACTAAATGTGAACAGTTTAACATTGTCTTTATTTAACAAATGTAATCTCTTTGACAAACCTAGAGTGAGGAGCTGGCAGTATAACAGAGGCAAGAAAGGCTTAGTTCTGGCCCTCACAGAATTTACCATCTAGATGCAGAGTTATTTATATTGGATTAGAACAAAAAGCTTTGTCTTCTGTCTTACTGGGATCTGAAGATTTACTAAGCTTGATGAACAAAAATCAAAGGGAGAGTGGAAAGAGTAATTTAAAATGAGAGATATCTCACCTAAACATCTCATTAATTTTAATGTTTTATGTATTATTGTGTTCTAAACAATTCATAGTTCAACATCTGTCAAGATTCTTCAACCAGTCAGGGTCCTCCTTTTGTGTGTACCATTGACTTCACCACTCAAATGATTCTAAGAGTGATTTTTTTTTCAAAGCAACAGAGCAAAATTAGCAAACTCATGGCTAATTAGAAGAGGACTGAACCTTCTTTAATGCATTAAAAGCAGAGATTTAGAAAAGCTAATTTGATTTTTGCTTACTTGTGAAGTATAGATAAAGGGTTTTTAAAGAACACAAGCAAAAGGCAATAATAAATTTCAGAGTAACTAAGTTATTGCACAATGAGACTGGGTGCTAGTATGTATTTAATAGTGTGGGGCTGTTAAAGAGAATGTAAAAACTCAGCACGAAGGAAGTGTTGAAAATGTTTTCTTCCCTGAAAAATAATCTCCTTTTACTTCTTCCTGTATAAAATTCTTACTCATAAAATATGTTCTTCTTCTTGATGTACATTATTAAACAAATTATTTCAACAACGAAAGATAAAATTGGGAAAAAAGAACATCTGAATATATACTTTGACTCATAGCTATTTTCCATTCTCCCAAGAAACATTAGCTTAAAAACAGGTAAGGAGTGCTATGGTCTCTCAGTCAAATACAGTGACTTTCCTGTGTTGCTTTATCTGCATAATGTGGACAAGAGTCAATCATTCTAATGCAATTTATGCATGTAAACAAAAGATAATAATCTAAAACATGATTCTGCAGTTGAAAAAAATTTCTACAGAAGTTTATAACTTGGACTATTTGCAAAGCATTAATTTTTGAAGAAGATGTGAAAAAAAATACAATTTCAGAACAGGATGGCAAATAGGGTTCATCTCCTGTGCCAGTTTGGGTTACTAAGTAGTTGCTACTTAAAGTTCAGATGGAGGAATTTTACAAGGCTGCTTCAAGAAATAAGTGATTATTTCACGTTGTCTCGGGTGAGGGAAGATAGAGTGCCAACACGTGATTTATTTGATGAAGCTGTAGAAAGACAGTATATGACAGTAAAAATCAATGTATTATGTACATGATTATACATTTCACTCTCTATATGTAATTTTATGCACATGTATGTTTATGTAGCAGTTCAGTATTGCTAAGACTTGTTCTATAAATGAATAAATATCTGTAGGATAGAGGGAACTCAAGAGTTTTTCCTAACTTTGGCTAAGTCTTTGCAGATTTCTTATGAGCAATTGAAGAGATTAAGAATATATGTGAGTTATTTTCCATATATTTCCTTCTTGAAAAATTTATCTTGAAGGGTACTTCCCAAGAAAGTAGAGTCTTCTGAGATTCTTCATGCTTCTATTGACCAAAAGATACTCAGATGTTAGGGGAAGTTTCCTGGAAAGGAAAAGGAAAAGGGAAGGAAGGAAAAGGGAAAATGACATATTTCTTATGTACAGTGTTGGTTTAACATCTTTTGTTTTGTTACTGGGGAAGGGATATCAAGATTGTCAAAAAGGAATGGAAAAATTTCTAATGGCAACAATAAATGAATGCTGTTGAAATTAAAAGATTTGGATGTCTACAAGAAGACTGAATGGTTATTAAAAGGAGTATGCCAGGGTGTTATTGCCTTGATAAATTTAATAAGGCCCAGAATCCTACCCTTAGTTTGGCAAGTCCAGAATTTTGTTGCTTTCAGTGTCTCTGAGTGGTTGTTAAATTCATAAGAAGGAAGATAATGTTAATAATGTCATTCACCTGCTTAAATCCCTTCCATGGCTCCCATTGCCCTTCACCAAAGACCAAAATGATTAACACAGCTTACACTACACTGAATCCATACTGAACTGCCTTTTTTAAACAGTTTTGTTGAAGCATCATTCCCATGCCATCTAATTTACCCACTTCAAATGCAATTCATTGGCTTTCAGTAGATTCACAGAGCTGTGCATCCATCACCACAATCAATTTGAGAACATTTTATTAACCCCAAAGCACTCCCGCACTCCTTAGCTATCACCTCCCCCAATCTCCCCATCTCCCCTAGTGCTAGCAACCACCAATTTCCTTTCTGTTTCTATATATTTGTCTATTCTGGACATTTGAGATGAATGGAATTATACAATACATTGTCCTTTGTGACTAGCTTCTTTAACTTAGCATAACATTTTCAAGGCTCATCCATGATACAGCAAGTATCAGGACTTTGTTTCTTTTATTTCTGCATAATATTCCATTTTATGTAGATACTACATTTTTCCATCCATTCTTCAATTGTTGGACATTTCAGTTGTTTCCATCTGTTAGCTATAATGAATAATGCTGCTCTGAACATTCATGTTCAAATTTCTGTGTGGACATATGTTTTCCATATTCTTGGGTATATTCCTTGTAATGGAATTGCTGGATCATATGATAACTCTATTTTACCATAGGAGACACGGCCAGACTGCTTTTCAAAGCAGTTGTGCCATTTTACATCTCCATCAGTTGTGCCATTTTACATCTCCACATCAAGGATGTGGCTTCTCTACATCCTTGTTAACATTTATTATTTATCTTTTTGATTATAGCCATCCTAGTGTATGTGAAGTGGTATCTCGTGGTTTTGATTTGCATTTCTCTGATAGTTAATGATGTTGAACATCTTTTCTTTTGCTTATTGGCCATTCGTACATCTTTGGAGAACTGTCTATTCAGATTCTTTGCTCACTTTTAAACTGGGTTTTGTTTTGTTTTTTTAGTAAATTTATTTATTTATTTATTTATTTTGGCTGTTGGGTCTTTGTTGCTGTGCTCGGGCTTTCTCTAGTTGGGGTGAGCAGGGGCTACTCTTCTTTGTGGTGCACAGGCTTCTCATTGTCATGGCTTCTCTTGTTGCAGAGCACAGGCTCTAGGCAAGCAGGCTTCAGTAGTTGTGGAACGTGGGCTCAGTAGTTGTGGCTTGTGGGCTCTAGAGCTCAGGCTCAGTAGTTGTGGTGCACGGGCTTTGTCGCTCTGCGGCATGTGGGATCTTCCCAGGCCAGGGCTTAAACCTGTGTCCCTTGCATTGGCAGGCAGATTCTTAACCACAGCGCCACCAGGGAAGCTCCTAAACTGGGTTATTTTTTTATTCTTGAGTTGTTATAGTTATTCATATATTCGAGAAACAAGTACTTATAATAAGATACATGATTTTCAAAAATGTTCTCTCATTCTATCAGTTGTCTTTTCTGGACGATTTCACTTGAAGTGCACAACTTATTAGTTTTGATAGCGTATTAGTGAGCTCAGCCTGCCATAACAAAATACCATAGACTTGGTGGCTTAAACATTTATTTCCTCACAGTTCTGGAGGCTGAAAATCTGAATTCAGGGTGCCAGCATGGCCACGTCCTCTTCCTGCCTTAAACATGGCTGCTTTCTTGCTTCTCCTCAAATGGCAGAGAGAGAAACCTCTGCTGCCCCTTTGTTTTCTTCTAAAGGGCAATAATCCAACTGCTATGACTTCATCTAAATTTAGTCATCTCTCAAAGGCTCCATCTCCAAATACCATCACATTGGGGGTCATGAATTTGGGTGGACACAATTCAGGCCATAGCAGATGGTGTCCAGTTTATCTGTTTTTTCTTGTGTTGCTTGAGCTTTTAGTGTCGTCTCTAAGAAGCCATTGCCTAATCCAAGATTACATTTTACCCCTGAGGTTTTCTCTGAGAGTGTTATAATTTTAACGTACTCATGGTTTTTTGGACGTTAGGAAACTGTTTATGCTGTTCCCTAATCTGGAAGTGTTTTTACTCAACAGATATTTTGCCTGGCTAACTCTTACTCATTTTTCATATGATGCTCCCTCCATACACATACCCACTACAGGGGTTAGTTGAACTGTGCCTGTGCATGCTCAACACGCTGGTTATAGCTCCATTATAGCATTTCCCACATTGTACTGTAATTGCTTCAGTTACCTTTGTTTACTATGTTTTTTCCACCATTGTACATGTTGTAATATCTGAAAAAAATTACAGGATCTCCTGCATGTTGGACATTCAATAATATTTTGTGGAGTCAATAAAGGAATTATCTAAGTGTCAATTTATTAATTTACAGTGAGAAATAGAATTGTCAAATAACCTGGTCCAAACTGAGCTGACAAATCTCACTGCAGGAAACTACACAGAAAATTCAATTATTCTAAGAATATTTCTTGGTATCCATAGACTCAGAACATGTTACTGAACTTTTAACAGTACTATGTCATGGTAGTGTGTCCTGACAATTCCAGAACACACATACACTTGCCTCTCCCCCATCCCTGATGACTCTAATCCTTGAGCCTTGACTCCCATTCAAAGACAAAGTCCTTAGAAGAGCCCTGCCAGCTCTTCTTTTCCTATGGCTTATTTTTCTCTGTTATTTGGTACCATCATCTCCCCCTTCTCACTGACAATTTCTGCTTTAATTATATATCAATACAACATAATAGGACACAAAATGTTATTCTCTGAGCTCTGTTCCTCTTCTAAATACTGCACACAGTAAAATTCTCCAAGGCAGGGCAACACGTTTTAATATACTTTGTAACTTTATAACTTTCTATAGCACCCACTACCACATTTTAACTCGGTGGATAGCAAACAATGCCATAGCCCGAATATTTTTGGTTATATAATTATAACTCTGTTGATTGCTAGAGAGACATGATTTCGTTTGTTTTATTTAGAGTTAGAGCTTTGTTGGGTTATGTTGGGAGATTTAAATATTCAGCTTGAATGCTATTTTGTGTGCCTGGGAGTGTTCGCCACAGCAGGTGTTACCTAACCAGATGCTAAAGCCTTTTAATTTAATACGCGGCATCTTGTCAAACATGCCTCCTGCTTTACACTGTCAGAGCTGTTGAAAATTCGCTTTTCCTGCCAACAGGGTTTTCGGTTGGCAGTGACTCAGCCCTGACATGCTTTAGCTACAATGCGTATTGGGCCAGGTGATTTTACTAATGTATTTAGAATGTTGAGTTTTAATAAATTTCCAAATTTTTCACGCACCAAATAAGCAAAGATATCTTTTGGACATTGGTAGAGATAAAAGATTCTTTCCCTTTCTTTCCATAAAGCTGAGTCAAGATCAAGGACAAGATCATTAATTGGGTTATAGAATTAAAAGCCTTAGTTCTCTGTTAGGATTTCCCTCTGGTGACCTTCTCTCTTCTTCCATATATCTGATACAATAAGATCAGGCCTAAGGGCTTTTTCTTTTTTGGCTAAAAATACACTGGGAACTGGAGGAGGTTAAAGGGAAAGGACACTTGAAGTGGGTAACTTTAGTCTTGGTTCTAGGCCATTGATTTTGTGTTTCTCATTCCAGTAATAATAGGCAGAGGGCAGAATCTGGGAGTTACAGAAGCTACTCAAACTTATTCAGAGGCCAAGGGGGAGGACTCTTCATTCAACATGGTTCATCCTAATCACCTGGGTTAGGAAATCTATAAAAGGCTTTAGGCTGAAAACCTGGATTCTGGCCAGAATTCTTACAGGCAGCTGGGCTCCTCACAAACAGCATCTCATAGCAGCCAACACAAGGATTCACTGAAAGCTCCTCAAATATGTTTTATCCTGTCATTTCATATCTGATGATAGACAATATCTTGAGAGTTGTGTAAGCCCCAGGGTAATGGTTATAGATGCAATCAGAGAAGTGAGGAGAGAATAATAGCAGATAAGATCAGAGACATGTGTTCTAGGGCACTTTAAAGAACAGTTTTACGATGTCCAGAGAATTTCCTCATAGTTTCTATCTTTATAGCCATTAATATTATGGCTTAGTTTAATAAGAGAACATAGAGTGTTATTTGATGTGGTTTAGGTAATAATAACCCAATTAACTGATCAGCAAGAATTTACTAAGTGCAAAGGAATAAAGAGGTAAGACAAGTCATTTTCTCTTATAAAAATGTGCTGGGCTTCCCTGGTGGCGCAGTGGTTGAGAGTCCGCCTGCCGATGCAGGGGACACGGGTTCGTGCCCCGGTCCGGGAAGATCCCACATGCCCCAGAGCAGCTGGGCCTGTGAGCCATGGCCACTGAGCCTGTGCGTCCGGAGCCTGTGCTCCGCAATGGGAGAGGCCACAACAGTAAGAGGCCCGCGTACCGCAAAAAAAAAAAAAAAACAAGTGCTGATTTTACTCTATCACAATACTTTTGATAATTTTTTAGCATTCTAGTCCGCTAATGACACAGTGACCCTCTCCTCTTTATTGTTACTCTTGAGAACAATCCTGCTGTCCCTGATTTATCATTAGGAGTGATATTAGGATCTTCCCAAAAAAGAGGGGATGGTTGATTAGCAATGAGATTTATGTAAGTGATATATTTGTCAGTTATGTGACTCTCCAGTTACATTTCAGTTAACATAAATAAAAAATAAAAAACTACACATTTTTTTTTTTTTTTATTTCCTGAAGCATCTAATGAAGTATCCCATCCTAATATGGAAAATTTGGTCTTGGAAGAAAAAAAAAATTGTATGTCAAATAACTACATGTAGCTCAAAAATTACTGAGTATATATAATTTATGGACATCTATTGTAACCAGGACCTATGCTAGTCACATTTTTACTAATGTCTCATTTTTTTGTTTTACTCTAAGACTTTATTTTTTAGAGCAGTATTAAATTCACAACAAAATTGATTGGTGGGTACACAGATTTACCATATACCCCTGGCCCCCATGCACACACAGCCTCCCATGTTATCAATATAGCCCCCATCAGATGGTACAGTTCCTACAACTGATGAGCCTACATTCACGCATTATCACTTAGAAGTCCATAGTTTACATTAGGGTTTATTCTTGGTATTGTACATTCTGTGGGTTTGGAAAAATGTATAATGACATGTATCTGTCATCATAGTATCATAACAGAGCATTTTCACTGCCCTAAAAATCCTCTGTACTTTGTTTTTTCATCCCAACCCCCTCCAACTCAATCCCTGGTAACCACTGACAGTAAAAATTACTGTCTCCATAGTTTTAACCTTTCCAGAATGTCATGTAGTTGGAATCATACAGTATGTAGTCTTTTTAGATGGCTTCTTTCACTTAGTAATGTGCATTTCAGGTTTCTCTATGTCTTTTCATAGCTCGATAGTTCATTTCCTTTTAGCACTAAATAATATTCCATTGTATGGATGTACCACAGTTTATTTATCCTTTTACCTATTGAAGGACATTTTGGTTGTTTCCCAGTTTTGGCAGTTATGAATGAAACTGCTGTGAACATCCATGTTCAGTGATTTTTGTGGATATGAGTTTTCAGTTCATTTGGGAAATACCAAAGAGCATGATTACTGGATCATACGGACTAATGATTTCATTTTTACCCACACTAACCCAATAAGAAGGCACTGCCACCTACATTTCCTAGATATAAAACTGAGGCTTAAAAAGTTCACTGCTATTGGCCTAGATATTAACCTTGCTGCGTTTCACTCTGAAATCGGTACTGTTTGGACCAAGCCACACGTGACTTCCACGTAGGTAGAGTATAAGGCCAATTTACCCATTAGCCACAATGAAAGCACCACTTAGACCTCATGATACTTTTAGGAACCCTTGGAAAAGTTTCGATTACTTTTAAAATTAAAAGAAAATAAATGAATATATTTCAGTCTGTATTATATTAATCTTTATATCAGCACAGCCATAAAATAAAGATTTTAATATTTTTTTATGAACAGAGGGGCCCACAAAGGCAAAATTACATAGGGCCCACAGAAGACATAATGCAGTGCTGGCAGAGTCGTCAATTTTGGGGTTCTGAAAAACTAAGTGCCTCTAAATGTGTTTGCTGACAATCTATGATAACATTGCCTGCTCTCCAAAATTCAACCACAAAGCCAAATTATGTCAAACAAATGTTGTTAAAGAGCACATGATACCTGGGGCAGCTCTATACACACACTGACAAATTAAAGTCTGGAAAGCAGAGGAGGGATAAGATATAAAACGGGCACATTTCAGTGGGTGTGTAGCAAGCGAGGCATGATAGGAATATGACTTGATGGCCAGACAGCCTGAGGCTGCCTGACAGCACCTGTATTTGACTCAACAAGCATATACTTTTTGTATGATGCCAGTTACCTTGATTGGAAGATTTTTGAAAACAAAGTTACCCAGTACCTATGGCCACATCTATACCATGAAGTGTCTCTTGTAGCATGTTTGATTTTAAACAGACTTGCATCTCTCAGGTCATTATTAACATAATCTTCTTACATTAACATAATCTTCTATTATACAGTTTTAGCAAAAAGACAAAACAGTTGTCTTATTGGAATATGGATACTTAAAAAATCAAGGGGACACAAAATAGTATTTGCATAACGTTTAAATCTCATTTTCCTTTTAAATTGGGCAGCCTTACTCAACAATTTCTGTGAAAACTCTAAAAGTCCTGTTGTGCCTGTCAAATTGTATTATTATGCAGGCATCTCTACCTTCGAGCTGTCTAGCCCAGTGCTGACCATGAGGCACAGCGGTTTCACACAGTAATTTTGGATGACAGCTTTCCCTGAGCTCATGCAAGTCTAGGAGGCAATTATAAGACCAGAGGTCATTAATACCGCATTTGATTATATAACATGAGAAAATAGGAAAAAATATATGTAGAGAGGGAGGGATAGGGTATTGATTCTATGAAACAAATGCTCTTTTGCTTCCAACCTAAATGATTTCCAAACTAAATTTATAGAGACTCTTGTGAATTTATAACAACAAATATTCTGAGATATGTATACATACAAAAGTTAGGGAATATATTAAGTCTTTTAGCTGCTTTGTTTTCATCTCTCCAATGTAATACTTCTGTTATTAATTCTAGAAAGTATGTTCTATGGTGTGGAGAAGGAGATGGGTATCTTTATACATGTAAATTTATGACTATTTATATCCAAATAAGTATAAATTTAAAATCCAAAGCTTTCCACCAAGTAATACAAATAGAATTGCTAGAAGAATTTTCAATTTTCAAAAGATGAGACACCAAAATATAGTAGACTGGGGACACAGCCTAAGGAAGTCATTATAAAAACATGTTGAAGTAATTAATTTGTCTAATTTAAATGCTAGATGGTCAAGTCAGCATGCTTTCCTGCCATATGCTTTCCTCAGAGCTATTTTTGAATTGCACAAATGTTAGATGGTTGGAGAATAAACTTAAAAGATGCTTTTTTGTGGTTGGTGAGTGTGTTGGTGGTGCTTAGGAAAGCTGAATTCCAGCTCATCCTTTATTTTTTCTCTTCTCTTTCTGACTGATTTACACTCATGGTTTTTCAGCCAGTGCTTACTCAGATATATGGTTGCAGAAATAAGGCCATTGTCAGTTCATTAATTAAGTGGCCCACAGAACGCAAGTTTAATTGAAAGATAAAGAGTGTTAAAATTATAATTATGATGAATGGATTGTCATAGATTACTCTGGAGACGACTGCCTGGTGTCAATGTCTTGAAATTAAAAGGTTGAATTCCCCTTCTGTCATGCAGCTTCTGCTGACTTGCTTTTATGAGGTGAGGACTCATCTATTAAGTCAAGGCCTTTCAAGCTTATGGTTAATGAGAAAATATATCCTTTTTCTTCAAATAAACCTCCTCAAGTAAGCACACCATCCTGAAGTGAGGCCAGGAAGTTAATCTCTTTCCGTCCTTCCATGTTTAATATTAGATACCAGAAAATGCACTTAAAGATGAACGTGTATAAGAATAGAATTTTCCATATCTGTGTGAAGATGGGCAGCCTGGTAGGTTGTGGTGATTTACAGGGTGGAAAAAGGAAGCATTGCCTGAGGAATCTCTGAATCTATACAATGTTTGCCTGACCAGGATGTCTCTATAGAGTGTAAGTAGGCACAAGAACTGAATCAATCTGTACTTTGCCGGTATATCTTCCACTTTGAGAATACACATGGAGGGCCCAAAACAAGAGAAGTTTCTTTCCACTAAACTGATTGAGAACAACCCACTAACTTAAGGGCTGTTA
This sequence comes from Lagenorhynchus albirostris, assembly GCF_949774975.1. Classification (NCBI taxonomy): domain Eukaryota; kingdom Metazoa; phylum Chordata; class Mammalia; order Artiodactyla; family Delphinidae; genus Lagenorhynchus; species Lagenorhynchus albirostris. Next base: position 37,511,890 of record NC_083105.1, read on the forward strand.
ACTGAAATACTAGCAGCTCAGGCACTTGAATTATTCAAGTTCACCCTTAGCTCACTTGCCAGCACTGACATTGTTGTATACTAGCCTGGGCCTTGCTAGAGTTACTTAATCTCTTGCATTCAAGTTTTCTTATCTGGGGAGAATAAGGCTGTCATGATGAATAAATGATATAACATGTAAAATTCCTAACAATATCCCTAACCTATAATAAGTGCTCAAGAAACGATAGCTTAAGAAGAGGATGCGGTGGGTAGGAGAGAAAAGAGGTAACACTAAGAACTTAGAGTTAAAAATTGACCATAAAGAAACTTTGAATTTTATGCAATTTATGAGACTTGTAACTTAGAATTAGGAGGACACAGAAATTAGACGACTCGTGTTCGTTTGTAAGAAATGATGCTTTCCTTTGCTGTACTACTGAAACTAACACAACATTGTAAATCAATATAATCTGATAACATTTTTTTAAAAAAGAAGGAAAACAAGAAGGCAAGAAAAAAAGAAATGATACTTCAATTTTTTAAAAACTACTAACAGGAAGAAATTTATTTTAATTTGCTCTCTTTTTAAAGGAACTGCTGCTCTGTATCGTGAGTTGAATTAGTACTGAGGGGGATTAATGTAGCTAGAATTGTTTCACTCTGAGTAAAGTACATTGAGTGGTAAATGCCTGAAAGTGTATAAACATTTTGAGAGTAGGGACTTTAACTTGCTTCCTTCACTGTCATCTCCCTAGCACATAGGGAGTGCTCATGTGAAGGTTTGTGTGTGTGGTGTTCATGAACACATGCTAAGAAAGAAAAGGGCACTCCCTTCTGTCTGAGGATATTTCTATGGCACTGTGTGTCCTGACCACTCTTTAAAATTCCAAGAAAAAAAATACAGAGTGGGGAAAGTCATTTTGGTTATTGGGAAAGTAAGACTTTTGGCAGGCTGTGTTTGTGGAACAAAGTGGTCTGAAAATTGTTGAATATGGTTTATGATTGGCAACTGATCTACTAATTCTGTCTCAGTGATTCAAAGCAAACTCAGTTCTTCTTATAGACTCCTTTGAATTCAGACATGGTGAGGCATGAATTAAATTTTCCTCTAATATTTATCCTTCACTGCCTTCAGCTTCTGACAATACTCTGTGTTACACATGATGTTCTGTTTCTCACCTTTTTTAATGCAAAATCATATTTTTGAATTCTTTCCATGTTGTTATGTAAAGATCTAGCCAACTTATTTTGCCTTTTACACAATATTCCATCATGTGTTTTTACTATATTTGATTCATCCATTTTCCTATAGATGGAAACCTGGGTTGTTTCCAATTCTTGGCCATAAAACCAGCTTTCGTCAGAATCTCTTATATTCTGATGTCTATAGTATATTTTCAAGAGCAAATTACGAACCTTGCATCATTTCCCAAATCCATTTGGCCATGCTTTGTTTCTGGGGAGCTTGTGGAAATACTGTTCTATGGAATATAGTTTGAGAAACTCTAGATTAGAGAAGTAACATATGAGTTAAACATGCATTTTTACTTTGAGAATGAACTTTGTTCATGGGACAAAAATAATGTCCCATGAACAAATGATAAATCTGAATGCGTGAATTATTTAGGAACAATAGTATTACTTCATATATGTGCAATAAAATATAGCAGACAATAATGCCCACTTCTGTGTAGAATATAGTACAATATAATTTCAGATATAGGCAAATATAATATGGTATAATTTCAGATATAGGCAAAAACAACAGCTACAAAGCAAAAAGAACATCGGGCATGTTATATATTGAGCAAATTCTAACAATCTCACTCAGAAAAATAAATAATTCTAATTAATTATACCTTTTAAAAAATGTTTTTGGTATTAAAGTTAAAGTTTAGGGAAAGTGAACCATTCACATATTGTTACAACAAAGATTTATTGAATATCCTCGATTTGTCAGAAACTCTGCTAAGTCCTGAGGCTATAAAAATAAACAAGAGGGCTTCCCTGGTGGCGCAGTGGTTGAGAGTCTGCCTGCCGATGCAGGGGACACGGGTTCGTGCCCAGGTCTGGGAAGATCCCACATGCCGCGGAGCGGCTGGGCCTGTGAGCCATGGACGCTGTGCCTTCGCGTCCGGAGCCTGTGCTCAGCAGTGAAGAGCCCCGCGTAATGCAAAAATAAATAAATAAATAAACAAAGGTAACAAAATTGTCTTAAAGGATCATGCTGTTTATTTGGAGATGAGTACATAATTCAATTATTATGAAAAAAATGCAGTAAGTGCATTGATAGACCTTGAACAAGGTATTATAGATCATTAACAAGGCAGTGCTTTAAAAATAAGTCAGGCAGATAGGATAGGGAAGAGTATTCCTGGTAAAGGAAATAGTATGTGAAGGAGATAGAAAATAAGAGAGATGAGAAAATGGAAAGGCGGAGATAGAAACAGGAAGAAATAATCTGTGTCAGATGCAATAGACATACTAAGAAGAAGGTATTAGAGAGGAAGAGTTACCTGTAAGTCAACAGTGCCTCTAAGCACATAAACTAATATTTCTTCCTGTGTGGCACTTTGGTGCTGGGTTTTGAGTGCTTATTAGTGATGAAAATTCCTGATATGCCTCAAATGTGAATTCTGAAAGATCTATGAGGTCAAGTGCAACAACCATGCCTAAGTTATCTCCATATCTACAGCACTTAACATAGGGTCTGGTATGTGTAGATGCACAATAAATGTGGTATGTATGGATGGATAGTTAGAGAGATGATATGTTTGTATTAATTGTTACTGTTGAAAAATTTGATGATTTTCCATTTTCAGTGAGAAGAAAGCAGTGGTGCAGAAATTAAAGAGTTTTGGAATCAAGGAGGATTATTTTTAGCTGTGTGACCATGAGCAAGTTATTCATCCATGCTAAGCTTCAGTATTCTCATCTGAAAAATAGGAAAGAGATGAAGTAATTCATATAAAATACTAAGTTCAGGGCAGAGCAAAGTGGCTCCTGCTCACAATGGTAGTTGCTATTTTTCAGTGAGAAATAAAGCTAATTCATTGTGAAAGGGCCATGTTTTAGATGGTTTGGATTTTAAAAGTTAAAACCTGTTTAAATTTGATGTGCTTAAAAGTAGGAAGCTCTGAAAAATTTTGTGAGCTTGAGGAAAATATAATTTTTTAAAGACTGAGGAAGGACAAATTAGAAGGGGAAAGACTGTAATCAGGAGAGGAAAAAAAAAACAACAATCTATTTCAGTCATCCACTATGAAACAGATGTCTGGATTCAAAACCCAGCTATACCATTGACAAAGTGTCTGACTTTTGAAATTTTATTTACTTCTCTAGGCTTCAGTGATTTTTTTAAAAAGATTTTATATTCATAGAACAGTTTTAGGTTCATAGCAAAATTGAAGGGAAGGTGCAGAGATTTCCCATGTACCCTCTGCCCCTACGGGTAAATGGTCTCCACCATTATCTACATCCCCCTTCAGGGTGGTACATCAGCTACAATTGATGAAACTATATTGACACATCATTATCACCCAAAGTCCATAGTTTACATTATGGTTCACTTTGGGTGTTGTATGTTTATACGTTTGGACAAATGTTTAATTACATGTATCTTCATCAAATATCATAGAGCATTTTCACAGCCGTGAAAATCTTCTATGCTCTATTCATCCCTCCACACCCCCAACACCTGTGGCAACCTTTCGTCTTTTTACTGTCCCCATAATTTTTTTTTGTCCCCATAATTTTTTCTTGTCCCCATAATTTTTTTTTCAAGAATGCCGTATGGTTAAAATCATACAGTAGTAGCCTGTTTCAGATTGGCTTCTTTCACTTACTAATATGCATTTAAGGTCTCTCCATGTTTTTTCCTGGCTTGATAGTTTGTTTCTTTTTAGCGCTAGATAATATTCCATTGTCTGCATGTGCTACAGTTTATTTATCCCTTCACCTACTGGAGGGCATCTCAATTGCTTCCAAGTTTTAGCAGTTATGAGTGAAACTGCTATAAACGTCACGTGCAGGTTTTTTGTGCAGATGTAGTTCTCAGCTTTCTTTGGAGTGGCATTACTTTGGAATGAAATACCATGGAGTGAGATTGCAGAATTGTATTGTAAGAGTGTTTAGTTTTGTTTAGTGAGATTTTAGTATTGTGTTACAGAGTTTCATTACGATTAATGAGATAATTAATATAAATTGCTTGGCAGAGTGCCTGGCATATTGTAAGGGCTCAGTCAATGATAACTACCTTTACTGTTACTAGTATCTAGGAAAAGTTGATTTAAAAAATGCTCAGTTCATGTGATAGCATGGATGGAGGAGTAGGTACCGGAGAGAGAGATGTCAGTGAAAAACTGTAAAAACATTTGATGATTAACTCCAAACGAGGCATCTGCACCTGTTGCAGTCCTAGATATGCAGGATGTTCTTGTCTAACACTTGTTGCTCTGAATGGAAGGAGTACCCCATTTCCTAGTTCTCCACATTCCCTTTGGACTAATGAAGAAGAATCCTAAACGGAAATTATAAGTAATGATTATATAATTCTCCAGTTAAAAGAAAAAAGGATTGCTAAATGCACTCCAAATCTGAACCATATAAACCTGATGGACATAGCCTCATCCACCAGAGAGCAGACAGCAGAGGCAAGAAGAAAGAACTACGATCCTGCAGCCTGTGGAACAAAAGCCTGTGGAACAAAAACCACATTCACAGAAAGATAGACAAGATGAAAAGGCAGAGGGCTATGTACCAGATTAAGGAACAAGATAAAACCCCAGAAAAACAACTAAATGAAGTGGAGATAGGAAACCTTCCAGAAAAAGAATTCAGAATAATGATAGTGAAGATGATCCAGGGCCTCAGAAAAAGAATGGAGGCAAAGATCGAGAAGATGCAAGAAATGTTTAACAAAGACCTAGAAATATTAAAGAACAAACAAACAGAGACAAACAATACAATAAATGAAATGAAAAATACACTAGAAGGAATCAATAGCAGAATAACTGAGGCAGAAGAAAGGATAAGTGACCTGGAAAACAGAATGCTGGAATTCACTGCCATGGAACAGAACAAAGAAAAAAGAATGAAAAGAAATGAAGACAGCCTAAGACCTCTGGAACAACATTAAATGCAACGACATTGACATAATAGGGGTCCCAGAAGGAGAAGAGAGAGAGAAAGTACCTGAGAAAATATTTGAAGAGATTATAGTCAAAAACTTCCCTGACATGGGAAAGGAAATAGCCACCCAAGTCCAGGAAGTGCAGAGAGTCCCAGGCAGGATAAACCCAAGGAGAAACACGCTGAGACACATAGTAATCAAATTGGCAAAAATTAAAGACAAAGACAAATTATTGAAAGCAACAAGGGAAAAACAACAAATAACATACAAGGGAACTCCCATAAGGTTAACAGCTGATTTCTCAGCAGAAACTCTACAAGCAAGAAGAGAGTGACATGATATATTTAAAGTGATGAAAGGGAAGAACCTACAACCAAGATTACTCTACCCGGCAAGGATCTGATTCAGATTCGACAGAGAAATCAAAAGCTTTACAGACAAGCAAAAGTGAAGAGAATTCAGCACCACCAAACCAGCTCTACAACAAATGATAAAGGAACTTAACTAAGTGGGAAACACAAGAGAAGAAAAGGACCTACCAAAACAAACCCAAAACAATTAAGAAAATGGTAATAGGGACATACATATCGATAATTACCTTAAACATGAATGGATTAAATGCTCCAACCAAAAGACACAGGCTTGCTGAATGGATACAAAAACAAGACCCATCTATATTCTGTCTACAAGAGACGCACTTCACCTAGGGACATATACAGACTGAAAGTGAGGGGATGGAAAAAGATATTCCATGCAAATTGGAAATCAAGAGAAAGCTGGAGTAGCAACACTCATATCAGATAAAATAGACTTTAAAATAAAGACTGTTACAAGAGACAAGGAAGGACACTACATAATGATCAAGGGAGCAATCCAAGAAGAAGATATAGCAATTATGAAAATATATGCACCCAACATAGCAGCCCCTCAATACATAAGGCAACTGCTAACAGCTATAAAAGAGGAAATTGACAGTAACACAATAATAGTAGGAGACTTTAACACCTCACTTACAGCAGTGGACAGATCATCCAAAGGGAACATTAATAAGGAAGCACAAGCTTTAAATGACACAGTAGACCAGATAGATTTAATTGATACTTATAGGACATTCCATCCAAAAACAGCAGATTACACTTTCTTCTCAAGTGCACACGGAACATTCTCCAGGATAGATCACACCTTGGGTCACAAATCAAGCCTGAATAAATTTAAGAAAATTGAAATCATATCAAGCATCTTTTCTGACCACAACACTATGAGATTAGAAATCAATTACAGGGAAAAACCGTAAAAAACACAAACACAAGGAGGCTAAACAATACGTTACTAAATAACCAAGAGATCACTGAAGAAATCAAAGAGGAAATCAAAAAATACCACAGACAAATTACAATGAAAACATGATGATTCAAAACCTATGGGATGCAGCAAAAGCAGTTCTAAGAGGGAAGTTTGTAGCTATACATGCCTACCTCAATAAACAAGAAAAATCTCAAATAAACAATCTAATGTTACACCTAAAGGAACTAGAGAAAGAAGAACAAACAAAACCCAAAGTTAGTAGAACAAAAGAAATCATAAATATCGGAGCAGAAATAAATGAAATACAAACAAAGAAGACATTAGCAAAGATCAATAAATCTAAAAGCTGGTTCTAGAGAAGATAAACAAAATTGATAAACCATTAGCCAGACTCATCAAGAAAAACAGGGGAAGGACTCAATACAATTAGAAATGAAAAAGGAGAAGTTACAACAGACACTGCAGAAATACAAAGCATTCTAAGACACTACTACAAGCAACTCTATGCCAATAAAATGGACAACCTGGAAGAAATGGACAAATTCTTAGAAAGGTATAACCTTCCAAGATTGAACCAGGAAGAAATAGAAAATATGCACAGACCAATCACAAGTAATGAAATTGAAACTGATTAAAAATCTTCCAACAAAGAAAAGTCCAGGACCAGATGGCTTCACAGGTGAATTCTATCAAACACTTAGAAAAGAGCTAACACCCATCCTTCTCAAACTCTTCCAAAAAGTTGCAGAGGTAGGAACATTCCCAAACTCATTCTATGAGGCCACCATCACCCTGATACCCAACCCAGACAAAGATACTACAAAAAAAAGAAAATTACAGACCATTATCACTGATGAATATAGATGCAAATATCCTCAACAAAATCCTAGCAAACAGAATCCAACAGCACATTAAAAGGCTCATACACCATGATCAAGTGGGATTTATCCCAGGGATGCAAGGATTCTTCAATATATGCAAATCAATCAATGTGATACACCATATTAACAAATTGAAAGATAAAAACCATATGATCATCTCAATAGATGCAGAAAAACCTTTTGACAAAATTCAACACCGATTTATGATAAAAAAACTCTCCAGAAAGTGGGCATAGAGGGAACCTACCTCAACATAATAAAGGCCATATACGACAGACCCACAGCAAACATCATTCTCAATGGTGAAAAACTAAGCATTTCCTCTAAGATTAAGAGCAACACAAGGATATCCACTCTCACCACTATTATTTAACATAGCTTTGGAAGTCCTAGCCACGGCAATCAGAGAAGAAAAAGAAATAAAAGGGATACAAATTGGAAATGAAGAAGTAAAACTGTCCCTGTTTGCAGATGACATAAGAGTATACATAGAGAATCCTAAAGATGCCACCATGAAACTAATAAAGCTAATCAATGAATTTGGTAAAGTTGCAGGATACAAAATTAATGCACAGAAATCTCTTGCATTCCTATACACTAATGATGAAAAACTTGAAAGAAAAATTAAGGAAACATTCCCATTTACCATTGCAAGAAAAAGAATAAAATACCTAGGAATAAACCTACCTAGGGAGACAAAAGACCTGTATGCAGAAAGCTATAAGACACTGATGAAAGAAATTATAGGTGATACCAACAGATGGAGAGATATGCCATGTTCTTGGATTGGAAGAATCAATATTGTGAAAATGACTATACTACCCAAAACAATCTACAGATTCAATGCGATCCCTATCAAATTACCAATGGCATTTTTTACAGAACTAGAACAAGAAAGCTTAAAATTTGTATGGAGACACAAAAGACCCCTGAATAGCCAAAGCAGTCTTGAGGGAAAAAAACGGAGCTGGAGGAATCACACTCCCTGACTTCAGACTCTACTACAAAGTTACAGTGATCAAGACAATAGGGTACTGGCACAAAAACAGAAATATAGATCAATGGAACAGGATAGAAAGCCCAGAGATAAACCCACGCACCTATGGTCAACTAATCTATGACAAAGGAGGCAAGGATATACAATGGAGAAAAGACAGTCTCTTCAATAAGTGGTGCTGGGAAAACTGGACAGCTACATGTAAAAGAATGAAATTAGAACAATCCTTGACACCATACACGTAAATAAACTCAAAATGGATTAGAGACCTAAATCTAAGACCGGACACTATAAAACTCTTAGCGGAAAATATAGGCAGAGCACTCTTTGACATAAATCACAGCAAGATCTTTTTTGATCCACCTCCTAGAGTAATGGAAATAAAAACAAAAATAAACAAATGGGACCTAATGAAACTTAAAAGCTTTTGCACAGCAAAGGAAACCATAAACAAGACAAAAAGACAACCTTCAGAATGGGAGAAACTATTTGCAAATGAATCAACGGAGAAAGGATTAATCTCCAAAATATATAAACAGCTCATACATCTCAATATTTAACAAACAACCCAATCCAAAAATGGGCAGAAGACCTAAATAGACATTTCTCCAAAGAATACATACCGATGGCCAAGAAGCACATGAAAAGCTGCTCAGCATCACTAATTATTAGAGAAATGCAAATCAAAACTACAATGAGGTATCGCCTCTCACCAGCTAGAATGGGCATCATCAGAAAATCTACAAAGAGTAAATGCTGGAGAGGGTATGGAGTAAAGGGAACCCTCTTGCACTGTTGGTGGGAATGTAAATTGATACAGCCACTATGGAGAACAGTATGGAAGTTCCTTAAAAAACTAAAAATAGGGGCTTCCCTGGTGGCGCTGTGGTTGAGAGTCTGCCTGCCGATGCAGGGGACACGGGTTCGAGCCCTGGTCTGGGAAGATCCCACATGCCGCGGAGCGACTAAGCCCGTGAACCACAACTACTGAGCCTGCGCTCCACAACAAGAGAGGCCGCGATAGTGAGAAGCCCGCGCACCGCGATGAAGGGTGGCCCCCGCTTGCCACAACTAGAGAAAGCCCTCGCACAGAAACGAAGACCCAACACAGCCATAAAAAAAAAAAAAAAACGAAAAATAGAATTACCATATGACCCAGCAATCCCACTACTGGGCATATACCCAGAGAAAACCATAGTTCAAAAAGACACAGGCACCCCCAATGTTCATTGCAGCACTGTTTACAATAGCCAGGACATGGAAGCAACCTAAATGCCCATCGACAGATGAATGGATAAAGAAGATGTGGTACATATATACAATGGAATGTTACTCAGCCATAAAAAGGAACAAAGTTGGGTTATTTGTAGAGACATGCATGGACCTAGAGACTGTCATACAGAGTGAAGTAAGTCAGAAAGAGAAAAACAAATATCATATATTAATGCATATATGTGGAATCTAGAAAAATATTACAGATGAACCAGTTTGCAAGGCAGAAATAGAGACACAGATGTTGAGAACAAATGTATGGACACCAAGAGGGGAAAGTGGCTGGCGGGAGCAGGGGGTTTGGTGGTGGGATGATTTGGGAGATTGGGATTGACATATATACACTAATATGTATGAAATTGATAACTAATAAGAACCTGCTGTATAAAAAAAAAAAAAAAAACCTGATGAACAGTTAGGTCAAAATGGTATAGTGCAGAAGCACTGGACACACAGTCTGGAGAACTGTGTTCACAGCATAATTCACTCTCTATGGGTTGTGAGCTTCATGAACTTCAACTTATATCTTGATAATTCAGTTTCCTCAGCCATAAAATGGGAATGAGACTCCCTCACTATTTATTTAGAGAGCAAGATGAAATAATGAATGTGAAGATAGTGCCTGAAATTTGCTAGAAAGTTAATAAATGTAAGACTAATCTTAATACATGGAGTCACTAAATAGTTTGCTCAGAATCAGTGCCATGATAGTGAATTAAAAATGCAAAGTCTCTGTCACCAATAACATCTTGACTAATTTCTTTCGTTGGTTATGAACACATGATTGTTTCAGTGCACTTACAGATTTATATTTTCTTTTTTCACTAAGCATAAAAGCATTTTTCTCTATTATAGAAAGTTTTGATGACAAATACATAGCAGAAAGCTAAAAACAAAATTCACTGATAATTTTACCACCTGGAAATATGTAATGTTAATATTCTGAAATATTTCCTTCTGATCTTTTTTTTTCTTTCTGTAGATAGCAAGCTAAATCTCTAGAAAGATAAACCAGATACATGTTTTGTTTAAAAATGGTATGATGTTAAATGTACAGATTTGATTAATATTTTGCCTTATAATATTCATGAGTATAGGATTAATTTTAAATATATATGTTAATAATATACAATGCAGAATCTTTGTTACTTTCTTCTTTTCTCCATCAAAACTATGCCATTTATATGAAGAAAAATTTTTTATGGAAGTGTTTATTGTTTTCTACTTGTTGCTTATTTCCATTCTCCACTTAAATAATATACTCAGAGAATATCAACATTGAAGCAGGCACCAATCAGAGGAGAAAACATTTATCTGTAATGCCAGCCAAATGTAACAATGAACTCTTTCATCTTGATTCTACACTAAGTCTACTCTGAGGTCTTTGAAGTACCCACTTGGTTTGAAGCCACTCAGAGAAACTTAGCACAATAAGTGGTTTGAAGCAAACAAAAATATAAACCCTAAACCTTTCCCAGCTTTGCATAATCATCATATTCATTTACTTTTTGCTAAATTTGCCTTTGTGGAGATTAGGTTAACCAAACCTGTCTCCTCATTTTGCTTTTCTTTTTGATCTTCTGACAGTGCTTTCCCAGCCTGGTGCCAAATTTTCCCAAATATTTACATGCATTTGACAAGCATCAATTTTATTACTGAGAATCACTGTAAAGAATTTAATGTTAATATGGATCTATTACTATTTACTATTTTTCAAAATTATTTAAAAATATTTGTTTGTAAGTTGGAGTAACTGAATAGTTGAATTAAGTGTCTTACCCTTCTTTTTAAGCAAACTTTATTGTGTCTAAATGCATAAATTAATAAGAGAATCTTAATGTTATCAAGTCTTAGATACGTTTATTATTTTGTAAGATACAAGTGCATTCTCTTTCTTCCGCCTATTAAATAAGTAAACTTCTTAATCTCTAAATAGTTTATTTAAGAATTTTTTTTTTGATTGTTGGTGGTGGTTGTTGGTTTTTTCTTATGATGTAGTATGCTCAGTCTAAACATTGCTATCTGGAACGAGAGTATGAGATCTTTGGAGTTGTTCACAAAATTAGCCAAATTTAAATTATTCTATATTATCAATATGCTATCATACTAATGTTAAATTCAATATGATGTATCTGATACATTTTGAAATATATTTTATGCACTCATCTGAGCAGCGTATTATAATATGTATTTGTTAAATACCGTGTACTAGCATTTTTTTAAAGTTGGAACCAAGTTAATTTAATAACAGCAATGTACATATAAATAACAGCAATGTATAGTAATCTAGGCCATGTTTTCTATTCTCTACACTCAAAAGTTTATATTTTGATTTTTTTTTCTTCCTGCTGGAATACATTTTTTTAATCTGGAATATGTCTTCAAAATTTTTTATTCCTCTTTCAGGAATTTGCTGCACTGACAAAAGAATTAAATGCCTGCAGAGAACAACTTCTAGAAAAGGAAGAAGAAATTTCTGAACTTAAAGCTGAAAGAAACAATACAAGAGTAAGTATAAAACTGCCTTTGCTTGGAATTAATTCCATGTATAGCTCAGTGCCTTATCTCTAGTATACTCATAGAAATATAAGCCTTTAAAAACTTGAGCAAGACTTTAAGCAGACGCCAACTCATGGTCTGTTACTTAAATTAAAGAAGAATTTACTGTACTACAAAAGTCAAAACAGGAAGACAGGAAACCTAAATTACAGTCTCGGCTACTAAATCATTATGTTGCCTTAAAAAAAGTTAGTATTTCTTCTGGTCTTTGCTTTATTCGACTTTAAAAAGAAGAGTTGTATTTCAATAGTGAGTTTCAAACTGTTGCATTGGAATAGGTGGGCAATGATACTTCAGAAGCTGGTGGTGGGTGATGGGGGAGGGCAATGGGTTTGAGAGGGGAGCATGAGTTTTGACTTTGGGGTGCTATGAGGGCATGACCTAACATTCATCCTCACCTCACCCCAGAAAAATAACAATTTTTTAAAAGGTGTTTAAAAACATAAAACCACTGGAACAGGACTCTCCTAATTAAAAGAGGCATACCTTTTCTGTTTTAGAGGATCATTAAGGAGACTTCCAGTTCTGATATTGTGATTTTATGAACCTGATGGAATTTACAGTATTCTGTTCTTGGAAACCCATGTATTTGTTTAATCTCATAACATGCCATGTAACATTAAAGTTTAAAATTTCATCAAAGATGCTATATTTTCTAGTTCAGAAGAAAAATTCACTAAATTTCATAAAATATATAAATCGCCATATTACCCATAAATAAGAGAAGTTCCTCTAGTAAAAGAATGTAGAGAAAAACCACTTTGGTGTGATTATAGTTCAATCTCAATGTGAAGTAGGTGAAAATATTTTAAGTGTTAGAGCTATGGCAGATTCATGCTGAGAAGGTAAGTTACAGTTAACTGTATATTCATTGCATGCTTGGTCTTAGAGAGTAATATAAAAATGACAGCTCCACAAACAGTCAGCTTGTGCCCCTGGAATGAGCTTGTGACCATGGAATGAGAGATACCATTGCATGCATAATAGTTATATGATCAAACTCAGTTTCTTATTTTTCAGGGTCTTACTTTATGGTAAAGAGAATTCACAGGTTATGTACATAAGGAATTGGTTTTCATTGAGACTTTGATGAGCCAGTCACATGGACTGCCTCTTATAGAACATAACAAGAGCAATTTAGATCGTGTTATCAGGTGTCAGATTATTTTTTTCTGTTTCTTTCTCCCTCTATATATTTTTCCCACCCTTGATTTTTAAATCATACAAATTTAAAATGTATTTTCCATACAAATTTAAAATGTATTTCTGCCATGAGATTTATTCTGCCCTATTTCACTATTTTCTATTTTAATGCTTTAGGCAACATTCCCAAGTGTAACTCAGTATAGCCAAATGTAAAAGCAGGAACAGGAAGCTAAAAATGGAGGGAAATGCAAACTTCCCAGTAGACTTCCAACTAATCTTATTTAAAATGCACAAGAAACTCTTTTATTAGCCATGTATGTATTTCTCCTTTATACAGCCCTTTAACCCTTTCTACAGCCCTATGAGGGAAATATTATAATTATCCCCTTTTTACAGATGAGGCAGCTGAGCTCAGAAAAGGGCAAATCGCTTACCAGAAATCACACAGTTAGTAAATAGCAGGGAAGGGATTTGAAAGCTAAGACAAACTAACTCCAGAGCCTGTGCCCTTAGCCATGAGGAAGAAACTCAAAGATTTACTACAGTTTAGGGGAAACATTGCCTAAGAGTTGACCACTGTAGTATGGAGTGCGTTATGCCTTCTTGATTGTGACTAATTCCAGAGACTGGGAGGTTTGGCAACAGCATCCTCACAGCTTTCATCACATTACACCCCATGAAGCTTGGAACTACCTGTCGTTATTGCATCTGCAAAGGAATTTGGGGCAACAAAGAAAGCAAGGCAAGCTGTACTTGAAATACCCATTCAGGAATCAAAGTGAGAGAAGTACAAATATTAAGTTCCAATAGGGTAATAGAAAATGAAGCCATTGATTTTTAAACGTGAACCATAACTACTTTGAAAACATGAATCAAGCTGGAAAACATTTTTCTACCTTTCCTAAAGCAATGATGTGGAGGATTTTTGTTGTTCATTATGTCAAGGAAAATAGATTTATGAAACCTTCCTTGTGCAAAATATTGATTATATAATAACTTCTTAAGTTACATAACCACCTCTCACCCTCCCCCACCACCCCAAAAATACCCAGGGCTGAAAATCAGGCCACTTTCTTTCTTCCTCCATAATGCCCTATTAAATTGAGAACATCCAAATAAAATCATCCTAATGTTATTCATGATTATACAAAAATAAAAACTTCATAAATTGTAGTGGGTATTTACAGAAACATTCAACCAAGCTTTATTGTTTAATGTTTCCATACTACCAAAAATGTAGAAAAAATGATGAAACAAATTTTATTATTCCTAAAACTTCTCTGACCATACCTAGGCAAGTTATACTTACAGAAAACAGCATTCCTGCCATTATTTCAACATCCTCAAATTGACTACTAAAACTTATGTTTTGGCAGAATTACCTGAATTAATTAAAAAGTAAAGGAAAACTAGAAATATTAATATAATTATTTCTTAATATCAGAGTAGACAAGTTTTGTTGTTGTTTTGTTGTTTCAACTGTTTTTGTGCCTGAAGATCTCAAAGGATGGTTTATATTATTAACAGTGTTTCAGAATGCAACTATTGTATGACTTTGAAAGAGAAGTTAGGGTTTCAAGAGCTAGTCTTAATGTCAGTTATGAATCATTACACTGTAATTTCATCTCATAGGTTATAAACTAAAAAAAAGACAGTTATCTTTAGTTCAAATGAAAGACTGAATTTGAAACATTCCTTACTATGCCTTTTTGTTTTGATCCAAAATAATTATGTTAAATAAATGTTCAAATACAATCAGACACCTGCCATTAATAAAGAAAAGCTTCCCATTCTTGACAAACCTGTTTATACAAGTTAACAGATTCCCTCCAAACTTATTTCCTCGATGAGTAGAACATACAATCCAGTTGAGAAAGGAAGACCCTAGTAGTTGAAAGCAGGTGAAGATATGTGCGTGCGTGTATGGATTCATGTATATATATTTTTGAAAGTGCTACAACAAGATATGACTGATACAAGAGTGAATAAGATAGGACATATACCCTCCCAACAGCTATTTCAATGTGGGACTCAAACACATACATAAGAAGACACATAGGTTATCTAAACCATACTTGAGAGTAAAGGATGCTGAGTGGACTGATCATGAAAGCAATCAATTTGAAGGTTTTCATTTTCAGATGTTAGTATTGTGTTATGTGACCATATTACAGAGGCCAAATTAATTTACAGGGCAGAATGCATTTCTACTTGAAAGCCGTGTGTGTTTGAAAATAATTGCACACAAGGTTATGTTGAATTCATATCTAATGGAAAGATTTATAGTTTTAGAAATTTAGCTTAAAAATTCCCAGTGAGGCAGTATGTGTATATGCATATACAATATTATATGTTTGTGTGTATACATATATAGGCTGTGGTCATTTAAAGTGAATTCCAACATAGATGAATGGCCACTCACATGGTCCCTGCAGTCCTTTGAGTGTACCAAAGAGAGTGCCTTCTGCAAGATTTATGAAACATTCGATTAAAGTTTGGCTCCCAGCGAAGGTGTACAAAGTAGTAGACTGTTAGTGTCATCTTAGGTAAGTGCCTTTTTATTTTTATTTTCACTTGAAGTTTAAAGCTATAGAAACATGCTAGATTAGGACATTTTTGGCCACATTCTCCAATATACATAATGTACATTCATTATTAGTTCAATTCAACAAGTACTAAGCATATATTATATAGAATATTTTCCTAGGCATCGAGGAGTATTCAGAATAAATTTTTAAGCCCTTAAGGAGTCTGTTTTATATGAATAAAAACACAATTGGTTTTATTGTTATATGGATGAGAGTTCCTAATTGCACAAAACAACACAGTTTGCTATTTTAATCAAGAAGGCATTAATTAAAGCATATAAGAAATCTCTAAACTGAACTTCCAGGCACAATTTCTAGGACCATGTTTCTTAGCTTTGTAAGTTTATTTTACATCCCAAGTCCCAGAAACATGCAGCATCTGCTAATACCTGTGCCAGCAAAATCGATGCCCCATGCCCAGAATGTTTCCTCATCTGGATCCCCTCAGAATCTGTCCTGTGCAGGGAGCTCTGGCTGGCCGGCTCTTAAGTCACATGTCTGCCACCTGGTGGTAAACATGCCTGAGAAGTGTTCCTTGAATCCTACTGTGGGAAGATGGCATTCAGAACGTGGAGACCTAGCAAACATGGAGGGTATATTCAAAAGATTTGGGGCAACCTGAAATGGCAGTCTGCACTACCACCCAGATTTTATCATACCCTTTTTTCATATTAAAATTCTAAATAGCAGCAATACTGATATGTCTCTACCCAACAATACAAATAGACTTCTTAAACAAAAATAAAATCACCCTTTATCAAAAAAGAAGGTTCATAACCTCTAGTTAACTGCATCCAGCTTCATCCAGCTTCATGGGCTTCTTCAGTGTGTACAGTCTTACTCTCATTAAATCACAATCTTATCTTAATATTCTGTAACCTATGGACTACTTTAAATGTTCATCAGAATCAACATAACCAATATAAAATAGAGTAAAAGGGTAAAAATATAACAAGAAAATGGGAAAATAATATATACTATGTGTATGATACAATAAAAATAGAAAGATCCTATTTTCTCCAACTGGTTACAAAGTCCTATTGGCAAATATAAATTCCAATTCTAAACCTTGATTCCTGGACCTGGGTCTATACCCATATATATCGGGTCTGAAACTGAGAGAAACTGAACCTTACTTCCATCACTAATTCTGAGTGTATACTAATTCCAGGATGATAGCATCCCAACCTATCAATGTGTTACCTCTCAATTTAAATTAAAATAGAGTCTTCCTTGGGTCACTTAACCTTTCTTTAGGATCATCTGCTTCTGAACAATGTGATAGCATGGTAAAAACAGGGTTGGGAGCATCAGTCAATTGCATTAGCCTTTTCACTGTAAGATGAGTTTTTTGGGGCAGAAGTAATATTGTGTATGATAACAGGATTTTAAGCAAAAATCTAATAAGATGGTGTTGCTGGTAGAGGCAGAGCCATTAGATAAGGCAAATCCATATCCAGAAAAAGTTTTTATTATAGTAGCAAAAGACAGCTGCCTCCCTGATGGAAGGGGTTTGATGTAATCTCCTTGATTCAAGATGAGTAGTTTGTTTCTAGGTATATTGCACCATGTCAGGACTTCAAGGTTGATGGCTACAGCAAGTAAATTGGCTATTCAGCTGGGGTGGTAACCCTATCAACCTTAATGATGAGAGGCCCATTTTGTCTCAATGAATAACTTCTATCCCAGAAACCATGGTCACTATTTTATGCCCATTGAGCAAATGCTGTGGTGGCCAAAGAAATAAGTCAATACCCAGAGGATGAATCATTTTGTCTACCAGATTATTGAACGCGTTTATACCAGTGGGTACCAAAGATATAGTCGTAGTTTAGAGCTAATAGCCAAAACAGTTTTGTATTCTATTTTCCTTAGCTGTTACCATGCTACATGGGCACAGGTCCCTTTAGGGAAGATTTTCTGATTATCTATTGCTTTATAATAAACTACCCCCAAATTTAATGGCACAAGCAATATTTTACTATACACACAGTTCTATGGGTCAGGGATTCAGAAAGGACACAGTGGTGACAGCCCTTCTTTTCTCCATAAGGTTTGGGCTCTCAACTGGGATGACTTGATGGCTAGTGACTGGTAGATGATTTATTTTTATCAGAAAAAGCAAAAAGCACTGATATATACTGTTTGTTAATTTCTGTGGTGTTAATACTCCCATGGTGGCTGTTTTCAAACTTCCAACATGTCACTAAATGCAGAGTTGGGAAAAGATGCACAGTAGTGAACCATTATATTGTATTTTCTACTATCAAATACCATTGAAGTAAACAACCCTATAGGCATGAGTAATAGTATAATATAGTAAGATAATTAGGAAGTGATATATTTTGAGCATTCACTATCTTTTAAAAACATTTTATTAAATCAAAGCTTACATAATGTAAGCTTCAACAATAACTGTGCTTAACTACCAGCTCACAAGATTTCTGAAAATTATCCTCTCTCAC
Source organism: Lagenorhynchus albirostris (assembly GCF_949774975.1). Taxonomy (NCBI): domain Eukaryota; kingdom Metazoa; phylum Chordata; class Mammalia; order Artiodactyla; family Delphinidae; genus Lagenorhynchus; species Lagenorhynchus albirostris. The sequence continues at coordinate 37,530,215 of NC_083105.1, forward strand.
AAGATAGTATGGACCAGCTTTAGCATATGATTTTCAGGTGGTGACTCAAATATCTGGAGGCTGAAAGATCTACTTGTGAGATAACTCCTTTGCTCTTGTGTCTAGCACCTGGGCTGGAGTGACTGAAGGACAGACAGATTTAACTGGGACTTTATATCTGAGAGCCTCCATATGACCTCTGTGGCACAGTGGTCTCAGACTAGTGAGTTTTTGTGTGGTGGCTCTGGGACCTAAGAACAAGTACTCCAGTGAACTAGATGGAAACTGCATTGCCTCTTAGGACCTAGACTCAAAAGTCACAAATTGTCACTGTCACCATACAACACAGGTTGATCAAAAGAGTCACAGGCCCAACCAGATTCAAGAGGGGGGAACATAGGCTATGTTTTGCCAGGCACCTACTTAATGATTGAGTCATACATGGTTGTTAAGACAAATAAGATGACACTTATCAGTGAAGCAGGGCGACCCACTGGAATTTGGTGGATAAAGTAAATCAGATTCATCTGAAACTTTCTAAATTTCCTTTCTCTAATTCTTGGTGGTACCTTTTTATTTTCATAGTAGTGCCAACATTTCCAAATAAGACACCTGGCAAGGCTCTGGATTCATCATACATTGTAGTTCAATGACCTCTCCTAGATCAGGCTCTTTATCTTTTTTCCGTTATGTCTTGGGACCTCAATAAGAGGCTGTTATGAGCAGCCGTAGCAACTGTTGAGTTCTCTGAGCCTTGACCTAAAATTTAAAACGTTATGCTTGTCATTTTCTTTCTTTAAACTCTTCAATGCAACTCAAAGCACCCAGCTCACCTCATTGTCCTTATATTCTTCCTGCCCTTCAAAATGGTCTTTTGTACATATGACTCAGTCCATCAAAGCCTTACTGTCAGAGACAGCCCATTTCAGGATAACTCAGGTGGTCACTTCAGCAGCTATCCATGAACCACGGGAGACAATGCCCCTTTTTTGACGTTAATCTACTTATTACTTTGTCAAATCTGTCTGGGTCAGATATCCCATATTCCCATTTGTCTGAAGAGTTGTTACTTATAGCCATAGCTGTTAAAAACTGCTGTTTTAATCAGGGTTCATTTATTCATTCAACCAAAAATTTATAAGCATCTACTATGCCAATCTTCTAGGCACTGAGAGATACAGCAATGGACAAAATAGGAAAAAAGTAAATAAAAACACTTCATTTCCTCATGGGCCTTACATTATGTTTTGGGAGACAGACTTAAACAAGATAAGTGTATAAAGTAAATAGTGAATTACATATAGACAAATGCCAAGGGGGAAAAACAAACTGGAAAGGAGATATTTCGTACAGAGGGTGACTAGGGAAAGCCTTGTTGAAAGGTGAGATTTGACAAAAACCACGAAAGAGACAGTGGAATGAGATGGGCATGCATATGTCTGAAAGAGAGTGTTTTAGGCAGAAAAAAACAGCAAGCACAAAGGCCCTGATGTAATAGCATGGATGTCTGATAATGTTAAAACAACAAAACGAAACAACGCTACAAGGAAACCAAATCAGCTAGACTGGAGTGAGCAAGAAGAATAGGAGATGAGTTCAGAGAATTGAGATCCCTTTGGTACTTTTAAGGACTTTGGCTTTTACTTGAGCCAGATGAGAAGACCGTGAGGATTTGAGCAGAGGTATGAATGACCTGGCTTCCATTTTAACTTAAATAGTGTTTTGAGAATAACCTGATGGAAGGATGAAAGCAGGAGGACCAGTTAAGAAGCTACTATAATAATTTGTGGGAGATAATGGGTATTGGGCCCAGGTGGCAAGTGGGTGCAGTGGCAAGTGGTTAGATTCTGGAAGTTGTAGGAACATGGAAAAGATTGATTTTAAAGACTGAACTATAAATTTTAAGATGGGTAAGAGAAAGTGAAGGCAAGAGTATGGTGAGAAGTAGTAATAAATTCCTACGATAAAGAGATTGAAGGTGCAAGTATTTTTAGAGTTTGAGCATTTAAATAACTGAACTAAACTAATGATTTGTGAGTTGTATAATAAAAACTGAAATTAGTCGCATTTATTGATAACAGTAGAATCTATCATGAAACCATAATTGTGAGTTACTGAAATAGGGGGGAAATTGAGACCATTGGAGTACACAAAGTCTAGAAATTTAGATGCCAATATGCTGGAGAAATCAGCATATTTAACTCATATATTTAAATGAGTTATCACTCATATATTTAAATGAGTTATCACTCATATATTTAAATGAGTTATCACTCATATATTTAAATGAGTTATAAAAATCACCAAGAATTACAACCGGGGTAACACTGGAAAAATGACAATAATCTAGTTGCTAAGACATTCAAGGAACAATGACCAGGGTATGGCAGATGACTGTTACAATGAAAGGTAGCAGTCGGTATGACCTGATGTACTGTCATAGCATTCTTACTTGCATATAACAGAATTCACTCTCTAGCTAGTTTAAGTAGACAACAGTGATTTTTAACAGTAATTAAGAAATTCTTACCCAAAACAATCTGTAGCCTAACCTTTCAGGAAAAAATTTTAGAACTTCACTGCAAAGCTGGTAAACAGATTTTTTCTCCTTTTCTGTGCAAAATCATGATTCCACCTCCCATTGAGCAAACTAGATACCTTCACCAACTTATTTATATGGCTTATAACTTATTTATACCACTCATTTCTTGCATGTGTGTAATTAATAGAACCTCTGTGGCACCAAACACTGAGAATTGTAGTTTTTTGCACTCTATGTTGAGAAGGTGGGATTAACATTGTGAGAAATTTGCCAAATGTAAAGAGTGTGATTGAAAGATTTAGATAATCTCCAATAACAGATGTTCTTTATAGCTTCAATATAATACTCATATTGTGTTTCTTGCCTAGAGGGTACAGATTATATCTTATACAATTTTGTATCCTACCTACTCCCATGCAATATTAGAAGCTCAAATAGTTATTAAATTACTGTATAGATGAAGACATCTCTAATTTACAGAGAAACCAGTTTTCTTGTATTATGTCTTATTTCTTTGTAAGTATATCATCTACCTAAAACATACATACATATATATATATATATATATATATATATAAACTGTGTTAATTAGCTTAAGCTTTTAGGAAATAATGCCAATTAACCATGGCTGCAGATTTAGCTTTGATATAGGCCAGAATGTACACTGGGAAATTTACCTAATTTATCATTTTTTTCTATTCATTCAATAAATATTTTTACATATGCATAAATGCCAGGAACTGAGCCAATACTCAAATACAGAAAAGATCAAGACAGACATGGTGCCTATCCTCATGGAACTTATATTTCAATGAGGAAATAGAATGAAATTTAGTAAAACTATTTTTAAGAAATTACACACATTATATGAAGAAATGAAGCAAGAGAATGAAATAGAGAGTTATGAAGACTTGGAAGAGAGAGACCTACAAATGCTTTACCTAGAGTAGTGGGCAAATGCTTTATTGAGAGGGGGATATTTAAACTGAGACTTAAAGGTGAGAAAGAGCTGACCAACTAAGGAGCCAAAGGACAGTATTTCAGGCAGAGGGTACAGCATGTGCAAAGGCTTGGAAGACTGAGGAACTGAAAGTAGGCTGGCATGGTTAGAGCAGAGTTTGCCAGAGAAAGACTAACAGCAGATAAAGTTGAAGAAATAGGCAAATCTCTATAACCTATGTGAAACAGCTTGGATTTAACCAATGCACACATGTATCTATAGAAATCAAGAGAGTAGAATACCATGAATATAATCAGAGATTGGTAAATAAAAGAAAAGCTCTTTGAAAATATTAATTGTATCATCTTCATATTGAAGAACTTTTAATATTACTTTGATGCTTACATATGACTCTGGCCGACTGATCTATATACCTTTAAGATCTCAGATATGTCTGGGGTTTTTTCTGTTAATAACAGGCAAAATTTTCTGACACATTGAACCATAATTAGTGACAGTGAATATGGCAAAATTAACCCATAAAGAACTAAGAAATGTGATACTAATATGTGACACTGAAATTAACAGTAGCATTGTTAAAAACAAAAATTTTCTTTACAGTATAAGCTTTAGGAAAAATCTTGAAAGAAAATAGTTTTTCTTTACTTCTTTCCACCTCAGTATCTTATATCTGCTTTTTACTTTATTGTTTCAGTAACTCCTGCTTATTTTGCCTAGACATCATTTGTTAGCCTATGCTTTTCACTAGCCTTCTGAAAATCTCTCCTCCTTACTAGTCATATATTATTCTTCAGTAGTAAAATTTTAATAACTGATAACAGTTTTTTATTTTCTTTTCATATATCTTTGCTTTTAGTTGCAGAACTGACTTATAAAATAAAATGAAGGTGAAACTCCAATTCACAGAACATTTAAAAGCAAAATTTATCTGGGAAGAGTTAGAGCATAGAGTCTGGAACCAGAATGAAACATTGTTCACTGGACTTTCCCCTAGTCTCTATCATGGTACCAGACACTGACTGGTGAATGTAGGTTCCAGAGTAGACAGTTTAAAAATTATGTCCTTTAACCTCTTTTCTCAAAATGATTATTGCTGGTCTCAGTTACTATATTCCAGTTGGCTGTATATATTTTTCTATTATGTAATCTAAGAATTTAATTGTGAATAAAATCATTAGTGTTACCACTATAATTGCTATAACAACCTATGATTATAACTATAATCACATTTAAAGCAACATGGTGATTATACTCATTTCCTTCAATTTAAAAAATTTAAATGATCAGATATAAGTGAAATTAATTTTGACTTTCAGTTCTATTCTCTAACAAAATCATCATGCTTTGTTCAATGTTCTTCAGTCATTGTCCTATTGGAACATATTATGGTGTGTTCTAGTTCTCCTCAATTTAAACTGAAATTATTAAATCTTCTAAAAGAATGCATATAATTCACATTATATTTTAAATTCAGTAAATTGTTACTTGATAGAAATGCAATTTACTTTTAATATACTTTATGAACCCTGGTTTATGAACTCAGATTTGTGCTTCATTGATGCTATCTGTAGTATAATCTGAGGTTATCATTAGATACTATATAAATCTGAAATCTAAAATGGAAATCATCTGTATGTATTAGTGACTTGCATCCATAAGATAATTACATTTTCTGTTAAACCCAATAGCTGTTACTGGAGCATTTGGAGTGCCTTGTGTCACGACATGAAAGGTCACTAAGAATGACGGTGGTGAAGCGACAAGCCCAGTCCCCCTCGGGAGTGTCCAGCGAAGTTGAGGTTCTCAAGGCGCTGAAATCTTTATTTGAGCACCACAAGGCCTTGGATGAAAAGGTATAGTATTGTGAAAGGATTGTTACAATTTTATGTCAATTATACTTCAATAAAGCTGAATTTTTTTTTTAAAAAACTACTGGAAAAAAAGGTATAGTATTGACAAAAGATTTCAGGCTTAACTGTGCTTTTGTCATCAGCATCAAGCTCCTTGTCTTCATTCATGACTCTTACTGGCTGCTGAAGTCAGTCAGTTCAGAGGAACACGTCTGAACTACAGGAAAAATCACTAAAAAAAAAAAAAACGCACCCTGACTATTACATGTATACTGGTATTATTCATTATTCATTATTCATCATTCATTATATTATTCATAACCATTTTCTTTTTTTAATACATCTGAATCTATGGTTTATCAAGACTTCTATTACGGCACATGAGAGTCCTAGTCCAGATGGCCATTTGAAATTTAATATTGTCATTTAACCTTTCTGTTTCTCCCTCTCTCTCTCTCATTCCCTCCCCACCCCACAGTCTCTATCCTCCCTACCCCCTCTGAAGTGCGTGGCTATAGATGCCAACATAGGAGACTATTAACTGACAATAAAACATATCTTGAAGTGTAAATTGGAAATACTTTAACCTTTAGAGATTCATATTAGAATCATACAATTTTATTTTGGGGGTTTCTAATATCTTAGTTCTGAACACACATTTTTAAGAGTTTCTGCGGGTAACAGCATAAGGTATTAGTAGAAAAATCTGCTTTAGGTCTTTTTTAAAGTAACTGTAAGTTTCTCTTAGCTGTTACTCAAATAAGCTCTATGGACATTAATAAGCCAATATGATGATAATATTCTTTGGATATTAGTAAGGCTTATGACATCATTTCAATTCTGTAAAATTTCAAAGAATGAATTTTTTTAAATTAATGAGGCTTTAGGATTTTGTACAGTGGGAATTGGGGCACTTCATTGTAAAGTATCTGACAAGTTCTGAGCATTAAAATCCAAACTAAGGATTATTACTCAGTTATATATAGGTTTTGAGCATACAGACACTTTTTGCTCTATTTAATATTTATATACATATATATTTTTATCATCAGTCTTTCAGATGTTCTTAGAGCAGGGGATTTATGTGGAGTGTGTGCATAGCATATCTATAATTCTGTCTTCTAGATTATTAAGAAGAAATTGTATCTTATTTTTAATTTTAGTATGAGAGGCAACTAGTTTATGAATAATTTTGAGTAAAACAGAAATGGATATTATATAAAAATCCCTGATGAATATAATATCAACTAATATCAAATGTCAAATAATAATTTAATATATTTAATGTTTACTTTCATATTATATTTCATTTCTTATTACAAAACTGCATTATTAAGAATTTGCAAGACTTTACATTTATAGAATATCTATTATGTGTCAGACTCCTTGGCATATATTTAGCACACAAAGATAAATAAGACATTTTCTTTACAAATGAGGGGTTCATAGTTCTGGAGTTCACATGTCAATAAGAGGGAGTGGTAAGAAGAGATATATACGATGTGATATGGAGTCACAGGAAAAGTTGTGACTAATTTTTCCTGAAGAAGTGATGAGAAAGTCAAGAATGTCTTCACAGAGGGGGTGAAATTTGGTCTGGGTATTAGACTGTGTAAGGATTTTTTAAGCAGACAAGTAAACATACTGTAAGCAATATGATCAATATGTGAACTAACCCAGAGCTTTGAAAAGAACATGGCCTGCTCAGAGAAAACTTAACAGTTTTGAGTGACTTGAATGAGGGACTTGAGAATGAGTGATTTGCGATGTTCCCTAGATGTGCTCCCACATCACTTAGGTGAGGGATGCTTTTATGAAAAAATGAATAGAAGGCAATAAACAGCACTTAGGACAAATAACGTAATGAGTGTGAGTACATTTAAGAAGAAAATGGTTGTAGTACAATTTAGGATCTAAAAGTAATTTAGTATATAGATGTTCAGTGAACTTAGCATGACTAAATGAAGTATTTCATACTGTGACCCTAGGAATTGTAATAGGGTTTAGTAACTCACCAAATGTGCCCTGGACATTGGTGAGTTCGGGGCAACAGAACTGATTATCGACTAAGTAATACCTAACAGCCTGAAGGAAAAATATTATGATCTTGGGCTTTGGAGTTAGACAGACTTGGACAAGTACCTTAATTTCTCTTAGTCTGTTTTCTCTTCTTTTGAATGAAGAGAATAATAATACCTACCTAATAGCATTGTCTGACATGCAAAGCTCGTAGCCAGTACTTAGCATATGGCAAATGCTCAGTAAATGTTAATGAATGTTATTGTTAATGATAAATTTCAGCATTTGACAAAAATTTCAAACTAAGTGAAGATATTGGTATCACAGTTGATTCACATGCTTATTTAAATTAACATTCATTTAGTTCTTAAGGGGTTAATATGTGCCTCAGCACCTTCATAAACAATTCCCCTAAGAATAGCTCACAGCTTCTTGTGTAGATCAGGAGAGGTAAGGAGACAGACATATGAACAAGTAATTACAATATTCTATTTTAAGTGCTATGGATATTACGTTAAAACATATGTGGAGGGCTTCCCTGGTGGCGCAGTGGTTGAGAGTCCGCCTGCCGATGCAGGGGACGCGGGTTCGTGCCCCGTTCCGGGAGGATCCCATATGCTGCGGAGTGGCTGGGCCCGTGAGCCATGGCCGCTGGGCCTGCGCGTCCGGAGCCTGTGCTCCGCAACGGGAGAGGCCACAACAGTGAGAGGTCCGCGTACCGCAAAAAAAAAAAAAAAAAAAAAAAAAAATATATATATATATATATATAAAAAACATATGTGGAATATCAGAAGAAGATGCAATTAATCATATCGAGGGCAAGAAACTACCAACTTTACCACAGAAGGTTTAGAACACAGGAAGAGATAAATGAAATACAAAAGATTGAGCATAGCTGTGGACAGTTACAATGATTGGCAGTCTTCATTATTGATGTCCTTATTTACATATCCACTGAGTTGTAGGGTAGAATTTACACAATTATCTAAGACCAGCAGTGATTTTGACATAAGTCTCCAACATGTTTATCAATTCTGTGGGCTGGAGGAAATGAGAAGTATACATGTGTTTTTCAATCACTCAGATATCACTGAGTATTTTTTAAAAAGATATACTGGGTATGCATGGGAAATGTAACCAAAACACATGTTACATATACTCCACATATATTCCTGTGATCTAATATCACAGTGCCCAAACTGGATTTAAATGTCTGGTCTAAGATTCCCTCACGATGCTTTCTGTTGCAGGATTGATAATTCCAAAATAAACCCCTGCCATACCTTAATTTAAATTTGAAATGTATGCTTTTCCACCCAAGTCCTTCTTTATCCTGCAACATACTCGTCATTCTTAGGGACTTATTTTAATCCTCAGGGATAACATTTCTCTTGAAACATCTTTTTTTGAGGAAAATTTTTTTCTCTTTATTTTTTCATACCACTATGAAGAAAATAAGTGTAACAGATGAAATTAGAAATCAAAAATTCTAGATGTACATAAATATATTTAGGAGGTTATACTATAGCTCTATAAATAAGCAATCAATATATCTTAAAGACTATGTGGACAATAGATTAATTGAATGTAATTAAATAGCAAAAAACTAGAAAAAGTAAAGTATATAGCCAAGACCATCAACTGTGTACTTATATTTAGGAAAAAATTAAAACTATAGTTTTTTTCTTGTCTAGATAACTTCAAAAGAACACCAAATTCAACAAGAAAAATAAGGATATTATGGCATTCTGCTAGTGCAGCTAGCAAAAAGCTGCAAGCCTTGTCAGAAATACTATTTTTTCTTATTACCAGTGGAGTTCCAGTTATATAGACAAGATAAAACGTTAGATTCCTTTATACTCTAGAAAGGTTACTCCTTTGGATCCTCCCTTTGTTTTTTCTTTACCAAGTTTAGCAGAGATTAGTGCAAGAGGAAGCAAATATGTTTCATTCATTTGAGTCTTACCCAAGAAATAAATACAGAGAGAATACTTCATTCTCATATAAATGTGAATAAAGCATTCATATCATAAATGTATTAATATTTGTAACATCAATTTTTACATTTATAACATGAATTCAAAATATATTCAGCAATTGTTTTTATTTTCTTGTGAAAAGAGTTTTAGGTTCATTACTTTGTATATAATATAATTTCAAGTTGCAAATGCTGTTATAAATGTATTGAGGGGTGATTTTTCCTATTGTTTGAAAAGCTTGATAATTTTTACTGCTCGAAGGCTCAATATAATAAGAATATACATGCTTAACTTGTGGTAAATTTGAAACAGTTTGGAACAGTTTCTGTGATTTTCAGTTTAACAAAGAAAGGAAGACATTTAACCCGCAGTATAGCCTGGTTTCAACTGCTCCTTATGTGGCTTGCATGACTCTTTTAGGAACATCCCAATGCATCAGTATGTCTTTAAATATAGTGCCTTAACCTCTGTATTGCAGTCTAAATGTGATCTGATTATGTTGCATACGTTGAGATTAATTTATATTTAGACTGTTTCATATTGCTGTTCTCATCAACTAGGATTCTTAGATTTTTATCAGAATACCCATATTTTATACCTGCTATTTTAGGAAGTGGACATAAAACTTTACAATCATCCCTATTAAATAACAAGGACATCTACTAAGATATTTGTTGATATCTGTATTCTACATATCAGCAGTCCTCCTCATTTTCATGCCTTTGGGATGTTTGCTTTGTTTGCATCTATCCAAGCACTCATGAAAAAAGTATTTCCCAAGTCAAATCATTAAAGATTTCCTTCTAAGAAGCTCTTGTTCAGTTATGAATCAGCATTAGTTTTATGCATTTTTATGAACAATTGGATATTTGTCTAACAACACTGGTACCTGGCAGCCCATCTGGCATACTTAAATATCATGAAGGATCCTCTGTGATTATCTTTGATATGAAATGTCCATTTATATATGTATTACTAATTTTCAGAGAATTTGAACCTAAGTAAAATTAATATTAAAATTCCAGTCAGGCATTAATTCTTTCTTATTCAAGATGTATTTCAGGAGTTAAGTGCACCCAGTCACCTGAATATATTTCAGTCATCATTATACATTACTAAAATAATTGAGATTTTTAAAACTTTCTAATTAGATTCTAGATTCATAGGATATCACTTGTTTTTTGTTTGTTTGCTAACTAGAAAATAATTTTGTAACTTCAACTTTAAAATTACTGTGTATCTAGGTTTTTAGATATTTTGTGTATTTAACTTATATTCCCAGTTAAATCTTGCTAAAAAAAGAAAAAGACCATTAATTAAAATATACCATTAATAAATTACTAAAATGAATGTTCATTTAAATAATTTATTTCTATAATTAAAATGCACACTGTTATATTCCCATGGTAAATCAATGTTAATTCATAAATAATCTAAAACTCACCATGAATTCCATATTGAATTGAAGCTATAAACTTTGGTGTTTTTTTTTTAAGGAAAATTAAATTGCTGTAGTCATTTATTTTAGTTTAACCAAATTTCTTTCTCTGAACTTTTCTACTTTTGACAAATTTAATATGGAGCATATCTATAGATCTGAACATATAATAACTAAAACAATCTTAGAAGTTCTAAGAAAGCAAGGATCAAAGAAACACTTCACTGAGTTTCATTTGTGTATGAAACATTTGGAAATCATTACTTTCAAACTAAATGTGCAGTCTTTGGTTCTATAAAATATAATGGTTTAACCTTTGGTATCTGAAAAGTAGTTAGGAATTCCAGAGTAGATATATACTTTCCAATCCCTCAATAACAATGTAGACCTCAAACTAATACAAAATTAATTTCATGAGCAATGGACAACATTTTTCAGCTTCTAAGAATCCTTTGCTTTTAGACAAATTATTTTGTACTAAATGTCAAAGGAAAACACAGTTATTATTTTAAAGAAGTAGAAAGATTTTGCCTATATCTTATGCTTAATCATTGACTGTTTTTCAGATGAATTCATAATAAACTTTTGAACTTTGCCTCCACTTACTATGAATCAGAATTCAGAACAAGAGGGGTTGCTCTTCAACCCCATTGTAAACTCTGTCACGAAACACTAGAAGGACTTGCTTACAAGAAAATCCCTTAATACAGTCATACTATGAGGTGACAATGTAGTCATAGTATTCCTGAGCACTTAAGGCTATATATACTTTAATACTTTTTCAAATGTGACTGTCTCTGATAATGTTAATGGATTCAGCACAGTTTAATATGTATGGGATGTACATTACTGCACATATTTTGGTTTTTCTTCTAGGTAAGGGAGCGACTGAGGGTTTCTTTAGAAAGAGTCTCTGCACTGGAAGAAGAACTAGCTGCTGCTAATCAGGAGGTAACATACCAAACTTTCTCCTCTTTTGAGGTGCAATATCGCTAACCTTATATCCCTTGTGTTTCACGTCACTTTTATTAAAACTGTCACAAAAAATAAATTACATTTGGTATATGCCACTGAACAAGACCTGTTAAAACTAGTTGCCAGAGTCATGCTTTCTGATTTCTGGTGATTCAGATCTGTCACTAAGAGATGAAAGGAGAATTATCATGAGCTAGTGATATGAGAGCTAGTGAGGTGGGGATTTAGAAAGACTGCAGTCAGAACGCCGGGCCTTTTGAGAAGTAAAACACAGCTCCAAAACTGGAAAACATGTCAAATATCTGTTAAATTTAGAAAATGTTACAAATGAAGCATTGTTCCCATGTTTAGTGGCATCATTGAATCCACTCTTTTGCTCTCATTCATAACTCTGAGAAAGTATTTTATAATCATCCATGGGATTTAAAGAGTTGTTTTTTCCTTAGAATATTTTACTTCTTTGGTTATTTGTCTACAAATGAACTTGGGTCATTAGATAAGATATAGATAGGTGAATAGGTGATAGATAAATAGATCTCAAATTAAATGTATATAGGGCACTAAAATAGCCCCATCTCTCTCTCTCTGTCTCTCTGCCTCTGTCTCTCCCTCTCTCAGATAATTTACAAGGCTACCTTTTTCAGGAGTTTATTCCAGGAATGCAAATGGAGGTATTATTGTTACTAAAACTATTTAGTAATAACTTCCTACTTTTAAATAATTAAGGAAGTGGGAGGCCAGTGTCATTAATTATAAGTCTTACCAAGAGATTCTTAACAAAGTAATATTTACATTTACATTTCACACATAAACAAATACACATTTTCAACCATGCTAAAAATCTTGTTGTTACAAACTCCCTAGTTTTTTAAAATAAGCTAGGCCAATTAAATGAGCTTCTATAGGCTTTTGTTTGTCCTAGGTTCAACAATTTAAACTTCAGCAATGAATTTCCCATTCTCACAGATGGTTTTGGAGTTATCACCCTTTAACACTTTTCTTTATATAATCTCTCCCATGAAGACTTCACCCATTTCTCATCCATCCAAGGTTTCAATGATGACTCTGGTGAAAAAGAAACCAAATCTATAGCTCAAAGTCCATGCTCTTTTCTGAGCTCCACAAAAGATTGTAAACATTGGTTTGGCATCTCCACAGGACTTTGCTTTGCTAATGTTTGTATAAATTGTTCTCTGACACACGTGTTCAGCAGGGGTTAATCAAGGATTAAAAACCAGCTTAGGGTTTGATAATGAAGACATGCACTAAAGGGACTGTAACCACTTATAGGGACCAATTTTTCTAGTTTACACAAAGGCACCATATGTGCTAATGGGCCTGGATCTCCACTTAATTTTTCCTTGTGTCCCCTTAGGTTCTCTATGGTACATTAATGCAGTGAAATAATCAGTCTTCTTAAAAAGAATATGAGATAACTATATGTTCTGTTCTGAAAAGATCCAAAATGTTCTACTATACACAAAGGAAGAAGCTGCAGAGAATGCTCCCAATTTTGCACAATTACAAGTAATAATAATACATTATTATAGGACTAGGAAAAATAAATTTTGGATATAAATACCAAACTGTTATTATTAGTTGTCTTTGGTATTTGCAAATATGTACTATATATTTCTGTAGCGTTTGATTTTTTAATAAATTTTCATTATGCTTATAAAGAAATGAAATAATAAAGATATTTTAGAGTCAGATGCCATTTTCCATATTAGATTATTCTATTGATAAATTAATAATAACGATAGCTAATATTTACCAAGTGCTTTAAATCTCTTGGCTCTAGTCTAAGTGCACATATATCAGCAAAATGATACTGGAAGTTAGGTACTACTATTGTTTTACAAGTGAGCCCAGAGAGGTTATTTCTCTTAATGTACCACTGTTCTCTCCTACTTGAAAATGTGGTTATCTTTGAATTTATCTTAGCTCTATGTATTCAGGTGATTCCAATCCATGCATTTAACTATGTCCACAGTCTACCCTACATCCATTTACTCTCAGCTTTTTCTATATACATTAAAACTACTGTAGTTCAGATCTTCATTATTCTCAACTGGGATATTACAGTATGTTTTCTGCTATATAATTCTTCAGGGTTAAAACAACTAAGCAAAGCTCCAATCATATTGATTATTTTTCATAATATTTTCACACATGTAATATAATGTAACATATGCCATATTAATATACTACTAACATAATAATATAATTTACGTATTTATATATGTTAAAATATAATGGTATCTACTACTAGACCTGTAATATACTATTGAGCACCTCTTCAGTGGTCCTAACCTAAAAATCACCCTTAATTCCTATTACCCCTACTACTCTGAGTCATTCTAAGTTCTTGTTAAGTTATAGTATTCACTGTTTTTGAAAGCAGCCAACATTCTTCCTGACTCTAAATCTTATTTATGCTAATGTCTCTCTTGGAATGTCTCCACAACCCCAGTTCACCCACTGAAATCATACTTTCCCATTTAAACTCAAGTTCAGACATCACCTTTTCAATGAAATCTTTTATGATTTCTTGCCAACAGTCATTGCTTTTTAGTTTAAATTGCTTAATCTCATTGCTTCAGCATTTATTATGACTGTTCAACAAGTATTAGAGTTAATTATATACCTGTCTAAGCCTAGTTCCCTGAGAAAGAGGGCTATGTATTGCTCATTTGTGCTTATTTCACTCGGTACAGTGATATAAACCTTGTGATCAATATATATTTGTCAGATTGCATTGTATAGAGTTCATTCTACCTGGTGTTTTCACATTATTCCTTGGCTATCCCCTTAATAGATAGTTTGAACAACCTGAGGCATGCTCAATAAACAGCAATACACTGATCATATTATTAAATTAAGTTGTTTGTTATTTCAAAATATAATTATCGAGCAACTACTATGTGCAGAAAATTCTGTGAGTTCCTGACAGGAAGAAATAGAAAAAAATAAAATAATTAATAAAGCATTATGCAAATGTTTATATAATTTGCACTCCAGTGATGGAGACAAACATATAAACATATAAGTAAGATGTAATTTAGTACAGAACTAAATTAACATAAAATAGAGACCCAAACAAAGTGCAAAAGAGCAGAGAGAAAGGTATTCATTCTAAACCAAAGTATCAAAGAAGGCTTCACCCTTGAAGGAAAACAATGATTTGGCTTCAAAACTGTGGAGAAACATTTCAAGCTGAGCAAACAGTATGATTAAGGGAACCTAAAATTGCCTGTTTTAGGGATAATGGATGATATTGTATTGGTAAGAATTAGGGTATGAAAAGATATAGGAGTGTAGAGAGTTGATAGGATGCAGATCCTAGAGAACTCTGAATGCAAAGCTCAGAATTTGGAATTTATACTTTATGAAATGAGAAAGCTCTGAAGGTGTAGTTTTGTTTTTGTTTTGTAGTGTTTTGTTTTTTGGTTTTGTTTTTGGTTTTGGTTTTGGTAAAGTGAAATCCACTGAAAGTGTGTTCTTTTTTTTTTCTTTTTGTGAGCTGTGGGGTTGGGTGGAGTAGAGCTGGTAAGTTGGCAATCTGATATGGCTAGCTGACATAGTCATCTGATATGTGATTTTGATAATGATGCATCAATTAAACATTCATTGAGCATTTTCTGTTTGCCAGTCATTGCATTAAGTACTGGGTATAAATATATTGATAAACTAAGATATTGATAAAGCAACAATTCTCTCAAGTCTGTTATGGAAGATAAACATGGTAAAAAGTAACTATAATAAGGAGTTATTATTTAAAGGATACAGAATTTCAGTTTGGGAAGATGTGAAAATTTCTGAAGTTGAATGGCAGTGATGGTTGCATAACAATGTGAATGTACTTATTGCCTCTTAGCTGTACACTTAAAATGGTTAAAATGGTAAATTTTATATTATATACCTTTTATCACAATAAAAAGTAATTACAATACAATAAGACTAAAGTGAAAATGAAAGTACAAGCTTTAGTAGTATTACAAAGGAGAGTAATTAATTGTATGGGCATGAATGAGGAAAAGCAGATGGTGTTACAAAAATCTTCCTAGAAAATTCCTGTAATTTGCAAGAACATGGATGAGGATGAACTTTGAGGGCATTAGACTAAGTGAAATAAGTTAGACAAAGAAAGACAAATACTGTATGATCTTATTTATATACAGATTCTAAAAATATCAAACACAAAGAAACAGAGTAGATTGGTTGCCAGAGGCTGGGGTGTGGGGGAAATAGGGAGATGTTTGTCAGAGGATATAAACTTTCTGTTATAAAATGAATAAAATTAGGGGATCTGATGTACAGTATGTGCACTATAGTTAACAACACTGTATAGTATACTTGAAATTTACTAAGACAGTAGGTCATAAATGTTCTCACCACACACACACACACAAATAGTAACCATGGGGATGGGGATGAATTGGGAGATTGGGATTGACATATATACACTAATATGTATAAAATAGATAACTAATAAGAACCTGCTGTATAAAAAAATTAAATTAAATTAAAAAAAAAACTAATGGTAACTATGTGAGGTAATAGGTATGTTAGTTAACCTTATAGTGGTAATCATTTCATAATATATACATAAATCAAATATTCACATTGTATACCTTAAACTTACACATGTTATTTGTCAATTATATCTCAATAAAGCTGGAAAAAAGTTTTTAAATCTTCCTAGAGCAAAAAATTTACCTAGAATTTGAAGGGTGACTACAAAGAGCTTGTCAGCTGGAGGTGGAGGAAGAAAAGGGAAGCAGGCAGTAGTAGAGATGGGGATGAGGCTGCAGAGAAAGGCAAATCTGAGTTAAGGATGCCTAGAGCCTGGGCTTCGTCCTGTAGACAATGATGGGTCAGTGAAGGGTTTTTAAAAGGGAAGAAATATAACCAGATTTTTAAGTTTGCAGACCAGTGTATAAAATTTAAAGATGAAAAAATATATATCCTAATCAAGGTACTGTGTTTATAGTTCAGATTTGTAAAAATCACTACTGTTTCTTGAAAGAAAGGGCTAGTGTTGCAAAATATAGAACTTGCACAGAGAACTTGAACTTGAACAGTCTGGCATTTCTTATGTTCTTTTAGTAGTGGGAAATATAGATATAAATGAAAGAATCAAAACAATATTGTAAATAAATATATATACATAATGAAAATTTGCTGTCATTTTATGCCTCTTTGAATAGCCCTGCAAGGGCAGATTGTATTGTTAACACTGAATACATTTTCCATTGTCCTAAAAAAGTGAGTCCAGATTATTTAGGCAGAGAAAATACAATCAAGTCTTTATTTCTCGCAGAATATTTTTGTTACTGCTTAAAATTAGAAAACTACAAAAAATGTACAGAAAAAGGAAATAAAGAGGAATAAATAGATTACCTTCTAACAATGTGTTCTCCTTTAGCAGAAGCCCATATGCTTTTTTAATTATTTAATTAAACCAGACAAAATGAATTATTCAGAAGCTACAATAAATATTCAATTGACAGACTAATTTTCAGTGAATACACAGCTGTACATATTTTAAAAGCTTTTCTGCATGATTGTATTATATATAAAAAAGAACTGGCACATTTAATTGTAGACTGAACTATATTTTTATGTTGCTTTCATTCTTTGTTTTTTTTAATTCCAACCACTGAATTTACCAACTTTCAATTTGAATTTTCTTAAGGAAATTAGCATTTCATGTTACCTCATCTACAACCAGCCTTATTCCTGAAGTCTAATTTCCTAAGGAAAAATTAAAGAACTTTATGGGCAAACCAGGTATCATTCATATTCAGAAGAATATTGGATCAAGATGGTGAGGGGAGCTAGAGGCAGCAGATTCACATTTTGGGGGTTTATAGGACCACGGAATACAGCCATTGTTTTAAATACATTATGCATTTAATCATCACAACAGTCTTTTGAGTTGAGTTAAGAACCAGTACTCTGTTGAATCCATGGAAATGAATGGAAATATGGAAAAGGTAAATAGATACAGGCAAAGGTGGAACCTACCCCCAAAAGCAAATAAAAGGCAGGGAAGGAGCAACGAGAGATGTTATGTGAGACTCAAGTGAGTCAAGAATCCCTGAAGCAAAGAAATGATAGAAAGAGGGAGAGAGAGAGAGAGAGAGAGAGAGGGAGGGAGAGAAAGAGTTTTAAGTGTAGGGATTGGATGTGGTCGACAGTATTAAATGTCGCATGAAGGCATGTAGGAATATGTCTACTATGAGGTGATTAGATTTACAATTAGGTCACTGAAAATGTTTGCAAAGACAGTTTTAGTAAACTATAGTGGAAGGAGAATAGCTGTGATGAAAAGAATTTGAGTCAATTAGAAGTCTAAAAATGGGAGACAGTGAGGAATACTCATTTGAGAAGTTTGGCAATGAAGGAGAGAGGAGGCTAAAAGCTAAATAATTAGGCAATATTGAAAGACGGCCTGTTGAAAATGCTTACAGCCAATGCAAAGGAAGAAGAGACAAAGGAGAAGGGAGAAGGGATTATTGATGGACAACACGGAAGAGGATAAGCGTGATTTGGAGATCAATGGCAAGTAGTGGAACTCCTTCCTCTGAGAAATGCAGGAAGGAGAACAGAATGTGTAGTAGAGAGATGAATGAAGATTTTGATTTGGAGAGGAAAGAAGACATAGCAATTTTATCAGAGAGGCTTGCCAAGGAAATGGGTTATCTGCTAAGGGAAGTGGAAACAGTTACTTTAATGAGTTTAAGGAGACTAAGAATACGACAATGTAGAATATGGCAAAGAGTCAATAAGACTAAGCAAGGATATTTTAGGGTGGGATGGTAGACCCAGAGGAAGTTCTCATTACATTACCCTGGCAAATTAAATAAAGCCAGTTTCCACAGAACTTATGAACTGAAGCAACATGGATTCACCATGGTATTTCCTTATCTAATCTATGAAGTTCTGTTATTCATCATAATTTGAAAGGAAGAGATACAAATATGAAACTAACGTTGTCTCAGATGACTTTGGTCCAGAGGTAAAATGTTTCCCTAAACTTGACAGGGGTAAAAATCAGGAAGCTTCTGAAATCCATGAGCAACTCTATATTTAAATAGTTAGAAAGATATTTGATAAAGATGATCCAGAAAAACATGTGGAAAGTGGAAAAGTTGTTGAGCAGTAATTATTAGAAAAATTTGCCTTGGGGGAGCTGATAGCAATACTCACCTAAATTCATAGGATCACTTATTTGCAGAATTAATGAAATGACCAAGTAATTTTTTTCTTCAAATTAAAACTGCCATATCTGTCAGTGGAAAATTCCAGATGTAGAAAAAGACACCACTGAAAAAATTCTTAAGTTAAATTATTTCAGAACCCTAAAATTGATAATTATTTATCTTGATAGACCCTTTGCCATTTACTCATTTTTTTGGTTCTCTTAATTCTGTTTCTTTACTGTTCTATGAGATAAAAGCAGATTTAATACTTTATGTCTCTCACTGCCTTTAAAAAATGATTAATCTTACAACAGCTTTCTAATTTCCTGCATGTTTATGTATACCACACATCCTAATTCAGCTGATTAATTTAGTTTCATCATTAGTAACTGTATGAAACTGTTTTCATTATTAGTAAATTCCATGACCAACTGTGAATTAACATTCTAACAGAAAGTCAAATATAAGTTTTGTGCTTTATTAACATTGAAGCAAGTCACCATGGCTCAATTTAACAAAAAATAGTATTTTTTTAAATGACAACAGTGTTTGCAAAAGGTAAGGGCATCCTTGCAGCTCCAAACTTACATCCCTTGAAGACAATGAAAAATTCTTTACCAGTCTCCAATAAAGCCAAATGTTACGAGTCTCCAATAAAGTTATGAGTTAGGAGTCTCCAAAATGTTACGAGTCTCCAATAAAGCCACTTATTGGGAACCTACTCTTCCTGTTGGAGTTGTATCATTTTGGGTTAGAAAATTGTATAGTTCTTAATTGATTTTGTTTAATGGAAGAGTTTAATCATAGTTGAATGATGTCCTTTTTTGCTTTATATTGATAAACTCGAAGTTTCAACATTGTCAAACCCATAGTTATTTACAAAGGCCTAAGGTTCCTCATTATACCTCTAGATGTTTCTTTACTATACTGCATTATAAAAATAAGTGTTGAAACTGTAAATTACCCAAATTATTATCATCAATAGAAAAATGTCTTCTTTGCTGTTAATAATTGTACTATTCCAGTACAAAGAATCTTTCCCAAATTGAAAGAAATCAAGACATCTTATGACAATGTATGTTAAAACCCAACAGTGAAAAGAGAGCTAAAGCAATTGCTGTTTGCTACTTCCACTGTTTTTACTATTTCCAAGACCTCTATGAAGCAATTGTTTAAAATATAGTTTAAAATTGTCTCCTGTTGTTTATGAGACTTTTGAAGTCTGTTTGTAAGTCTTTTCAAACTCTCCTGTTTTGGTTAGAATCTTTTCTTTAACGAAAGTATAAGGTTTGTTTTTCTTGTGATGGCAGACTTGGTTGTTTTATCTTTGCACATGGAGATCATGAACTGTTTTTTTCTCTTTTTATTAATAGCAAGATCATGCTTGATATTAATACTTTGATCATAAGCATCACAATTATTTTACACATGTGTTTATTAGAGTAGTCTTATTAATTTTAAAGCTAAATATTTGAGAGATTACTTATCTTTTTAAAAATGTAAGTAGAGTACTGAAATTTAGTGAGATACAAGGTACAAAGTAAAAATAAAAAAGAATAATAAATTCAAGTCAAAAGATTTCAGTTTGAGTTGACTCCTATATCTATCACCTACTGATTCTATAATCCCTGGCAATTTATTTAACCTCTCTGCACCTCAGCTTTTTCATCTGTGAAATGGAATATAAATAAATTTTGGACTAGCCTATCTTTCAAAGAAGTCATGATGTTTAGATAAAATAATATACAAGGAAACACTGTGTAAACTTGAAGTACTAAAGTTGTATTGCTATTATTACGTTCAAAAGGTGAATATCAGGTAGTTATTAGTTAAGTAGATGAAAACTCTCTTCTGTTGACAATTCGAACATGCTGATAAAATAACAGTACTTTATTTTATACTCAGAACAAAATCTCCTTTTATTAAAGGAACAAAAACCTTATTATTCATAGGATGATTCTGTAGCACATGCACTTTATAAATGACTTTGCAATTCACTCCTTTATGCAGCTTGTAAAAATAATAGCATCTACAAATTTGAGGGAGACTATTGTGTGCCTGGCTAAGCACTGTACATATCCCCCAACACACACACACACACTTTTCAATTAATCATCACAATGAACATCTGAGAGAATTGTAATTATTACTAGCATTTTGAAACTGAGGCTTCAAAGAACTAGGTGAATTGTTTTGCATGTTATCACTAGTCAGTAGCAATCCAAGTCCAGGATATCAGACTCCAAATTTGAGTGTTTAACAGTAGGCACAAGGCTGCCTGGCCTTTCTCTTTAATAGCAAACTTTCTTTATATGTGGAAACTGTGTTTCCAAATCAACAGTTTAACTTTTACCAGTTATTTAAATTCATCATGACATCTTTATATTTGTTGTATTTCTGTGGATTACTTCAAGGATCATAGCTTCACTATATTGACAGAAAGATAAAATAGGGATTAATTAATGACACGCATTAAATCAATTAGTTAAATTAACCTGCATTTCAACTGCCATATATTGGGTTGAAATTAAACATTTAACTCTACAGAAAAGATACATTAAAACATCTAGATGCTATTTGCAGTTATTTGGATAAATTCAATTACTGGATTTTAAACTTTGCATCTAAATGTTTTCCCTTGGTGTACACTTCAGGGTGATGCTGCCTGAAGTCCTGAAATAAACAGCGTGATAGCATTGTATTAGTCCCTATACTTTCAGTGTAGAAAATGTGAGACCTCAAGTTCTACTAAACAGTATCAGAGTATTTCGGTAGCACTTCTCTGTTCCCATTTCATTTTGGCAGGGAAGAACAATGGATCTCAAATGTTGAGAAATTTGGAAGTTCCAAATAGGTGAGCTTTGGGGATGCTAAAAGGAAATGTATGGACAAAAAGAATGCACAAATTGCTTTAATCTTGTTTTGTGTATGTGAGTGTGTGTGTAATTAGTAACTTGACTGCTCATGATTTTACTTTTTAAAAAGTTGATAGCAGAAAACATCATAAATTTGATCAGCTTGTATTTACCATATACTATTTATTTGTCTTAGTCTTTTGGGCTGCTAAAACAAACTATTATAGACTGGGTGACTTAAACAACCAACATTTATTTGTCACGGTTCTGGAGGCTGGGTAGTCAAAGATCAAGGAACTGGCAAATTTGGTGTCTGATAAGAACTTGCTTCCTGGTTCATCGATGGTGCCTTCTTACTGTGTCCTCACATGGCAGAATGAATGAGAGAGACCTCTGGGATCTCTTTTATAAGGGCACTAAAACCCATTAAATATGGACTCCACCCTCATGACCTAGTCATCTCCCAGAGACCCCACCTCCTACAACTATCACATTGGGGGTTATGATTTAAGATATGAATTTGGCAGAGGGGGACATAAACATTCAATCCATAACACCATTACCAGCATTTAGCCAAACTGCGAAGCTCCAGGGCACAGTCATTCGCAAGACTGGCCTCACTTCTGATACCAACTGCAAGTTCATGGGGCTCCCAGATCCATTCTTAGTTTTGATAATTCACTAGAAAGACAGAACTCACTGAAAGCTATTGCATTTACAGTTATGGCTTATTACAGGGCAATGATACAGATCAAGATTAGCCAAGGAAAGAAACACACAGGGCAGAGTCTGGGAGGGTTCCAAATGCTAAATTTCCATTGTCCACAGGATGCGTTACCTTCCTTGAATTGATGTGAGATAATTCTCCAACCTGGGAAGTTCACTCAAGCTTTGACTGTCCAGAGTTTTTATTGAGTTTTATTTTATTCATTACATAAGCATAATTGATTGTTTGATTGTCCATGTGGTTGATCTCAGCCTCTAGATCGAGACGCAAAGACTCCTAAATCATATGGTTGGTCTTTCTGACATTACCAGTCCCAATTTAAGACTATTAAGTGTGACCAGGCCCATCCTAAGATCCACCGTAATTAGACCTCACCCTAAACGAAAACATTCATATCAGGTATGATGCAGATTACCTCCAAAAGCTGAAGGCAAAGGCCTGACCTCTCTTCAGGCAAAGCCAAATTCTTTACTACACAGCTAGAGATCATCTTAACTGGCTATCCTAACTGAAGATTTTTTAATGAACACTTAGTGTTAATAATATCTCCTTATTTAATAACATGCTGATAAAGCCAATATGTTATTTTCCACTCAGAAAACACTGTAATTGGGAGATAAGGAGGAAGAAAACCTATAGGTGGAATCAGAATATGTGTTGAGGAAGTTTTAAAAGATCAATTAACAAGAGAGAAAGTGAGAAAGGGAGAGAGAGAGAGAGCGAGAAAGAGAGAGAGGGAGAGACGTGTGGAAGGGAGTGGGAGAAAGAAAAATATAGTTTTCTTAAGAGAAAATTGCAATACAGTTATAGTGTCAGAAATATTTGGGGGGCACCTACTGTTTTGAAGGCACTGGGCCGGGTCAAGCACTTAAGTGCTGTGTTTTCACAGGCTTCCAGGAAGTTTCAGTCATTTACCTCTCTTCACCTTCAGGTTTATGGATCCCCACATTATGAGATATTTGCTGTTATTAACAGAGAGAGTTTATTGAGATCCTGCTAACGTCTCATCACCTTATAGGCAGAATGTACTGTCACTATTTTAAAGATGCAGAAAACATGGTTCTAAAGCTTGAAGTAACTCACCTGAAATACACAGCTAGTAAATAATTGAGCAACTGCTCTTTTGTTGAGTCTATCCATTTCTTCAGATCCCTACTTTTAAAAACTCTTCACAAGGTATTGATTATTTCCCACTGATTCGCAGACGTATAGCTATTTTCTACCCAAGGAATTGGATGGATTTACACTCTCACTGATGTTTCTGTTGTATCAAGAACAAAAGGACAGGGAAGGAAAATAAGTTAATATTTCAATATTAGAAAAAGAGAAATCTACTGATATCCTTTTAAAAAAATTATTCTTTCCGATACACAGAAGCCTCTCGTAAAGAGGAGAAATAGAAAGGTTGTCCACCCTAGTGTACTAGTTCTCCATCCTGGCTGTACACCTGCCTCACCTGTAGAGCATCTGAAAAATACAAATGTATCCAGAAATTCTGATCCATTGTTAGCATGAGTCCTGGCCATCTGCACTTAAAAAAATTACATAGTATGATTCTGATTTGAGCCTATAGTTGAGAACTATAGTAGAGAAAAATCGTGGGCTTTGAAGCAGACAAACATAGGTTCGACTCAGTCTGCCATTTACAAGCTATGTGACTTTTACAAATAGTATCATTTTATGGAAAAGGAAAAAGGCACAGAGAAGGTAAATAACTTAAGTTCGTACTGTCAGAAAGTGGTAGAACCAGAATTCTACGTCATAGTTCATGATCTTAATCAGTACTCTGTAAAATCTACTGGACATGTACCAAGTACTTTTTGGGTCTTGAGGATATACCAGTAACCAAGTAAGAAGTAACTCCCTGCCCTCAAAGAGCTTATGTTAGAAATTTTTGATTTAAAATTAATTTTAGGTAGAGAAAAATTCTATAAAACAAATTACACAGAGCTATGGATAGAAAGCACTGCAAATATAATCCACACTTATTTTTAGGTTTTTTCTGTGTTCTCTCAGTTCTTACTTTTGTAATATTAACCAATGCCATCTAAAACATTCTTATTTAGACATGAGTTTAGCAAAGAGCATGTGAAAGAAACATATCCACTTCATCAGGTAATTGCATTTCAGGGATAATTTATTCTATGTTTCTACTTATTTAAGTGAAATTGGAAATAATGTATGAAAGTGAATATAGAGAATAAGTCTAAAAATCAGGAAGTAGAGTTATAATTCTGACTTTCACTGAGTCCATTTGAACAGTTTATAAAGAAAAAGATGGACATGGGCCACTATACCAGGGATCAGCAGACTTCTTTAAAGGGCCAGCTAGTAAATACTTTAGGCTCTGTGGGCTAGAAGCTCTGTACCACAACTACTCTACCATTATAGAGCAAAAGCAATCAGACAATTATGTAAATAAACGAGCTTGGCCCTGTTCCAGTAAAAACCTATTTATGAGCAATGGAAATTGAATTTCTTTTAACTTTTATGTATCACAAAGTATTATCCTCTTTTGAGTTTTTTTCAACCATTCAAAATGTGAAAACCTTTTTTATCTTGTGGGCCTGACAAAAATAGGCAGCCTGGAGGATGTAGTTGGCCACCCCTGCACTACATGATCACTTAGGTCATGTCCTAGAGGCTTACTCTGTCACAGCCTTCAGCAGCCTTTCACGGGGCTGCTGCCTCTACCTGCGATACAGCAATAGCAAGAAAAACTTCTCTGTACTTGAAGACTTCACATGCGTTGGTCCTCAAACTGAAGGGTGTATAATGGTCACCTGGAAGAATATTAAAATGCAGATTCCATTTTAATGAAATCTGCATTTTAAGGAAGCATCACGATGATGTTGAACTGCTAATAAGTATCTTGATCTAAATATAACATAAATATAGGACATAGAATCCGTAAACTGCAGATTACAACACAGTGAGATATGTATCACAATAGAAAGAAAGAGACAAAAATATGAAATATTCTATGAGAAGTGGATAGTAAGAAGCAGTTAGAAGTTAGTGTGGGCAAGTGGAGAGAAATTGGCAAGTACAAAACCATCATTCTATCTAGACTATTCAATTGGGTGCTGTGAATATATTCTGCCCTGGCTGATGACAAGAAAGGAAAGGAGTAAGCATACTCCAAACAGGAGCTGTAACCACCGCACCTGGGTATTTACTTTCCCCCTAAATGGTTCTGCTCTTCGCTAGCTCTGTGACTACAGGCAATTTCCTTATAACCTCTTTGCGTCAATTACCTCAACTCTAATAGAATTTACCTCATCAGGTTATTGTAAGGGTTAAATGAGTTAATACACTGTCGACTGAAAAAAATGCACAATGTGAGAGTTGTGAGTTAGGTTTTAGTTGAGGCAAAATGAGGACTATAGCCCAGGAGATGGCATTTCGATAGCTCTAAGAAACTGCTCCGAAGAGGTAGGCGGGAAGGTCAATATATATGTGATTTTGGTGAAGGGGGAGTACCTGCAATCAAGTACATATTTTTTACAGAAGTTTTCTGCTAGTTTCATGAAGGTTACTGCTAGTCACGAGGAGTAGATATCACCATGAAGGATTTTAGTGCTTTTCTAAATATGAGGAGGTACAAGAATTGGGCTCATAAAATCTTCTCCTGAAAATATCTAACGATCTGAAGACCTGTTCTGCCAGTTTTTCCCAGAGCACAGAGTGCCTCATTCTTGATCTCCACCCTGAACTCCTTTCACAGGGTGTTGAAGGTCAGCAGCTGCAGTGGTTCATAATTTAATCTTCGTAGAGGTAGATGGCAAGTGTCAATGGCAAGTGTCAATTTGTCGGTGACACATGTAGAGTGCTTAAAAGTACTTGGCACGAAGTATCTTTCAGTAAATATTATTGTTATTGATGTTGACGTTGATCTTTTTAGCCATGATACTGTTCGACTCCTTTTTAATAAGATGATTGAACTGAGATCTGGAGAGGTGGAGTGTGTGTCCACCGTGGGACTGACCAGGTGACAATTTACTGGGGATGAGAAGAGGCTTACCATTCATTCTCTGTAAACTTCATTTTCTTCACCCATAAAAATAAGGTATAAAGACCACATAAGCTGTGGACCCTTCCCATTCTGGCATTTTATAATATGTACACATTTAAAAATCACATAAAAATAAAATTGAAATGCGTGCAAACGAATATAACGCAAGATTACTACCTTTAGAACCCAAGCAAATGGATTACTTTAAAAAGAATTGTTCAGAATAATGGGTTTAGTATGCTGCTTTTGTGATTTCTAAGGAAGGAACTAAATGGATAAAGCCTTTTTATTGCCCTGGCTTGCTTTTTTATAAGCAAGGATGACTAATGGATATTGTTTCTGCCTTCTACAATTTCTCAAGTACTTTCAAGCACTTTGAAATGCTTTTCTTTCCCTTAAGACTCTTTTCCTTAGCATAACAGAGATAAAAGGAATTGTTTCAGGACACAGCCTATAATTTTGTCACTTCTGCCCTGATTGGAGGAAAACAACAACAGCAAACCTCAACTATGTACTTACAGTATTAGCCCTGCCTGGCTGAGGAGGTCAAATTTCATGGTGCTGAAAGAATAGTATAGTCCATCTCCAAAGAGATTTATTTTATTTTTTTCATAGGCTTGTTGGCCATTTTGATTTTTTAAGCATTATTGAGGTATAATTAATATACAAAAAATGTACATTTTGTACAAGTATACATTTTGATGAGTTTGGACATATGCATACATTCATGATGCCATCACCACAGTCAAAGTAATAAACACATATATCACCTCCAAAAAAGGTCCTTGTGTTCTTTTGTTGGTTTTGTTTTGCTTTTGTTTTTGTTTTTGTCATAAGAACACTTAGATTAGATCTATCCTCCATTAAAAAATTATTGAGGGGGCTTCCCTGGTGGCGCAGTGGTTGAGAGTCCGCCTGCCGATGCAGGGGACACGGGTTCGTGCCCCGGTCCGGGAAGATCCCACATGCCGCGGAGCAGCTGCGCCCGTGAGCTATGGCCGCTGAGCCTGCGCGTCCGGAGCCTGTTGCCCCGCAACGGGAGAGGCCACAACAGTGAGAGGCCCGAGTACCGCAAAAAAAAAAAAAAAAAAAAAAAAAAATTATTGAGGGCTTCCCTGGTGGCGCAGTGGTTGAGAGTCCGCCTGCCGATGCAGGGGACACGGGTTCGTGCCCCGGTCCGGGAAGATCCCACATGCTGCGGAGTGGCTGGGCCCGTGAGCCATGGCCGCTGAGCCTGCGCGTCCGGAGCCTGTGCTCCACAACGGGAGAGGCCACAACAGTGAGAGGCCCACGTACCGCAAAAAAAAAGATATATATATATATTGAAAGAAAACAATTTAGGTGATACAAACCAGCTTTATTTAACACGTTGTGAAGTGGACAGTCTCTTTTCAGAAAACTACAAAATGGGATGGAGGACAAGAAGCTTTTATAAGATAGAGAATAAAGAACAAGGAAGAGAAAAATAGAAAATATCTGATTGTCTGGGCCCACACTGTTCACCTTGTTACGGGTGGGAAGACCCAGAGTTGGCTTGGTGTTTGGAGTTGACTGACTGGATATGCTGCTTTTCTGGTCATGAAGAGCATTTACAAGGACAGAGTTACCTAAGTTACCTAAGGTCTGGTTTGCTGATGTGGGTCCATCTCGGACCTAGAAAGTTATTTCAACACCTCCTAACATATGTTAAAGTGCACAATACCATATTGTTAACTATAGGCACTATGTTGTACAGCAGATCTCTAGAACTGATTCATCTTGCATAACTGAAACTTTATATCCATTGAGCAACAACTCCCCATTCTCCCCTGCCCCAACCCCCAGAATGCACCGGATATCTTTTCTGATCTCTGCAGCTAAGCAGGGTCCAAGCCTGGTTAGTACTCAGATCACAGAGATGAATTTTAATGTGATGTTTTAAAGGATTCAAATATATGTTGATGGAAATATAGCACCTTTGGATTACTAAAACAGAAGGTTCATTCTAAAACATCCCAAATTTCCTGACAGCAGATGGACTGCAGTTGAATAAACAGATGACAGAGATGTGATTAATATTATCTAGACCTGCCTTTATTAATTTAATAATCAGTATTTGCTTGATGAATTTAATACTACCTTGTATACATGAAATAACTAAAGAAGAAACTTTTATTCATGTCAGCATAATTCATAAAAGAGTAAATATTGAGACTTTTGAAGACAGACTCTTAGTCACAGAGCGTACCTGCTACTCTATAAACGTAAGTTCTCAATGGACTATTTAGTTTGCTGTGACCCTCTTCTCAGCATAACTCGGTCTCCTCATTTTGCTTTTCTTTTTTGTTTATTTGGAGGAGAAGGGATATATGTAGTCAGTTGTCCCTCTGCCTTTAGCTGAAGCCCAAACCAAATTAGCATATTTTGATACTTCTGACTTTAGAGAGTAAGGGACCTAGTGGTAGTGACTGTGGGGAAAACGAAGAAGTAAGCCTTTGTTCCATGTCAAGAAGTACTTTATCATAATCAATACCTATAGTAAGTTCTATTTGCTTTTCTCATTCTGAGACAAGTGTTAAAAGATAAACTGAGGCATATTAAAAATTTGTAAGAGTTTATTGGAAAAAAAATCAAATCGAGCAATGCCAAACCAGAAGTGGTCAGGAGTGCTCCACTATAGGAGCATGGGGAAACCCTCAGAAATAGTGCGGGAGCAAAGAAGAGAAATTATTTGATTGGCTGTAGCTTAAATCCTAACTGGCTGTTTGTGATCGGTTATCCTAAGTGTTTGGTTGTGTAATCTTGAGGCGTCACAGGCTTAGATTTTGGTTTGCTTCTGTAGGTCGCTTTGGCATTAGAGCCACCGCAATCTAATGGCCTCCTTTTTTAATTAAACTATTTTTTTAAGTAGGATTCTGCTGTCTTCTTTAGGGAGGGAAGTTATTAGCAATGGCATCTTCCAGGGTGATGGAGATTGCAATATACTTTTTCCATGACATTCAAAACTTTCAACTAAATTGCTGCCACCATTCTCAGCACTCAACACTGAATTATTGCAGTTGTTTACATGTGGTGTTGCACTTCTCAGTGTCATTTGTTTACATCAATGAATATTTTCCACCCCTCCTCATTTATTTATTTGCTTATTTATATTTTCAACTGAGGCTTGCTTTCTTGCAGTGAAAAATAAAATTTGTTCAGTATGTGTTTTTCTATTATTGACACTTTGGGAAAACTCTTTAAGACTTCTCTTTTGCTTTTGTTCTCTGGATTAATTCCTGTACTTTACCACACTAACAGCCTCCTTGGCCATTTTTATTACTATTCTTTCATCTAATGTCATTCTTAGCTGCTACTCTACTACAATAGCAGTACTGTGCCTTAACAAAGTCCACTAATACTGTCCAATTTAAGTTGTTTTGTTTATATGCTTCTAATGCATTTATATGCTCCTAATGATGCCAGCATTTGATTTTATTATCATTTTAAATATTAAAGAATTATTTGAATAGTGGAAATAAATAAAAATAAAGAGTAACCAAGTATCAGAAAAATGTAATGACTGAAATACCAATTAGATGAAAAGGATAGAGATAGTTTGATAGAGAGTTGTAATTTAGATCAGAATTACATATCAATAACTATACTAAAATACAGCTATTGTTGAATGTTATAGTTAACGTTGGAAATAGGAATCTTAATCATTCACTGTAAAAACAAATCTAAGGAAACATTTGAAATGTTATTGTTCTTTCAACCATTGTCTTAAACTTAAAACTAAAAATAACAGTTTTGCATGACAGTTACTGTTTTAAGAATGGTCTTAAAAATCTTTAATATTATCTTAAAAGAATTTTTTCATCATTAAAAACTAAATAAGCTTAGATTCCGTAGTCATACAAGGTATCTTTATGTTTTTAGATATAAGCAGATGTAAAATTTGGAAATAGCCAAATTGCATGTACTGTTTGTGTACTATCTTTTTCATCAAAGCGTCACCAGAAACTTACTGGTGATGTGCTTTTAAATTTTAATATCCAGTCAGTTCATCTAATGGGAATTGGAAAGGCTGGTCAGCCAGAGTGGAGTAGGTTAAAAATAAAAGTATGCAGTATGTTCTAATTAATTCAGTAATTATTTATTGACTGAATAGTATAGTGGTAAAAATTCTAAGCAACCACCAAATTAAACTATACTTCCCACCTCCAAGCTACCTAGTCATTCATTTGGATAAATGGATTCATTCTTTAAATCATTAATTAAATAACTATTTTTTAAACTTGACAAGAGGTTAATCCTCACAATACAAACCTCTGATTCCCATGTCAAGACAATTTGATTGTTCATTGGATCAGTTACGTTTCACAAATTTTCAGTCTATCCATTCTCACTGAAAAACAATGAAAGTTAATGTTACACATGAGCTGATCAAACTGCATTGGAATACATGAAGTTGCTTTTCACTGGCTTTAATATGCTTCAGTGATGCTCATAAATCTTACGTCCAAAAGCCAGAGCTGGAAAGTGAAATTGCTATTGTCTTAGTATCCTTAGTTCTGTTTGAATAAGTGTCTCAATCTTTTTGGTTTCCCAATTAATATATAACAACACAAATCCAAACTATTGTGTCTGGAGAGTTGAGTTGCTTAAGTGTAAATTGTAAATCCTTTCTGTTCTACTAGTTGCTTTGTCTTTGTTCTTATCATGTTGCAACCTCAGTGTAATCTAAGCCTGGAATTCAGCTAAATTAGAATAAGTTATCTGTGTAGAAGCAAACTATGTGTTGGTGTAGTGAGAATTCTGTAAGTCTCACTCTTGGAATTGTTAATTGAGTTTGGGGTAAAAATAGATGAAAAGAATCTTTGTTAATTAGATGTGGGCACTGTCTGGAAGTTGTTGTTAAATACGTAAAGGCAACTATGAATTTAAAAACATCAGAATGAAGATCTGAGAATTGGCATGAGTATGGTAGACATGATTTATTTTAAAAAGTAGCTGGGAAATTTTCAAGGTAAACTGGAATGGCTGTGCCACAAAAGAATTATAAATAAAAATGATAAATAATGTAAACAGCATGATTTCTATTCCTAAAAATAATTGAAGACATCTTATGTGTCTAAATTGTTTTGCCAAATCAGGGCAGATAAATTCTTCTGCTATCAGACCACAGAACTGTAGTCCTGATAAATATTTGGATTGTGTATGCAGTGAATCATTTCATTAATTTTCAAAAGGCATTATAGCATAATGCTTAAAAACCATCCATTTTGAAGGTATCATACCTGGGTTGGAAACCTTTGTCGTATCTTTTTCTGTATGACCTCAAGTATATTATTTATGCCCTTTATGTTAGTTCCCTTACTTATAAAATAAAAATAATAATACCCAGTTTATAAGGTTACTGGGAAGATTAAATGAAATAATGTATGTAAATTGCTTTGCGTGTATGTGGCATATAATTGATGTTCAACATAGAGCAACTATTATTATTGCTAGCAGTTCTTAATTATACATTTAATTTCTAAACTCCTATTCCTTATTTGTCTTCCTTCCTTATCCAACTTCAGGGAAGTATCTCGTACATTGACATTTTCAAAAAGATGAGGAAGAGGAAAAAAAGTGAAAATTAAATTAATTTACATTGCTTTTCTGTTTCCACTTTAAGAATTTTGTTGGCAGAAACAAGTTTCTGGATACCCTTGGAATTCCACTTTCCATCTAATGTCAATCTGTCCTAAGTCTAAAGCATATAAACACAGTGTGTACTTCAGTGCACCTCAATCATATTATCTAGGCTACAATACACTTGTAAAATTTTTTTTTAATATTTTAAGACACAATGAAATTGCCTATTACTTTATATTTATAGAGTATCTCTTGTAGACTTTCTTTAAGCTGCCCTTCCGTGGTCCTATCCCTATCCTCCTTTACAGTTGTCTGTGCCTTCTACATCACCTCCTCACACTGAGAGTTGTGAATATCCTACAAGGCTATGTCAATATTTCTTGTTCTTTTCTTTCTGTATTTCCCCAGTGAGCTCTTCCATGCCCAGGGCTCCTTTTTAACCTTGAATCATGTAATATGAACTTTAGGAAAGACTTCAAGTTCATATGGTCTTTTATGTGGATAACTAATTTGCTTCTCCATGTATACATTCTCAAGTATTTTTCCATCCAATTTTTCCAGCTCCCTATAGGACTTTTCCATTCATACCGTCTGCTGTCATTCAATACTCCATAAATATTTCTAGAGTGCTTTCTACTTGTCAGAGAGTTTACTAAGAACTGGGAATAAATAATCAATCAGATATAGTTTCTGGTCTCAAGGCACTCAGCGTCAAAATGGGCAGTCAGAAAACTAACAGCCAATTGTGCTAACGAGTGATAATTTGTATGATATGAGTTATTGGAGAATGCTAAGGAAGTATGTAACTTAAATCGCTGGGATGCCACCCATCCCACAGTGCATGACATATAAGCTAAGACCTGAAAGATAACTGAGAAGAGTTTAGGAGGAGGAAGGGTGTGTAAGGAAAAACTCTGTCCTACCTTCTGTGATTCTCCTTTCCGCTCACACTGCTGCTACACTCGCAGCACTTCCAACACCAGTTGTACAGGAGTTTTTCCCCTACCAAACAATTCACTGCAACACCAACAGAGTGTCCTGTTCTGTCAATTCTGACACTATCTACCTGGAGGTAGCACCAGATCCTACAGGTTAAGGGCTCAGTCCCACTCCCACCCTACTTCAGATGCCAATTGCAAGTCCAATTTGTCATCTGTGCTTCTGACTGAATGGGTATAAATCAGAGACTCCCACTAACCCCTCCTTGGGTTTGATTAATTTGCTAGAGCAGCTCATAGAACTCAGGAAAACATTTACCTAACCTACGTTTACCAGTTTATTAAAGGGTATGATAAAGGATACAGATGAACAACCAGATGAAAAGATACATAGAGTGAGGTCTAGGAGTGTCTCGAGTTCAGGACCTTCTGTCCCTGTGGAGTTGGGATACATCACTCTCCCAGTATGTGGATATGTTCACCAACCTGGAAGCTCCCCAACCCCTGTACTTTTGGGAGTTTTATGAAGGCTTCATTACATAGGCATATCAGTCATTAAGTTCATTTCCAGCCCCTGTTTGCTCTCTGGAGAATGGTGGATGGAGCTAAAAATTCCAAGCTTGAAATCACAGCTTGGTCCTTCTGGCGATGAGCCCCCATCCAGGAGCCCACCCAGAATCCCCCATTAGAAAAAAAGATGCCCTGAGTGCTGTTGTCAGGAATTTACAAGGGTTTTAGGAGCTCTGTGCGTGAGCATTCCAAATGAATATAAACACTCACAGCCAAGATGGCATTTTGGGTGTGTGTAACTGCAAGTCCTTCAATAAGCTAGAACATGAAGTATGAATAAGAAGATAAAGGTGAGCATTGTTACATTATAAATGCTTACAGTACATCATATACAATTAAGTATTTTACAGTCCAAACACACTAAAACATAGGTATTATTATCCCTCATTTTATAGCAGAGGAACATGAACTTGAGGTTAAGAAACTTGTATAAAATCATACAACCAGTAACACCTAGAAGGGGCAGGACTCATCCTAGGCCTTTTAAGAATATTTAAGAATGCTATGCTTCTCGGAATCACCTTCCAAATAAACTACTGTGTGAAATTATTTGTCTCAGGGTCCGCTCTCAAGAAATCTTAAACTTGGAAGAAAAGATAGTATAGATGAAATGATGTAAAGAAGAAAAATTTATATAATGTGCTGAGCACAGTTTTTGGCACATTGTAAGAGCTCATTAAATGATTGTTATTTTGTTGTTGTTGCCTTACTGCTTCTTTCTTTGTTTCCTTCATTTACTAGAATGTAAGCTTTTTGAGAGAAGGGCTTTTTTCCCCAGTGGTGTCTCATATTTAGAACAATGATCAATGAATATTTGTTGAATAAATAGATTAATACATTTTAGGGACTTCTCTGGTGGCACAGTAGTTAAGAATCCGCCTGCCAATGCAGGGGGCACGGGTTCGAGCCCTGGTCCGGGAAGATCCCACATGCCGTGGAGCAACTAAGCCCGTGCACCACAACTACTGAACCTGTGCTCTAGAGCCTGCAAGCCACAACTACTGAGCCCACGTGCCTAGAGCCCGTGCTCCACGACAAGAGAAGCCACCCAAATGAGAAGCCCGCACACCACAATGAAGAGTAGCCCCCACTCGCCACAACTAGAGAAAGCCTGCGCTCAGCAACAAAGACCCAATGCAGCCAAAAATAAAATTAATTAATTAATTAAAAAAAATAAAGTGCTGCAAAGGACTTCCCTGGCAGTCCAGCGGTTAGGACTCTGTGCTTCCACAGCAGAGGGCATGGGTTCGATCCCTGGTCAGGGAGCTAAGATCCCGCATGCCACGTGACACAGCCAAAATAAATAAATAAATAACAATAATAATAAAAAAATAAAGTGCTTCAAGAAAAGAACTGTCAACAACTCTACATCTGGCAAAAAATATCCTTCAGGAATGAAAGTAAAATAAAGACATTCTCAATGAAGGCTAAGAGAATTTATCATCTGTGGGCCTGCTGTAAAAGAAAGTCAAAGGAAGTTCTTCAGGCTGAAGGGATATGACCCCACAGATAAACTTGGAAGTTTAGGAATAAACAAGGAGCAACAAAATATGAAAAAAAATACATTTTAAACACTTGATAAATGTGAGAATATAGAGATATGAGATAGACTCTATTATTTTCTCCCAAATCACATTTCTCTTAAGAATCACATGTTTCTGTGCATTTCCTGACACCTGAAGTTTCCAAGATGTCAACTTTCAGTGATGTTTTAGCTGTCTTTTGAAGAGGACATCTTACAGCATATGAAGAACTCACTAAAACATTTTTATGAATCTCAAACTTTTGTTTTCAATAATGAATTTCATTTTCTGAACTCTCTGCCTGGAAAGTTTTTCTCCCAGATAGCCACATTGCTTCCTGCCTCTCATCTTCAGGTCTATACTCAGAAATCACCTAATTCCTAATTAAACTGCACCTCATAGCATCCCTCCCTTGCTTTAATTTTCCCTTTGCAATTATCGCCATTTAAAAATGTATTCCACTTATTTTTGTTTGTAGTTTGTCTCACCCAACAAGAATGAATTAAAGAACTTTGCCTTTTCCCCCTATTAATTTTCCTAATACCTGATATATCATCAGTGAAATATCAATGAATGTATGTGAAATGAATGAATCTCTCCAGGTCATCAAGGAAAACTGTTTTTCAAAGAAAGAGGATAGAAGAGAGTCTGTTGCAAGACATACTAGGAACCCTGAAATAGTCTGGTAGAAAAAGCGATGGCGGCTGGGGAATTTTCCTGACTAGAAGACTGGCCACCAAGACCACCAGTAGTCCACTGTGTGAGCTCAGAGCTTGTCAGAGATTGATAAGAGCCAAAAACAACCTGACAGAGGCAAAGGTTTAAAGAAAAAAACTTGGAAGGCTGCCTTGGGAATATAATGGGTTTGGGAGTGCCTAGAAGCAGTGAGTCAGGCTGTCAGAAGCTTAATGAGCTATCAGGAAACACGAAGAAGGGTCCAGGCAAAGCAATAAGCCAGAGAGCAAGAATCACACAGATGCCAGAGTTTTAGCTGAAGTACGTTAGCCTTTTGAGTCACCTGCCATTCTTTTATCTTCTTCCTTTTTTTTTTTTCCTCCTCCTTGTCACCTTGACTAGCCTGAATGAGTACTGGTACACCCTCATGTATTCTTTTTTTCTAAAGAACTCTTTTTTTTTTTTTTTGCCCCAGATTTAAAAAAAAAAAATTAACTTTTCACTTTGTATTGGAGTATAGCCGATAAGCAATGTTCTGATAGTTTCAGGCGCACAGCCAAGCTACTCAGCCATATATATACATGTATCCATTCTCCCCCAGACTCCCCTCCCATCCAGACTGCCACATAACATTCAGCAGAGGTCCCTGTGCTATACAGTAGGTTCTTTTGGTTATCCTTTTTAAATATAGTAGTGTGTACATATCCATCCCAGACTCCCTAACTATCCCTTCCACCCTTCACCCCCCCACCCCCGGCAACCATAAGTTCGGTCTCTAAATCTGTGAGTCTGTTTCTGTTTTGTAAATACATTCATTTGCATCGTTTCTTTTTAGAGTCCTCATATAAGCGATATCATACGATATTTCTCTTTCTCTGTCTGACTAACTTCACTCAGTATGACAATCTCTAGGTCCATCCATGTTGCTGCAAATGGCATTATTTCATTCTTCTTTTATGGCTGAGTAATATCAGATGTGAACTTAACGGTTGATCCCCAAATTCCACCCCACCTCCATGGGTTGTATGTGTCTTTTTTTAAATAAACACACCCCAAATCTCTGTAACATATGGACCTCCAGGATCAGGAGAGGTGTCTGGGAAGTACCTGGCTCGGGTTGGCCAGAAGGGCACATTTCCACCTCCCAAATAAGTGCAAAGACACTTTTAGTTGCAAATGACAGAAAATGAATCCAAACAAGTTTGAGCACAGAGGGGAAATTTTGGGCTTATTTTACTGAAATGCCAGGGATAGAGTTGATTTATGGCTAAAATCAGCAGCAGAAGTAATTCGTCAGGGCTCCAACTTTTCTACCTGCTTCTCTATGAGGAGGAACTGATGGCAAACAGAACTCTGATCATATCCCACCAGCTTACGTTCCATAGTAGAAAGGAGACTCTTCCCCCATATCTCTGCCAGAAATTTCTCTCAAGGAATGTTCTAACTGCCCTGGCTTAGATCATGTGCCCACCCATTGGCCATGAGTCTGGCCCCCTGATTGACAGTCTCTCTAAGATTAGAGTGGGGAAGGAAAATTCCCCAGTGAAAATGTAAGATGTTGTCACCAAAAGGAATATGAATGAATTCTGGACATTTTAAAACAAATGTCGACAAACACTTGACAAATCATGGTTGATCAGTTAAAATGGCTGTAGAAAGTTTCTCTTGACCAGTGTTCCATGGGCCTCAGTGGATTGGTATGTGTGGAAATGCATGCAAAATTCTGCCTATATGTGAATCTGTCCAGGGAGGGGTCCATACTTCAATGAAGTACAAAGGATTCCAAGGTGGGAGGGTAGCAGTGCTTGGAAAGGAAATGCTTCCTTCCCATCCTCACCCACCATTAACTTCCCCTGACTTAATAGAGCCCCAATGCAAAGCCATGTGAGACAATGTGACATAGTACAAGGTATAAAGATAAGGACTTTTGTTTGATTCCTTAGTTCTCATTAAATTCTCTTTATCTCAGTTTAATCACTTGTTAAATGTGGATCATAAGACCTAATTTGCAGGTTAAAATAGTTCAACACAGTTCTTGGCACATAGTGGGTTTCCAGTGCATTGTTGCATTTATGTCACAACTGAGTAAGCAACAGAGACTCCCCAGAAGTGATTTGTCCTAACCACCACGCCATCCTATTTGTAATAGGTCATGCTGTTTAACAGTGAGGGATCCAGTCCTACTTAACTATTCTAGACAAGTCACTTGAGCCCTCCCTTTAACAGCGTTTTCTGTCAGTAGAGCCCAGAGAATGTTTTAAGGCTATCAGCCACTTTCATTCTGCTTGCTATATTTGTAAACCACTTCTGAAGCCACCTACTGCATTCCTTTGTCAAGCCAGCTGGGAGAATTTCCTAAAGAGGCCTGTGCTACCTTCAGCTACAGATTTCTAGGTGACCTTCACTGTGCTTTTGAACACACAGAAGAGCAGACCCAACCCCCAAAGTTGTATTCGCAGGAGAGAACCTCTCACTTTCCCCAGTGTGAAAGGAAGAAGAATCAAGCTTATTAACACCTACAATAAAATCAGATGCTGAAGCTTTGCTTTCATAACTACCCAGGATAATTTGTTAGTGAGCAAAAATAGAACAGAATATAATCATATTAGAATGATAGAGAATGTAGAGGATCCTGCATCAATTCTCCAGTTTCAAAAATCTAATGTGCAGGATTGATTTTTTAGAAAAAGTAGAGTTTGCATGTTAGTGGTTGAAAAGTTTGTCTTGGAATTAATTGTCATGTATATATTTTATGAAAAACTGGAAGTTTGTAATTTTTTAATATGGTGGCACAACCATATTTGCATAAGGTTTTCCATGTGAATTTGGTGTTTTGACTTTTCTAATTAAGGTCATTAATTTATCATTTCACTGAGTCATTCAGTAAATCTTTATAGATGGCCTGCTTTATTTTAGGCACCATGGTGTATTTGATATTTGTCTGAACTACTAAACAAATTGAAGTTATTCTGTAAACTGAGAGTTAAGTTTGATATTTAAATATTTTTTAAAAAGGTCTCTCTTCACTTCTAATTCAATAATGAAAGAAAAAGCATCGAATTTTAAAATTTATTGTTACTGTTGTCTTAACATATTTAAGTCATGGATGTTATCTTAGTGAAATGTCAGCGTACAATACTTTAATTTAAAAATTCATAATAAAGTTTTATTATGTATTGATTATAATATTATTGCTTTATGCAAGAGAAAGATGTTAAGAATGTAATATGAAAATGATATATCCAGGGACTGTTTCATTCTTGTTTTTCCTTTGATGTAATTCATTTCTACACTAACTAACATGAGAGGAATGTCTGATGATTCTCAAGCACAGTAAATCTTTATCTTTTGTTTTTTCTGAATGAATTAGGTTTACATTCTTTGTTTTTCTATATCCATTTATTATTTAATTTAACATTTATATTAAATCCCTGCACATACTAATGTGATGTGCTGCTTCATATGAAAATGTTGTTTTCAATAATGTATTCCTTTGAAAATTATTTTCCCATGAGATATCATTAGGACTTCTGCTAGCTAAATAAACAAGCAAAGTGAGTAAATAAATAAAGGAGTAAAATATTAGTTTTTAATGAGTAAGATACACACCAACATAAACAGATATATTGTAAAAAGTATAATGGCTAGGTACACTTTCTCTGAGAAGTAGGTTTTTCAGCTGCCTTTTGAAAGCTGAGATTGTGTCAGCTGTAGTCTGAGCTGGGGAAAAATCCTTCAGGCAAGAAGATCAGCAAGTTCCTCAGTTCTGGGTGAGAAAGTGCCAGGTCTGTTTGAGGGACAGAAAGGAGGCCATTGTGGCAGAAGGGATCATGTAGGGTGTTACAGACCTTGTTAAGAAGTTTAAAATTATGCTAAACAAGTTGGGAAAACAGAGAGGTTCTTTGGAAAGCTGAAGAGTGACACAATATAACTTAAGTTTAAAAGATGAATCTAGCTGCTTTGTGGATGATAAATTGTAGATGGGCAAGGATGGGAGTAAGGGAACCAATTATTTGGTGATTGCAGTACTACAGGAGAGAAGGGCTTTTACAGAGTTGTTCTTCATTATGTGGTGATATGCCCTTAAGAAATGATAAGTTATGTGTTGAATTGCTGGAGGTCATATGCAAAATCACTTTTTCTCATGAATATATCATTGACATGTGGGCAGCAATGGCAGGCAGCAGGACACATACCCAATCTCTCGATGTCTTTTGTTTACTTGATAATTCTTTGTCTGTGTGACATGTTGGTCTCATAATTTCAACATATAATTTTAATGATTCAATATTTATTTAATATAAATATTCAATATAAATATAAAATTCAATAAATATTGAATCATATTAAACTTATATGCTTAATATGTGCTAAATACTATGGACATTGATTTCCCCTAGAACCAATACTGACTCAATATCTGAGTTGATACTATAATAAAACTTGCCAAGAAACAAATAATTTATGGTATTAATATAATGTAAAATATTTTCAAAATAATATGTATAAATAGCAAATATATTTTTTAAATGCTAGAATGTGATTTTCCACTCTTTATATTATTAAGATCACTTAAACTACAACTATCTGAGAATCTGTTTCTTAGTTCAAAGTATCATGTGTATAAATCTGAGCTAAAATTTTGCAAGAATTAATTGCCTTCTGAGAATTTTTTTCCTGTAAATTAACTATATTTGGACTAGAAGTACTAAAATAATGGCCGTTAAAATAATGACAATGAGACCAATTTAATTTTAAATGCTCATGATAGTAGCACAAATTGTTTAAGTCTAGCTTCATTTGCTTGTTTTAAAATTGCAGATGTGCTGTCTCTTAGGGAAGATGAATGTGCTCATAATTAGTTTTTAGTCGTCAATTTTCTGATTTATCTTTCTTTCATACTTTAAAAATTCAGACTAATACAAATTTTATTACATTTCATAAGTTAAATTAAAAAGTAATTTCTGAATTAATAACACATGGATCATGCCACTGATTTAAAAACATCTCAAGCTAGATAGATACATTTTCCAACTAGAAAATATTTTCTTAATTTCACGTTCCTATAAATATTATAAATATTATTCGAAATGCTAGCTTAAATTTTAGAAATATTGTTGAACTAATAATATGAGTAAAATTTAATGTTTATTTTCTGACTATTTGTTTGTATTCATTAATTCTTAGCCACATTCAAGTAAACTCAGTTTTCTTATACTTCATGCTCTATTTTAGATTTTAAAGGCATAGTGCTTTTATTTTGCAGATTGTTGCCTTGCGTGAACAAAATGTTCATATACAAAGAAAAATGGCATCAAGTGAGGGATCCACAGAGTCAGAACATCTTGAAGGGATGGAACCTGGCCAGAAAGTCCATGAAAAGGTATGACACATATGACATGCTCTTACATGGAAGTGTTTACTTGCTATATCGTTTGACAGGAGTATGAAGTATTTGTGTAATTCATGTAATAAACATTACTGTGTTTTGACTTGTTGATCAAAAGTGCATTATTATTTCCTTTATCATTAATTGCTCCTAATTTGATTCTCTCAAAAATAATATATGTGTGGATTTATGCACATATATATATTTGAATTTCTCATTACTTGCTATTAACTTGATTCTCTTAAAAATAATTTAATTACATATCTGTTTGAACATATCTATAATTGAATAAATTATAAATTGAATAAATATCTAAATATATCTATATATCTCTATAGATATATTAATAATCTATATCCAGGACTGTTTAAAATACAGTAACAATAATTTTGATTTATAAGTGATATTATGTACAATTCGTGACTAATCTGTGGCTTATCACTGCAAAAACTTCTTTATAATATCTTATTTGACTTATTTTCCATGTGTTTGATAAG
This sequence comes from Lagenorhynchus albirostris, assembly GCF_949774975.1. Classification (NCBI taxonomy): domain Eukaryota; kingdom Metazoa; phylum Chordata; class Mammalia; order Artiodactyla; family Delphinidae; genus Lagenorhynchus; species Lagenorhynchus albirostris. The sequence goes on from NC_083105.1 coordinate 37,571,959, forward strand.
ACTACAGCAGTACTCCAGTTGATGAAAATTTACATTAAAAGATATCTGAAGTCATTAGACTTTTACTGTTTTTTAGAAGAAATTGATTTTCCTTTCGGGTGGGGCATAGACCCAGGCCAAGGAAACCAACAGTCTGTTTGGCGCTTTTCTGTGCTGAACCACTTGTTCCCAGCACAAGAGAAAGAAGGGCAGTTGCTGGTAGGTCTGGAATCAGATTAAGATTACATAAGCATTTGCACATCCTGTGCATGAGACTTAGACCATCTCCTGGATATTTGCAAGTTATAGCCCTGGATGCTTGAGCTCCTTAATCATCAAGATCTCATAAATCAGGTAGCTAAATTGGTGTCATTGTGAATATCAGGAGGTTTTAAAACATAGCGACTAAGAAGCAAGTGACTGTACCACAAAACAAATAGCACTAGACTTCTTATCATAATAAATTGAGCCCTTCCTCATTCATCCAGTTGAAACAAATGGAGGGGCTTCGTATGTTTCCTCCTTCAACTGTAAAAGCAAAAGAAGCCAAGTAAACCAGACATTTCCTGAGACCGCCATCAATTCTGGTGGCTGAGAAGCAAACAACTCTTCATTAAAGGCTTTACTATTTTAGCCTTTATCAATGTATTTTATAGAAATCTTAAGGTAGGTATTAACAATAAGCTACAATCTGACAGCTAGATTTCATGAGCTATATTTCAAATTTGAATAAAACTTATTTCTCTTTTCTTCAGATAAGTAAACTGGCATTAATTCAGTAAATAAACCAGCAAGCTCTTTAGGGCATTTGCACACAATCCTCAGTTTAGGAAACTAACATGTCATTTTACTATTACTGTTTCATTTTAATTATGTCATCAGTAATACAGTGCTATACCTTTCCTCAGAGAATTACAGAATGACATTGATTTGAGTACGAAAATGGACTTTATGGTCATCTAGTCTTTTTCTTAGAAGTCTTCAAAATATAGTGATGCCATATTATGCTTATCTGGATGAAAATTAAAGAAATAAGCTTTCAAAGGCATAAAGAACTTAAGATCTTGTCTATTCGATAACAAACCATTTGGTGCTTAAAGCATTCCTCTAGTACTTCTGGGGAGTGGTGTACTCATACATGTAGTTTTGTTCAAATATTATTTTTTTTAAGATATAACCCCTAAATATTTAGGCATTATAGAATATAAGACAATTCATGTCAGATTAATTTTCAGAAACTGATTACAGTATTAGGATGAGGACCTGTGAATAAATGATGTTTGTCTCTATTGGACTCAACAGATAGTGGTATATACGTGGAGGTTTCTGAGTATTTGAAGACTTAAAGTACTTGTCTTTAACTTTCTTTGCCTTCCAGTTCTCGGTGAAGGCATTTCAGCCAGTGTAGAAGAGAAATTCTGTGCCATTGCTAACTCACTCACACTTTTTTATAGATGTAACTAAAGATTTTTAAACATTGTAATTATCGGCATACTTTTTTTTAATTTCCCAGAATTGTAGGAAGAGTGATTTCCAAATGCTTTGAAATAATGATATACTAGTATTTTTTAAAATATCATGCCCCTATCCTGCAATGTAATCCTAAAGTATATGTCATATATTTTTTTAATTTTAAAAATAAATAAACTGTGCTTTAATTCATATTACTCCTTAGATGATTCAAGAAAGCACTTTAAAAGTTTTATTTATATCATATTTCTTTGCCTGATATTTCCTTTGTTTTCAACTTTATTGAGATATAACTGACATATAAGATTATATAAGTTTCAGGTGTGCAATGTGATGGTTTGCTCTACAAATTGTGTAAAGTTAAGGTATACAGTGTGATGATTTTGTATAAGTATATATTGTAAAATGATGATGATAAGATTAGTTCATCACCGTGTGTGTGTGTGTGTGTGTGTGTGTGTGTGTGTGTGTGTGTGTGTGGTGAGAACATTTAAGATTTACTTTCTTACCAACTTTCAAGTATACAATATTAACTATGGTCACCATGCTGTACATTAGATCCCCAGAATTTATTCATCTTCTAACTGCTGACATTTTTTGATAAAAGCTGAAATAATATCCTAATTATTATTTTTATCATCCCTTTATAAATACTGCTAAATTATGCACCTGAACATTATAAATCATCTTTTTGAAATTATCCCCTTTAACAGGATTCTTTAAGGTATGTTAATACCATTGAATAACAAGTGTTATAGGATTGTAATTTAAATCCTAACACTTAATTTTTCACTAACAAGTGTTTAAAAGGTATATTAAAACAAAGGAAAAGAGAATATTATTTTGGAGTGTCTATGTAGCGAAGGTTATCAGCGTAGGATGACTGTAGTATTAGTGTATAAACTGCAAAGGGGTTGTTGGGGAGGAAACATGAAACTATTGTCAGGTGCTGTGGAGCTGTCAGAAAGTGACTTGCAAATCCTAGTCACAAGGATCGCCCTTTGTTTAGGGCAGTAAAGTTACTTAAATTACATAGTCAGGGTGGGTTATTAGCCAACAGGAGAGGTTTTACGGCAGTGGCTTGAAAACTCTGTTGACAAAATAGTTGATAAAAATAGTCTCATAAAAGCACGCTCTGAAACAGGCCTACTACTCATAGAAAAGTTGTGTAATTACTACGAACATTTTGAAAACAAAAATGAAAAGAAAAAAATAAGCTTAACTGAAACAATTTTGTTTCTGTGTGCCATGGATTTAATCAGGTGTTCTAGAAGAACGTAATTATCCACGGGATAATAAAACATTTTTCAGAATACTAAATTTTACCTCATTAGAAGTTCAGGGCTAGGATCCATAACTTTCTTCCTGCTGCTTTCCAGAGAGGAGCTAACTTGTGAAAAATAAATTTTAATAAGCATGCTTCTCTTGTAAAATAGATAGTAATGCTCCTGGCTCATATATTCTGTACTTCCAGTTATTTTTTCCAGCTGCAAATGTTTGCTAAGTAATGTGGGTAAGTAGTATGTTAGACAGTGGTTGAGATTCAGAAGACATTCCCTGTAAAATTTGCAGGAGTGAAAATAATATGCAGTGAAAATAATCTGCCCAAATTAATATTGCAAAACATGATGAATAAAGTGGTGTCAAAAATGATACTAGAGTTTAAAGGAGAGATACATTAATTGTGACAGGAAGTGTCAGAGAGACAGTGTGGAACGGTGACTTGTTTGAAGTCAGTAGACCTGGATTCAAATCCCATCTCTGCCAATAACTACCTGGGTGTCCTTACTCTGTAACCTCCCTGAGTATCAGTTACAGGTAAATAGTCATGCCTAACTGGTAGCTTCGTTGTAAAGAATAGAAACACTGACTATGAATGACAAAATTCTTGACACATTGATTACAAGCAATAAACAGTATGGTTATAATATTTATTAATACTGTGTTCTCATGGTCATTCATTTTTCAATAAATATTTAGCGGTGACCTTACTGAAGTGCTGGGAAATTTGTCCTGTTCTGGGTGGTTGGGACGCTAATGAATAGGGCAGATGAGGGCACAGACAATAAGCACATACATGTAAAAGGGAGTGAGTGTGATCAAGGGGCAGGTGTGAGGTGGGTGGGGAGGATAGGTAGACATGGCACTGAAGAGCTTTTCAGGAGGTGGAGTTTGAACCGGAACCCAAAAGAATACAGAGAGTTAATGGAAAAGCTTAGAGTTTTTGAAACAAAGGAAACACTAAGTGCAAATGCACCGACAGTGGGAAAGAGCTTCTTGGTACATTCTTGGGAAGAAAGGATGGCAGGGTAATGTAGTCTAGCTGTCAGGAGAGGGAGAAGCAGGAGACAGGCCACACAGGGGCACTGAGCAGGGACCAAATCATTTAAGTTCTTGTCGGCTGTATTAAGGAGTCCAATTTTATCTTCAGAGCAATGGGAAAACATAGAAGTGTTTTAAACATGGAAGCATCTTGATTAGATACTTTAAAAAAAATCACTTGCACTACAACTTTATGTCCATTTATCATTTTTTCACATATAATACTTCTGAAGCAGTTAGAGACTTTTTTTCCTTTTCTTAATTTTACAGACAATGAAATTGATGCCTACTTAGAAAAACTAAATGACTTATTTGTCCAGAGCAGGACGAGAACCCCGGTGTTCTCACCTCCTTTGTACTGTCATGTTCCTTCATGCCAGGATGCTTTCTCTAGGTGTTATTATTGATTTTTGAAAATTCATTCTAATTCAACCTTATTTTTTTCTGATCTTTTAGTCTTTCATAATTACACATATTTATTTGTCTAGAGTTGATTATTTTATTCTACTTGAGTATGATTTTTTTTTAATTCCTTACTTTTTTTCCCAAAAATCTCTATTATATTTTTTTACTCTGAACAGATGCTCCAAGGCAGTAGCATTTAAAAATTTTAACTACTATGAGTATGGCTTTTAAACCTAGGCAAGAGGGGTCCACAATTTAGCAGGTCTATCTCTGGCCCTCTGTGCCTCTCCCTAAGGATGTTGAGTCAATGGGACCAGGGGAAACTGCACAGGTGTGAGCCACACCAGCACCCCTTTGCGACCACATGCCAAGCTCCTGGCAGCCCAGGCTTTCTGACCAAACAGACCTTAGCCTTCAGGGCCTTTATGAGCTTGTTCCTAGGAGCAACATCTGTCCCTGCCCGCCCTCCAGTGCACCCATCCCTGGACCTAAGAAGAGACCAAGGGGTACCTGTTTTTTGGGTCCCACGGAGTTTGAAAGTGCTGACTGAGGTATCCACATATATACAGGTAAAACAGACCGGTATTCTGGAAGGAGCTGAGGCTGAGAAGAGAAGGAGAGCAGGCTACAGTCCAGGGCCATATCTGGGTAACTAAGTTCTGGTGTGGAACTTCAAGGAGTCTGAGAATTACTCATTCTGGCCTAAAAGCCAGTGTGAAGGTATTATTTCAAGGAAGATAGTAGGACATATTTTTATTTGACAGTTTGTTAGCTTGATTTATAATTGTTACATATTTGGAGTTATGGCATGTATGCCTCTCTTTGCTCGTTTGCCTTGGGCTCCACAAACACTAAGGACCCACCTGTCTGCTACCCACTGTAAGAAATATTATTTAGTTGCAACATTTTACTACGCACGCACACACGCATGTATGTGTGCACGTGTATGTATACATCTGTGTGCATGAGGGTGTAAAACTGAAACTGAAGTTTCACGAAAGAATAGTTACACTTTACTATATGCAATACATTTTGATATTTTTTGTTCATTAGTGACTGAGGAATTACCGTAGTTCTTCCCAGAGCTAAGGGTGGCTGATCTTTCCAGTGATCACACAACAGCACATCCTTGGCACGTCATGGGACGTCCTTTCCAAACTGGCTGGCCTCTTCTCACCTCTCAAGCTTCTCTGCTTGTCACCCCACTTTGAACTTAGCTACTCTGAATGAACCGAGCTGATGCTTCCCTTTTCAAAAGTGTTGCTCTCGTTATTCTCTCCTCTTAGAATTTGACATTAATTTGTGACTGTTCTTTAAATTAATAAAATGCAACATAATAATTGGGTAATATGTAAATGTGCAGGCTGAATAAATATAAAATCAGAAATATATTTCTGTTTGCATTTTTTCAGTTCTTTAATTCATGCCAGATAGGCAGAAGAACTTGGCCAAAAACATGTAAAACAAAATGAAGAATCGGTGGCAAGAATAATTCTGAGATCAGAAAATCTAGTAATTGTGTAATGGTTGCATTCTGTGCATGAAGGACACTGAGCTGAAGTTTAATAAAAGATGAAACATGGGATGTGCCTTTACCAAAATTAAGGGTTTTGTGGATTTTTAGTGATACAAGGCTATTTTAGACTGAACCACCAAGGACAAAAATGGGCACTTAGAAAAAGTTAATATAACTATGTGAGCAATATGCACCTCAGTAATGACAAAAAACCTTTATTTCCTCATGCTATTGTGCCATATTATGAAATACCATAATATACAGATTCTACACAGTCTCATACAGACCTGTTAGCTGTATATTTAAATGTTTGGCTTATGAACATACCACATATCTATTTAAAAATACTGTAAGATACCATTTATCACAAATGCTATTCTTTCAAAGATCTCTGCTATGTTCCGGCTGAAAGCCCTCATCCATAGGGATGTGTCCAGTTATTAACTGTATTTTACCCATTTTTATATGCCTTCTTCACTCCACATCAACTACTGCCAGTAACTGTTCATCCAAAAATTCAGTTCTTTGTTAGTTGTGGCTTATTTTATGCATTATTGATTAAGCCTCAATTTCTTCTCTGTATCAAAGATAATTATCATTTGAATTTTTTTACATCTGAATAACCCTAACAGAATATTTTCTTCTGTGTGTTGATCCCCTATATAGTGATCTAATTTCTCATAATGACATGATAATAAAGTGTATACTTCTCTTTTAATTCATCAATTGAATTTTCAAGCAATGAAACCAAACAGAACTATGGGGTTTATGAATTTGCCATTTTGGGGTTGGCACACCTCCTAGCAAAAAGAAGGTCCAAGTATAGCCCTCGATATACGAGGCAGGAGTGGCCTAGAGGACTACGATTGGCTAGAAAAGGGCCCAGAAGAGGCAAGGTTAGGCTGTTTCATGGTTCATCCATATGCACAGGAAGTTAGACTGTATCAATTTTATAGGAGTTGAGTATCAATTTTATAGGATAGGAAGATTATGACCAAAAGTCATCTTTTATATACAATGGCAAAAATAAGAAGTAAAAATCTTCTAATGTTGTATGGGAATTTACTAAGTTCAAAACAAATCTCTCTCTGAATGCAGTGACTGGATTTTTATGCTTTCACTATTCTTTTAATAGATGGGAAGTGAAAGTGGAATTGACTCCTCTATCTTTTTTTTTTAAATTTATTTTTGGCTGCATTGGGTGTTTTGTTGCTGCACGTGGGCTTTCTCTAGTTTCAGCAAGCGGGGGCACACGGGCTTCTCATCGTGGTGGCTTCTCTTGTTGTGGAGCATGGGCTCTAGGTACCCGGGCTTCAGTAGTTGTGGCACATGGGCTCAGTAGTTGTGGCTCGCGGGCTCTAGAGCGCAGGCTCAGTAGTTGTAGCGCACGGACTTAGTTGCTCTGTGGCATGTGGGATCTTCCCGAACCAGGGCTCAAACCTGTGTCCCCTGCATTGACAGGCAGATTCTTAACACCACACCACCAGGGAAGCCCTGACTCCTCTATCTTTAGTAACAAATTTAGTATCATTTATATTATTAGCCCAGATTCGAGAGAAGCAGAAAAAACAATTTTTTGCTGAAGTAGGATAGTTTCAGACTTTAAAAGGCTGAGTGATTCACAAGAGTTTGACAGAAAGTTTGTTCATTTATCTCTGTCCTATTGGCATAATTTGAGTGTCTAGTCTGTGACAGGGACTCTGCTTTCTTATATGGATATAGAGAAGAACAAATACTTTCCTTCCCTCTTCATTGCTTTGTCTGGTCTTTAAGCCAATCCAGGAGAATTTTTAAGTCTATCATTCAGATGTTCTGCAATTGGCCTAATTTTATTTTTCACTTTGGTAGAGTTTATCCATCTTAACATTTCTCATGAAGCACGAGTTCCCCAGAAATTTAATGGATGTTTTACAGAACCCACTCCCACAAAAAAAGAGATTTTTCAGGACAAGAATATTAATATATATAATGCTATACAATTTTGAACTGTTATCTTTACTGTAGTATTTATTAAAATTTATTAAAATTGCCCAAGAGGAAACATAGTACATGGTGTTTCCTAAACTTGTATGACCAGAAATTCCCTTTATTTGCAGGAGAATTGCACATGCCAAAATGGGTACTCTGAAAAATATTCCTTAATGCTGGCTCTGGCCTTTCAAAGACAGGCAGACTGTTCTTCAAAGCTGTCTGTAAACCTCATTAACAAAAGGGCTACATGCCAATGAGAACAAGATAAATAACTTGTACAAAGCCCTTTACATTTGCCAAAAGTACTTTTACGTAGTTGTTTCATTGGATTCCTGTAATAACCCTGTGATGTTTGTAGAGCAAAGATTACTGGCTCAAAGTCACACAGCTTGTGAGCAGGATGAGCCGAGATAAATAGTGTAACAAGTATACAAATATTAAAAGTGAACATGGGTGAAAAAGGTGGCATATAAACTACCTGGTTTCATGGATTTCAAAATATAAGAATATTTACTTTAAGCAAAGTCTTAAATCTGTCCAGATGTCTAAAAGCATGAAAGAGCTTATTAGGCTGAGCATGAGTCTTCAAAAAATCAAAAAAAAAAAAAAAAAAAACACCTTAGACAAAGAAAACTTTGTGACACCTGTGAGTTACACCATGTGATGTCTCCACAATCATGTAGTCAAGTGTACTGCTCCAGCAATTCTTACTGTGCTCTCCTTTGCCATCAGTTTTTTTCTTCATCCATCCCATTCCCATAACATACAAAGTTCTTCCAACTTAAAAGAAATTCTCTTTTGGTCCTACTTATACCATCAGCTATTGCTCTATTTTCTACTCCCCTGTACAGCAAAGCTCTTCGAAAGGATCATCTACTCACTGTCCCCAGTTGCTTTCTGTGCTTTCTTTATAAACCTATTCCAGGAAGGTCTTTGCTCCACCACTACACAGAAACCTCTCCTGTTACCATCATCACTAATTTTATATTGCTAAATACAGTGGCCAATTCTCAGCCCTTCTTGAGTTGATGTCATAGTTGTTCACCTTCTTTTTTTTTATTATTAGATTCTTCTTTATTTTTCACTTGCAGTATAGGAAACTTCACTCTGTTTTTCTCTTCCCTCACCAGTGGCTCATTCTTTTCTTGGACCATATTCTTCTTCCTGACTTCTTTTTTTTAAGCATCTAGATATGTACTTTATGTCCAGTGAGTTTATTTTATCCTGAGAGTTACATTAAATTTGCTTTAAACTCCTATCCCCATCCAATGGAAGCTCCTATATACTTCCCAAGATTTTTTCAAATTCCAGAAAGTTTACATTCTCATGGTCAGACCTTGCTCTAATATTTATTTGTTTGTTTGTTTGTTTATTAAAGTATAGTTGATTTACAATATTGTATTAGTTTTAGGTGTACAACATAGTAGTTCAGTATTTTTATAGATTATACTCCATTTAGAGTTACTATAAAATATTGGCTATATTGCCTGTTTTCTTCTTGAATTCTTAATGTTGAGGTGACCGGGGCTCGGTTCTCCATCTTTCCTCTCAGTGATTTCAATCAGCCTCATAGCCTTAAATGCTGTCCATATGCTAATGACTTACAAATCTTTACCTCTACAGACCCTACAACCAAGTATATATATCCAACTGCCTATTGAACATCTGTCATCTCCACATGTGTATCTAAAAGTCACTGAACCTTAAAATGTCAAAAACCTTACCTTTTGATATTCCCCTCCAAAACTCCCTGCATCTTCTCTATCTCAAATGATGGAAATCTCACCTTTCCAGTTGTTCAATCTAAAGAATTTGGAGTTATCTTCAAGTCCTCCCTGTGTCTCACACCCCACATCAAACTGTAAAGAAATCCTATTTGCTCTACTTTCAAAATATATCCAGAATCTGCCACTTCTCACCACTTCCACTAAGCACTCTACTCTAAACCACTATCATCTCTCACCTGGATTATTGTAATCACCTCCTTCCAAGTCTCTCTGCTTCTCTTGTGGGCCCTTATTGTCTATTTTTAACATGACATGAATCAGAGTGATGCTTTAAAACATAAATCTGAACGTGTCAATCATATGCTCAAAACTCTGCGAGTGTTTCCCATTTACACAAGGCTCTGCATGATTTGACTTTCCTCATTCTATGACTTCATCTCCACCATCACCCCAGCCACACTGGCCTCCTGTTGACTTCCAACTTGCTCTTCCTTCTGTCTAGAATGCCCTTCTTCCAGATATCTGCGTGGCTATCCTCACTTCCATCAAACCTTTGTTCAAATGTCATCAATATATTCTGATATTCTAATATAAAGTATGATTCATTTATTTATAATGTCTATAATTTATAGTCTGTCACCCCAGCTAAGAATAAACTCTATAGAGTTTAATTATAATATCAGCTTTCGAATTCCCATTTTAAAACCCTATTGATATTTTCACTGAAATTGCTTAAATAAATTAATTAATTTGGGGAGAATAGTCACTTCTATGATATATTGTCTTGCCATCTGTAATATGGTTTGAGTCTCCATTTATTTATGTATTGTTTTATGTTCTATAAAATTGTTTAATTTTTCACATAGAAGTATTGCAGATTGTTAGATTTTATTTCTTACATATTGGTTCAGTATAGTGTAGAATAGCATGGGTCAGAACGGTATGCTTGACTTTATAGTCTTCAAAGTATCACTTCAAATTCGGTGGCCCCTCAAAATCAAATGCCACCCACGTACTATTGCAATAACCCACTGACATACGAGCTAAATGAAACCATTCCATACCAATCACTGGCCTGGTTTTCAAGTTCCACTAACAGTAGTGTCATTCCCTAACTGAGTGGTTCTTCAGAGGTTTTCCTTTCTCCAAGTTATACCAGACTGAGGCTTAGTTTCACACTTAAGTTCCCAAATACATCAAGATGACTGAGCCAGGAAGGTTTTTCCAGTCTTAGCCACACACCAAGCTGGAACCTGCTGACATTGGATAGTGAACTCAGGTCTCAGTCCAGACTCTTACTTCCCTCATGGTAAGTTCTCCATGTGAACTCTTGGAGCCCTTTCTGATGTAGTCAATTGTCTTAGTCTGTGAGAGAATTTGAAATAACACTGAACTTCATAATTAAATGGAGAGCAATTGAGTCTCTCAACATCATTAATCATTATGATGCAAATCAAAACTACAATGATATATCATCTCACACCAGTCAGAATGGCCGTCATCAAAAAATCTAGAAACAATAAATGCTGGAGAGGGTGTGGAGAAAAGGGATCACTCTTGCACTGTTGGTGGGAATGTAAATTGATACAGCCACTATGGAGAACAGTATGGAGGTTCCTTAAAAAACTAAAAATAGAACTACCATACAACCCAGCAATCCCACCACTGGGCATATGCCCTGAGAAAACCGTAATTCAAAAAGAGTCATGTACCACAAAGTTCACTGCAGCTCTATTTACAGTAGCCAGGATGTGGAAGCAACCTAAGTGTCCATCAACAGATGAATGGATAAAGAAGATGTGGCACATATATACAATGGAATATTACTAAGCTATTAAAAAGAAATGAAATTGAGTTATTTGTAGTGAGGTGGATGGACCTAGAGTCTGTCATACAAAGTGAAGTAAGTCAGAAGGAGAAAAACAAATACCGTATGCTAACACATATATATGGAATCTAAAAAAAAAAAAGAAAGAAAAATGGTCATGAAGAACCGAGGGGCAAGACGGGAATAAAGACACAGACCTACTAGAGAATGGACTTGAGGACACGGAGAGGGGGAAGGGTAAGCTGGAACTAAGTGAGAGAGTGGCATGGACATATATACACTGCCAAACGTAAAAGAGTTAGCTAGTGGGAAGCAGCCACATAGCACAGGGAGATCAGCTTGGTGCTTTGTGACCACCTAGAGGGGTGGGATAGGGAGGGTGGGAGGGAGAAGCAAGAGGAAGGGGATATGGGGATATATGTGTATGTATAACTGATTCACTTTGTTATAAAGCAGAAACTAACACACCATTGTAAAGCAATTATACTCCAATAAAGATGTTAAAAAAAAAAAAGTCTCTCTTTTCCTCTCCCTCCAGAGGTTTCATGCTAATTATGCACACCCCCACCCCCACCCCATCAAGACACTGTGGAAGAAATCATTTATCAAGGCTCCACTAAATATTCTTCCTCTGGGGCAGGATGTATACTTTTCTTATATTTACATATCTAAAAGGACTCCTTAGTAATTCTTACAGCTAGAAAGATCCTCTTCAGTGTTACTTCTTTATTCTATAGCTGAACAAAGAAACATTTGAAGACTTTCAATTGAAAACAAAAATAAAAAACAATAACAAACAAAAAAACTCCTTATGTACAATTCATCTCCTCGTATCTTCTAATTATATAGATTAAGAATTTTACAGATGAGTGTTTTTCCACATTAATAATTCAATATTTTTATTTCATGTTGTAATATGAGAAGTAGCTACTTTTTATACTTATGAGTGTTATTAACATTGATCATGGTAACATTAGAAATTTCTCATCTTTTATTTAGATTTAAGACACTATAAAAATGAATTATATTTCTATTAAGCCACATACATCAGCTAGTGAATGATGTGTATTCTAGTTTAAGCATTATAAGAACTTCAGAATGACAAGAGATTCCTCAGATGAAAAGATCCTTAAATTCAGTGGAAATTAAAAAGTGATCTAGAATTTCTGTAAAGATAATAAATCTGTTTTATACTTATTAACAAAACATTATTGATCACATTAAACAAAGAACCGACAAGCAAAGGTCTATTGCTGGATATTTTAATTGAATAAAATTATCAGGAATTTACTTTATCATAATGAGTTTGCAGATCTCAGTGTTGAACAGTAAAATTATTAATGGAGAAGTAACTATAAGAAATCATCTGGGGGGCTTCCCTGGTGGCTCAGTGGTTAAGAATCTGCCTGCCAATGTAGGGGACACAGGTTCGAGCCCTGGTCCGGGAAGATCCCACATGCCGCAGAGCAACTAAGCCTGTGTACCACAGCTACTGAGCCTGCACTCTAGAGGCTGCGAGCCACAACTGCTGAAGCCTGCGTGGCTAGGGCCCATGCTCCGCAAAAAGAGAAGCCACTGCAATGAGAAGCCTGCGCACCTCAATGAAGACCCAATGCAGCCAAAAATTAATAAATAAAAATAAATATATTTATTAAAAAAAAAAGAAATCATCTGGTCTAGAAACCTTCCAAGCAGGACAATATTTAGTCAATTCTATTATAGAGGTTTGTTTCTTCTAATCATTCGGAATTAAGAGATAAAGTCAAGTCGTTCCATTTGAAATATTACATTAAAAAATAATTAGTTGATTCTAGGGTCTACTATTCTTGGGTCTATTATCACATCTTTTATTACATATATTTCACCAACAATTTTATTATTGTATTACTTTGAAGCTTTTCCTCTTTATGCCAGTTTTTTAGGTTTGATGAATAAATTACATACAGTTATTAGTAAAGTACCTGGATAATATAGATCTGTGGTTCTTAACCTCAACTAAACATTGCAGTTACTTAGGGAGATTTAAAAACAATTATATGTCTGCACCCCACCCTTGGATATGGTCTAGAGTGGTTTCCATTCTATATTTTTATTCAGTTCTTCCAAGGATTCTAATGGTTGAGAATAACTGATGTGGAATACAAATATTAGTTCTGCTTTGTCATAGGCTCTAGGTTTGCAGCGATTGTAAATAAATGATTTACATATAATAAAACAGATTTAAGGAATCATTGTGGAATTAGAAGTAACAGCTGTGAATTCTGTGCTGTAGAATTTCAAATCAAAGACAAAATGTTGTTATTTGTTGGACAAGATTTGAAACCTGAAGTCAGGTCTGATTTTTGAGAGCTAAAAGCAATATGGAGATTAACAACAGCAGTGTAGGCAGATGCCCAAAAGCCATAGCCTTGAAGCATTAGAAATGCCCAGTGCTGAATTGCTCTCTGGTCCTTATGAATTTGGTTAATTGGTTGCTTTATTTGGTTTATTCTTTTTTCCCACATTATGCTGCATTTAAGCAGGAGTCTTCATATTCTGAGCACCCAACCTAGTGTCTGGCATATGGTAGAAGCTAAACAGAGTTTTGGTGATTGAATGAATAAATGAAACAATAAGTAGGTTTAATGAATGGATAAATGAAATGATAAATGAACAAGAGAGAATGAACAAGAAAAGAGAGAGAAAATTGACAAAAGAAGGAAGAAAGGAGAGGGGTAGGTAGAGAGAAAGTACAGACTCCTAGGAATATGAAACCGGAATGCCTTCATTCAAATCTTAATCTTATGACTTTTTAGTGGTGTGACCTTAAGCAAAATATATTCTGTGCTTCAGTTTCCATTTCTGTATCCAATAGGTTGTTACAGGGATTAAAGAGTTTATGCACATAATTCATGTGGAACAGTACCTGACACTTAGAACTTAATAATGTTAGGGAAGTGGAGTAATTGTTACAAATGAAAGCTTAGAGCCAGAAAAATTTTTAGCTATAAGTTCTTGGGTGAGTACTCAATAAATGTTAGCTATTATTATAATTTGTCATTATTCTAATGAAAGATACAGTCTTATATGGGGATTTGGAGGCAAATCCAAATTTGAGAATTTGAAGTAAAATGGGGAGTACAACGATCTCTTGGAATAAAAGGAAATATTTGCTAGGGTATCAGATTGACTGAAGTCTTCCAAGTCCCTTCTTTGGTCAAGGCCTGATCTCAGATTTACTCATATAGTCCACATACAGACTTCATTATCAGCCTATGGAATCCCTGACTGGTTCCGTCTTTCATTCTGTTATGTATATTTCTTTCATCCTAATACCTTGATGACTCTCATGGAATTTACAATGAACTATCAGCTCTAATTTTTGTTACTTATTATTTTTATGCCTATGAACATGTTTTCCTAATAGATTGCCCCTGTTCCTTTTTATGGATTTGGGGTTTTTTTCTTTATTCTTTGTTCTACATTTCTTTTGTACTACATTTCTCTTTTCCTCACAGAATGAAATATATTTTATTACTTTCCTGTTTTAAGGATTTCTTCATATCCGCTAAAGAATTATTGGTGCTGGATATTTACGTTAATGATTGAAAATCTTAGTGTAACTTCTTTGAGCAGACAATCAATAATTCATCTCTAACCATAAAATTTTATAGAACTATTTTCAAAAATGAAATGGAACTGCTTATTGTTTACCCCTTAAACGCTGATGAATTTTAAGTATATCTGTGCCTCTAATATCTGAATTAATAGTAAGATAAATTCCTAATTTCCACTCTTTAGCATCTTTTTCTATTTTCTCTAGAAAGATTAATAAACCATGAGAAGTAAAATGCATAAAAGAAAAAAGAGCTTTTTGAAATTCATTAGGAGAGAATCCAAGACTTATGTTTTAGTCATGAAAAACATGGGCAGGGAGGTGTCAAAAATGTACAAGTCAAGTTGAGAAATATGTTCAGAATAAAGTTTAAATTATCAGCTGCCATAGTGACTGTAGTTAACAATACTGTATTGTGTATTTGAAAGTTGCTAAGAGAGTAGATCTCAAATGTTCTCACTACAAAATAAAAATGGTAACCATGTGAGGTGATGGCTGTGTTAACTAACCTTACTGTGGTCATCATTTCACAATGTATATATACGTCAAATCATCACTTTATATACCTTAAACTTGCACAATGTTATATGTCAGCTATATCTCAGTAAGTCTGGGGAAAAACTGTCTACTGCCAAGTGTAATAGCTCCTGAGGAAAATGAAAAAGGTCAACCAAATATTCATTCCGCATGGGCAGCACCATCGAACTCTAAAAATTTATAATTAACATAGTTCCTAAATCCTCTGGAATAGCTTGTCAAGAAATATCTATCCAAGGGAGAAATCAATTATTGTTATGTTAATATAGCAATTTAAATGCCCTCTATTCTGTACACTAAAGAGGCACTCTCATCACTTAAAAGCACTGTGAAAAATTATTTATTATTTTGTTTAACAAACTGCTATTCTTTGGCAGGAGAGCAATGTATGGCCACAAATATATGCCCAAAATAAGTAATAACCATTAAAGGAGCATAAAATGCAGAATTAAAATGGTCACATTAGTAATTTAACTGTACCACTGTTTTGTAAACATGTTAGAGTATTCTTTAATATATGCTAAAGCTAGAAGTAGAGTGAAAAAAAATTAATGGTTAGGTCATTTTGCCGGTGATTATCAAATTCAAAGAGAGACCTATTTCCATTTTTTACCTGGTATAATATGGAAGAACATGTGTAAATTCCTGGCTTCATCTCATGAGAAGTCACTGTGACTGTGACATGATGAGGCCTCTGGGGCTTCATTTATTCCACTTGGTCTTACACATAGGCTGTCTATTTTGACCATATTATTTATTTTAAGGTGAATTTATAACAATGCTTTCCTAATTTTACTTCAAATGTTTCCACTCTTATAGATAATTCATCTATATAGTGCTTTTAAAACAGGATAAAAGAAGACTAAATTCCCTGTCATAAACTTTATACAATGAAAGCTAAGTATATTGTCTCTATATTTCTTTTCTTTTTGAATCCTTATGTTTTTCCTAAAACTCATCATATTCATTAATGGAAACATTCATTCATTCATCCAACAAATATATTTTTGTGGAAGATGCTGTTTTGGTCACTAGAGACATAGAAGGAATCAAAACATTTATTTAGTCAACAAAAGTCTATTGCATCATGTGCCAGGCATCTTTCTAGACACTTGTGATACACCAAAGCGCAAACATATAAAGTCTCTTTACCTCCTGAAGCTTATAATCCAGCAAGTTGGAGGAGGTTAGCAGAAAATAAACAATAAATATAAATAAGTAAATCATTTGTCATGTTAGAAGATGATAAATGCTATTGAAGAAAAAAAAATTAGAGAAACACAAAAGGATCGAGTCCTAGGGAGACATAGGGATGGAGACAGTTTGCACTTTTAAATAAGGTGGTCAAGATTGGCGTCCTTGAAATTGTTGAGGTTTTTAGTCATGTGGGTTACTAGGGGAAGAGTATTCCAAGCAGAAGGAAGAACCAAGCAAAGACTGTAACTTGGGACAGTGATTGACTTTATTAGAGGAACAATGAGTTTGCCAGTGTGGCTGACGCAAGAGAGCAAATGGGAGAATAGCAGGAGAGAGTTCAGAGAGGTAAAGGCATGGGGGAAGGGGAGGGGAGTAGGGAAGGGGAAGGGGGATGGGGCAGTGGTTATTGCTCACTGTAAGTTTTCGCTCTTGTGCTGAGTAGAATGAAAAACCATTGTAGTGTTTTGAGCAGAGGAATAACTTTATCTATCATGTAACAAGATCACCATGGATCACTCTGGTTGTTTTAAGAATGAACATAAAAGGACAAAGTTAGAAGCAAAGAGACCAGTTAGGAGGTTATTACAGTGATTCTAGTGAGAGTAGATGATGCAGACAAGGGCTGGTGTTGAGCAGGAAAAACCAGCTACCAATCCCAGGTGAGGATTTGCATGGAGGATGGCAAAGATTATAACAGTACCAACCACCAGAAGTCAGAGCCCACATATCTCAGCCTATTGCATCTTCTGGGGTTTCAGAGTCAGCAAAGAGGACTGACAACAAGGAGCTCCTTGACATACAGGATGTAGCATACATGGGGAAGATTCACATGTACTGCAAAGATAAAGCAAACATGTTTTCCTAATAGATTGCCCCTGCTCTGCTCATAGAATCTTCCTCCGGTTCCCATCTCACCCAGAGTAAAAGTCAAAGTTCTACGGTGATCTCAAGAACCCACATCATCTGCCCATCTATATCCACTCCCATCCTCTTGCTGTAGTTCATTCCATCCTAGCCACACTGGGTCCCCTTGAAAATTCTAAATCCACTTGTGTCTCCCAACCTTTGATCTTTCCAACTGGAACAACACTACTCACAGAAAGGTGAAGAGAGGCAGCAAGATCAGCATCTGTGGCCTGCACAAATCTCCCGTGGCTAGGGAATTGGTCCTTCCTGGTAGCAGAGGCAGGACAATGGACTGCACGCACGCCTCTCATGTTGCAGGAGAAGACCCGTTCTCTTCCCATGAGGGGCAGATACACTGGTGGGGCTGGCCAGGTGACATATAGCACATGCAATACAAGGAAGTTAACTGCATACCTAGAACAGGGAAATGGTTTCTCCTAATAAGGAAGAAGAATCTGGGGCCAAGTTATAGCTTGACACCTAGCTTCCATGTAGGGGAATATTCCAGATGCAGGACATTGACTGGGCAATCCTGGAGAGGGTTGGCAGTTTGCATGAAGACTGCTTCCCCAACAAGTGACAGCAGTAGACAGCATGAAAATGAGTCATATTTATTCTATTGCAAAGATAAGGCAAACATGTTTTTCTAATAGACTCAATAGGAGATGGGAGAAAAAGAGAGGACTTGGTGGTGACACCAAAGTTTTTCAGCCTGTGGAAGCATATGGAAGGATGGAGTTTTTACCAACTGAGCTGGTAAAGGTTGAAGGTGAAACAGATTTGGGGAAGAGGCACAGGAATTTGGTTTTGAACATTCTGAGTTTGGTTGGACTGCCTATTTGATATTCAAGCAGGAAGATGGAGTAGTAGTTGAACATACAAGAATATACAGGTTAAGCCTGGCATAGAGAGAAAATTTAGGAATATATATTTTAGTGAGTGAGACAGACAACAAACAAAATACATATTACATGGCAGGAATAAAAGACCTCTCTGATAAAGTGATATGTGAAGAGACCTTTAAAGATACCTTCTTAGTCACCTTTGATGATCCTCCCCTCTGACTCCACAGGTGATCTCATCCAGTGTTATAATTTTTCATAGAAAACATCCATGCACTGACTACTCCTGACTGCAGGCTCATGCAACAGCCTAAGAGACTTAACTTCGACATCTCACAAGTTACCTCAAACTTTGTTTCCAAAACCCAGTTCTTTATTTTACCCCATCCTAATCCCAAATCTGTTTCTTCTGAAGATTCCCCCTCTTCTATAAATAGCAACACCATTCTTCTAATTGAAGACCAAAATTCTTAAAGTCCTGCTTGAGTCTATGCTTTTGGTCTCATATCACATCTAATCCATTGAAAGAATATGACCAATTCTCCCAACCTTCACTGCTAACACCCTGGTGCAAGCCAGCATTGTCATCCACCTGGATTACTTAAACCTCTATAATTCATCTCTTTAATTTTATCCTTTACTCCTACAATCTGGCTTTTACAAGAAAGCAGAGGAATGCGTTGAAAATGTGAGATCATGCCACTCCTCTGCTCAGCACCTTCATAGGGTCCCCATCTCACCCAGAGTAAAAGTCAAAGTCCTGCAATGATCTCAAGAACCCGCATCATCTCAAGAACTCATATCATCCTTCCACCTACACCCACTCCCATCTTCTTGCTGTAGCCTATTCAATTCTAGCTACAACGGGTGGCTTTAAAAATCCTATACCCACTTGTGTCTCCCAGTTTTTGATTTTTCTGTTTCCTTTGTCAAGTAAACACATAATTTATGCTTTCATTCTGGGTTTGGCTCAATGTTTTCTTTCCATAATCAATTCCCCTAGTATATGCTTGACCCAAATACTGCATGAGACATACTGAATAATTTTTCATTGTCTCTGAAATTCAAATTTACCTGGGTAGGTAAAAATTCGGGAGATGGATGATGGTGAGAGCAGCACAACAATGTGAATATACTTAGTGCCACTGAACTGTACAGTTAAATATGATTAAAGTAGTATGTTTTATATTATGTGACTTTTACCACAATAAACAATTTTTTTTAATTAAAAGAAAATAATAAAGTACATTCCAAAGGAAAAAAATGTTTAACTGGGTACCCTGTGTTTCATCTGGCAACTCTAACTGTGGGGAAGTGGGAAGGAAAAATGGATGCTGAGCAGGCAAGCAAAAATTGTCCACTACAGGCAGCTAAGAAAGGCTTTACACAGACCACCAGGACCATGAGATGAGCAGGTTGCCAGCAAATGTTTACAGGTAACTTCCCTGTTCAGAAACCTTTGATGACTCTCTGTCATTCTGTTTAGTACCCAAAGTTCATGCTATTTCATATGAGAAGCTAAGGACATCTTAATGTATGCTGGCCCTCCCTTTCAGGTCTCATATCCTCCCATTTCCCCACAGCACATCTTTTGCTCTGCACACAGGGCTACTCATAATCCCTCTGCAGAGAATGCCTCCCTGCCTTTGCTCATGTTGTTTCCCCTTCCTGGAATAACTACCCCCTCCCTTATTTTACTTGAAATATAATTGCTTACCTTTAAAAACCCAACTCAAAGAGTGTCACAAAAGGTATCTTCTTTCTGCTCCCATAACACAAATATGTAAGCAAAACATAACTCTATGATAATATTTCATTGCAGTACTTAATACCTGCTTGTTTGTGTGTCACTTCTCTGCTAGATGAAAATTTCCTTAATGGCAGGAATGTATCATCATATTTTTTAAAAATCCTAAAAGCTAATTTCTTCCATTTGGCACATAGTAGGTGCTCAATAAATAATTATTGATTGAATCAAAATATATATTTAAAACATTTTATCATCTGAGCCTTTATTGCCTTTGAAAACTAGTAATTTAAGTGTATACTTCTACACTTTAAAAGAAAAAAAATTGAAGTCTTTATAAACTTATGTTAAGAAATAACTTCTTGGTATAACACCAAAAGCACATAAAGGAGAAAAATGATAAATTGGACTTCATTAAAATTAAAAACACTTTCAAACTGTGCCATCAGGAAAGTAAAAAAAGATAATCGAAATACTGGAAAGAACTATTTATAAGTCATATATCTGACAAAGGACTTGTATCCAAAGTATATATAAGCAATTCTTATAACTCAATAATAAAAGCCAAATAACCCAATTAGTAAATGGGCAAATACTTTGAATGAACATTTCCCCAAAGTAAATACACAAGATGTCAGTAGGCATAAGAAAAGATGCTCAACATAATTAGTCATTAGGGATTGCAAATCAAAACCACAAGGAGATTCCACTTCATACCCACCAGAATGACTATAATAAAAAGACAAGTTTTGGTGAGGATGTGGGGAATTGGAACTCTTGTGATTGCTGGTGGGAATGTAAAATGAGGCAACCACTTTGGGAAATATTTCTTCAAAATGTTAAACATAGAATTATCATATGATCCAGCAATTCTTCTCCTAGGAGAAGAATTCTTCTCCTAGGAATCTCCTAGGAGTTCCACAAGAACTGTAAACGTATGTCCACACAGAGGCTTGTACACAAATGTTCACAGGTACATTATTCACAGTAGTCAAAAGGTGGAAACCATTGAAATGTCTATTAACTGATGAATATATAAATTACATGTAGAATATTCACATGGTAAAACACTACTCAGCAATAAAAGATATGAAATACTGATAATATGCCACAACATGAATGACTCTCAGAAACATTATGTTCAGTGAATAAAGGCAATCACAAAAGACTATTCTGTGATTCCATTTATGTGAAAGGTACATAATATGCAAATCTGTATTGAAAGAAAGTAGATTAGTGGCTGCCTCGGGCTGGGGGTGGGGGTCTGCTCTTAGGGGACTGCTAATGGGTATGAGGTTTCTGTTCGGGGTAATGAGAATATTCTCAAATTAGATTACATCGATAGTTGCACAACTCTTTAAGTATTCTAAACACCGTTGACATTTACACTTGAAATGGTTGAACTTTATGGTATGCAAATTAGATCTCGATAAAGCTATTTAAAATAAGCATTGATTTTTCCTTTAATTCTCTCATTTGCCCTTTATGTTAAAGTGCCACAATTTATTTTAAAGGTAGACCAAGATAATAATGATTTGGAACAAAGCTGTATATTCTTTTTCTAAGGTATACACCACAGGTTTAAGATGACCTTTCCACTCTGAAATTATGAAAACATATATTAAGCTCAGCACAAAATATATTTAAGGTGATTTGAACAGATGAAATATTACACATTTTTAAACATATAATGTCAATAAGCACTTCAGAGAAAAATTGACTGTTCAAAAATTTTCCATGGGTAGTACTAAATTCCAAAGTAGCATAAAGACTATGCAGTACACATCTGTTACTTAAAGGAATTGAAGAGGTTAACATTTTGAAAGTGTTTTATTTTCGTTGTCTGATTACTGTTTATATTTACTTAAATTTCTCTTACCTTGAGCCCATTAAAAAATTTGCAACTTTTAGACAAGATTTTAATGGACTTCAGGTACACAGATTTGGAATAATCATTTTTCTAATTAGAAAATTAACATCATTCAGTTGCACTGAACAAATATTTGTAGAATTTATACACGTGTGTGTGTGTGTGTGTGTGTGTACTGTTGTATGTATATTCATATAGCTATACATACACACACTACATTCTTGTTACTTGTCAATACCATCCAGCATGTGTTATTCTATCGTTTTGATTTTTATGTTCTGATTAAAAGTAATATGGTAAAGGGTAGATGAAATGACCTCGGAATTCAAAGTTCTGCATTTTAATTCAAATCAACTTCGTATAATTACCTAAGTCTCAGTTTCTCCAAAGTTCTTAAGGACTCAAATCTTAAATGTAATTTTTCAATGACAAAAAAAATTTTTCACTGCAAAAATGTATTTTCTAATGACTTTTGTAGTTTCTAAAAATTGCCATTTTTTAGTTGACTAGAGGAAATGCTCAATGTGAGGAGGCAGATATTCTATTAAAGCTGAAGGTTGCCTCATTACTTGTAAGTGGTGTACAGAGTTCGAAGATATTTGCTGTTATTACAGAAATCCTGTAATATCATACCTCAGTTATCCCAAATTTGGACATAATTGATTGGCAGTTCGCTCTAGCCTTTCTCCCTAAACCAGTTCTCAATTGCTGTCTAATGAATATAAATAGGCTTTTCCCAGTTCAATGTACAGATAATGGTATCTTATATAAATGTCACTATCAATGTTTTTGGGTTTTGTGTTCATAAAAACTGTCTAAAATGTTGGTTTTTTATTAGCTTCACAATAATACTGCTCTGCATTGTATGTGGTATTGCACGCCCCAACGGAGGGGTTTAACTTTGGAAAGGCAGTTCCCTTCCACTAAGAGCGATTGCTAGGCATGTTCTCAGCTCTGATCCCTCCGCAAGCAAGCAGTCCCAGCAGCTAGGGGAATCAAGACTCTGAAGGAGCAACTGGTCAACTGACCTTTGATCCTTTCCAACACTCTTACACCTTTCACTAGATAAGAAAAAGTTTGGCACTTGCAATACAAAAGTTCAGTCATATTTTCAAAGTACTAATTCTGCAAATCCAACTGGTATCTTAAGATGCTATCTTAAGACTGACTCTATCTTTCTCTGCCCTTTTAATTTTGATTTGTCCAACTGTTTCTCCACGTGTTAGGCAACTGGACTTACCAATACCTCTTGCCATTTGTTTGCTTTCCCATTCTCTCTATTTTATCTTTCTAGCTGCTTTTGTGATGCTTTCTATACTCCTCCTTTTATCCTACAGTCAGTTTTGTCTAATAGGACATTTGCATTCCAAAATATCATGAGTTATGCAAAATTTCAAAATAAAAATCACAGGGCTTATGGGGGAAAGGGGTTTGCAGTACAACACTAAAACCTTTATCAATGACTTTTAAAATAAATAGAATACTATTTCTAAATACTATTTCTAGTATTTCTAATACTAAAAATAGTAGCACAGTTTTACACGTTAAATGGTTAAGGATTGCATAACTGCTGTGATAAATTTAACTCTTTACTTTGAAAAAGATCTGAAGTTTGCTGATCACAGTGGATGTCAGAAGGGTTATAGCTGTGATCTATTGTGAAGTGTTGGAAGGCGGAGTATCTAAAATCAGACAGGTGTAACACAGATATGGATGGGCTGACTCAAAGCGCTTGATGAAGTGTGAGGTTGGTGTTAGATGTTTGAGGAAAGTGCATGTGTACATTTTGTATATTCCTACACTGATTGATTCAGCTAGGTCTGGTTTTCTGTGTTCAGCCAGTGATTATCAGGAATGAGATTGTACATAAGAAAACACAAAAGTTACATTATGTTCAAATTCTTTCTTTCTTTTTTTTTTCAAATTGTTTCTTAATGTATCTGTCATGCTAGAATGAATTCATATTTTCCAAACAAGCATTCTAACAGAATTGATAGTACTTTTTTTTCTTTTTCTCCATACTTTCCTATTTCTAGTTTATTGTGATCTTTTTCTCTTAGCACTTATTTCTCCCCAGTTCCTGCACTGTCTTCACCACAGAATTTCTCCAGTGCAGCTAGGCTGTAGGTCATCCTTCTGAAGACATGAGTTACCCTGGTCTCCAGGCAGCCCCTTCAAAAAGAGGAAAAATCAATCTCAAAGTATTTAAACTCTTCAGCCTCTTTCCTGTGGGTTGTGTGCACTCATTACTTTTATGTTGATAGCAATATAGAAAGCACGACTTTTCTATGCTATACCTTTGTTCCAGCTAGGTCAGATTCACAGCAGGAATAACTTGCTTTAAAAGAAAAGTGTAAGTTTTCTTTTACTGAGAGTCATTGAAAATAAGACTTGCAAATTCACAAAGGATCTTGAATAAAAATAGAAAATATTACATAGTTTCTGTGCCCTTATTTATTATTTAATAATAACATGCTGTGTTACATAAATATTTATTTATAATAAATTTTATATGTAATTGGTTAAAAATAGCTGCCACTTATTGAATGTTTATGCTATATTCATGTTTTGTGCTAAACTGTGTATAATGTAGCATATATAATAGTTTCCAGTTCAAATGCATCTATTAACCTATTTGAAAATTACTGATCTACCTTTATATTTTAATGTCAATTAAGAGTTTTCTCAGAAACTTAGTTTTCCTCCAAAGCTAGTCTGTTAGAGTTCTTATTTCTCAGTATGAAATCTTTATCAGTCTCATATCTTTAAGTTCATGAATTTTAAAGTAAAGATGAAGAAAATTCTAAGTGCAGTTTCTTTCTCTTTTCCTGCAGCGTTTGTCCAATGGTTCTATAGATTCAACTGATGAAACAAGTCAAATAGTTGAACTACAAGAATTGCTTGAAAAACAAAACTATGAAATGGCCCAAATGAAAGAACGTTTAGCAGCCCTTTCTTCCCGAGTGGGAGAGGTGGAACAGGAAGCAGAGACAGCAAGAAAGGATCTCATTAAAACAGAAGAAATGAACACTAAGTATCAAAGGGACATTAGGGAGGTAAGTGATTCGCAACACTTTCAGTCTTTGCTTCCTGAATGCTGTCTCTGAGATGCTTTTTCCATAATTTCCCCTAATGGCATATACTCTTTACCTTTTCTCAAAAGACCGTAAATCAGTATGCATTATATTAGTTATGAAACTTCTTCACTAAGGCAAAAATAGTTTACTTCATCACCCCTTTATTTTTACTTTTTTATTTTTTTTCTGCTTTACAACAAAATGAATCAGTTATGTATATACATATGTTCCCATATCTCTTCCATCTTGCGTCTCCCTCCCTCCCACCCTCCCTATCCCACCCCATAAATATGTATGGAAAGAAAATGTTGGTATCAAATCTCAGAAGTAATAAAAACTACAGGTTTTTAAATGAATTTTTAAATGTTTTAAGCTGTTAATTTTAAATAACCCTAGATTCGGGTACGAATAATGAATTGCTATACTCTTAGCAGATGGGAATACTCAAAGACATTACTTTAAAAATATCCCTCTTATTTTGGTTTTCTATCTGTGAATGTGAAAGTACATGTGTGAAAGTGGGAACCTTTCTTTCTCTATATGTTCAGTTCTTACTAAACTTAACATCACTTCATCTATTTGAAAAAGTGTACTTTAAAGTTATGACAAAAATTACAAGGAGATGTCTTATTTGTGATATTGCCAAATCATCGTACCAGCTGAGGTGAAAAGTTTAGAATCTTTTCACTGTTATCACTCTATTTAATTAAAAAGAAAATTATCTATATTTATGAAAATTTTATTTTGTGACTTTTCACCTTTTCCATTTTTACATGTTCTTTTAAATCATATTTTTATTTTTTTATCTTTTGTACATCATTAACTAGCTGTTATTGGAGTTGACTCTATGTATCCAATTATTTTCTTCCAATTCTCCTTTGAGCCCATTTTATCATACTTTTGCCTCCACGGTCCCATCAAAACTGTTCTTATCCAGTTTGACCTCCATGTTGCTGAATCCAGGAGACACTTCTCAGTCCTTGGAAGCACTTGATCTAATTACCACTTCCTGGTGTATTTCCTCACTTGGCTAATAGCACACTACACTGTTCCTGATTTTCCTTCATTTTTACTTGCTACCCCCATCTCAGCCTCCTTTACTGGCTCTACTTCTCATCCCCAACCGTGGAATGCCTTTCCTCCTCAATTTACCTTAACTCCCCTGGTAAATTCATGCCGTTTCATGGCTCCAAAAACTACCCGTGGTCTTATGATTCCCACTTTATATCTCCACCTTATCCATCTCTCCTGATTTCCAGATGCCTGTATCTAGATCTCTGACGGGTATCTCAAAATTAACATTCTCAAGACTGTTTTCCTGATATTCCCCCCAAGAAGCCAGATTTACTTGCAGTCTTACATATCTCAGCTGACGGCAACTCCATTATTGGTGCTTAGATCAAAAACCTTGGAACTGTCCTTGGTACCTCTCTTTCACTCACACACTGCATTTGCTTCATCCATAAATCTTATTACTTCCAACTTCAAAATATATCCATCCTGTGACCTCTTCACACACTCTTCATGGCTCTGTCTTATTTCACACAACCACCATCTCTCACTGGATTATTCTAATAGTCTATACTCAACACAGCAGCCTGAGTGACCTCTTGCAGTGTAAGTCAGCTCAAGTCACTTTCTCCTTAAAACTCTTCAATGGCTACCTATTCTACTTACAGTAAAATCAAAGTCCTTGCAGTGGTCAACAACCCTGTACAATCTCTACTCCCACCCTCTGACCTCTGGGAACTCATCTACTACTCTTTCACTTTAATCCACTCAGTTCAGTTACTGTGGCCTCTTAAGCAAGCCAGATCTATTCTGTTGCATTTTCTTTTCCTTCTGCCTTTTACTCAAATGTCTTAGTGAAGTGTTCCCTAACCGTGGTATTTACACATATACACTCTCCTTCTTCTTTCATTTTTTAAAAATCTCACAGAATTACTGCCATCTGACACAGTATGTACTTTGCTGATTTACTTGTTTGTCATATGCTTTCCTCTCCACCGTATATAAAGATTCATAAGAGCTGGGGTTTTTTGTTTTGTCTAGTTTTGTTCATTGCTCTATTTTAATCACATACACAACTACTGAGTATATACTAGGCACTCAAAAGCTCTTGTTGAAAGGATGGATATTTATGGGTGTTAGGTGTAAACATCAAAAGGCATGGATGAAATCAGACTATGTCCCCAAACAATGCCTACTATCTCAGAGTAAGATAATCCATGAAGTGGTTCTGTCACCGCACAGATAATGATACACCTTTTTATGAGTTAACAGTTCGGGAATGCATCTCTCATCTTCACTCCTCCCACAACCCAAACTCAGAGAATTTATAAAGTACATGCAGTTTAACCCCTCTTCTATATTACTGTTAAGGAACACTAAGATTTTTGACTAGTAAACCACCAGGGCCATTTCTTGAGCTTTTGCTCATTTCCTATTTCTTCATTCTGTTTAGCTGTTTTTAGCTGTTTTTCTTTCACTTAACACTCACCTATTCTATTAATGCTTGTTTAATCCAGTGTCATTTGCAGATAGAGCCCAGTATCTCCAGCTCTCCCTTTCTTATGACCTAAGTAAAAATAACCCTTTGATTCTAATAGTCTTTGGATATAGGTGACAAAAAGCTAAGTCAGATTTAAAATGTCAATCATCTATCTGATGCCAAATTTTTTTTTATAATTAGGAATACCTTCTCATAGGTAAGGTGTTCTGCTTTCGCCAGGAATCCTTTGTTTTTTTCAATTTATTTATTTATTTGTTTTTATTTTTGGCTGTGTTGGGTCTTCATTGCTGTGTGCGGGCTTTCTCTAGTTGCGGTGAGCAGGGGCTACTCTTCGTTGTGGTGCGTGGGCTTCTCATTACGGTGGCTTCTCTCATTGTGGAGCACAGGCTCTAGGCACGCGGGCTTCAGTAGTTGTGGCATGCAAGCCTCAGTAGCTGTGGCTCGTGGGCTTTAGAGCACAGGCTCAGTAGTTGTGGCGTACGAGCTTAGTTGCTCCACAGCATGTGCGATCTTCCCGGACCAGGGATGGAACCTGTGTCCCCTGCATTGGCAGGCGGATTCTTAACCACTGTGCCACCAGGGAAGCCCCTCACCAGGTCACCGGGGAAGCCCCTCACCAGGCCCTCACCAGGCCCCTCTTTTACAATATAACTATTCTTATCAGCTCTATGAGTTCTGGGTAGTTATATCTTAGAAGAGTTTCACAAGAAAGGAGTATTTCTCATCACTCACCTTTGAGGGGGCTTGCAAACACAAATGTCTTCAAAGCCAGGTAAACAATATAAATGTGTGAAGTGCCAGGTGTAACAGTAGGAAGTGATAGGGTTAATGAGACCTGAACAAGGAGCCTATACTCGGTCTGCCTTTCTAGATGCATCACGTGTGTGTGTGTGTGTGTGTGTGTGTGTGTGTATTAAGCACACTGTGAAGACCAAATAAAATATTTCCCATAAGATTCAGGATGCAAGCCATGGGAGCCTGGTTTATATTTAATTTCTTTAATTCCTTCTGTCCTTTAGGGAAGGTACTTGTAATTGTGCCATTTTTCTCAGGTGATGTAAAGTAACTTGTCCAAGGCCTAACCACTATTCTCCCCAACACACTACCTTCCCCACCCCCCAGCACCAGGAAGAATAGAGGACTACCCCAGCTTCAAAATCTGTGCTTCTTCCACTATGAGCAGCTTCCAAAATCAACAAGATGCAATCATTTACTCAGTGATAGCAACTATCATAAAAAATGCAGCTGCACTATAACTGCTTCCTAAATAATCAATCTTTTGATCTTTTCAATAAGCAAGAAAATGTGAAAATCACATACTTTAAAAAGGTATCACATAACACTGAAAACTCCATACTTCGCTTTTATGTATTCTTGAGCTGTGGTCACGACAAAGTCTACTAGATTGCACGATTTTAAGTAGAAAAGACAAACAAGGTGATTCTCCTTGCTACCCCTATAGCACTGCTAACCCAGTATGATTTATATATGATATAAGCAATAACTATTTGTTGAATTAATTAGGAAAAAGAATAGAGAATAGGAAAAAACTGACCACATAATTAAAAACTGAAATGCATTTTGCTGTGCATGTGCATAGTCTAATATATCTGAAACAAATTGTGTAAATATATTTCATTCATGGTTTTAGAATATATTTTTGCAATTATTCTTTGTCAAGAAATAAATCTATTCAAAGTTTACTTTTCTTTTT
This sequence comes from Lagenorhynchus albirostris, assembly GCF_949774975.1. Classification (NCBI taxonomy): domain Eukaryota; kingdom Metazoa; phylum Chordata; class Mammalia; order Artiodactyla; family Delphinidae; genus Lagenorhynchus; species Lagenorhynchus albirostris. Next base: position 37,601,174 of record NC_083105.1, read on the forward strand.
TTTTCTTTTTAAGCCAGGGTGATGATTACATCTGTTTAATGTCTTGTATATTTACAAAGTTTACTTTTGTTTGAAGTTTTGTCTTAAGCGCTCCTTAAATTGACTGTCACTTCTTGGAGTAAGGGTTAAAGCTTGGCACAGTACCCAGACTACAAAATATAGTCAGTCTCATATGGAGGCTTAGTTTACCTCTCCACTCTTTTTTTTTTTTTTTTAATTGGGGTATAGTTGCTTTACAATGGTGTGTTAGTTTCTGCTGTACAACGAAGTGAATCAGCTATATGTATACATATATTCCTCTCCCTCTTGGACCTCCCCCCCATCCCATCCCTCTAGGTAACCACAGGGCACTGAGCTGAGCTCCCTGTGCTATATGGCAGGTTCCCACCAGCTGTCTGTTTTACACATGGTAGGGTATATATATCAATCCCAATCTCCCAATTCATCCGACCCCCCTTTCCCCCTGCCCCATGTCCACACGTCTGTTCTCCACGTCTGCATCTCTATTCCTGCCCTGCAAATAGGTTCATCTGTAACATTTTTCTAGATTCCACATATATGCGTTAATATACGATATTTGTTCCACTCTAATCAAGAAGGCTACTAATTGGGTATTTGGATACTAATATCTCATTAAATATATTGATATTCAAAGAGTTAGAATTTCCTGTGAAGTATTTCAGTTATATTTTGTTTTGTGAATACAGCTTATCACTCCAACTTCTTATTAAGAGCTCTTTGAACGTTCGCTATGTGATTATATGAGTGAATACATATCAATTTTGTCTTTTCTATTATCTGAAACATGGAGTTATATTTTTCACTTTACTAGCTCTAAGTTACTATAGAATTATATTTATTTGATATAATAAAATCCAGTTTTAACATAAACTTCAAGTTAAGAGAAAATTAATCCTTTATACAGTTTTTCAACTTTTTTTAGGCAGCAGTTTTCAGGAACTAGAAAAAGCTTTCTTTTTTAAAATTTCCAAGTAACACACAGCGAAAAGATACTTCTCCAACATGTAAATTCAAAATTTATTCTTGGCAACACAGCCTGCAGTTATAAATTGAATCTCCCATATGAATCACTGAATTAAAAATGAAATACCAAAGTCACATCCAATGACTCCTATATGTAATATACGCCATTGTCAGATCAGCTAATTATAGGCATAATAGTAAGAAAAAGATAATACATAAATAATAATAAAAAGCTATTATTTATTTAGTGTGTATTGTACATGGTAATAAAAAAGAATAATAATAAAAAAGAAGCTAGAATTTACTGAGTGTATATTGTACATAAGACATCATGCAAAGCACTTAAAATATATCACAACAATGTCATGTATTAACATCCCAACCAAAAACCGAAAAAAAAAATATAAGAAAAAAGAAAGCACATTAAGTTTAGAAAAGCTAAGCAGTGTTTACCCATAACAGGGTTAATAAGTATCAAAAACTAGAATTTAAAGCAAGTATGTACTACTTCGTGCTCATGTTCTAAAGAAACACGTGTATGCCTTTAACTGAATTTATGGCTTTTATAATTTTGTAAGACGTTTATATATGTAGGCTAAATTTAGAATTTTTTCTTGGGCTACAAAATTGACATAACATTCCTAGAGTTCTGTGTGAAAATGAAATTAACAATACAGAATTAATAATTGTAAGGAGCACTTTGAAGGAATAGTCTAAGATTGAAAACTCTACCCTCATTGGACTAAAAAATATAGGAAACAGAAAAAGTCAAAATCTTAAGCAAAAGCTTTTTAAATAGTAGCTTTTGTTTGGATGGCTAAAATCTAGGGATGCATATATAATGTTGAAAAAAATTAGTTTGGATAATTTTTGCCAAATTGATGGATTAATTGTTGCATACATTTGAACATTAATATTAACATAATTAACCAAGTAGTCTTTAGTTTGGTCTTGAAGTTCAGCAAGACTAAGGTAGTCAAAAAGGCAACAAAATCTCATTCCAGATAGAAATGTTGCAGAGTGTGTTAGTTTCCTAGGGCTGCCATAACAAATTACAATAAAAGGGATGGCTTAAAACAACAGTAATTTATTCTCTCATAGTTCTGGAGACTATAAGTCCAAAATCAAGGTATCAACAGAGCCATACAGTATTCCCTCTGAAGGCTCTGGTGAAGTATTCTTTATTGCATCCTCTAGCTTCTGGTGGTTGCTAGCAATCCTTGGTGTTCTTGGCTGGTGGCAGTATAAAGACAATCTCTGTCTCCTTTTTCACATTGCACTTTTCTCTGTATATCTTCGTCCCCAAATCTTCCTTTCCCTATAAGAACACCAGTCACTGGATTTAAGGCCCACCCTATCCTGTATGATCTCATCTTAACTTGATTACATCTGTAAAACCTTATTTACAAAGGATATCACGTTCCCAAGTCCTAAGTGAACATGAATTTTTCACTATTCCTCTCAGTACATAGAGATATTGTACATAAAGAAAGTGTCAGGACATTAAGCTATGTGTTTGCAAGGCTTTGTAGCTCAGATTTCACATTGAAGATGGAGGGAACATACAAAGGTATTGTCAAGAAGCAAGTTGGTCAGCAGGTTGGGAATAAGTAAGCAGGAAAAAAGACTAATGGCAAGATGACAGATTAGGCTATTAAGTGGGAGTTAGGGTAGAGGAGTTTTCAAGGATGATCCTAAATTTCTATGCAGCATGGTGTCATTCCCTAGTCAAGTAATACTAGGTAGGGGGAGGCAGGGAGACTAAGGAAAACATGATGAGTTTCTTTATAGAATACGACTTTTTAATTAATTTTAATTTTTTTATATACACATAATTTTCAAAGTCAAATACTATCAAGAAAGTACAAATCTAAACACACGTGCACAAAACACATACATATACAAAAAGCCACCACTTACCTCCCATCTCACTTCCCTGAAATTCTTTTTTTTTCTCCCCCACTGTGTCCAAATTTCTTTTTTTTTTTAACATCTTTATTGGAGTATAATTGCTTTACAATGGTGTGTTAGTTTCTGCTTTATAACAAAGTGAATCAGTTATACGTATACATATGTTCCCATATATCTTCCCTCTTGCGTCTCCCTCCCTCCCTCCCACCCTCCCTATCCCACCCCTCTAGGCGGTCACAAAGCATCGAGCTGATCTCCCTGTGCTATGAGGCTGCTTCCCACTAGCTATCTATTTTACGTTTGGTAGTGTATATATGTCCATGCCACTCTCTCGCTTTGTCACAGCTTACCATTCCCCCTCCCCATATCCTCAAGTCCATTCTCTAGTAGGTCTGTGTCTTTATTCCCATTTACCCCTAGATTCTTCATGACCTTTTTTTTTTCTTAGATTTCATATATATGTGTTAGCATACGGTATTTGTTTTTCTCTTTCTGACTTACTTCACTCTGTGTGACAGGCTCTAGGTCCAACCACCTCACTACAAATAACTCAATTTCGTTTCTATTTATGGCTGAGTAATATTCCATTGTATATATGTGCCACATCTTCTTTATCCATTCATCTGCTAATGGACACATAGGTTGCTTCCATGTCCTGGCTATTGTAAATAGAGTTGCAATGAACATTTTGGTACATGACTCTTTGAATTATGGTTTTCTCAGGGTATATGCCCAGTGGTGGGATTGCTGGGCCATATGGTAATTCTATTTTTAGTTTTTTAAGGAAGCTCCATACTGTTCTCCATAGTGGCTGTATCAATTTACATTCTCACCAGCAGTGCAAGAGTGTTCCCTTTTCTCCACACCCTCTCCAGCATTTATTGTTTCTAGATTTTTTGATGATGGCCATTCTGACTGGTGTGAGATGATATCTCATTGTAGTTTTGATTTGCATTTCGCTAATGATTAATGATGTTGAGCATTCTTTCATGTGTTTGTTGGCAATCTGTATATCTTCTTTGGAGAAATGTCTATTTAGGTCTTCTGCCCATTTTTGGATTGGGTTGTTTGTTTTTTTGTTATTGAGCTACATGAGCTACTTGTAAATATCAGAGAGTAATCCTTTGTCAGTTGCTTCATTTGCAAATATTTTCTCCCATTCTGAGGGATGTCTTTTGGTCTTGTTTATGGTTTCCTTTGCTGTGCAAAAGCTTTTAAGTTTCTTAGGTCCCATTTGTTTATTTTTGTGTCTATTTCCATTTCTCTAGGAGGTGGGTCAAAAAGGATCTTGCTGTGATTTATGTCATAGAGTGTTCTGCCTATGTTTTCCTCTAAGAGTTTGATAGTTTCTGGCCTTACATTTAGGTCTTTAATCCATTTTGAGTTTATTTTTGTGTATGGTGTTAAGGAGTGTTCTAATTTCATACTTTTACATGTATCTGTCCAGTTTCCCCAACACCACTTACTGAAGAGGTTGTCTTTTCTCCACTGTATATTCTTGCCTCCTTTATCAAAAATAAGGTGACCATTTGTGCGTGGGTTTATCTCTGGGCTTTCTATCCTGTTCCGTTGATCTGTATTTCTGTTTTTGTGCCAGTATCATACTGTCTTGATTACTGAAGCTTTGTAGTATAGTCTGAAGTCAGGGAGCCTGATTCCTCTAGCTCCATTTTTCATTCTCAAGATTGCTTTGGCTATTCGGGGTCTTTTGTGTTTCCATACAAATTGCAAAAATTTTTGTTCTAGTTCTGTGAAAAATGCCACTGGTGGTTTGATAGGGATTGCATTGAATCTGTAGATTGCTTTGGGTAGTAGAGTCATTTTCACAATGTTGATTTTTCCAATCCAAGAACATGGTATATCTCTCCATCTATTTGTATCATCTTTAATTTCTTTCTTCAGTATCTTATAATTTTCTGCATACAGGTCTTTTGTCTCCTTAGGTAGGTTTATTCCTAGATATTTTATTCTTTTTGTTGCAATGGTAAATGGGAGTGTTTTCTTAATTTCACTTTCAGATTTTTCATCATTAGTATATAGGAATGCCAGAGATTTCTGTGCATTAATTTTCTATCCTGCTACTTGACCAAATTCATTGATTAGCTCTAGCAGTTTTCTGGTAGCATCTTTAGAATTCTTTATGTATAGTATCATGTCATCTGCAAACAGTGACAGCTTTAGTTCTTCTTTTCCGATTTGCATTCCTTTTATTTCTTTTTCTTCTCTGATTGCTGTGGCTAAAACTTCCAAAACTATGTTGAATAAGAGTGGTGAGAGTGGGCAACCTTGGCTTGTTCCTGATCTTAGTGGAAATGGTTTCAGTTTTTCACCATTGAGGACGATGTTGGATGTGGGTTTGTCATATATGGCCTTTATTATGTTGAGGAAAGTTCCCTCTATGCCTACTTTCTGCAGGTTTTATTTTTATCATAAATGGGTGTTGAATTTTGTCAAAAGCTTTCTCTGCATCGATTGAGATGATCATATGGTTTTTCTCCTTCAATTGGTTAATATGGTGAATCACGCTGTTTAATTTGCGTATAATGAAGAATCCTTGCATTCCTGGAAAAAAACCCACTTGATCATGTTGTATGATCCTTTTAATGTGCTGTTGGATTCTGTTTGCTAGTATTTTGTTGAGGATTTTTGCATCTATATTCATCAGTGATATTGGCCTGCAGTTTTCTTTCTTTGTGACATCTTTGTCTGGTTTTGATATCAGGGTGATTGTGGCCTCATAGAATGAGTTTGGGAGTGTTCCTCTCTCTGCTATATTTTGGAAGAGTTTGAGAAGGATAGGTGTTAGCTCTTCTCTACACGTTTGAAAGAATTCGCCTGTGAAGCCAACTGGTCCTGGGCTTTTGTTTGTTGGAAGATTTTTAATCACAGTTTCAATTTCAGTGCTTGTGATTGGTCTGTTCATATTCTCTGTTTCTTCTTTGTTTAGTCTTGGCAGGTTGTGCATTTCTGAGAATTTGTCCATTTCTTCCAGGTTGTCCACTTTATTGGCATAGAGTTGCTTGTAGTAATCTCTCATGATCCTTTGTATTTCTGCAGTGTCAGTTGTTACTTCTGCGTTTTCATTTTTAATTCTATTGTTTTTTTTTTGTTTTTTTTTTTGTTTTTTTTTGCGGTACGCGGGCCTCTCACTGCTCTCACTGTTGTGACCTCTCCCATTGTGGAGCACAGGCTCCGGACACGCAGGCTCAGCAGCCATGGCTCACACACCCAGCCGCTCCGCAGCATGTGGGATCATCCCGGACTGGGGCACGAACCTGTGTCCCCTGTATCGGCAGATGGACTCTCAACCACTGCGCCACCAGGGAAGCCCCTAATTCTATTGATTTGAGTCTTCTCCTTTTTTTCCTTGATGAGTCTGGCTAATGGTTTATCCATTTTGTTTATCTTCTCAAAGAACCAGCTTTTAGTTTTACTGATCTTTGCTATTGTTTCCTTAATTTCTTTTTCATTTATTTCTGATCTGATATTTATGATTTCTTTCCTTCTGTTAACTTTGGTGGTTTTTTGTTCTTCTTTCTCTAATTGCTTTAGGTGCAAGGTTAGGTTGTTTATTTGAGATGTTTCCTGTTTCTTAAGGTAGGATTGTATTGCTGTAAACTTCCCTGTTAGAACTGCTTTTGCTGCATCCCATAGGTTTTGGGTCATCGTGTTTTCATTGTCTTTTGTTTCTAGGAATTTTTTGATTTCCTCTTTGATGTCTTGAGTGATCTCTTGCTTATTAAATAGTGTATTGTTTCGCCTCCATGTGTTTGTATTTTTTACAGATCTTTTCCTGTAATTGATATCTAGTCTCATAGCATTGTGGTCAGAAAAGATACTTGATGCGATTTCAATTTTCTTAAATTTACCAAGGCTTGATTTGTGACCCAAGATATTATCTATCCTGGATAATGTTCCATGAGCACTTGAGAAAAATGTGTATTCTCTTGTTTTTGGATGGAATGTCCTATAAATATCAATTAAGTCCATCTTGTTTAATGTATCATTTAAAGCTTGTGTTTCCTTATTTATTTTCATTTTGGATGATCTGTCCATTGGTGAAAGTGGAGTGTTAAAGTCCCCTACTATGATTGTGTTACTGTCCATTTCCCCTTTTATGGCTGTTAGTATTTGCCTTATGTATTGAGGTGCTCCTATGTTGGGTGCATAAATATTTACAATTGTTATATCTTCTTGGATCAATCCCTTGATCATTATGTAGTATCCTTCTTTGTCTCTTGTAATAGTCTCTATTTTAAAGTCTATTTTGTCTGATATGAGAATTGCTACTCCAGCTTTCTTTTGATTGCCATTTGCATGGAATATCTTTCTCCATCCCCTCACTTTCAGTCTGTATGTGTTCCTAGGTCTGAAGTGGGTCTCTTGTAGACAGCATATATACGGGTCTTGTTTTTGTATCCATTCAGCCAGTCTGTGTCTTTTGGTGGGAGCATTTAATCCATTTGTATTTAAGGTAATTATCAATATGTAAATTCCTATTCTCATTTTCTTAATTGTTTTGGGTTTGTTATTGTAGGTCTTTTCCTTCTCTTGTGTTTCTTACATAGAGAAGTTCCTTTAACATTTGTTGTAAAGCTGGTTTGGTGATGCTGAACTCTCTCAGCTTTTGCTTGTCTGTAAAGGTTTTAATCTCTCCATCAAATCTGAATGAGATCCTTGCTGGGTAGAGTAATCTTTGTTGTAGGTTCTTCTCCTTCATCACTTTAAATATGTCCTGACACTCCCTTCTGGCTTGCAGAGTTTCTGCTGAAAGATCAGCTGTTAACCTTATGGGGATTCCCTTGTGTATTATTTGTTGTTTTTCCCTTGCTGATTTAATATGTTTTCTTTGCATTTAATTTTTGATAGTTTGATTAATATGTGTCTTGGCATGTTTCTCCTTGGATTTATCCTGTATGGGACTCTCTCTGCTTCCTGGAGTTGATTAACTATTTCCTTTCCCATATTAGGGAAGTTTTCAACTATAATCTCTTCAAATATTTTCTCAGTCCCTTTCTTTTTCTCTTCTTCTTCTGGGACCCCTATAATTTGAATGTTGGTGCGTTTAATTTGTCCCAGAGGTCTCTGAGACTGTCCTCAGTTCTTTTCATTCTTTTTTCTTTATTCTGCTCTGCCGTAGTTATTTCCACTATTTTATCTTCCAGGTCACTTATCCGTTCTTCTGCCTCAGTTATTCTGCTATTCATCCCTTCTAGAGAATTTTTAATTTCATTTATTGTGTTGTTCATCATTGCTTGTTTCCTCTTTAGTTCTTCTAGGTCCTTGTTAAATGTTTCTTGCATTTTGTGTATTCTATTTCCAAGATTTTGGATCATCTTTACTATCATTATTCTGAATTCTTTTTCAGGTAGACTGCCTATTTCCTCTTCATTTATTAGGTCTGGTGAATGTTTACCTTGCTCCTTCATCTGCTGTGTGTTTCTCTGTCTTCTCATTTTGCCTATCTTACTGTGTTTGGGGTCTCCTTTTCGCAGGCTGCAGGTTCGTAGTTCCCGTTGCTTTTGGTGTCTGTCCCCAGTGGCTAAAGTTGGTTCAGTGGATTGTGTAGGCTTCCTGGTGGAGGGGACTAGTGCCTGTGTTCCGGTGGATGAGGCTGGATCTTGTCTTTCTGGTGGGCAGGTTCATGTCTGGTGGTGTGTTTGGGGGTGTCTGTGGCCTTATTATGATTTTAGGCAGCCTCTCTGCTAATGGATGGGGCTGTGTTCCTGTCTTGCTAGTTGTTTGGCATAGGGTGTCCAGCACTGTAGCTTGCTGGTCGTTGAGTGAAGCTGGGTCTTGGTGTTGAGATGGAGATCTCTGGGAGACTTTTGCCATTTGATATTACGTGGAGCTGGGAGGTCTCTTGTGGACCAGTGTGCTGAAGTTGGCTCTCCCACCTCAGAGGCACAGCACTGACTCCTGGCTGGAGCACCAAGAGCCTTTCATCCACATGGCTCAGAATAAAAGGGAGAAAAAAATAGAAAGAAAGAGAGAGAGAGATAGAGAGAGGGAGGGAGGGAGGGAGGGAGGAAGGAAGGATGAAAGGGGATAAAATAAAATAAAGTAGGATAAAATAAAGTCATTAAAATAAAAAATAACTATTATGAAAAAAAATTAAAAAGTAAAAAAAAAGAAAAAAAAAAGAACGGACAGACAGAATCCCAGGACAAATAGTGAAAGCAAAGCTATACAGACAAAATCTCACACAGAAGCATACACATACACACTCACAAAAAGAGAAAAAGGGAAGAAAAAAAAAATATATATATATATATATATAGTTGCTCCCAAAGTCCACCTCCTCAATTTGGGATTATTTGTTGTCTATTCAGGTATTCCACAGATGCAGGGTACATCAAGTTGATTGTGGAAGTTTAGTCCGCTGCTCCTGAGGCTGCTGGGAGAAATTTCCCTTTCTCTTCTTTGTTAGCACAGCTCTTGGGGGTTCAGGTTTGGATTTGGCCCCGCCTCTGCGTGTAGGTCTCCTGAGGGGTCTGGTCTTCGCTCAGACAGGACGGGGTTAAAGGAGCAGCTGCTTCGGGGGCTCTGGCTCACTCAGGCCAGGGGGGAGGGAGGGTATGTGGGGCGAGCCTGCGGCGGCAGAGGCCAACGTGACGTTGCACCAGCCTAATGCGTGTGGTGCGTTCTCCTGGGGAAGTTGTCCCCGGATCCCGGGACTCTGGCAGTGGCGGGCTGCACAGGCTCCCGGAAGGAGAGGTGTGGAGAGTCTCTGAAATTCTTAATTTCAACCCTTTTAGCCATTACTTCTGGTATTTTCTCTTATTTAAACTTATCCTATGTCTTGCTGTTATATTATATGAGGATTTTAACTCTCTTCTTTCCCTTCCTTTCTCTTAACACCCATCCTTCCACTATAATCATCTCAAAATCACATTCAGTGTTACGATTATTATGACTATGTAAATAATTCCACAAATGATCCAAGTAGTCATTTTCAATGGTAATATTTCCTTTTGTATGGCTTTCTATTTTTCTAGGATTTTATTAATTACCTGGTAAATAAATTTGCTTACTTATTTTTAAAGCTATGGTAAGTCTTTCCACCCACTCCAACAGTTTGGTTTCATAATTTCAATTCAGATTATGGACAATGGTCCATAATTTATCGGATAATTTATCTTTCTTATTTTTAAGAATGAGAATAAGAATTCTCATTCTTATTTTCTTTGAATCATCTCTGTTTCCTCTGCTCTCCACCTCTGATCTGTACCAAATTTTTTATAAGCCTGTTTCATTCTTCTTGCTATTGTTATGGGATTTACCTCTACTAGCACCTTGAAAATTCAGGAGAAAAAGTGACCAAATCCCTGAATTAGAAAAGGCATAGGGTTTTCCTGGTGGCGCAGTGGTTGAGAGTCTGCCTGCCAATGCCGGGGACACGGGTTCGTGCCCCGGTCCGGGAAGATCCCACATGCCGCGGAGTGGCTGGGCACGTGAGCCATGGCCGCTGAGCCTGCGCGTCCGGAGCCTGTGCTCCTCAACGGGAGAGGCCACAGCAGTGAGAGGCCCGTGTACCGCAAAAAAAAAAAAGAAAAGAAAAGAAAAGGCATAAAACCCAGAATACAGATAATGACTGAACTTTGAGGGAAGGTGGGACACCTGTTCTAAACTAAAAGATAGAGGTTAAGGATTTATGTGGATGTAGTTAAATTTCCAGATGGTGGTTAGGGAAGATCAGGAAGCTGAAGGACTGTCCATTTAAGGGCTTCTATTTCTGTTGGAAAATTAGAATGGAATTTATCTGTTCTGTGCATGTGGCAGGATTGACTCTGGATCTTGTAGGAGAGTAACAAAGAGACTACTTAGGAACAAGTGGTCAAAGAAACCTGGATGGTAATAAATGGAAAACACCACCATCTTCTCAATGTCAGGCTCCTTATGCAAAGGAGCTTCCCAAATTATCAGAAAACCACACCAGGCCCAACATGCTCACTTCTGCAGCTGATTTTTCCCAATATCTCAAAAAAGTAGGTTATCTACCTACTAATAAATTCCCATGTAAGCTATTAGGAAGATAAAATCATTTCCATGTTATCTATGAATTATATGGTTTAAAATTATTGCTTAATGTAGTTAATATTATATTAATAATATAGTATTTAAAATTATCACTTCATTTGCACCAATAACTGATTTTCCCCTAGAGATTTGTGTTCATTGAGTTCTATAAATTCTTTTTCATTGGAATATATCATATTCCAATTAAACAAGGGAAATGGTTAGGTTCCAAAGTAAATTTGTTAATTCATTTGTGAGTGTGATTCAAATTTACTTTTTTTTTTCATTTTTGCCTTCTCTTTTAACCACTGAGCTATTCTTACTTATACATGACAATAAGGATACTGATGATATTTATTATCCTTCTTTGAAAAACCCTTTGCAATTTGGAACTATAGCCACCATTTTACCAATTTTATGGTTTGCAACTCTACCCATAATTATACTTATTTCTACTGTGTAATGAACTAATTTTTCTGCCACTTCTTTTCTAAGAATACCAAGTCTACAGTAAGGAGTTTTAAAATGTGCTCCATTGCATTCTCAGATAGAGAAAGCTTTTTGCTAACCCAAGATGGAAGAAGAATTCTGACAAATAAGTTGAGAAAACTCACATGAAATCTTGCATCCCCTTAATGAAAAGAAAGGAATGAATATTTACCTCAAGAAAGCAATAGTTTCTTTTATAGCTCACTATTCAACTTAAATAATAAGACAATATATAAACTAAGAATCTGATTTTTTAAATTATTTTAATTGTAGGCCATGGCACAGAAGGAAGATATGGAAGAAAGAATCACGACCCTTGAGAAGCGTTACCTCAGTGCTCAGAGAGAATCTACCTCCATACATGACATGAATGACAAACTAGAAAATGAGTTAGCAAATAAAGAGGCCATCCTACGGCAGGTTCAGTATCTCTATCTTGGTTTTGTTCTGGTCTGTGTGTTCTCACCATTCTCACAAAACATAGAGTAAATAAAATATGGTATTCTTTGGTAATCAATCATTCTCTAAAATTTATAACCAAGCTAACTAAACAGATGCGATTTTCAGTGTGTAATCTAGAAATCTATCTTAATAATAATAAAAATAATGACTAATATTTACTTTGGATCTAGACATGAACCAGAAACTGTGCTAAACAGTTTACATGTATTACCTCACTTAAATCCAACCACCACCTGTAAGTACAATTATTATACTGTAAAGTAAAATAATTATTATACAATTATTATACTGAGGAGTAAAGTAAGTACAATTATTATACCGAGGAAACTAAGGTTCAGAGACATGAATCCTCTCCTAAGGTCACACATATGGTAATTGCAGAGTCAATAATGGAAACCTAGGTCTATTCGGCTCTAGAGAAGGAGTGGGCAAACTATGGCCCATGTGCCAAAACTATGGCTCTGTTTTATAAATAAAGGTTTATTGAAACATAGACATACCCATTCATTTAATCATTGTCTATGACTGCTTTTGTGCTACAACAGTAAAATTGAATAGTTGGAACAGAGACTTTATGATACACAAAGCCTAAAATAATTACCATCTGGCCTTCACAGGAAGAGTCTTCCAACTTCATCTCTAGAGCCTGGACTCTCAATCATTATGCTACATTCCCTCTCCTACTCCAGCTAATGTTACGATTTTCAGTATGTTGCTATTACGGTGTATCTGAAGTCTTAGTACTAAGTTGTATTCCATTTGTCCAGGTTAATACTCACTATTAACTTCTTTTCTTTTTGCTGCCATCAGTAAAAGGTTTTCTTTTTTTAATGTGCTGAATTTATTAAGGATTATGGATAAGTAATATATGAAAACATGAGAACAATAATCTCTTTGCACAGTAGGTATGGTAGTAGTAGCTTATTTTAACTCTAAAAGAGTGACTTGAAGCCCACAGCCCCTGGTGACTGGTGTTTGCTATCCTAACTGTGACAATTTAAGTGTCTCTTTTTTCATCCCTATTTCAGATGGAAGAGAAGAATAGACAGTTACAAGAGCGTCTTGAGCTAGCTGAGCAAAAGTTGCAGCAAACTATGAGAAAAGCTGAGACCTTACCTGAAGTAGAGGCTGAACTGGCTCAGAGAATTGCAGCCCTGACAAAGGTACTGCAATAAAACAGTTGGTCAACTTAGATATACTTATAGAAATGACTAGTAATCAAAATGGAATATATGAAGATTTTCTTTAGGCTTTATGAAGATTAAGTTTATTTAATCTTTACTCTATTGGTCTGTTATTTAGATGAATTTTTATGTTACACATATTTATGTTGAAATGAATGACTGATATATATGATATGATAATTCTTTTGCCTATTTAAACATTAACAAAAACGAACAAAATATCACATCCTTAGAGTTAATTTTCCATGGTTATATTTGCACATATGGATATACATGAGACATAATAATTTAGTAAGCTCAACATAAATTGTACAGTATTAGAAATGTAGGAGATATCATAAGCAGTTGATTCCTTTCTGACTATGGTATGAAAAAATTTTGTTAGAAGTTAGACATTAGATTTGTAGAAGTCTAAAGCCATTAAATAGTCAGAAAGTGATTTTAATAGTTGTAATTTCTTCTGAACCAATTAAAATCAATAATATTCTGAAGAATGTTCAAAATTAACTGCTATGTTATGGACATTAGATTCTGCAATTATATGCATATTTTAGAATTTAGCAACCATTATAATGCTAAAACGACTATTCTTACCTTTCACAGTCAAATGGAATGGCATTGCTTGAAAGTCACATGTCACTAGAGTAAAAGTACAGATTTTGTCACTAAAAGCATGTTTGACTTTTAATATCAATTCAAAAATTTACACACATTTTAGATGTTCACATAGTCATTACCATGTGCTGTTTTCCACACCACTGCAGTAAACGGGTCAGATAGATACATGAACTGCAAGTTATAAATTCTGGCATTAGGGATTATCCAAAACAACTGATGCAACAAAATAAAAGTAGCCACATATAGTTACTTTTGGAAAAGTAAATAATTAAAGAGGAACAGTAAACTGTTGCCTATTAGTTAAAATAGGGTAGTTAAACAGGTAGTGAAAAGACAAACAGTTGACAAAGCAGAAAGTATTGGTATAGTTTGTTGTAGAGTATTGGACTAACTAGCTGAATGAAACTTTAGTCTGATTAGGGTGATACAATCTGGATCCTTCCATAGTCACAGACCATGCCATAAACCACTCTGGAAATTTCAGAGATGTGTGATTTCTAAAATAAATATAAACTTATTTAATTTTAGAAATATTATTGAAATTATATAAAAAGTGCAAACATAGTAGTAGTAGTATGCTATTTTTTCTTGCAAACACATTTAAAATTACTATAATATGGATTAAGATATGTATACTTAGGCTTTTCATTTGAGGAATATAAAGAAATTTTATAAAGAGTTATCTTATTGAACTGAACTATTTTAGGGGGAGTTAGGCAAGTGGCTAAATAATAAAAGTAACTTTTGTAATATTTTAGTGTAAAATAATCAATAGTGTCATAAGTAAACTATAAGAAAGTCTGGAATCTCTCCCCCAAAAACATAATTTAAAATTCAGCAAAAAATTGCCCCAAATTAACCTCTGATGGATTGAGAATAAAGCATAATTTAAAATACAATACTTGACATATGAGGCTTTAAAAATTCCTAAGAATCCTTAATTTAGAATGTAAAACAAAACAACTTAAAATAGGTGTCTCATCTGTTTTTCCCTCTATTTTATTTTACTGAGGTCATATTTGATACATATATTCACTTATGCACTCCAAGTAACTTCCTCAGTTCACTCCTACCTGATAATATATTGCTAAAATTCCACTTCATCTGGAATTAAAAGAGAATAGAAAGGGAATTAAAAGGGAATAGACCCCTTTGATTTCCTCACTTTTCAGGAGTTTTACCTCTCTTAAAAAGTATGAAAATGTTAGAATTCACTCTGCTTGTCCTTTTTACTGCTTTCTCTCCTAACTGGCTCTGTATCAACATTATTTCAGATATACAGTTTGTAGATTATCGCCATATTTAATTCATTATTCACACGCCTCTGGTGCTGAGATTTTATTTTCAGTGTACTCCCTCTCCTTGTAACCCTTTTATAACATTTGAAGATCAGTCTTTCATTTGCTCTCCCAAGCTTTATGGCTAAAAAGATTTTTGACCATTTTCTTATCTCTGTTCTCAAGACCTTTAGGGACTGTCTCTAAAACCGGTTTTAGTTATTCATTACTTCAATTCCAATTTGTTTTCAATGTCTTATTATTGATCTCCATAGTCTTTTCTACGTCATAATGTTTTTGACTTCTCACTAATTTATGATTTATGCTTAGTTTAGGCTCCCTCTCCTATATTTTGAATGATATTGTTAACAATCCTTCATATATTTTAATTGGCCTATAAGTATTTTTTCTGCTTTTATTATCTGCCACTATTGTTTTCTTCTCTTTGGCCCTCCTCTCTTTAAATTTGATTGCTTCTCCATTTCCAGATATATTCACATTCTTCCCAAAACTATTTCTGCCTATAAAAGAAAACTGTAAAGTTTTCTTCTAAAACTTTAGCTCGTTTGAAAATTGCCTTGTCACATTAAAGAGTGAAACCAAAATAAGCCCTATATCCCATCAAGGAGTCAAAATATAGAAGATTGTTCTTATGTGACTATAGTATTTACACCAGTTGCTTAAATTGCAGTCTTCATAAGGTTAAGGTGAACATAAATCAATAGTGGTTGCAAATTGATCCAGTGTTTGTTTAGAGATGATGTCTGAATTTATTCTTTGGTTGATAAGAATATCTTTTTTTTTGCCAGTGTGGGGGGGTGTGTGTGTAAAAATAGGTAGCTAAAGCTCATTTAAAAAGGCTTTTAGAAAGTAAGAAGTATTGAATAATGGCTAGGGATAAAATTTAAAATTTGGCTTTGGTGAGTGTATATACAATTAAATAATAACATTTTGGGATCCCAGTCTTATTATTTATGATGTTTACTTCTTTAATTAAAATGCATATTCCTCAGCAAGGACATAATTCATCTTGAATTCCATAAGGTATTTCATTCATTTTTAGTACCAATAAAAAGTATCAACAATAACAGTGATTTAAACATGACAGAATTCTCGTTTAATCTCTGAAGTGAATTTTCACAATGTTTGGTGTGCTTTCAGTAGTTAAGATGGAAACAGCTAGAGGTTTTAAGGACCTACTGACTTACTTGTATATTTGAATAAACAGTTTTGGAAATTGAAATGTTCATGCCTTGACTACCTTGAGTCAGTCACCAGATTAATTGTCATAACATTAACTGCTTGTTAAAATGTACTTTTGAGAGATTACAGATATGTTTAAGAATTTAAAATACATAATTTCAGCAACATTTTGAACCATTTACTATATTCTTAATTGAATTATAAATTTTAAAAAATATTATAAAATCATTTTGTGGCATTTGAAGACTATGGTAGCATTCTGTGTTGCTTCTGGTTGAGGAGAGAAATTGGTTATTTGTTATTTCTTCATTATTTTCCTGATTTATGAAATAAGAATATCAGAAGGAAAATCTTTCAAAATGTAAACGTTTAGTTATTTGCATAAGCACAGCCGTTAAATGTTTATTTTATAGATTAAGTTGGAATTTCTTGCATAAAATAGTACATATGCATATGAACCAATACATGAATAGGTTACTATTTCTTTTCAGGTACTGCATGATATATTTATATATAGTCCTATATTTGCATAAAGTACATTTCACTGTTTTAGAATAAACTTATAAAATGTAATAGAATATGCTCTGGAGTTAAATTTTGTTATCCTGACATAGGGTACTTTGGCTGTTGTGATTATTTAACTTGTAATTATGATTAAAATGTTGATGTAACTTTACATGTAATCTGTGCATAACATACTAATACAATTCAGCTATCAGCAATGTCACATGTGTTGAACACTCTGCATCTGTGGTAACCTGACATTCACCTCCAAGACATGTAACTAACCTTGGCACTGGACAAACATTAGCTCACAAAAGGCACTGTGATGCCTATTCACTTTAGGGCACTATTTTGTTTCCATAGCAACAAATCAATGCAGAATCAGTTTTAGAGTGGTCCCTAGTATCATTCAGGAGAATTCACAATAAGTTTTCTTGTCCTCACAGCATTATTTTCACTTTATTTGAGGACTTCTAATCATTTTCATTTAAAATGTCGAATTAAGGCTATGTCTAAGAATAGGCGCTGAGGTTCTACACCTACAGCCATAGTTTGTATTCAGAGACCAGAAGTCATCTTGTAAGTTTGCCAGTGCTGCTGAGGAAACAATCCTGCTTGAATTGGAGAATACTCATAATAATTAACCCCGTGGCTTAGCTTTTTCTCTAATTTCTACAGAGCTGGGTTTATAATAAATTTTGTTCCAAATTTATTTCACCTGAGTCATTGGCTTGGCCTACTCCTCAATATTGAGGTACTTTGTTTCCATTATTTTTAAGTAATATGATAAACAAACAAACAACCCAAAATATAAAACTTTTAACAATCTATCAGAGACATATTCTAGTGTTTGGTTTCCCATAATTCCAATTATTACATGACTCTTTCAGAGTTGCTTTAATTCATTCTGTAGTGGTCTTTCATTGCCAGCCATCACTAACCTTCCATACCTTAGGTTGGTAGCTTTTTATTTGAGCATATCATTATTTTTCACTTATAACCATCAATTTCATCATATTCACCAGATATCAGTGTAGTTCTTTCCACATAAAATTCTATTAAAGTATTAAATTTGCTGTCACATTTTTCTTTTAAGCATTCTGTGCTATGTTCTGTTCAGTGTCAGTGCCTTTAGTTCTGATTTTTCAATTTTGTCCCTCTCCTTTTCCTTGACTCGTTAGTCTGATCCAACCTCTTCTACCTCATCTGATGATTATCAATATGTTATGGAAGCTAAACTACAAGAAATGATCTCCATACGTAGGAAGGTAGTCCTACTGGACTTTACTTTCTATTGCTAAATAGAATTCATCTAAGTTTTTCTTTTCATTTGTAAAAATTATGTTACTTTTATTTATTGATAATCGACCATCTGTGCAGTTCAGTGCTTCAGGAGCTTAAGATTGGACAATGGCAGGTTTGTGTTCAAACCATGCACAGTCTGCATGTTACATTTGGCTGATTTCATTGCTCATAAATAACTCCGATGTTTTGCTGATGCTTGGATGTAACAGGCCTTTGTAGCTGACACATTTCAAGCAATGCTGTTCAGCTGCCTGTTTAAAAAAAGTTTATTTTTTGAAAACTACATTTGCGGTTGGTAGTAGCTTGCTTTACATTTTATTTCAGTTTATTTAGAGGAAAAGTGTTAACCATATCTTACATGTCAGGTGCATTCTTCATATTTCTTAACAGGCTGAAGAAAGACATGGAAACATTGAAGAACGTATGAGGCATCTAGAAGGTCAACTTGAAGAGAAAAATCAAGAACTTCAAAGAGTATGTATTTTAAGACCATCCCTCTCAAGCATCAGTTTATGGATTTATATTCTACATATAAGAACTGAATGTCTTTCTTGATTATAGGTTATATTTAAAATGATATGGATATGCCCTGTGCATTAAAAAAAGTTTCTGCCAATTTAATCAAAACAGACATAAAATTAAATCCAGTTTTAAAAGTAGAAAAAACAAACCCAAATATTTTAAGTGATTTTTATGTTAAATTTATTTATTTATTTTTTGAATGTAAGGCTAGGCAAAGAGAGAAAATGAATGAGGAGCACAACAAAAGATTATCCGATACTGTGGATAGACTTCTGACTGAATCCAATGAACGCTTACAGCTACACTTAAAGGAACGAATGGCTGCTCTAGAAGAGAAGGTAAAAGGACCAGTAGAATCACATGATTATCAGCTATGTTCTTACGATCATGTTTGTTTTACACTCTGCTACAATCATTGCATTGTTCAGATGATCCATTTACTTTCCTTAATTTAAAAAAAGCCTGATATATTCTTAAAAGTGAACAAATAGTTTCTGTAAAAATATGTAAGATCAATTTTTAAATGAATAAAAAATGTTACATGGTATATAAATCTTACATATTAGCATGATCATATAAGACAAAGGTATTAAAACATGTTGCACTTTTGTGATGAAAATATTTCATTTGTCTTTCATGTGGTATGCAAAAACGAAGAGTAAGACAAAAATTAGTATTTTGGAGTGTGTGGGGAGGCTTGCTTTGAACCATACAAATGTTTCAAGTAACTGAATCTACTGCTAGTCTAAAAGCCAAAATGTGAGTGAGTTTATATCACCAATAGCACTAGTGTCAGTCCCACCACAGAGTTTAGAAATGCAAAACTTTCAGCTGCATTGTTTCCAAAAAAGTGTTTCTGTACAATCTACAATTTCTTTCACAGTTAATATGTCCGATTAATAGTTGGTGACTACCTGACCAGCAAGAGCTAGTGAGCTGGTTGCCAATTCCAGAGTATAAAAAAAGGTAGGGACTAAAACCTAGGTGGAGAAATCATTTTGGAAATTTAGATGGAATGACAATCGCTACCTAAGCTAGACATTTTCCCCTGCTCCATACAATAAACCAAAATAGGAAAAATGTTTCAATGAAATGTTAAAGTAGTTTGATTAATTTACCCATTAAGAAGTCATAAGTCATGCCTTCGTCCCATCCAGCACCAAATGCATGCCAATAACCACACTCGTGTTTTAATTTAACTCTATAAATGTGAAAAGAATACATTATTTTAAATCATGCTTTGTAATACTATAAGAAAAGCATAAAGCTTTTACAACAGTAATACTTTTATGGCAAGGATTTTTTTCAAATCTATGATGCAGGTTATTTCCACATCATGATATGTAACATTAGTTTTTAAAAAAGCTAATATTTTGTTTTTATTTATCTAATAATTTAAACATTATTAGAAATTGTTAATTATGTATTTGAAATAAAGATCCAGAAATTGAACTTTTAAAAAAATCTGATCTTACAATTTCTTCTTTCTTCGGGTAGTAAAAATGAGTTTATCTGAATTCTTCTCTATGATAACTTTGTCTAATATTTTACTTTTTATTCACTTTTTCTCATTTGAAAAGTAACCTAATTATTTCAAATTTTAAAAAGACTGGGAAGAGGCAGTCAGAAATAGCTTAAAAGTTAATATTTATCTTATTTGTCAATCCAAGTGTTACAAAATGACATTTCCTATTTAAATTATGTATTTCTAAAAATGTTAAGGTGTCTTGTTTAAAGATTCCATTGAAACTTGGTTTCCATGGAAACAAAAAAATAGATGCACCAAGGAAGGAATCAAAGAAGATTCTTGAGTGATAAAAAATTAATCTACACATTTAATTATTTTCTGTTTTATTTATTATTTATCTGTTTTTTTTTTTCTTTTTTGTAGAATGTTTTAATTCAAGAATCAGAAACTTTCAGAAAGAATCTGGAAGAATCTTTACATGACAAGGTATTATGAAAGCTTACATTTTGCCCAGTTTTCTATTTCACATTGGTGAACATTTTGTTATAAAATAAATTTGATAATAAATAATTTTAGGATGTTATCTTTTAAAAATATCTTAACTTTTTATTATACATACAGAAAAGTGTACATATATAGGGAGAGCTTGATGAATTTTTACAAACCAAACACACTGAAAATCAACATCCTGGAAGCCCCACTTAGCATATAATCATTACTCTTATCCTAAAGGATAATCACTAGCTTAACTTCTAACAGAAAAAAAATGGTTTTGACTTTTTTCATGCTTTATATAAATGGGATAAAAATGTATGCACTGATTTGTGTCTAGTTTGAGATATTATTTTAGCAGAAATATATTAAATACCTACTGTGCATAAAATTGTGCTGTTATATTTGCAAACATGAACTTAGTTCTAAAGTACCTGAAAAGTCTAATTGAGGAGAGCAAACACAAAACAATGAGTTGTAGAGTCACAGATGCCAAGTGTCAAATGAATGAAAGATAGTAAGAACTACAGGTAGGATAGATCAATATACATTGCTGCTATAAAGAAGGCTTCAGAATGCTTTAAGATAGGACTGTTTTGCAAGGCTTTCAAATACAGTGCCTGTGCCATGATTGCAAGTACTTAGAGTGGGGAGGAGGTGAGTAGTGACTTTGATATCTTAAATAATAATGGACATAACAGTTTGGCTGGAATCAGTTATTCTTATTGTAGGATATGTGACAGACTAGGCAGATAAGGACCAGATTATAAAATGTTAAAAGCTATAATTGCTAATGTGTTTTCCTCCTTCCTTAACATGTAAAATTCTTGTTAGCAATTTTGTCTTATTTCATTTTGTTCAGCATCAGTAAATGAAATAATATAAAATCACTAACTTAAGAAGTGACTTATAGATGTATATTAAACAAAAGATGGAAGGAGTGGAAACAGAGAAAGGAGGGAGAGAGGGAGTAATAGAAGGAAGGAAGGAAGGGAGGAAGAGAGGGAGGAAGGGAGGGAAGGAAGGAGGGAAGGGAAGGAGATCTGGCAACAGTATGTCATTTGGAAGGTATTGGAAAAGATGAGAGAATAAAGATAAGAAAGAACAATTGTACATTTAACTGAATTGAATACTACATATTATGATGTTAATTTAAAAAATAACTATTTAGTCCCACGGTCAGGATGTACACACCCTTAAACCCGAAAATATAGGTGTATTAGAGCAATACAATATGGTGCCTAGAAGATAGCATCTAATTCTTTCTAAAGTAGTTCAGAAAGTCTACAGTGAAGAAGATAACATTTCATCAGGCTCTTGAAGGCACATTTGATCTTAACAAATAAAGAATGGTAGGGAAGAAGATGATAACTATGCAATAGCACAGAGAAAACAAAGATGGTTGATTTGCTGAATCACCAGAAGTTTGCTGTGACTGGTTGTGTTTAAAGAACTAGGGTGTAAACAGATTGTGAATTCGGGACTTAATCCTGTTATGGAATGTTATGTTATCCAAAGCTCTGTGTGCTTCTGGCAAGATCCCCAGAACCCACTCCCCAACCTCCTACCCAAGCCTGTAGCTCCAAAAGTCTGCCCAGGCAACCCGCAGTACTAATCATTCCATGCTTTGCATTCCTGTTCATGTCAATCACTAGAGGCAGCAAATCCCAGGTCATAACCTCATTTCTGAATATCATTCCATACAGCTGAGCACATTTCCTCATCTAACCACATCTCCTATAACTCCTCAAATTTTCACTCGATTATATTTAACTCACAGTCCATTATTAGTAAATATCCTTCATATACTCAACCTCTTCATGTTTCTCTTCATTATTTTGATCTCTAAAATTTGAAGTTCCTAGGACTGTCCTTGGATTTCTTCTCTATGTTCGGTCCCTGGTGAGTTCATGGATTTAAATACCATCTGTAAATTAAGAATTTGCAAATTTAGATCACCTACTATACTTCCTCTTCCCTGAGGGAGTACATATATTCAGGAGTCAACCCAGTATCTCTATTTGGACACATGGTCATCTCAGTCTTAACAAGTAATCCCCCAAACCCCCCAAAACACCACCACCACCTAACCTAATCACCACCAGCAGCAGTCTTGTCAGTAAATCACAACTTCTCTTTCTTAACTACGCAGGCTAAAAACTTTGGAGCTGTTCTTGACCTCTTTCTTTATCACACACCCCATAGCCAGTCCAAGAGCAAATTCTCTTAATTCTATCTTCCAAATACAACCAATATCCTTGCCATTCTCTTTCTAACACTATTGTTGTCCAAGCCATAATTCTCTTGCCTGTTTTTGGAAGAACATAATAATTTTTTATCTTCTCTACTTCCTAATCCCATTCATCTGTCCATTTCACAGCCATCAGAATGATCAGGTCACTTCTCTGCTCAGAAATCCTCCAATCATTTCCTATCTCACTCAGAATAAAAGTCAAACGCTTTAAAAGTAATTTGTAAAAAAAAAAAGTAATTTGTAGGGCTTCCCTGGTGGCGCAGTGGTTGAGAGTCCGCCTGCCGACGCAGGGGACGCGGGTTCGTGCCCCAGTCCAGGAAGATCCCACATGCCGCGGAGCGGCTGGGCCCGTGAGCCATGGCCGCTGAGCCTGCACATCCGGAGCCTGTGCTCCGCAACAGGAGAGGCCACAACAGTGAGAGGCCCGTGTACTGCAAAAAATAAATAAATAAATAAAATAAAATAAAATGATACATCTAGCAGAGGAAAGTGTGGGAAAGAGATTGAAGGTAGCAATACATCGTGGAAGCTGGTAAAATAATTCAGGAAAAAGGTAAAAACGTGTGTAATGTAGGATGGTGGTAGAAAGAATTTTAAAAAGAGCAGATAAGAGAAACATTGCAAAGGCCACATTGATAAAAAATTGTGGTGAGAAAAGAAGTATGAGTCCAGTAAAATGTCCAGCATTGGCCACATGAAGGGGGAAAAAATAACAACAATAGAAAATCTGGAAGGACACATTTATAATATTATAAAATTTATAATTACAAAAACAAAATTAAGTCCTTACATGAATATTTAATTAAGAGCTGTAAGATCACCCTCATCTTCATAAATTTGCAGACTGAAACTGTTAATGCCAATCTGAGAAAATTATCAGATGCATAAATTATTGTACCAATATCGAGCTAATAATTTTAACTCATATCAAGTGATAATTTTTTTCTCATCCTTTTAATTTAATCTTCCTTCTCTTTCACCCATGTGTCCTTCGACCATTACAGGATGGTTGAAATCCTTTACTTACTGTAGAAATAAGACCTTTTCTTTATTTTTTAAACTGCTATACTTTTTACTCAGATTTTGAAGTGATGTATACATAGCTGGTCATGACCTTAGTTTTCCCATATATTTAGAAAAACTTAGCATTAGTGAATGTTAGGGAATGTAGATAAAATTTTATTGATTTCTGCTGTCATATTTTCATTTCAAGGAGAAAATCAGGCATTTTTTGCTGTCATGTCTAACAATATGTAATAAAAATATGTTAATCATTTTTTCTATTTTTAAAAACTCATTAAGCTTTGTTGTTTGGTTTATCATAGTTGAATGTTGGTACTATTGGCATATGCATATCATCTGAGTAATGCCTCTTTGACTTTTAGGAAAGATTAGCAGAAGAAATTGAAAAGCTGAGATCTGAACTTGACCAGTTGAAAATGAGAACTGGCTCTTTAATTGAACCCACAATATCAAGGTAACATTAAATAAAAAGCTTTTTCACCAATAATCATTATGAATTTCCTTATGGTTTCATATCTCCTCAAGTAAAATAAATAATACCTCCTGTTTCTCAGCAGGCATTGCCCTATTTTGATCCCTTACTGATTTACAGTTTCTACACTCAAAAATAATTCTCTAATTCAGTAATTCTTCCCTTAAATATTCAATAAAAATTTAAATTATTACCTTTTGTATTCTGTATTAAATATATATAGAGCTATGTCTTCTTATATATTATAAATTATAAATGAAGAAGTGGAGCCATATATACAGAGATTACATCTCTTTCCAGGAAGAGTCATTTTCTCTACATGCAGAAATGTTTTCAATGTTTAATTTTGCTGAAGAAACATCATTGGTATGATCACTTAGTATCTGACTATTTTGTTAAACTAATTACAATAAAGAGGGAAGGAGAAATTAAATGTGTTTAAAAAAAAAAAAAACTTCAAGTAAACTTGTTTGTACTCATCTACTTTGACTCAATACCTAATCTTAAAAAAAAAAAAAAGCAAAGAGATCCTTGTTTACTCTCTAGATAGGCAGATCAAGCTCAATAATTCATGTATAATTTTCCTTTGTGCTTAGAGCCTTTTATTTAAAGTTGATAAAAAAAAAACATAGAGGGATTCACCCATTTGAGCATTTATTTGATAGACAACACAGTATCAGCTATTTGAAACTTTTGACCACCACAGACTTCTAAAAGTCCATTTTTCTTGGTCTTATGCTTATCCTAAGAATGTTAGCTCTACAAAGGTTGGATATTTTGTCTGTTTTGAGTACCATAATCTCAGCACCTAAAAAAAGAAACCTTGTATATAGTGTACTCTCAATAGATATTGTTGAATAAATGAATATCTAGTAAAGCATTTTTTGGACATTCAGGTGAAAAATCCAAATTAAAAAAAATCCTAAGGGTGCTTACCTTCTCTTCAATGTGAGTATTAATAAGAACAAAATTCAGTATTTTGAATTCAGTTTAGTATAAGAAACACAGTTCTGCAGGCATAAATACACCCAAGGAACTTTTAAATAGGTAGGCCTTTAATTTTGAAAATAATGTTTATTTTTCTAATGTTTTATTACGGTTTATATATCTGAGGCTATTAATTCAGTGATATACATGGTGATGATGATGATGACGGTAAAGGAGAAAGAAAGAGCTGATAAAATACCAACAGAGTAAATACATAGAACTAACATTATTCAGTCAACAAATGAAACATATTTTAATAAGACCAAATGGCCATTTCATTGTCTTTTTGACCTTCAGTCTCAGAAATACAGAGTTCTAGAAGTGTTGTGTAAAAGTTCATCACCTTAGTGAGTCATCTTGGCAGCCTAGCAATGTGACATTAATCCACAATGAAGGATCATCAGGGAAACTTGGGAACTACATACAGAGCAACTATTCTTTGATACAATGGATTGTAATAGAAACAACACTAGACCAAAAATAAGAAAATTGACATTCCTAGGTCTTAAACATACAATAACTAGCAGTTTGATTTTGGAAAACCCATTTTTCCTTAATAAGTTCAAATATATATATATATATATGTATATTTACATAATTATATAAAATAATTTTTATAAAATATATATGTATATTTACATGAATTATATAAAAATATTTTTTATAAAATAATATTTTATGACTATCTCACAAGATTACTTTGCAAATAATGAGACAAGTGAGAAAAGTGTTTTGTAAACAGTAAATCAACTCACAAATATAAAGTATTATAGGAATTATTAAGATAGCTAATTTATAATGAGATAACTGAATATTTATTAAAGAGCAATTATTTCTTGAACATTCATATTTCTGAGTGCACATAATTGAAAAAAAAACAATAAAGAAGACAGAAAGTGCATGAGAACTTCATCTACTAGTTTTTGATCTTACAGGTGGGGAGGTAAGAAGAGTTGAGCTAAAGTGAGTATCAGTGACTAATATCCTCTACTAGAATCTGAAATGAAAGTAAAATGAGTTCCAGAGTGGCCGAGAAAGCCTGATTTGGCTCAACTCAGGGGAAAGGGTAGGATCTGGATAATTGGAAAGGACAATGAAGGACATCCCAGGAAGCAGAGAAATGGGTAACAGCTTTTCTCTAAGAAAATTCGTGCTTGATTTATCTATTGAAGCTCCTTTGTGAGATTATATTCAAGAGTCACAGGAAATTCAGGAGGGAAAACTACCTGGTTCCTTGTTTAAAGGAACCAGTGACTGTATTGTAACTTACATCTGCAAGTGCCTCTCAAAATATTGTACACCAAGAATAATTTTAAAAATGAGATATATGGATATACTGCCTCTGACAGATCACAGAGTTGAATAAAAAGAGAGAGGTGAGGAGTAACTGCTTTAGATGAAGTATAAGCAATGGCTCTTCTACAATTGTTGTTGGTTCAGGTCTTTGTTCTCTCAAGATCAATTAAGTACTTTCTACTTGTGAGCCTGTGACATTGGAGATACAGTGGTGATGGTAGTGAAGAATACATGTTCCAGATGGAAAATGCAGGAATATGAATTTGTGGACTGTTATAATAGAGGGAATACCAGGAGCTAGAATAGTATATGAGGATGGGACTTTTAAGCTGAGACCTTAAGAATAGTAACCACATAAATGTTTGAAGAGACGATTTCAGGCAGAAAGAATAGCATGTTCAAAGGCTCGAAGCAAAAGAAAGTATAAGTTTGAGGAAAATGACAGACAGCACAGCTAGACGAAGAGAGAAGGCAGAGAGTAACTAGCAGTGAAGCTGGAAAGTAGGAGGGGCCCAGGTAGAGGACCTTGTAAGACACTGAAGAGTTTTGAGCAGGGCTTTGATGGGACCAAATCTGTGTTTTGTTTCATGTTTTTATAAATGACTTGGAGTTGAGAGATAAAACAACAAGAAAAACAAAACAAAACAAGAAAGCAATACTCCTAGTATGAGGTGTTAAAATTTTAGAAATTCTACTCTGATACCCACAGAGACATTACCCTAAGCAGCCACAGACTAAAGGTCGCTAGGATGTTCTGACCTAGACAGTTAGGACTGTATTATAATCAGTTGCATCCATTCATTGTCTTACCAGATATTTATTAAGTTCTTATTGTATTCTAGGAATACCTCCTTGAGCATACAATAGTGACTAAAATCTGAACTTTGCCTTCATGAAACTTATCCCCTCTGCTATAAATAAAGACCGAGAGTTGTGCCATTTAATGACTATGGCCTGGTTGGTTATTTTTTAATATATGACTAATTCGTAATAAAGCCATTTGCTTGATTAAGTCTCAAGTTCACTTCTATAAAAACAATAGCTGTCATCTATTTGGGGGATGATTCTTTAGTTCATTTGCTTTAATGTCCAATTTGGCAAAACAAAGACATGCATCAGTTAGGTCAGTGTCTTCTACTTTTTCAAAAACCCAGACCTCACCTAACCTTTTATAATCTTGCCAAATATTTGGGGATGTTTGTCTTTGTTCACAAAGAGAGCTAAGAGTGAAAGCATAGTAGATCAGCAGGAGCCCCAGGTTCAAGAGAAAACACGGGTTTAAGCATATTTCCTAATGATGATGGATCATTTTATAGGACAGCATGTTGCATTTGTAATTATCATCATCATCGTAGCAGTAAACTGAATTTGCTGTAAATCTCTATATAAATAATATATTTGGAGAAACCTTTAGTGCACTTTGATTACAGTGTACTTTATTATCATGTTTTTTGAAAACCAGTCTGACGATATTTTCCAGTTAGAATTTTCCAACTGTTTCGTCTCTAAGCAGATTTCAGAATTAAATGTGCTTATTAAAAGATTTTTCTTAATCTTTTTGGAACAATGTCTTATCAAAAGCTGAAAAACTCTTCTGGTGAGATATCCTATTTTATTAAAAAAAATTATTAACCTTGGGCCAATCTGATTTTAAGTATTTTGTTGATTTTCTAAATTGAAAAATAAAACATTGGAAAATAGATAATTTTGTGACCCAAAAGTTTACACATTTTTCTCTTAGCTTAATGAGGAATATTTAAAAATACAGTGATAAATAGCATGTACTGGGATATCCACTAAATAGCTCAAACTAAGAGTTGTCGGAATGTAAGCCAGTGGATTTTGGTTGTCAATCTTAACATGTTCCATTGGACTACTGCTTTTGAAAATAATGATTAATAAACAGAAAGGTTTTTTAATATTCTAAAAAGAGAAAATAAACTTGACCTTCAGAATGAAACTGAGACTGGGGTTTCTGACATAAGCCTCCGAAGAGACCTCTGAGAGTTACAACACTTCAACACTTATTTTCTTCCTTGAAGTTTTTTTTTTTCTTCCTTTGAGGATTTGTGCTTTACTGCCAATTAAGCAGTGGATAGTGATTTGCTGGTAAAGTTTAAGTTTTGAGATTGAGCATATTTTATGTTTTCCTTGTTTCCAGAACTCATCTAGACACCTCAGCTGAGCTGCGGTATTCTGTTGGATCCCTAGTGGACAGCCAGTGTGATTACAGAACAACTAAAGTAATAAGAAGACCAAGGAGAGGCCGCATGGGTGTGAGGAGAGATGAGCCAAAGGTTAAACTTTTTATTTCAAGTCTTTGATGGTTTAAGTAAATGCACTCTTCCACTTTGGATAGTATTTTAATACTGAGAGAATTCATTGTTAATTAATTTCAGGTGTGATATATAACATATTTTTAAAACTATAACTAGCGTATAACCCCTACTACGTACCAAAAGTTGAACCAAGTATGTCCCAAGTATTTATCCACATAACATTGTAAATTGAGTACTATTTTATACTAATTTCAGATGTGAAATATTGAAGCTGAGAAATTTTAAGTGTTCACACTTACACAGCCATTAAAGTGATAGAGTCAAAACTTGAGCCTGTATTCGTGTGATTTCAAATTCCACACTTTTATCTATTATGCCATATTGCCAAACAAATGGGCTTTTAGTTTGCTTGGGCATTTAAGCAATGGCACTCATATTGTTAATTAAACTTACATATTTTAATAATAATTACTGTTTTAATAACACTTTGAGGAAAATGTACACAAACTGTTGAAAGTGTTTATAGAAAACTGTTCATTATAAGCTGCAGTGCCAGTCTTTCATTCAGTCAATAACTTAAAATCTGTAGGCTGTATATGTTAAGTATATAGTTGCATTTTATAGAGAAGTAATATATAGTTCCTGTGTGCCCTAAGTGTAGTTTGTTTTCCTCAACCTCTTTTATGTGTCCAAAATACTATATAACCTACTTGTCCTTATTTATAGAAGGCTCTTGACATCCTTTGATTTTTTAGCTGGCAACTACATGTCATGTATAAGTTAGTCCCTTGTAGTAGGCATTCAATATCTAATGAATGGATAAATAAATAAATGAACAAACGAAGAATTAATAAATCCATCTCAGTTCTTTTCTCAGTTTTATGTGGTAAATAAATTAGTGCTACTTGGTACCAAAACAATTTGTAACACAAGTACTTACTCAGGTCCTCAAATCTGAAGTAACTACTCAGGGCAGTATCTTGTGGTCCCCCCAAAAGTCATTTTACATCATCACAAAAATGAAAAACAATTTTTTTAAAAGCAGAAAATCTAGGACTGCTCTCTTACTTTCAACCATCTCCTACCTTCAGACCACAGCTTGAAAAACACTGGTCTGTTGGTTACTCAAGACTTTTGTTCACATGGAGGATTTATTATATTCATTTTAAAAACATAGTCATGTAAATTATTGTAGTATGCCTTGGGTTTAAAAAAATCAGTGAGGCATTTAAGTGACCAGAGCACTGGAGATGAAATTAAACCTCTGCACAATATTTTTATTAATACTTTCTTAGAATGTTGGAGAGAGAATTCTTGTGTAATTTATTGAGTGGTAATATTCGTACCCTCAGCCTAATTAGTATAAGAGATGAAAATGCTG
Source organism: Lagenorhynchus albirostris (assembly GCF_949774975.1). Taxonomy (NCBI): domain Eukaryota; kingdom Metazoa; phylum Chordata; class Mammalia; order Artiodactyla; family Delphinidae; genus Lagenorhynchus; species Lagenorhynchus albirostris. The sequence goes on from NC_083105.1 coordinate 37,631,304, forward strand.
AAGTACAAGTGAATAGAGATTGTTATATTTGAAAACAAGTTAAAATGTTGCAAACATAGATGCATTAAAGTAATTGCTGCCTTGAATTGGGGTTGAACTAAAAATCATGCAGAAGTTTATCATTTTTATTCCTATTAAAATATTGATATTTATGCTGAAATTAGTACCTACCATTATTTAAGTACCAAGGAACTATTTTATTGAAATGATAAATTAAAATATTAATAATCAGTTCTACCTTTGTCAAGTAAGCTATAAAAGCATGTATGTTTTTAGTTTTTATTTTCAGAATAATGCTTTGAAAATGAGCAGCATGATAAATACTGTAATTGTTCCTTTACCATCTAGGTGAAATCTCTTGGGGATCATGAATGGAATAGAACTCAACAAATTGGAGTGCTAAGCAGCCACCCTTTTGAAAGTGACACAGAAATGTCTGACATTGATGATGATGATAGAGAAACGATTTTTAGCTCAATGGATCTTCTCTCTCCAAGTGGTCATTCTGATGCCCAGACCCTAGCCATGATGCTTCAGGAACAATTGGATGCTATCAACAAAGAAATCAGGTGAGTTCAATGATTTTTGATGGTCTCAAGCGATTAGAAGACCTTGATTCTAAAAATGTGATCATCAGATCAGAAACATTGGCATCACCAATAAAGCTTATTAGAACTGCAGTATCTCAGACCTCGCTTCACACCTACTTAATAAGAATGTGCATTTTCACAAATTCCCGGAATAAAATTAGGACAGCTTTTGTAAGAAACATATATGAAAAATATACAGATTAATGATGATATTAGAGCGATATAAAAGAATTAGGTAAAGGTGAAATCTTTGATGAGTTTTCCAAATAAACTGAAAATCTGGGTAGCATTGGATTTTTTGTTTGATTAAACTTCAATCTATCTCTTACTCAACTGGTTCCTCTAAGTTTTACTCTCCTTTACAATTAATAGAATACCTAGAGTTTAAAACTACAATTTTTTGTATAGCAGAACCATATTGCCTCTCACCAGAAGGTTTTTCTGGAATCATTTAGCACCAATCATTTGAAAGTACAAAATTTCTTTTTCTTTTTCTTTTTTGAAGAGGAGACAGTTTTTCCATTGGAATGTGTTTGAACATTAATAATGTACTGTGTTACTTGATTAAACCTTCCTTTCGGATTCTGATCTTTGGATGAAGTTAAAATGCACCATGAATTCACTTTGTTATACAGCAGAAACTAACACAACATTGTAAAGCAATTATACTCCAATAAAGATGTTAAAAAAAATGCACCATGAAAATAAACTTCAAAGTAACAGAATTCATATTCTTTGTGTAAGTGAAAAATTAAAATTAAGAGTAAATTTGCCTCAGTATTTGTATTGATTTATTTTTTAGAGAAGTTTAAGATTCACAGCAAAATCAAGGGAAAAGTACAATGGTTTCCCATATACCCCCAGCCCCACACATGCATAGCCTCCCCCATTATCAACATCCTTAACCAGAGTGGTACATTTGTTACAACTGATGAACTTACATTGACACATCATATTATTCAAATACATAGTTTACATTGTGGTTCACTCTTAGTTGTTCGGAAAATGTATAATAATGTGTATCCATCATTATGATATCATACAGACATAGTATTTTCACTGTCCCCCAAATTCGCTGTGCTCTGCCTATTCATCCCTCTCCCCGACCCAACCCCCGGAAAACACTGATCTTTTTACTGTCTCCATAGTTGCCTTTTCCAGAGTGTCATATATTTGGAATCATACAATATGTAGCCTCTTCAGATTGGTTTATTTCATTTAGTCACATGCATTTATTGTTCCTCCATGTCTTTTCATGGCTTGATAGCTCATTGCATTTTAGCACTGAATATTGTTCCACTGTATATATGTACCAGTTTATTTATCCATTCACCTACTGAAGGATATCTTCGTTGATTCCAAGTTTGGACAATTATGGATAAAGTTCTAAACATCTGTGTGCAGGGTTTTGTGTGGACATAAGCGTTGAAGTCCTTTGGGTAAATATGAAGGGACACAGTTACTGGCTTATATGGTAAAAGTATGTTACGTTCCGTAAGAAACTGCCAAACTTTTCCAAAGTAAATACGTAAAAAGAAAACTTTGCAGTGATCATAACCTTGAAGTTAACGGTTATATCATAGGAAATCACAATAAGCCATTTGTAGTTAAGAGGAAAATATCTCAGGAGAGGTGGTTTCTAATTCCATTTTTCAAACAAACTATACTGTTACCCAGTTTTATTATATCAATATGCAAAATGTGTGTAGATTCAACTTAAATAGGATCTTGAAGCAACCCAGCTAAAGTTCTTTATTCTTTGTGTCTTTGTAATAAATAACGTATGCATATTCTTGAAGCTTCTCCCTATTTAAAGAAAGAGTAATAGTGTTTTGTCTTCTCAAAAGCATTTATAGCAACAGTATTTTTTTAAAAATTTTCACTATCTGTCTCTCATATCTACATTATTAAATTGCTTGGTGCTTATGTAAAGGCAACTTGGCTGAGTCAGGGTTTTATTTGGCCAAATTATAATTATGAATGACCATTTATTGAGAATTCTATCAGTTATACTTTTTCATTGGATAGGAGGTAAGACTCAATGACTTTGTTGAGATTTGAGTTTCTAAAAGTCTCATATATTCGTTCCTGAGTACAAATGTAAGATTAGGATTAGTGGCAGAAATTAACTAGGCACTCAAGGTTTTAAAAGAGTTTTAACAGGTGGTAGTATAGAAATGGGGTCAAAATGAAAGTTGGGAGGAATTATGTATCATTTGAAAAGAAAGATTTTCTAATTTTCAACCAGGAAATCTCTGGAATTTATTGAAAGTTATATTGCCTAGGGAAAAAAGAAAATATTAGATTTGATATAAAATGTTCACACAGTTATTTATTTATTTAGTGAATTCCGATTAACATTATAACAGCATAAAATGTATGAAAAATAAACTGTATCTTTCAGACTAATTCAGGAAGAGAAAGAATCTACAGAGTTACGTGCTGAAGAAATTGAGAATAGAGTGGCTAGTGTGAGTCTGGAAGGCCTGAATTTAGCAAGGGTCCACCCAGGTACCTCCATCACTGCCTCGGTTACAGCTTCTTCGCTGGCCAGTTCATCTCCCCCCAGTGGACACTCAACACCAAAGCTCACCCCTCGAAGTCCTGCCAGGGAAATGGATCGGATGGGAGTCATGACACTGGTATGATGTGTCCAGAGAACCTTTGCTTCCATTAGAATTACTGATGCATTAGCTGAAATCTATTCTAGTCTAAAGACTTTCTGTGTGTTTTATTTTTTTTCTCAACAAACCTATGTGGTAGATACAAATATTAATCCCACTATGAAGTGAGGAAACGAAGCCTACACAGGTGTAACTTTCCCAAGGTCACATAATAAGTAAATGGAAGAGCAGAAATCTAAATATCACATCAGAAATCTGAATGACTTAAACCATTAAATTCATTTTTACTGATGATACCTTGATGATTGAGACTGGGTGGGTTTTTTGTTTTGTTTTGTTTTGTTTTGTTTTTGCGGTACACGGGCCTCTCATTGTTGTGGCCTCTCCCGTTGCGGAGCACAGGCTCCGGACGCGCAGGCTCAGCGGCCATGGCTCACGGACCTAGCCGCTCCGCGGCATGTGGGATCTTCCCGGACCGGGGCACGAGGCCGTGTCCCCTGCATCGGCAGGCGGATTCTCAACCACTGCGCCACCAGGGAAGCCCTGGGTGGGTTATTTTTAACACAATAAGTTTCCAAAATTATTTATTATAATCACTTCAATACACCAACATAGAATGTTATAATTTTATAATATACATAATATAATTTTAAAAGAAGAGCCATCAACAATAGCAGCAATTTCCCAATTGAGTTTTATAATTCATGTCAACATTTTCACCCTTCTTTATTCTTTAATTCTTTATTTCATGTATCTTCTTTTGGGATTAAAAGTTGGAAACCTAAATTAGGAAGTACCCTTAACATAAGAGAGAAACAAAATCAAAGTACTCCTTGCTAAAAATAATGTTAGGTGGAATGACTACTGAATGTCATGATGTTTAGTCACTTGATTCTCATGATAACATTTGAAAATGTTATTATCTCGAGCGAAAGTAACTGAAATGTTGAGAGTATGGGTAAATTGTCCTTGTTCAACACAGCTTTTAAAGAGGGACTGGATTTTTTTTCAGATTTGCTAACTCAAAAGCATATACTGTTCTTTTTTTTTTTTTTTCTGTGATTACCTGGGAATATGTTGAAATGACAACAATAATGAAGATTTAAATATTCTGAACTCTTTATGGAGGTAAAATTCTATGTTTTGTATAATGAATATTAAAACTATGTTATTAAAACAATAAAATTCCAATTAAAAATAAAAGTTTGGGGCTTCCCTGGTGGCGCAGTGGTTGAGAGTCCGCCTGCCGATGCAGGGGACACGGGTTCATGCCCCGGTCCGGGAAGATCCCACATGCCGCGGAGCAGCTAGGCCCGTGAGCCATGGCTGCTGAGCTTGTGTGTCCAGAGCCTGTGCTCCACAATGGGAGAGGCCACAACAGTGAGAGGCCCACGTACCGCGAAAAAAAAAAAAATTAAAATAAAAAAATTAAATAAATAAATAAAGTTTGGGGATAGAGATGAAGTAAAATGCAAATAGGTCAAATAATAGTTGGTATACTGCAAAAATCTAGCACAAATGTAACAAATGGAGGAGAAATTAATAATACGACAGAAGAATATTAAGTGTATATAGTGTTTCTGGTCAGAAGGCTGTGAAACTTCTATAAAAAGTGTCACAATGCCTGCATCTCTCTGTGTATATGGGTGTGTATAATATCTGAACAAAGAAGTTTAACTCAATTTCTAAGTGGTATCTTTAAATAACTATGTTGCAATAATGTGTATTGTGGCAAAAAAAAAACCTGTAAAGATTATTTTCATTAGAATTAATTTATATAAATGCACACATATGTGCATATGTATGTGTGTATGTATATATATGATACTCTCACCCCAAGGGGAAAACTACCTTATAAGTAAATAAGTTTTAAAATTTTATCTTCATAAAATTTCTATTATGTCTGTCAGTTTAGATATCTTTTTCTTTAACTTTGCGACTGAGAATTGATACAGAAAACTGTTTATATGATGAGGCAATATTTCCCATATCCAAACTCTTTACAATTATGGAACTTGCAAGTAAATCTGTATAAATGAGAAATGATGAAAAAAAAATTTTTGAAAGGAAATACTTACCTCCTTAGGCCATTGAGTTTACTATTCTTTGCTTATTTCCGGACTTGATATTAAAGATATTTTAAAGTAGATAGCACAGACAATGGCAAGTCCAAACAAAGGCCAGCTAATCAGAGCTGATCCCAGCTAGATACAGCACAAACTTTTAGCCAATGTACTAAGATAAACTAACCCAATATACTGATCTACATTATGATCTGCTTATTTTAGAAATCTAGGAACTGTCCATCTGATTTTATTAACTAAAAATGATATTGTCTCTGGCTTAGTTTATCCATATGTAATTGATGACCTATTTATTATCAAAGTTATGGTAAGAATATTGGCCCACAGAGTGTCTCTGGCTTAGTTTATCCATATGTAATTGATGACCTATTTATTATCAAAGCTACGGTAAGAATATTGGCCCACAGAGCATAATTTAGTTGGCATTCAAATTAAGAAAACTTTGGTTATTTCTGTATTGCTATTATTTCCTTACATTTTTGCAACCTAGTATTTTGCCCTTTTAAATATTTTCATTATATATTAGCATTATAACCCTTGACAGTGTTATTATTTTTATAATAATAAAATAATATATTCATAGCCATTTAGACATAATGTTTATGTATGTATGAATAGGATACCACTGCTTTCATGCATTTTCTTGAGCAGTTAGTTATAAATAAATCAGTGGTAAATCAGCATTATTATACTATAATTAGAGTACTTAAAAGATATTTAGAGGGACTTCCCTGGTGGTGCAGTGGTTAAGACTCCATGCTCCCAATGCAGGGGGCCCCGGGTTCAATCCCTGCTCAGGGAACTAGATCCCACATGCATGCCGCAGCTAAGAGTTCACATGCCACAACTAGGGAGCCCGCCTCCTGCAACTAAGGAGACTGCCTGCCGCAACTAAGAGACACGGTGCAACCAAATAAATAAATAAATAAGAGACACCTAGTTCAAAAAAAAAACAGATATTTAGAGCATTTCCTGAGGGTAAAAAAAAATATTTTAAATGTTTAATATCTGACTCAGAAAAACAAAAAATAAAACCCAGAAAGTCTTTATCACCTAACAAAACTTTGTCGTCAAATTCGTTATTGTTATAGTGAAAGACAGGAAGGTTTTCTTTTACCTGTAGAAAATATTGGAGAAAAAATAATTTTGTTGCATATAATTCATGTTTGAATATTCAGAGCAAAATTTGAAATTTTAGGGACAGAGATTGAAAAGACATTGTATTCATTCATATTGTATATGTTTATATGTTTTGCAAACATTATTATTTGTCCTGATAATAAAGCCTATTTGTATTTACTTTTACCTCACCACAAATCCATAGGCATAAATAACATGTTAGCGATATCTAATTTGAATACTGAATGAGGTAAATCAACCCATTTTTCAATAGCAACAAAAATGTAAAGTATAATGGAATAGTTTAGTAAAATGTTTTGCTTACATAAGAAAAATTAACAAATATTAAGTGAATAAGGTTTATCTAGGATCATAAATAAATAACTATTTTTTAAAAATTCTCTAAAAGAGCACTGACAAGAAAACAGCAGCCCCAGAAATATGATATACTGAGGCCAGAGCTTTTGGTATTTGGAGATGGAGAGTTTGTTAGGACGCCAGGAAGTTTGAGATCACGTAGGAACAGCATATCCACCCTGAGAAGGTCCAAAGCCCTGTGTAGATGAGACAAAAGGGAGTGTTTATAAACTACATATATGTGCATTGGATCTTCATTTACACATAGTCTTCTTCACTCCCATCTATATTTTCTCGGGAGGATATAGTCTCATATTTACTTCTGGCTAGCTCACTCCATATGTGCTTCATATTCCCTAAGGTCCATGTCTCATGTCTCATGTTTTACGTATATACACATGATCCCATCATGAAGACCTGTCCCCTGCAACATGCCATCTAGGAAGTTTCCTCTCTAAAATAGTTCCCTGGGGGAATGCTTTTATAATGGTTAAAAGACATTTATTTTGAAAAGAATGGAATGAAAACAAAAAAAAGGTAGTTAAATTATAGATACTATTTAACTTGTGATATGGTCAAATGGTAATCATTAATTGGTTCTGTTTTATATCGCTTTTATTACTGCCAATCACAGCCAAGTGATCTAAGGAAACATCGGAGAAAGGTACTGTACATTTCTTTGATCTGATTACTAACTGAACATTGTTTTTTCTGAGATTTAAAATTATATTTCTTCTAACTGAAGCATTTTATAAAAAATATTAAAAGTATTTAAGTGTTTTTGAATTGTTTAAATATGATCATAAGAGCAAATGTCTCAAAATAAAATTGTTTATGCTTTCTAGGGTAATGATTAGACTGTGGGGACTAAAATATCCCAATTTCCCACAGAATTTTTAGATCTCTCTTGGTAGAATTAGATAGTTTACTGTTGATATCTAGAACAACAATGATGCTTGTTTTAAAATATAGGTTTTACCATTATTCAGATATATAAGACCAACAAATCAAGAAACAATTGCCAATAAGTGATAGCTTCTTGCTTCTACTTCCCAAGAGCAAGGGACCTGCTTCACTATGCCGGGTCAATGGGAAGCACCAGGTCAGCAGTCAGAAAGAGTGAGAGGAAAGCATGGGAAGGAATGTTTATTGTGGTTTTTGTAGGAATGGAAAGGCAGGGTAAGCAGGTTTAAGATTGGCTAGTTTGAACAATTTCAGTGGGCTGTAGGGTCTAGGGGCTCTCTCTAGTTGTCAGATACCTGGTCAGGGATGATTAAGACAGAGGAATAGTGCCTCCTGGAATGTAAGAGCCAGATAGAGAAGAGGATCTGAGGTACTGATGAAGATGATTTGTTTGCATATGGAAGACACACTCCAGGAACATAGTTACCTATCTCTAGGAATTAGCTAGCCCTGGGATGGGCATTCTCAGCATGGTCTCAGATACTAGAGCATCACAAATACAGAAAATATAAAAATAGAATTAATATACTACTTTACTGCTTGGAATGAAGTCAAGAGAATAAATATTGGGTATAGGAAACAAAATGCACTACAGTTCTGATTCACAAAATGACAACTTGTTAGATGACTGAGAACAGCAGAGCTCAGACTCACGGGATATCAGATGGGACAAATTTCAAAGGTTCAACCTACTATCCAGTACATCAATCTATTTTCAGCATCTTCAAGATGTGGTAGTCAGCCTATGCCCAAATAATTCTGGAACCAGGGAAGGGAATCCATACTATGCTTACATGGCCTTAGATTGATTGAATTTCTTTTTATTTTCCATTGTCTATCTTCTTTTAGCGTCTTCTCCTGGACACTACCAGTTAGTTCTCAGCTGTCAAATTTACCATGCATAATGTTATTACTATTTTTCTTTGACCTCTTCCACCACTTAAAAGGATTATACTGGGAATAAAGGAAGAAATCTGAGCAGATGATGTAAAAGAATTTCAGTGTGTATAAGGAAAAAAAGATCATAAAGGAAGGTCCCATGCAGAAATATAGCCTCAGGGAATTCAGGGAGTAAAGAGATGATTGGTAAGAAAGGTAGGTCATAAGAAAGAAAACCACAAGTTAAAATTTGTTATATATATATATATCAGGGTAAGGAGTTATATGCATGATTTAATTTGTACATCAAAAGGACAAATTAAACTAAGTATTATCAGTTCTATTTTATTGACGAGGAAATTTAGTCTTAGAGTAGATAAGTAATTAGCACATGTCATTCAACAAATAAGAGAAACCAAGATTCAAATCCATCTCTGATTATGAAGCTTTTCTCCTCCACTTTGTTTATATAGTGTGAGCTCTAAGTGTTATTCAGAGAAATGGTTTGTGTATGATGTTTTTAAGAGCTGATATTTTGGTAAAGTTGGCCTAGTTTGACCCGCCATGTGGAGAGAGGAGGGAATTTTAATGAGTGTGTTTCAGGAAAACATCTGAAACAGAAGTAATCAGCCTTCACAGAAACAATTGTGGAAAACAATCATGGTTAGATAATGGAATTGTGAAAACTTAAGTACGTATTAGGAAGAGTTTAGAAATATGCTTTATGAGTTTAGATGAGATGTGAGTTTAGAAAGGGTTTTCCATAGTGTTGACATCATGCTGAAAGCAGTTCCTGAAAACAGTTCTTCTGGTGGCACTGTGCTCGTTGAAATGGAGAGAGGAGATCTTATTAAGATGACTGCCTAAGCTGTTAAAAGTAACCTAGGCTTAAATGACAAGAGCCCAGACAAACAATTTCATTACGTTTCTCCAACACATAACGTCTTTATCATATATAACACACTTATGCATAATAGCTTAATGTAGAAACTAGCAAGACATGGTATAGGCAAAAGATGAGAACACAGCTTTAAACATTTTGTTATAGCCATATTGAGAAATTTCTTCGTCAGAACTTCTAGAACCATATATCTTTTAGCTGTGCTTTCTACAATCTGTCTTTCTCTCTCTCTCTGTCTCTCTCTGTCTCTCTCTCTCTCTCTCTCTCTATATATATATATATGTTTTAATGCACAATGGTGCTATGAAAAAATGCAGCATTGTTTTTAAAAATATCTTTATTGTACAATTAAGTTGATTTTTGAAAACTCTTACAGTTCTATATATCTATCTCTGACAAAATTTATGGTATCCTGAATTGTTCTGGACTCTGAACTAAATTCTTTAAAGAAATCCCTTCCATCCCATCTGCTTATGGTGCTCTGTATGCCTTTGTCAATTTTCCCATGAGAGGTAATGAAATGAAAAAAATTGCAGAAATTCTGTTCTTACCTTTTATTATTCTCACTTTAAAAAGAAAGCTTTTTTCTTATAAACTGCAGCTCTTTTTTTAAACATCTGGGAACACATTTAAATAGCCTAATTTAAAACACTTTATCTGATACAGTTATATTTTGCAGAATTACTCAAATAGCCTTGCTTTATTGATTCTCCATTTTCATCAGTTTCAGTTGAAATTTAGAAAAAGTTCATCTGATGTATCGTTTTTGCTTCTAGATTGCAGTGGTAGAAGAAGATGGTCGGGAGGATAAAGCAACAATTAAATGTGAAACTTCTCCTCCCCCTACCCCTAGAGCCGTCAGGATGACTCACACCCTCCCTTCTTCCTACCACAATGATGCCCGAAGGTATGACTCTCCCAGCACACTGCACATTGTATGTTCTCTTTCCAAAAATATTCCTCCTTCTTTCAGTATCAAACAGACTACTTAAAAATTTATATAAAATTTTTGATTTAAGCTATAATTCTGCTCCCTCTCCACAATGTCACTTGTGAAAAAAACAAATTTTCATTCTGAGATCAAATTTTCAGTTTTAAATTTAACTGTATATTTATGATCTTATTACTAGCCAGTATTTATGAGAATAGATTTTCTACTTTTAGTGGATATTTCCTATTAAAACAGAGTCAGACTACAGGAAGGACTTATTAGAATAGTTACAAAAAACTAAAGAATTCTAATACAAGACTATAAATCTGGCTTCTAGTATAAGGATAATTAAGGTCTGAAAAGTCCATGCTTGTACCCCAATTACTTTTAACAGACAGGTATGTAAATCACCCTATTGGTGCTGCAAGTGCCAGCTATAACAGCTCCTCCTTAGAGAAGAAAAAAAAAAAAAAAAACACATTTGCCGAAATATTAAAAGAAAAGTTTACATGGGGAAATACCCCATTTGTCATAGCAACTCTTCTTACTGTCCTTTCCATCTGCCTAAAAAATTGAAGCAGATCTCTATTAATGCCATAAATAAGTCTAAGCATGCAATTTACATCTTAAATGTATGTTCTTTCACTGTCATCAATTACAGCATCTCTGAACACTTAACTGATATAACCGAATGTAGTGACTTAACGATTAATACTTTAAGAATCTGTCTTCTAAATAGTATGTGTTTTACAATAAACGGTTTTGAAAACAGAGCTTTCTGTGCCAGCCGACTTTTTTTTTCCTGTTTTGTTTATTTTTAATTTCTAATGTGAAAAAAGTTATTCCAGATTCAAAATTTATACTTACTTTACTCTCAAAAAAAAAGAGTGAAATATATTGTAACATATGAAAAGCAGTAGCTTTTGGAGTTTAGAGAATATGAACTCAGATTAATTTGGATGAATAAAGTTAAATAACTCATCACAATATTGTCAAATTAACAGCTGTAAAGAAGGATAACAGTATCATTGAACCTATCCTATTAATACAGTGTCAAATACATTGACCAGGAATGGAACCTAGACCAGCTTGCTTGGAAATAATTTCAGCTTATCATGTACCTAAAAGAATACCTGAGAACTGTAAGAAAAAATATACAGTGATCACTCGGGTATATGATTTGTTACTTCAAAATCTCACAGGTGATTTAAAATTCAATGAATTAGTCTCCAAAACTGAGAGAGAGAAAGATAGCTAGAGGAAAATCCAGTAAAACCATGGGCTAGAATAGAGCATAAACTTTATTAGCTATATTTAAATTTCTTGTCATAGATCATTATGTTTAAGATCTAAAAATCAAACTCTGCAAGAAGGAAATAGGTAAAGAGTCAAGGGCTAATTTATAGAATTTATAAGTTAATAAACCAACCTATGTTCATTGATTAGTTTGATATTGTATGAAAAATAAGGAAAATATATTTGAGAAAAAAAGAAATTTTTCTAGAGAAAACCTGGAGGCTCAGGGCCCTAAGCCTGAGGAAATCACACTTTAATATGGTTAAGAAAAAACATGGGAAAAAAGGAGAAAATAACATTCAGTGTACTTGTTCCTCCTTTCGTACTTTTATCAAGGAATTTAATCTTGTGTACCTTGTGGATGCTACACCAAAGCAAGCAGTTTGTCCTCTTTCGTGTTTTACAGTAGTTTAACTGCCTCCCTCGAGGCTGAAAGCCTTGGGCTTGGCAGTGCCAACAGCAGCCAAGACTCTCTTCACAAAGCCCCCAAGAAGAAAGGAATCAAGTCTTCAATAGGTCGTTTGTTTGGTAAAAAAGAAAAAGCTCGACTTGGGCAGCTCCGTAAGTACGCATGTTTGACTTTCCACTGCCACTCATTTTCCTCACTTCTTAGTATCCATCTGTCTTTCGTTCCATTTCTCATATTTTTATTTTTTTCCTACCTGACAAACTTTCTGTTTTAATCAGCTGTATTTATTAATCCAATACAGCTGAATCAAGCTTGACAAAAGTTTCAAAGGAAGAATATTGTAAAAGTTTCAGTCCTTTTGATTTCTCTGTTAATAACAATACCTAGAATTTATGTAATGTTAACACTGTGATAGACACAAGGACCCTCTGAGGCAAGTGATATTACTGTCATCCTTATTTATTGATGAGTAAACAACGTATTAGTAATTTGCAGAACTGAGATAGTTGTCCTAGGGCCATGTTTCAAAACCAGCTTAAAACCATTGAGTATACTGCATAGATGTGTATAAGAGCTTAGCTGTGTGAATTTAAAAGCTTTTCTGTTGAAAAAATTAAGAAGCCTACAAAAAATCCAAAAGAATTCTTTTTAGGTCAGAATACATTATAAAGGGCATAAAATGTAAAAAAATACAAGGTTTCTTTGTTTTAAACTGTCACAACTTTCCACTAACAAACTCAACAACATGTAGGTGGAGAGACAGCGGGAGGAATCTGGCAATAGAGATTGTGTTAGAATTAATTATTGTTGGTGACTAATTGAATAAAATAGATCAGTACATTTGAAATGACCCTAGGTAAATATATAAATACATAGATACCTTGTTATCTATGTATTTAGATACATAGATATCTATGTATTTATGTACATAGATGGATGGATAGATAGATAGATGGATAGATGGAGAGTCTGAAACAAAAAGAATATGTGAGATGTATTTTCTAAAATGATGATATATACACTTGATCTTTTTTTTCTTTGGTGTCTTTCTACATATTTACTTTTTTTCTGAAATCTCTTTTCATCATCTTGGTTATTTATGATTGCCCTTCTTTTTCCCTGCTCTTCTCCTTCTATTTAATTTAGAACTAGAGTTAAGTTACAGGGAAAAGGATTTAGCTCCTACCTCTAATAGTAAGTGATGAACAGAATGATACAAAGTTCTTAGCACTCCCTTTGGATTCTGAAATAAAGGAATTATTATTCACAAGTAATGTCCCAACCCCTAGACTTAGTTTCCTGCCCTGGCACCGCAAGAATTTCTGAGAATAATATTCTTTTTGCAGATTTACAACCATGATATTGTTCAAAAATATCTTTCCCCACTTCCACAGCATGAAACCCACACAAAACATCAGAAACCATAGGAAACCGATGTTTATAACACATGAGCAGCCAGTTGTGTGATTGAGCGTTACCATCAGGAGAATTAAATCCTCTTTGGGTTTCTCTTTCTCAGGATAGGAACCCCTTAGGATATAAAAAAAGAAAAGTATTATTGCATAAGGAAAGAAAAGAAAAGGTGATTACTTGGGGGATACAAAATGTACATGCCAAGACATTGTTACAAAATTTGTTTTATTTTATTTGACAACTATTCATAGTCAAAATCAAGGTATCCAGGATATAATTTAAAGTCTAGAAAAATATAGAACCTTCTAGAAACTTAGCCTTTTTACCCATTTTCCGTGACTGTGTGTCTCTATGTCAGAACAGATGAGAAGGGAATCAGTTACAATTAGGTTCTTATCAACTCCATCCAAGTCAGAAAATAGCAATAGCTATTCAAGATCACATTATAGTCCTGAGAAGATTTCTGAGCTCTGAGCAATTTTGTTTTACTCCATAGAACAACCGAGTATAAACAAAGCCAGTGTCAGCAGCATAGTAAGGACTACAATGCTGATGAGGAAGACAAAGACAAAAATCTATACCTCTGGAGCTATACAGAAGCTACACTGAGGGTGAATCAAAGCTCCTGGAGAAACCAAAAATAAAGGTCTTTTTTGAAAATAATACTTGAGAAAATAAGAAGAAAACACAGACACAAGTGGGTTTCAGGAATTCATATTTTTTTCCAGAAGAAATGGTACATGGTACCACTAGTGCTTTGGTTGAGGGATATGGACTCATGTTTACTTGTGTCCTGAAAGATGTACATCCAGGTTGTGAGGGGAGGACCATGAAAACTTACCAAACCCAGGGGCTACCACTTAATGCTGCTGATTCACACATCAGAAGAAATTAGGGAAACATCTCTAGTGATCATGATTTTAATATCTTGATCTAGAAAATTCTGACGTGGGAGCACTGTCAATGTTGTTTCCTCTACCAATGAAAATAGAAATACAAGATAGGAAATGATGGCATGGAAAGTAATATGGTAGAGTGATAATGGTGTCAAAGAACCAAATTTGAAATTTTGGACCATGTCCCAATATTTAGAACTGTTAAAGAGTTTAGCTCATAAATGCAAAGAAACGTAAGTTAACCTGAGAGTAGCTGTGCTAGATGCCTTTAAATGAAATGAGGTGTGGAAGAAGAAAACTTTCTAAATAGAACTCTGAAAATGTTCACTCAATTCCATCAGGAATGACAAACAGAAAGGGAGGAATTCTTAGTAATTCACAGAGAAGAATAATTATAAAGGGGACATTATTTTCCTTATATAACAATCTGAAAAGCTAGGGTAATAAAGTGAACTTCAGTTATGATGAGTCAGTCAATGTGACTGCATTGATAACCACTAACCATGTAGAATCAAATTCAATATACATATAATCTATTTTTACAAATGTGTTATAGCAGAGGCAATATAAATGTGGAAACTCCAAAAGTCAAAGGAAGCAACACATTGAAAAGCATTTGAATAAAGCTAAAAATACTTTAAAGATAAAGTATTTAAAAAGATAAAACATATATATGAACCATGCCTCCTTGAAACTCACAGTTGAATTTGGGGAGAGTGTCCTGGCAGAGGAAATATTCCTTCTAGCAGACTTGGGGATCTGGTTTTAGTTTCTCTTTCTCTCTTCTTTCTTCTTTCATTTTCTTTATATATTACAAGCACCAATATGAAAAGATGCAAAAACAGGTTCGACAATCTCATTGAGCATTGAGGGACACGGAGACAGCACAGCCAGTAAATACCTCTGCTTACTTCCTAGAGCATACAATAGATACAGGATGCAATAACACCCTTTAAAGACTTAGCAGCTGAATAACCACAACTTTTCCCCCCTGAGTAATGCATCCAGATGCAATGCATCTCTGATATTTCCATTAATTTTTTTTTTTTTTTTTTTTTTTGCGGTACACCGGCCTCTCACTGTTGTGGCCTCTCCCGTTGCGGAGCACAGGCTCCGGACACGCAGGCTCAGCGGCCATGGCTCACGGGCCCAGCCGCTCCACGGCATGTGGGATCTTCCCGGACTGGGGCACGAACCCGTGTCCCCTGCATTGGCAGGCGGACTCTCAACCACTGCGCCACCAGGGAAGCCCTCCATTAATCTTTAAACATGCTCATGTCTAATCTACATTTTAAAGGTCATCATTAATCCTGCCATCTTCCCAAAATATTGACTTATCTTTTCCCTGCCCTTATAATCCAAGCTTAAGTGAGTTGTCCACAACTACTATTTTTACTTCCTCATCTGTCAATCACTTTACAACTTTCCATATCCTGACTTCCACACATAAAATTCTAGAAACAAGTTCAGTTTTAACCAATATGGAAGGAAAGGCTAGATAGTATCAAAGCAATTTGAGGATGGTAACAAACTCACAGCTATATTTATGAAAATGTAAACTTAAGTAGTAGATCTGAAATAGGTGACCTCTTCCTAAAAACAGATTCTAAAAAATTTTGATACAAAAGCTGTTATCTAACAAATAATAGATATAAGTGAATGGCATAGACATGTAAGAACAATGTCAAAAAAGCCACCAACCAAAATAAACTGATTACTGGAAAAACTGCCCAGACCAAAAGGGGAATTATAAAATTCTTATTTTTATTATTTTTGTTTAGTAATTTTAAAGTTTAAAGAAAATGAATAAACTGAAGGTGTACCTTATGTGAACAAGATATACAAATAAGTAGACCTATTCCAAAACTCACATTTTTGCCTCTGTCTGCTTACTTGAAAAGCAAAACTTCATCCAGAAAAGAGGCACTAACAAGAGGACACCGAAGCCCAAGAGAGTTGATATCTTGAGGGGTGGGACAGGGGGAATGCTGATAATCCAAAGTCATTTATTTATTCCTACTTTGAGTGAATCGCATATGTTGAGCCAATGTGAAGTATAGAGTACCAACCATGGACTTTAGGAAAATGGTTAAAGCATGGCATTGGCATCAAAGAACATTCAATTTAGTGAGACAGGTAGTACATAAACATGGACAACCATTCATTTAAAACAAATCAAAAACTTGAATATGTTTCTGGCCCAGAAAACTTTTACCTGCTACATTGTCTGTCCTATCAAGACAACCATGAACAGGAGTTCTGAACCTCGAGATCCATGATTAGGCATCAGTAATTGGAATCTTGACTGGCTTGACTTTTAATTTTATCTGAAGGCATCAACCTGTTTTGAAACAAAGCAAATTAAATTGTGTTTGAAATAGGCATATCAGATGAAGCTTGTTTGTTTCTTTGACAAAGTTACTTGGTAACAGAACAGGAAAGGCATTTGGGCGAGCTGTAACTCATGACAACCCTGTAGACAAGATGTCAGAATGGGGCCTGGGTGATGGAAAACTTTGGTGCGATTTATAACTGGTTGCATAGGCCTCCTTTATAGTGATGATAAGTGGAGTGATGCCACCTTGGATCCAGGTTTCTAGTGGCAAGATTAGGATTCACCCTGTTCTTGATCCTCACATCCCCCAATCACTTGGACATGAATATTTCGACAGCCCAGTAATCTGATTTTTGGATCACTGATAGGGAAAGAAATCACAAATGAAAAAAAAAAAATCAGTGTTCTTCCTTAAAGACTACCTCAAAAAACTGAGATTTGGAAGGTCCAAAAATATCCCACTTTAAAAGTATAACTCTCAGGAGCATTTTTTACAAGAAAAATTTAGAATTTTCAGGTAACTCTAAAGTCAATATATAAGTCAGTAAATTTAGTCCACATTAATAGATGTACAGCATTGAGATAAAAGAAGACTTTTCCATTCTGTTCTGCTGTTGTAAAACAAAAGCCAAGGAATAGTATCCATTTCTGTTTACTACACTTTTGGAGGCATATCATAACCTCGGAAAAAGGTTGGAGGAGAGGATTAAGCTGATGAGGATTGAAATTATGTGAGAAGTAGCTAAGTACAGGGGTATGTTTATTCTCCTTGCTGACCTGTCTGGATGGCTGATTAAGAATATCTGAAAAGCTGGTATGTGGCAGAATCTTTGGTCTTTTTGTTGTTGAGTGAGGGTACAAAACTGTAGCCAAAGTGTTAAAGTTGTAGAAAGATTAACCTCATCTCAGTGTAAGAAAGAGAACACTGGTGAGTCATAATTGTATACAAACAAGCTAGCTTGTCAAAAAATGACTTATTTGTCACTGGAGATGGCCAAGCAGAAGCTAGGTAAATACGAGTAAGAACTGTTGTGGAAGGGGTCCAAGAATTAGAAAGCAGTTGGACTGGATGGTCTTTAAGATCTATTTCAACCCCAGTAATCCTGAATCTATGAAGCTCTAACATTTAAGCCTTAGACCCAGCAACTCTTCCTTCTACAAAATATATACCATGAGTTATTTACTATGAAAATGCATATTATTTTTAAAATTACAGACTTTCAGAATTAGAAGATATCTAAAGATCATGTAGTGAGCCACATTCTGTATTATACAGAAACTGAGATGATTTTAACAATCATCGTGGCAAAGCAGCTGCTTGGTAGGAGAATTAGCAGTGGTTCCCAGATGTCACTTCCTGGTCTAGTGCTCCAGACAATATACTCGTGGGACTGTTTCCATCAAAAATTACCTCACTGAGCTCCTAGTCCTGTGGAGCATGTTTGGGAACTTAATGAAATTAAAGACATGATTATTTTTTTCAGAAAGTTTATAACTTCTTGAGGATATTACACACAAATGCATAAAAAGTAAAGAATAATTCAAGGCAATAATAAAAAAGATCACAGAATATATTATAAATTTTCTTATAAAACATATAGACATAATGTCAGTAAAGAGTTCCGATTATTAGTTTTTCTCTCCCTGGATATGTTTGATTCTACTAGGAACATCTAAGTGCCATTTTCCTTCAGAATTGAAAAGATTAAAGCTTGAGTTTCAAATAGGACCTATCTCTGAAAAAAAGGGTACTGAAGCCACATGAAAGGACAAATTCCAAGGGGAACATGATGGAAAGGAACCTGGCTCTTTTTATGGTTAGTTGGGAAGTGGGTACAGTCTGGGGTCCAGAGTGTGAAACCAAATTATTAATATCAAGCAAAAGAAATGATGAAAATTGAGGGTCAAGTTACCAAGCTGTGGAGAGATTGGAAATGCAGAGATTAGGAGACAGCAAATTGAAGCAGACACAACACAGGAAATGATCTAGGTTCCAGGGTCAAGTATCCAAGCAGAAGTGAGAGTTAGGAGTCAGAGCAATCAAGTACCACGCTTTAGAGGCAGTTTACCAGCTTAGGGAAACGGTAATAGAGAGTGAAGAGGTAGTGATGTTAAAAACATTTGCTACTTCTGGGGGAGTCATCTGTTCCATATGATTTTAACACATTTACTGCCTAGGAAACACCAGCCCTCCCAGGCCTTCAGAGAGTCCTAATAATAATGACTGTAAAGAAAAAAGAACAGATCACACGTGACTACCCTAGCAGATGTCAACAGTGAATGGTAAGCATAAAGAAAAGAGACATTACAAGAAGGAAACAGAAATCAAAGACAGAGATTTTCAAGAATGGAGAATTGATCAAAATATAGCAAAGCTATGGAAAAATGGTAAAAGCAGAAAAATGTATGTAAATTATACAGGTAGTATCTCTGATTACAGATGTATAAAATGCATATATTGTTGAGTAAAAAAAATAAAAACTACTCTTGCAAATTTCCTTTAAGTGTATATGAGAAGCAATATATTTCAAAGAGACTTTTTTGCCTGATAAATTGCAGTTTTCTTTCCTTTATTGTCATCTGTCAGATTATGTAATAATGGTCTGAATTGTTTGATTTGTTATAATCAGCATAATGAAGAAAATAATTTCTCACTGACAGAAACAACATCAACATTGCACCAGCATTAGTTAGCAAGCACCTTTCTACATGTAAAATTTGGGTGCCTATGCTGGCCTTTACCCCGAAATTCAGATTGTTCCTAGATGTTATGGAACTAGAAAATACAATATAATTTCCCAAAGTATCAATTAGAGATGAGTCATGCTCTGCATAGTGCAAGGGTCTTCTTTTGAAGAAAGCATTTTTTAGCTTCAATTGTGAATGCATTTATTACATACCATTTATGAGCCAGGCACAGTGCCTAGGTGCATCCTCCAGAGAACTAACAGACTAAGAGTCATGAAACAATTAAGTAATCACTTATAAATTCAAGTGCATTTAAAATCAAAATGAGTGGTATGGATTAATACCGAAGTGAGGTCAAGTAGAAGAAAGATGAAACTACTGATCAGCAGCAGATTATAGTCTTAATCTCCCTGGAATTAGAGTTCCCTTTTTAATACGATAACAGGGAACTCTGCGGGAAAGATGGAGATACAGAGCTTTTACAATGTGGGTTTTGGCCAGAAATTCCTACAGACTTGTACCTCAAGGGTCAACATGAAATATATTATTCTGATTGGAGTCTGAGGCCCAGGCATCATAGAGATATTTGCCTTCACAATCCAAACGAACAGATATCTCCAACGAGTACCATCCAAAGATCTGGGCATATGAAGGTCCTTCCTCAAATTCCTCAGCCTGGGTCTTAGGTAACCTCACAGTCTGTAGCACCTCTCTTGAAATTCTCTAAAACCTTCCTTCTGGTGCCTGGGAGAGGTTGGGGCTGGCAATGCCATCCGGGCAGAACACCCTCACCCAAGACCTGGACCTGTGTAGGTCGAGTCTCTAGAAGAATTCAAATTTTTTTTTTACCTTTCAGACCCTGTAACTAGCCAGGAAGGCAGTGCCATCTGGGCAGGGTGCCTAATCCAACCAAACCATGTGCACCTGTGTCCCTGTTTCTCCCTAACTCCCTACCTCGTATCTGGGGTTGACCAGATGCCTTAGGAAGCCCAGAGACTTGCCTATGGGGTTGTTCTGGACCAGTGGCCTGACCCTGGTTCAGAAGGATGGTCTAACAATCGAATCACTCACTCCTGCTGTTAGAATGGTATCATATGAGATTGGACCACACTAGATTGTCATCCCACTAATTTTGGGTTACTCAAAATGTCTGTATAGAAAGGGGTTGGAAAAATATTTGACTAGGCCCCTCACACCCTAAAAGTTATTCTGTCTCAAACACTTCCAAGTCCTTGACAACCTCACAAAAGAGAGTGTGCCTGAGTGATAGAGTGCCCAGAGAACTTCACTGAGGACATGAAGTTTGGCTTGGGCTTTTGCATATGCAAGCACTAGGGGGCCACTGACAAGGTGATAAGCAATTTATTATCTGAATGTACACTGGCTCATGGGACTCGAGCCTTCTATGCCTGAGCACTTTATGCCATGAGACGGATGGAGTTAATGATGCTCTCTCCATATTCCTAAGGGGTCTCCTGGAGAATAAGTAACCCTTAGCGTCCACCAGCCAGTGTTTCTCACTGGGGACTCTCTTGCCATTTCAAGATGGGCAAACTAAAGAATTTTCTACTCATTGAAGGAAGTTTAGATTTCTTGTCTCCTACCTAATATATATCGGTTGCACTTTGCAGTCATTGTGACATCTAAAAATGTGGTCCTCTTCCTCCATCAACATATGCAAATATTTACATTCCCTCTGGAAACTGCTACTGTGTCCAGTATAGAACCACTACTATATAGCACTGCTGAACAGGAATGTAATGCAAGCCGCAAATATAAGTTACATATGTAATTTTTAATTTTCTAGTAGCCATATTAAGATAAGTAAAAAGAGACGGGCGATTAATTTTAATAATGTATTTTATTTAAACCAATATAGAAAAAATTATTATTTCAACATGTAATCAATATAAAATTATTAATTAGATATCTTATTTTCCTTTTTTTTGGTACTAAGTTTTCAAAATCTTTTGCATATTTTATACTCAGAGCACTTAATTTGGACCAGCCACATTTCAAGTACTCAATGCAATATGTGATTAATGAATACATTGGTCTAGATGAGTAGATATTCCTAAAGTCCACACAGCCATGGGATCCCACTGATGCCTAGGAAAAATTGAAGCAGACTCTCACCAGATTTAGATAATCATCCACAGAGTAAAAGAGTTCATAAGCTGGTTTGACTGAGGTCATCCTACCAGTTAGCTGGTCAGGTGGTTGGAAAGACGAACCTGGGATTTATGGGGCAGATGGATCAGTTCTATGAAAGAATGTTTTTCTCATCTAGAAATGTTTTATTTGGGCTTAAAAAATGCACATAATTAGACTTTTGCTCCTGCTTAAGGGTACGGTTCTACATATGCTGCTTAAAAATAATTTTGCCTACTTTGGCCTTAAGTGTCATTTTCTATTGGCATTTTCAAACAGGATGTGTCGACAATTCTTTATTAAATTCTCTTCAAAGGATATTAGATTTTGAAGTGCTCAGAGTATTTCCAAGCTCCTCATGCTTTTTATTTTTATAATTTTATTTATGAGAAGAAAAGTCTAATATCTACTTTTTCTGGGTCTAGTTTTGACTCACAAAATTCCTCTAGAGCTCTCTTTGTTTCTCCTCCAGAGTGTTAATTTTTTAAAAAACTGTTCTTTTCTCTAATTAAAATGTTGTGTTCTTGAAAAAAATTTAAATCATAATTTATATGTTCTTTGTTCAGAAGGGCAAAAAGCCTGGTTCATTCAACCGTGTAGTGGTTGAAAATGTCTCATTGTTTATAGAATGGGTCTACTCATCAATCTCTGTGTCCCCATCTGGACTGATCAAGAATTTTTAACTTTTTTTTTTTTTAAGAATTTTAAACTTTTAAGTGAATCATTATTCATTTCCATTTATGTTTCAAGAGAACAATTTTATTGTTGATTGCAGATTGTGAATAGTAATTTATGGGCATACAGTAGGGCAAGTATACCAATGAGAGAAATAAAATGAAAATATTCACTCACTGTGCATAATGGAAATTCCCACATTTAAAAATGTTTCCTGGGCTTCCCTGGTGGCGCAGTGGTTGAGAGTCCGCCTGCCGATGCAGGGGACACGGGTTCGTGCCCTGGTCCGGGAGGATACCACATGCCGCGGAGCGGCTGGGCCCGTGAGCCATGGCCGCTGAGCCTGTGAGTCCGGAGCCTGTGCTCCGCGACGGGAGAGGCCACAACAGTGAGAGGCCCGCGTACAGCAAAAACAAGTTTCCCAAGAGTACTTTAGTCAACTAGTGGATGACTTTCCTAATGATACCAACAACGAAAATCATTCACAATAAAAAGTTCTTTAAGTATTAATTGCATACGTGCATAATTGAATAAATTTCAGTCCTCAAACTCTGAATCCCTGAATAAGATCTAGACAGCAATCAATGTGTTTTCAATTAAAGAGGACTTTCTTATTATTATCCAGTTCAGTAACAGAGTTAGTAGGCTATGAGATTAACTTATTTATATCAATGATCCAGAATTAATAATACTGAGTATTTAAATTATTTGTTAAATGAATTATGAAAAATAATTACAACAAAATTATCCTTAATAGTACTTATTTACTGATATATTGGTGAATGTTTTTGTGTAGACTTTTAAGAATTAGTATTAGCTTAAATCTTTCTACTTAATCTTGAGCTTAAATGGAAATTTAAATCTCTTCCAATTAAAATGACTTAAAAATAATGAGCATTTTTCATTTACCTTGACTTCATGTTTTTCACATAGTAAATAGCAAAGAGAAAACAGAGCCCAGGATTAAGTTCTCATTTTTCAATTACAACAGATAATTTATGAACAATGATATGTTTAAAGATACTAAATAATGCTTTGTAAAATTGTTTGATGCCCAACACACTTTCCTTTCTTCCTTCTTTTATTCCAAGGTTTTATATATATATATATAGGATATATCCCAAAGCCAATAAAACTGACACTACATCAAATAATTTGTGACCCACTAGGTAAAAACAAGTCTTACCAGGATCTTTTGAAGAAAGATTTAGAATTTTTTCAGGTATTATTATAGAAATTACAAAACAAAACAAAGCCTGCCAGAACATAGGGAGTTCTGGAAGTTACGTTGGTACTGAAGGATATAGGAGTCATCCAGGTGAGCAGAAGAGGGTTCCAGAACAAGATACAGAAAGTTTTGGTAACTCAGCAAATGTTTCTCCATTCTCTCAACTTGGAATTGAAGACATACATCTGAGTTTCTGCTCATTGGGCTATCATTTATTTCATTATATATGAAAAATTTCACACGTTTCAAACATCGAAAAAAACCTCACACACTGCACAGTTTTTTCATTTTTCATAAGGAAAAGTAGACCTCATAGCTTTCAAACTATATATTCAAGTGTTTGTCAGTGTACAGGCTACATGTATTATGTTGCTACTAGGTGCAATTGAATGGTCTACCAAGAGGTACCTTTTATTTTTTTCATCGTCTCAGCATATGTTTATGTATGTACCCATGCCATTGAATGCATATTGTGTTAGAAATACAAAGGCAGGCCAAAAAAAAAAAATGTAATACTAAACAATTGCTCAAATAAACTTTTAAAAATTTAATTTCAGAATTGACACGATATATCCAACCTAATATGAATAGTTACTTCTTCACAGGAGGCTTTATGGAGACTGAAGCTGCAGCTCAGGAGTCCCTGGGGTTAGGCAAACTTGGAACTCAAGCTGAGAAGGATAGAAGACTGAAGAAAAAGTAGGTTTGGAGATTTTTTTTTTTCTAACTTTTACTTACTTTGTGTCATTGTTTGTGGGGAATTGAAAAGAGAGTAATTGGAAACAAAGCAATAGACAGAGGCCAGTAGTGTCCTGGTCTTCCCTAAAACTATTTGGTGCACCAGTTTCATGGTTATAATGGGCTAACTATTAAAATAAAAATCTTTGGCCCATAGTAGAAGTAAAGTTTTTTTCTAGAGATCATTTATTTCAAAACTCAAATATATTTAAAATATTTAAATGTAGCCTTACAAATAATGTAATATTCCATTTGATGTTAAATTCTACTGAATTGGTATGATAAAATGAGAGAGTATCCAACTTTGTGTTCCTCTCACAACAATTAAAGGCCCTCCTCTTAAAATGAAGTATTTAAAAGGAGAATGTTTCTCTGACTGACTGAACATAAACTTATTTTAGACTCACAGCAGATTGTTTTGCATCTGTCAGGAAACTGATAGTGTATTTTTTTCATTCATGTATAATATGGAACCTTTAAATGACTTGCAAAACTGGCAATTTTGGAGTCTCAGCAGCTGTTAGAAAGCAAGTGGGTCCATATATAACATATTTTTTAAAAGCTTAGTAACATTTTCACTGATGAAATAGGACCTTTAGACCATGTTCTTTAAAATCCAAAGAATTTCTCTATATTCCAGAATCATTTGGTTGGTTACTTCTTTTCTTCCCTCTCAAATATTACATTATGTTTATAGTTTTCATATTAACCTTCTTTCCTATGAAAGAATGTTCATTGCTTTAGGCATCATTATTGTAACATGGTTATATTAGTCATGCTAATGTGCACGTGGTTATACTAGTCAGGCTAATTAATTTATTTCATATTTTGTCTTCTCACTTGCTTTGCAGATGTTTGCTAATAATGAAGAAATATGTAGTTACAAGTTGTAGAAAAGCCCACTAGTCTAATTGTGTCATTAATTTTCTACTTACTAAAATTAGTTATATACCTAAATTTAGTAGAAATACTGTTCAGAAAAAAGAAGTGACCGTGGGAGCATTATTTCTTGAAGACAATTAAATGCTCAGTCACATTCCACACTAATAAATATTTCCTCTTTCATTACTGATTACTCAAAGTGTATTTAAATATTATCACAATCTGTTCCTATCAATAAATGTTACATTTTATGGTTATTTACTGAGAAAAAAAAATTTTTTCCTTTGATTGACTCTAAAATTTATTTGATGTCTAAAGATTTTGAATGTATTTATTTAAGATTGCTTTAAATCTAAATGAATAAGAATAATCAAAACCTAGCCTGACTAATGGACATGGTTTATTTCCCTTAAAAGTTAATTCTTATTTTTCCCACAATGAAATATTTACAAATAATGGCAATCTGGCCAGTTTTCATATTGCATATAAGGCAGTGCCTCACATAGTTCATTTGTTGTTTATGGACCAAGTTAAGTGTCCATTTTAACAGCTACTAAAGTTAAAAAATTCCAATTATACAATGACTTGACAATATCATAAATTTAGAATTAAAGTTTAGCAATTGTTAAGTTTACACACTGTTGGATTGATTTGATATTAATTTTATGGAATTATTTCTTGAATCCTAAGTATTCTCATAGTCAGAAAGTGATTTTAGTTCTGGACTTGGTTTGAGATCTTACTATGCTTGACTTTATTGTTTCATTTTGCAATATGTTTTGGCAAAATATAATTTTTAAATGTAGTAAATAGAATACTAGTCTTGAATATTAAGAAGAATATTAAAAACAAACTATAATACAACAAAGGTTAACATTCCTTAGCACAACTATTTCCTATAGAATAATAATATTTGGGTTAAAATGGATCCAACAAGGCTAGCATTGTTAATCAATGAAAGGACAGAAATATCTCTCTTATTGTTGATCATCTCATAGCAAAGCCCTATGAGCACAAATATGCAACCTGTATTTGTAAGACATATAAGGAAGTGCTAACACTTATTCAGGACTTCCATGGCACCATGCCTGGGTTTCTGGGTTACCAAAGAGTGAAGTGCCTTCATGTAATGGGTTTTACAAGATAAGCAAAGGTAAATTATTTTTAAATGACATAGTTTCAAAATTTACTTCTATCAAATATATTATTAATTATGATTAAATATTGATCATGTTCTCAAATTTTCTAAAGCATTTACAATTTTATTTAAACAATTCCAATATTCTTTTTTTAAAAGACACCATATCCTCTTTAAGTGTGCTTCAAGGAATCATACTCTTTTCTGTGTTCAAATTTCATGTGTACTTGTCTACTTTCAAGATAGAAAAAAATTCAAGTACTTTTTTTGAAAAAATACACAAAAAAATGGAGCAAACTATTTCAAAATGTTGAACACTATAGACTGTACATGCATGGTTGCAATGACTATAGTTTCTTAACAGTTGTTTTTCTACATTTTATCTAATGACCAAGCCAAATGATGTGTCCAGGACATAGTACTTAGACCTATGATCACTGTACCAAAGTTCATATCAGAGATTCATTAGTCTACCTCTGGGAATAGCAGAGCTGGAAAAAAGTCTTCTTTTTAACTTTACTAGGATATCAGGTATCTACAGTTGACAATCTGTGAATTTAAATTTAATTGGAAGAAATCTTTAAATAAGTTACTTATGACACATTTTAAAAAACCATATGGGGGACATACTTTCAGAAAGCAGCATTCAAGACATTCCAAATTCTTGCAAAGTTCAGAAATTACAATGTTAGCAGTCCCAAACAAAGGTCTAATCTGAGGTGCATTTACCATCCAGCAAATTAAACACGTGTAGATTAAAGTATTTTACTTGGTCTGTGTTCCTACTTTGTTCTACTTCTACTTTGCTTTCTGGTGCAGAAATTTGTTTTTCTTATATTTCTAGCTACTGTCCTATAATGATAAATAGGAAATCAACAATACTGGATCTGTTAAAGTACCTACTGTTCTAAAAATTCTTGAGTTGAGTATTATCTTCCTGAGTTGTGTATTATCACTCAGGTGCTATTCTTCCATCAGAACAACATCTAATCTTAGGGTCTAAAGTCAATCTATTGTTGTTCTACCTGGTTCATTTTTACTACATCTTATCTTTGTTGTACTTTACTTTAAAGCTTTAATTCCATAAATTTCTTCACCAGGCTTATATAGAGTACAGTCAATACCTACAATAATTGCATCAAACTGAAACTCATCTTGTAATCCTTCGAGTACTTCATATTAATTTGTCTAGCCTTCCCCTTTAAAATTGGACCAGTTTTTCTGCAGTCTTGTTGTATAGTTCTCCTAATCTTTAAGAATTGAGTCACTTATTATTTGCAATATGTGTCTCCGTATTAAATTTATGATTCTCCACAGTTTTCTCAATGTGTCACTACTCTCTGAGATCTTTTCCATCATCCCTTGTTTGATTTCATTGGATGGCAAGCATCTTTTCTGATTTAACACAAACTGAATATCTTCCTTATTTCTAAGACTAGACCTGAGAACTTCACTTCTTCTCTTTCACACTTATCATCCTGATCTTCGAGAACTTATTTCCCTTTCTTAGCTCTCCAGCAAATGTTTTACACTAAGACCTAAAGCTACTTGCTCAGGATGGCCAATGAAAATCAACCACACAACTCCAAAAAATAACTGCACAGCATAATAGAAGCTACTGCAAGGTCAAAAACGTACATGGTCTGGCCCACCAAGAACCTCAATTTATGAATGTTCTTTAACTCCCTAACTCCCCGAACTTCACTTAGAATCTAGGTGTGGGTATTTTAATACCCAGTAAATAGAAACTCTGTTCTTTGCCAAAGTTTAGAATTTATTTGGTAATAGACAAAGGAGTCAGACAATAAGAGATCAAAATGTCAGCTTTATTACTGACACAGCTGATAGAACATGATTTAGGTATATGGGAAAAAGGGAGGTTCCTAAAACTGAACCCCCAAGTTAGATAAAGTTACCTGACACAGAAAGAGCTGGGTAGTCATAGGTTTCCAAGATGTGAAAGTATAAGCCCCATCTCTCCTTAAAAATAGCATCTACAGTATTATGGTTCCATAAATATGTTACTCTAGAATCAATAACTATGAACTCACAAGGAAGAAAATGAAATTTTATGTCATTAGCATCTTTGCCTAAAAAAGAGTTTTAGAAGTATCAATATATTTGTATTAATATCTCTTCAGATTTCTTACCTTATTTTTTCTCCTGGAACATATTTAGCTGCCAATTTCCCATATCACCATCTCTGGAAATGTGTTGATAAGGTTTATGACAAACTTCTTAAGATCTGTAAATATATTTTATACATAAAGTTAATTGAAAATTGTAAAAGTATTGGTTTAAAATAATTTTTCCTCAAAACTTTAAACATAGTGCTCTTCTGGCTTCCAGTTATGTCTAATGTCAATTGATTGTCATTCTTTTATGTATAACATATAGGATTTCTTTTTCCTTTCTTTCTCTCTCTCTCTCTCCTGAAAGTTTGAGTTCTCCCTTTATCTTTGAGGTTCAAAAATGTCATAAGTATGTTTATATTCAAATGATTTTTATGTTTCATTTTTCTATTTCATACTTTCAATCTAAAGACTTGTTAGACTAGTCTGTGTTACATGTATTGACTTAAAAGATTTTTATTTCTAGACTTAACTTTGATTCTAAGAAGCTTATTTTTAGAGACTTATGAGATTAAAGATGAAGTTGTCTGTTTCAGTAATAATACACCTGTCTAACTCTCACGACAGTCCTTGATAGGCAGTGAATGTATTAAAATCGACAGAATACCCAGTGAATGGTTACTTAGCTCCAGAAATACAAATCCTGAAATATCTGTGTCATTTTTTATCTGCTAATGTTTTTCTCCTGCATTTTAACACTGTGTAATTTTTTATTAAAACATATATGCATGTTGAAATCTTCTGTATCTTGAGACTAAATTGAAAGATACCATATGAATATTAATATACTGACTAATATATCATTTTCAATCTTTAGTTATAATATAGGTAATATATTATTATATGTTAGATTTGCTATGTTCTCCTGAATGGATATCACTGCTAAGTGAATATGGAGTTCGTATTTGAAATCAATTTTTCAACATCACTAAAATGAAATTAACATTCCAACTCAGCTATCGGCAGCATCCTCCAGAGAAGTAGTTTTGTCCTTGGAGCATAACAGTCACAGTTAATCACTACCGATGAATCTTTATGTTAGAACTTCAAAGATATAAAAGTGAAGCTCTATAGATTTAGTTAATTTATTTCCATTGCAATCCTAAGGGTCTTCTTCAGTGCATAGACATCAATGTGTTTTGAGACTTGGCACGTTTAATCTTTGGCATTTGTAAGTTTCAGAGTTTGCATATCTCTAAGCAAAATAAATGTCACTGAAAAGATTCATAATTAAAGGTATCACAGAAACTCCACAACATTCTTTCATTCAATAAATATTTATTAAGTGCCTATGTGCCAAGTTAAACTTATAAATGAGTCGTATTCCAGAGGTTAATTTGTAAGACATGTGTTAGAAGCTTTGAATACATTTTCCCATGTAAGTAAGGTCATATATATGGAAGGTAAATGTCTTTGCTTCCCCCACAAAAATATATTTTGTAAGAATGTTATAGGCACTAAATTTGGCTAAATAAAACAAAAAGGGGAATTCACTGGTAGGATATTAGAGTATCTCAGAGATTGCAGAAGCAACAGTGCCAGGACAACTCTAAAATTTCAACTATGACAGATTATGAAATACTTCTCTAGAGTGTTGTCAAGAACTCATCTTTTCTATTTCACATTTTTAAGTTCTTAGGTGAAAGAATCTGATTGGCCTAATGTAGAAGAGATATTTGTACTTGGATCAATTAGTTATAGTCAGGAGTTCATTTAGCACAGACATGGTTACAGGGGAACACTCTTGGGCAACCAACTCAAAAAGCTCTAATAAAAGTAGAATATTTCAGAACCTGAACCCAATGTTCTCAATATTTATCTGGGAAAATGTGTCAGTTTCCTACTTGGAATCCCAGAAGTTTGTCCGCTCTGCTGAGGAGCTAGAGCTATCATTGCCATCTGATCATGGATAGCCCTGCCAAGCTCCAGCCATGGACAATTCTAAGAATTTCTTGAACCTAAAAAATACTAATAGCCAAAGGCTAAAGGCCAAAATCCATTGAAATTTGTTAGGAAAAATGAATCTGAGGAAAACCAATGTGCTCTTATATATATATATATATATATATATATATATATATATATACATATACACACACATGGAGGAAGGAAGAAAACATGGAGGAAATAGGGCTGCTCTTATGAACCTACAGTGCAATGTTAATAGATTACAGAGTACGTAGAACCAGAAGCCCTGTATAGTCTCCATATTTGCTGTCCATGAAAATGAAAAGAATAAAATAAGAATTAATAATAGTAAGTGAAAACTCAAGATAGTTACATGTACCAGAAGAATGACCTCCTTTTCTAAAAACTAAAATCCATATTGTTTGTCTTGATTGAAGTAAATCCTGGATTAATGGAACATGCAAATGATAACTTTTCACTCATTCACTTAGTGCCTATTATGTCCCAAGAACTGTGTTAGAAACTACTGATATTTGAATTATACAGTTCCACTCTTCAAAGAGCTTATAGAGACACAGTCATGAAAATAAATTATTGCACTTAAGAATTTCAGTGGCCATGATCCCTTCTCTAAGTCTCTGGTCTTTGAATAGAATGAGAAAAGTGTCATAAGCCTAAAGCCACCTAATGTTCTTATTTAACGGATGTTCTCTGAGCTAAAGACTGGTCACCTCACTGTTAGTTCCCAAAATAAATGTGAAACATCTATTAGGTTATTTTTGAACAATAAGAAAGGGGATTATTGATCACCAGGAGTAAATGGAGTTCCTTAAGAATAAGCTGTGTCCTTAAACTTTTCAAACATTTTCCAGACATGTAGATGAGGAAAAATGCTGTTGAAATACCACATATTGAGTTTAGCAAGGTATTTCAATTACTTTCTGAATGAACATAAGATTGAAATGAGACTAACAACATGGAAATATAACTGGTGGGACCGTTGTAACCACAGGGGCTGAATAAGTGAATTGATGATGACTGAGTGAAACAGAAGATGGTGGACTCAGCCTTTTCATATTTGGTTTAAATACGAATATGAGATTTGTGAAAGCATGAAGCTAAAGGACATAGTTAAGTTTTAGATAAATAATTTTGTTTAAGGAAGACCTTTAAAGAGAGATGCAAATCTAACAAGATGAAGTTTAATAGGGTCATTTACATAAATCTGCATCCAACTTCATGACCATACCTATTGATTACTTGTGTATAGGGGGATATATATCATTTAACTGCAGCTCCTAAGAAAAATGTTCCTACCAAAAAAAGACAAATTAGCAATGCCTGATAAAGATATTGATTTCCAATATCCAAAAAGCAATTGATAAGGCCAAAACTCTATGCACTGACCAGATCATAGCTGGATATTCGGTTATTTCTGGGAAATAGGCTTGAAGTAGATGTATTCAGACATATATTCAGAGGAACTTGACCAGCATAACAAGATGACACCAAACTATGTCTTCAAGCAGTGTTAGAAATAATTAGGAACATGTGGAGTGTAGACAACAAGGATCCAGATGCTGCTAAGAAAAAGAGCAATCAGGTGTATTCTTTCGACTGCATGATAGGATCTTGGGCCAAAAGTGAGAGATTGTTACAAATAAATTTGAGCTGCGTCTAAGAATTGTTAACAATCACAGATCTGAGAAGAATTGACCGCTTAGAAAGAGAGTTGTTCCTCATGATTATGTCCAACATAGACCTGCCAAGCATATGGCTGTGGCAAAATGATTAAATGAGGGATTCAAATTTCAGCTGAGAGATTAGATTACATGCTCTTTAAATTGCACCTGTCTTGGGATTCTGTGATTCTCTACACAATTCAAAGAACTAGATGCAGAGAATCTCCACTTTTTTTAAACATTTGCAATGCTTGGCATAGTGTAGGTACTCAAAACATATGTTCAGAATAAATGAGCACAGGACTAGAAGCTGGGTGGAAGAAGAAGACGGAAAAACTAAGAATATGGTACAGGAACTAGGGCAGTGACTTTCACCCAGATGACCAAACCAGAAATCTGGGCTTTGCCTTTACCCCTCGTTCTGCTTTGTCCTTACCCTTCCTCTAGGCACCTGCGTACATGATCACTGTCACCTCCCTATACTATTAATCCAGATACTAGGTCTTTAAAATCTCTCAAGCATGTTGATTTTCTTCTTTTCTTTCTCAGGCCATCATACTAAAACAATGTCTATACTTCCAGCCTTGCCTTCTTCTAATCCATTCTTCACACTTCAGCTAAAGAGATCTATCTAAATCATATTTCTGAACTTGCCTAAAATCCCTCAATCATTTCCTAGCATCCCTAGGATAAATTCCAAATGCTTTTATATAGCCCCTAAATCCCTATATTATCTGGTTCCTGTTTATCTCACCAGCTTTATCTGTCTCTACTTCCCATCTTACATGTTATGTTCTTAGTATACTTAATATCTATTTCTTGTTTATAACTTCTTCTGTCTCCTTGTGTGCATATATCCTGTTCCATCTTCATCCTCATCCTTTGTGTAGTAATGGTAATAATGATCTACTTTATATGTAATAAATATTTAATAATCACACTGAGTAGTTGCAGTACGCTAGGCACTGTTCTACACATTTTACATGTATTTTCTCTTTAAGTTTTCACAAAGATTTTGAGGTAGAAACTGCTATTTCCTCCACACATGAAGAAACATAGCTTTCCAAGCACTGTGGTATATAAAAGTGCAGGTTTCCTGAGCCCTGTTTTCTCTGAATTATTTAGGATTCGGGATAAGCCCTAATTTAAAGAGTATGTAGTCCAGTCTTTCAGCTGGACCTTGAGTACCCTATCTAATTTTAAATAGTCTCCATGGGGAGTCAAAAAAAATCTATCTCTTTATACTCTGAAAAGAGTAACATAATTTTTTTCATAGAGAATATTTAGTTTCTTATTTGACCCCATCCCATCCTTCAAAATGAGCAACAAATGTATTCAAATTAAACACCTTTTTTTAAGAATGAGAAATGGAGGTAATTTCAAAGTGGTGTTGTTGCTTTATAAAGTTGATTTTTTTCTGATATAATTAGCCACACATATTATCCCAAAGTTTGATATAAGAATAGTAATGCTGGACATATAACCCGAGAAAACCATAATTCAAAGAATCATGTACCACAATGTTCATTGCAGCACTATTTATAATAGCCAGGACATGGAAGCAACCTAAGTGTCCATCGACAGATGAATGGATAAAGAAGATGTGGCACATATATACAATGGAATATTACTCAGCCATAAAAAGAAAGGAAATTGAGTTATTTGTAGTGAGGTGGATGGACCTAGAGTCTGTCATACAGAGTGAAGTAAGTCAGAAAGAGAAAAACAAATACCGTATACTAACACATATATATGGAATCTAAAAGAAAATAAAAATGGTTCTGATGAACCTAGGGGCAGGGCAGGAATAAAGAAGCAGACATAAAGAATGGACTTGAGGACATGGGGAGGGGGAAGGATAAGCTGGGACGAAGTGAGAGAGTAACATTGACATATATACACTACCAAATGTAAAATAGATAGCTAGTGGGAAGCAGCCGCACAGAACAGGGAGATCAGCTCCGTGCTTTGTGACCACCTAGAGGGGTGGGATAGGGAGGGTGGGAGGGAGACGCAAGAGGGGATGTGGGGATATATATATGCATATAGCTGATTCACTTTGTTATACAGCAGAAACTAACACAACATTGTAAAGCAATTATACTCCAATAAAGATGTTAAAAAAATAGTAATGATCACTAATAAATAAGCTATGTAAGAAATTTAAATGTGTGCTTGACTCAATCTAATGTTATTCATCCCAGTAAAACGTTCAAAGTTAGTGCCTAATAGCAAGGATAATTAAGTTCCTTTATTAAAAGAAAAAAAGTGACTAATTAAGGTAAATTTAAATATAATGCTGACTGACATCTTAATTGGGAGAGTATTCTCTTTATTTCCACAAATTTAGGCTCTTATATTAGCTCTGTATGGTAATTTTTATAAGGACTTTGAAGATGTGCTTTTTTCCCATAGTTATTTAAAATTACCCTTTCAGGAAGCAAGCTTCTCTACCTTGTTTCCACATTTCTAAGAAGGCCACTGATTACGTCCTATTGCTAGGATTTTATAAAACATAGTTCTATAACAAAAGACTTTTCATTCAAAAATATGTATGTGTATATATGTTATATTTTATGCATATATATATGAACATACAATTAAATGTCTTTATTTCAGATTTTGTATACTTAATATTTTAATTTGGGGCTTGACTGTGGTATGATTGCTAGGCAAGTGAATAACAAAAATTCTTGGAAGAATAAAGATTTTTAAACCTCTTTTAAAGAGTCTCAAATATTTTAGCTATTTTGAATCAATATTAACTTTAAAGAAAAATTATTTCTGAAGAAGTATGATGATGAACCATACTTAAAACTTCTGAAGCATTTTCTTTCATTTGTAAGGATCACTAGAAATGTGCTTCGCTATTTATTTTTATCTGTATCCCATCATCTGTCTTTATATGTAAAGCAATTTCTGCCATCACCCCGGGTGCTCTTGTATCCACATAGAACAACCATTCACAACTTAACCTTTAAGTTCACAGCTTCATTACTTCCAATGTCATTCTCTACTCCAAGTCAGACACCTCTCATGCTGTATTCTGAATCTTGTCATCATCCCCAAATCATTCCTGTTCGAAAATTACTAATTCAAGCATATCATTCCTTCCTAACTCCTCCCTTCAGCTCCCTTTATCAACTTCTACTATCGTCTTTTTAAAAACTTCTATCCTTTCCCAGTGCATCAGCCCCATTTGGTCCTCTTCTCTCTCCCTATTTAGCTTAAATTCTATGTCCATAATTTCACCACACTCAAAAATTCCTAAAGCCCATCACTCCTCTTTCATTTGGTGACATCCACATCGTAACTACAGCCACCAATGAATATTCTTTCTCCATGGCTACATTAGGGCACCTCTGTGCTGCAGGAGAAAATTAATGCAGGGAAATTTGGACCAGCTTCATTTGGGAATTCAACACTGCCAGGTAATCCCAGTACTTTTCTCTCACCAATCTTCTTTCTACTCTCTGCAACTTCTGTTGGAGACCTCCACTGTCCTCAAACCCACATCTTCTGCAGGTGCGTTCACATTCTACTTCAGAGGGAGAGAAAAAAAGAGACCAATCTGAGTCCTCTGAATTATTTGCTGCCAAATCCACACTAACACTTGCCCCCATCCTGCTTTATTACAGAAACTAGGTTAATCTCTTCTTACTTAAGAGCATCCTTTCCCATTTTGTCTGTCACGTTGTGCAAGTTTCCCACTTGTACTTATACGTTCAAATTCTGCTCTCTTCGGTGTTGTGGCCATCGGCATTAAAACATTATCAAGTTTCACCTATTGAAAGAAATCCTTTCTTCATTCCACTTTTCCACTTCAGTTACTACCTGTTCACCTCCCAATCTGGTGTTAATAATTGATTTTTAAAATTTCTGAGTCACCAACTTGAACCTTAAGAAGCAAGAGGCAACTATATTCCACATATGGAGTTCATTTAGTAAATTATTTCTAATATGGAGTTGTACATTCAAAGTTAGCTAGTTTATAAACCGAAGGCCCATTCATTCAGTAAGAGATCTAGAAGATTAAAGTGAGGAAACTTAAACATTTAAGAATCCTGTTTTGGAATATAAGATATACGTTGGTTGATAATGTCTTCTTGTTTGTGTCTGGATGTATGCTGATGTTCCCAAGGAAAATATTGTGCCAGTAACTGGATTGATCTTATTCATTAGTGGGTACCTTAAAACCTGTTTTCTAGGTCAATGAAAAATTGTTCTAGGTAAATGAAAAATTGTTATTTGCCTATTACTTACAGTGGTCTTTAACTGAAAAATGTTAATTCTTGACCAGAATCTCTCTTGCTAGTCTCATAACCTTGACAATCTGGAGTAGAAAGAAAAAGAATAAGAGGCTATATGTTCCTGTAAATAACTGCATGTAGAAAAGAATATCAATTTTTATAAGAAGAAAAATCAGTTTATCCAGACCAAAAAAATTATGCAAATATATATTACCTCTGATATGAATTTATAATATATTATCACAAACTCTCTTAGAGTCATTTACGATTCTTTGCAGAACATATTTTTTTGAAGGTCGTGAGCTGAAATACTTACTAAAGTGAAATAGCTGCTCAGTATTGCTCTTAAACTAATTGACTATAGAGGAGAAGAAAGTTCATAAAAACTATGAAAAGTCAGATAACTTATATACATTGATATATATATTAGAACTTTAAGCAATACTTCTTGAGTGATGCCTTTATATTTGTGTTTCCTGTTTATTTTCATCATTTCTCTTATGTTTTATATTCAGGGTATTTCTATAGGTACAAGTTTCCTACTTTAAAAATGATAAATATGTGAGAAATATTAATATTCCACTGTGTGCAGATTTGTTCAACTTGTTTTATTGGAGAGCAATTCCTAGGTAGCTAGTAGACTGAGGAAGATTATTTTGTCCATGGTAATAACTGGCCCCAAATACTTTGGCAATTTCCATGAAGAGCACAGAAATTGCCCTTTTCTCAGAACTCATCAAAGTGTTCACAGGTATGTTGACAGGAAAACCACTTTAACCGCCTGGAATGTATCTCTTTTGGGTCTTAATTTTCTTTATGTTGCGTATATGATGTAAGAAATATGCCTTAAATTTCTTAGGCCATTGTGATGCCAATTTGTATGGACAATTTTGTTTTCGTTTATGTGAAAATTTAAAGAGCTTGCCACAGCTGTTCCGCAGCTAAGGTCAAAGAACATGTATTTCTCTAAAATGCACATTTAATGAAAGAATACACAGTTTCTCTGAATGAATGTGTTTGGAGGAGGCATGTGCAGGGTGTGGCATCGCACGTCCAGCTTTTCTTTATAATGATTGTGCAATAAAAAAGGGAGCTCTCTAACTTGCCTCATTTCTTAGATAGGAATCTCTGCTTCATATTTTGTTATATTGACTCTATTTTATGAGCTATAGTAAGTTTTATTTTTCTAAGAATTAATCTATTATGCTTGTACAGAAAATTTTAAATAATATTCTCATGGCCTTTTGTTGGATTATTTAAATTCCATATTTTCCCAGTGCCTCTATTCTATCCAGGGAACAAGTGGGCTACTTCAACCACTACATTTAAATCTACGTTTTTGTGATGATTTTTCGTAGCATTGGTGAACCAATCTAGTTCATTTTCTCCCTCAGAGCAACATTTATGAACATCTGTCCAGATAAATAAATGCTTCTACTGAAAGACACCCAGTTAGCACAGCTCAACATTTATTTTGGCAGTTCAAATAGAGGAGGAAGAATTCCATGTGGCAGGGGAAGAAGAGTGATAGAATTTTTTTATACTTTCTCATGATCTGATTACTGGCACATAATTATTATTGTTACAGCACTTGTTAGAATTATAAAATTATGGATCTGGAATGTACAAATTTCTTCTTGCCTCAAATTAAGTTCAGGAGATTGAACATCAGAACCTACTAGTGATTTTGACGAAACCATGTATGTGAACTGGAATCCAGACACTCTGACCCTCAAACCAGTGCTTTCTTCAAGTTGCTGCCTTTCCAAAAGTCTGCTGTATTTTTCTTAAGCTCTAACAGTAAGCTTATAAATCTGTATGAGAATCTGAGCACCACTTAGTAAGTTACTGCTTCTATTTGTAAACAATAGCCTGAGGCAAAAAACATTCTTTAACAAGCTGCCTGACTTCCTCCAGGGGTTTACTAGAGGCTGGGAAAATGTGGTCATGCATGTTTCAGAGTGGCTCATTTTCAAGAGACAGACTTACTGGTCAACTATTAGAACTGCCCTCAGCCTGATTATGCTTTTGGACGCAGTGAGTATGTGTGTCATGGTGAAAAAAAAAAATACCATGTCTTTCTCGTATCTGAGCTTCCACACATCTGAAATGATGCTCTTGTTTTATTCCACGGCTTTCTTTGGATTGAAATGTATCCATTAACATTTGTGTGCTTTTCTTTTCCATCCGTCCTTCTTCATCTCATGAAAAGCACGTCAGGGTAAGTTGAATCACAATGGCTGCTGAACATGTTTATTTTCAGCACCATCCTCTTTTTCTTTTATCTTTAGTATTTCTCTTTTCAGTTGTAACACAAGCTGCACTGCCTCTGACCTAAAATGAAAGTTGTGAAGTGTATTCATTTCCTTACCATAAAAGGAATCATTGGTTCAGAGAAATGTTGTTCACATTCAGATTAATCATGTTGTCCTTTCAGGCACTTCAATTTCTTCGGTTCTATTACACATATATCAAAAGGCAATCCAGATGACATTTCCCCTGTTTCTCAAGTCACTCTCTAGGAGTTAGTGTGACATTCAGTGAGGCTTAAGTAATAGCTGCAGGCCACTTGAGTACCTTTGACTGTGCTGCAAGGCTGAGACTGCCTGTATGTTTTTCCTAGTGCTTTGTGGTTTTCCACTGGCATTATATTCAAGAGATAAGTTTATTTGTTGATTAGAACTACACGTACATGAAGAAGGTTAAATGCTGGATCTTCCCCAGAAGAACTTTTACACTTAGATTCCAAAGTAATCCTTGGTTTCGGCTGAACCCTTTGGTTTTGTGTGTTCTTTTGTTTCCTATACTACTAGTTAATTTTTAAAGCTTTGAAAAGGTATAGTACTAAGATTACTGTTTCAAATTTCAAATCCTGCTTTTTGAACTAAACTTAGAATTTGTTATTTATTTCTAAAACCAACTGGGCTTCAAAGTAAAACAAATTATGCATAACATTATAAAATATTACCTTCGTGTAAATGTCTGCATTGGTAACATGGTGAGCTACAAAACACTTTAGATCGAGAGAGGTTTTGCTTTTACATTTAAAGCAAAACATTTTGAGGGGACACGTAAAATGGCTCCAATAAGATGCAATTATTCAGGAATTGTGGAGAGTGTCACTAATTGGCAATATGGATATTTTATATACCAACAAAGGTCATGTGCTTTGTTCATTAATATGGTTTATATTTGTTATATTTTTCCTACTCTAATTTTAAGTTATAGTTACTATTACTAATTATTTAACAATGAAATCTTTACTTAAGTAAGGATAATTTATGATATTAAATTCTAGGAAGTGTTCTTGCAAATGCAAGGTAAGCTGTGATTAGAATACTATTCAACTATGCTGGCCAAATGCAAGTTGTAAGATCTTACTTTTTAAAAACAATCGATATTCTGACATTGGATTTTTAAAGCATTATTTTCATGTTATCATGAATTATTGGCCTAATGATTTTAAGTTTCATGAGGAAATTGAAATAATGAACTTCATTCCCCCATCCCTTTTTGAATGAAATATTGAAAAATAATAGATTCATAATGCATCAATATTTATGGACTTTAAGAAACTGATATAATTACCTTAATTGGAAAATTCAATTTCTTGTCTTGCACATGCTCCTGGAATTTAAACATTTTAAGACCTCAAAATCATTCCTTTAGTACAGTTGCTAAAAGAAAGCTTAGGAGGTTAAATGTCAGGAGAAGATAGTACAAACATAGTAAAGACGTGGGAAGATTTGAAGTGGAAAGAATATTGAATTAGGAATCAGAAGACAAGACTTTAAGCCCCAACTTTCCCATGTGTTTGTTGCATACTTTTGAGTGACTGACTCATATTCTGTGTACTTTCTAAAATTACTGTCAACTTCCCAATACTCACAAGAGTATGAGAAGATATGAATAATCTCAGAAGCATAGAAACTATAACCTTCAAATCTGAGTTAAAGAGGGCTCAAAATTAGATGAAGCACTAAAGCCATCTAGTCTAAATGACATCCATATAAACCCGAAAAATTACCAGTGTTCCTCCAGTAAGTCCCCAATTTACAGTCAGGAAGGGACTGGGAAGAACAAACCACAGTGTCTTGCGAAAGTGAAATTGTTTACTGGAAAGTAATACAAGCCCCTCTAGTTTTTAATAACAGCATGAGTAACTGTATTGCTCCATCACATTTGTGCGTGCATGTGTGTGTTTATACCTTTTCAACGGTTTTGAAAGTGATTAAATTCAAAATAAAACGAGGAGTGAAATTATTTAAACCCCTACTCAAATTCACAAATAAATTAAATTTCTTTCCTGAGACTCTGCCCTCCATTTCAAGTAGCTTGCAGGGGAAAAAAAGGTTTCAACATGAATGAACTTTGGTTTTATGTAATCAAATAATTTCAAGCAACCTAGCATGTATTCTGAGAACCTAAATAAAACACTACTTAAATGTATAATGGACTTTTATATGCACTACATGTGAAAATGTGCCATAACAGGATACACAAACACACACACTTGCACTTACACACATACAAAATCGCAGCATGCGGTGCTTTCAAAATCAAGTCAACCTTGTTAATGTCGGATCTGAAACTCTTAATTTTATGGAGCTAACTGTGTTTACTTAGGTAATCAGTGTCTGAAGCAGCTGATTGGGATTTGTAATATATTTCTGTTTAGGATAATTATGTTAATTAATATATACCTTTTCAGCTTACAGAATTTAAAAAATTTGAAGTGGCACCATATTTCCTTCATATTTGCTGACCAGAATTTCAAACAGTTTCTCAAATATGTAATTTTAATTTTCATGGAATTGATCAACAGATAGAGATTTCTGAATGATGAGATTATAGCTCATTGTCTGGTTGAAATTTGAGGAGATCATGTTCTGTTTACCCTCTTGACGTTTATTGGAATAAGATACATTTTATAATTAATAATGGTGTGAAGTCTATGTAAATTTACTGTTATATTATGTAGGGAAGATTTATTCTCTGTGCTACACTTTTAAGAAGTAGATTCAATTGTCAGATTATTTTGACTTATATTTCATTCTTGGTTCTTATCGAGCCACATACTTATTTCTCCCAGTTGTATCAGTAAGTAGGTACTTGTTGTGTGCCTCAGTAAGTAAATAAGCCCTAAAGATAAATTATTCAACCAGAGAATTACTTTGTATTACAATAATACAAAATTA
Source organism: Lagenorhynchus albirostris (assembly GCF_949774975.1). Lineage (NCBI taxonomy): Eukaryota > Metazoa > Chordata > Mammalia > Artiodactyla > Delphinidae > Lagenorhynchus > Lagenorhynchus albirostris. The sequence goes on from NC_083105.1 coordinate 37,672,771, forward strand.
ATTGAACTGAAACAAGTTACAACAAATTCAGCTTTTCCATCCTGATTGTATAAATGGGGCTAACGTCCTTCCTCTGGCCAAGATTCAGAGCCTGTTTGTAGTAGGGAACAGCAAGAAAAGAAAAGTCATAGCTCTTTTTTTCTCTTACAGGGTTGAGGACTGAAATGTGTGATAGTGAGGGGGTAAAGACTATCTATATTAGCCAGGAAGTCACATAAATGTATGCCTAAATATGAATGAAAAAAAGGAGAGAAATAAAGGTGGGAAACTATCATTGTCTTTAATTCTAACAAAGAGGTGGTTGTTACTCTCTTCCTTTTATGGTTATGAAAAGTTCAGAGAGGTTAATTAGCTAAAGGATAGTGTGGGGTGTTAAGAGGCTGACTGTGTGACCAGGTGGCTGGCACTCAAATTCTGGCTCTGTGCTCCAAGCGGCCTCTTTTCTTCAGTGTCCTCATCTGCAAATGTGTATCAATATGTATCTTATTGGATTGTTGTGAAGATTAAATGACTTACACATATAAAGCACTGAGGATAGTGCTTCACACATAGTAAGTGATATATGCATGTCAGCTGTTATTATCTGAGATCTAAACCCTAATTTGCCTGCATATAGAAACTTTGGTCTTTCAAACCATGATATTATATCTTAGAAAGATATGAGGTGGTTCATATGAATAAGAGAGCACATTAGATAAAGTTCTATTATAGTACTCACTGTATTCAATTGTAATACAACTTATTTAATTACATTTAAATACAATTTTAAATGAGAAGTATAGTAAGTGCAATAACTAGAGTATATACAAGTTATAATATTTTTGTAGAAGAGAAAATTAATTCTCCCTGTGAAAGGTCTTGGCATCTTAACAGGAAGGATAAAGCATAAATTTTGTCAGAAAGATAAGTGTGAGTTTGTCACAATTATGATGCGAAGAAGGATGCTCTAGGCAGAAGAAGAAGGCATATACAAAGTCATAGAGGGTAAAACAGAATGAGGTATTTGGAAAATGGCAAGTATTTCAGTATTGCTTGAGCAGAAGAAGCTGGGAGATAGCCAAGGGCCAGATCACCAAGGGTCTTTTTAGTTGAACTAAGATATTTGACCTATATTTTCAGTTGCCTGCTTAAAAACCTCAAGGGGGAGATTTTTAAGCAGGCAACTCTTACAAAAATATTTGTGTTTAGAAAGGTCTTTCTGGAAGTTGGAACAAGGATGAGAAGTAGGGAATACCAAAGGAGAGGCAGACTCTGGGAGTTCATTTCCATGATCTACAAATGAGAATTTGAACAAAAGCTTTGGTAATAGTTGATCAATTTACAAAATGTCATATTTAATGTTAGAGAGGGCACTTTTATTTCTTCCTGCAGCCAATCTGTGTAACAGGTAAGCAAAATTCTTACTTCTTTTTAAGATGTAATAAGTAGTTGGATATTAACAAGGACATAGAATACTTAAAAGCTGCCCTTTGATCAAGGATCCTGGATGGTTGTCAGCACTGAGAGTTCATGGATTACAAAATAGCAATCTTGCAAAAGGTGTTCTTGGCTAGATCCTGCAAAGAAAAATGCATGGTACAGTAGAAGAGCAAACTCTCATCTCCAGGACTTTAGTCTTGGGTGGGAGATGAGGCCCATGTATGTGCTGCTCATCAACAGTCTTTAGAGCAATGCTGACACTATGAGTTTCCAGATTTTGAAAGATAAAAAAGTCATTGTGGGATCTGGGATGATCAAAAATAAAAGGAAGTTCCATGATTCAGGCAAACAGTAAGATTTTGATAGTGGAGGAAGAAGAGAAAGAACTTACCATCTCTGGAAAATGGTACTTGCAAAGACGGAATTATTCATATTATTTGCCAAAGTAGGTTTTCAGTTCTAGTGAAAAATAAGGAAAGATGATTAGAAAGGAAAATCAAGACTAAACCGATTTCAGTCTTTGTAATCCAGGTTAAGGATTATGCTTTAGGCATTCGAAGAACCATTGAAGGGTTTTCAGAGGATAGTGCAATGATAAATAGCTCACGTATTGGCTATTTCCTTTGTACAAGTCACTGTTGTCATCACATTACATATATTTTCTTATTCAACTCTCATACCAACCCTCTGAGGTAGGTACTGTTATCAACTTCATTTTACAGATGAGGAAACTGAGGCACAAAAAGGTAAAGTGACTTGTCTTTGGATGCACAGCTAAGAAGGGAGGGCACCAGGAATCCAGCCCAAGCATTCCCACTTCAGAGCCCACTGCATTACCTACTTTGCCATGGCAGCAGATTTTTTTCATGGCAGTGAATTGCAAGGGTAAGAAGCTTCGAGAGTGGGGCCAGTTAAAAGACAGAAAAAAGAATAATGGCAGTGAAAATAGAAAGTGAAAGAAGATAAAATGCAAAGTATGAATGGGAAATTGACAGGCATTAAATGGAGGGTGACTGAAATGGCCAGTCTGAGTGACAAAGGAAATGGTACCGTATGGTATTTAGACAGTCATGTTGCAAATTGGCCGTCCCAAAATAGCATCCTAGGCTAAGTGGTCTGAGAATAAAGTCTCTTTTCATTGACAGCAATGAACCATCCACATTGGGAAAAATATGGAAAAGGAGACTTTCCTGTCCCCATAGTTTATGAATTTTTGAGTAACTAATGAATTTCATTTCTCAGAGTTTTATCATCTTATTGAATTTGTTGATTTACAGGTTGTTCTCCCAAACTGTAAGGGTACGAGAACAGGGACTTTGTATGCCCCCGGACTAGGTTTGGCAGTCAGTCATTAGATTTTTGTAGACCTACCATGTATCTGGTTTTTGTCCTCAAAACAAAAAATAAAACTGGCTAAATCTCTGACTCAATAAAATGTTAAAGATATTCTAGGGAAAATTGTTTAGTACTAAGGGGCCTATAAAAATAAGTAGTAAATATTGCCCCTGGGTCCAGGGTAGGATGGCTTCTGAGAGGAAGTATTTTTGTTGTGTCTCGAAAATCAAGATAAAGTGAGTGGGAAGACAAGACAGGAAGGTATGTGGATGTTGTTTAGTGTGAAGGAAACAGAGCTTAGAAAGGTAAGCATACTCTACCTATGAGGTCAAGACTGAAATAATTGGAGAAAGACATAAAACCTGAAAAGGAGGAGCCAGACATTTCTATTTGGATGGAATCATTTAAGCAAAATCATACTTGCTTAAATTAGTCTGGATTAGTATTTAGGAGCTACAAGCCTGGAAAATACCCTTGATTTATTTACATTTTTAGACATTCTCAATCCTTTATCTAGAAATCCTTGGGTGTAGACATTACTAGGCTGCCCACACTTCGTTCCTGTCTTCAGAGCAGGCACAGGCAAGTGCAGGCTGCCCTCTGCACATTTCTGTATGAACTTGCCAATTACTCACACACCTGAGCATTCCCCAAGTGCTGGGCCTTCTTAATGTGTCACATTCCATTTACAGTAACTCACTGACACCCTTATCAAGAGAGTCTGAGGCCTTTGGAGGGAATCTAATGGTATTCTTTATTGCAGACAAGAATGTGTTCCCTGAAAATACTCAGTGACTCACAAGTTTTTCTGATTCAAAATGACCTTCCCTTACAATTAGTACTTTTCTTTTTTTGTTTCCACACAGGAAATGACAATCCTGTACCTGAAACTTCCTCTAGAAGGAAGTGCTACTGAATCTGGTCTAAAACTTAAAACAAAAATGGGTGCCCTTAACTATAGTAATGTATAAGTGATTTGAGGGGAAAGGATGGTTAAATATTAGATTGTCTAAAAGAAAGGAAGGAAGGAAAGAGAGGAGGGAGGGAGGGAGAAAGGAAAAAAGGGAGGGAAGGGAAGAAGGGAGGGAAGAAAGAAGGAAAGAAGGGATGAAGGAAGGATGGAGGGAAGGAAGGAAGGAAGGGAGGCAAAAATGTTTCTTCAGGCCTGAATAGAAAGACAGTAATTTCAGACGCAGATGTGTACTGGGGAATGTGATCATGACATCGCTCTGGAAGAACTGTCACTGAACCTTTGAAAAGGTTGAATCTGGGATACAGAGAGAATGCATAAATTTCTACACATGCACTGGACGAACAGAGAACACCAGTATATACAAAATGCCTGTTTGGGCCAAATCAGCTTTATATTTAGTATTTCTAATATTTTTCTGACAGTGACTTCAAAATATCTAATGACAACAAGCATGGCCCCATGAAATTAATGCTATACATGCCCTTAATAATGTTATGAAATCATCATGTATTAAACTCAGTGATTTCCAACAATTAGAGCATTACCCATATTGCTTTATTTTTCTAACAGTGCCTCTCTCTCAAGCCAATATGCCCAGATATATGTCTCTTATAAATTCTGTATAATGCAGACTTTTTTTTATAATAGAGAAGAATTAAATGTAATATTGCTTTGAGAATTTCAATGCATTTCTTTACATAATAAAAACTGCCCTTGGGTTAAGAAAAGCAGGTCTGGAGTTAACATCATGTAGCACACAGTCCTAGAGTAAAATCCAGCCATCCACTCCAATCTGGCCTGTTTCTCACAGTTTCAAGTGTGTCATTTCAAAGGCCTCTCCTTGGGATTTAGCCCTGCAAGCTGAGGACCAAAGGGCAGAATCCACTGGACTTGAGCCCCCTTATTTCATTATCTTTGCAAACTCTTACTAAAGTTATTGTGCTATGAGAGTTTGTGATTTAAACACAATAAACAAAGCAAAAAAAAAGGAAAACTTTTCCAAGGTTTACATCGTCCAATGACTTCTCAAACAATTGTATGATAAATTTCTGTTCAAAAAGAGAATAGGATTATTTGAACACACTGGATTACCTCAACCAGATTCCTATCAGGGGTCTCAAACCAGATCAGACTCTTAGAATCGTGTGGAATGGGTGCTATGCTGACAAAGTGGCTAAAAAAATGGACTAAAAAATACATTATGGGATGCAAGTTGCTGAAACAAGAAGCAGCTAAATGTAAATACTGGCTGACATGTTCAACATTCACAACTATTTACAGAGCACCTCTTTGGTGCCTGACTTTGTTCTAGATGCTTCAAGTGCACTTCTGAACAGAATATGTATATGAAACATTGGTCCTCCTTGAGCTTATTTTCTTTCATGCGATGACAGATTGAGGAGTAAATGACACTGTATGTTAGAAGCTAAGTGCCATGGAAAAAAAATAAGGCAAGGAATGGGGATAAAGAATGTCTGTTTGCTGTTCTGGGAAGGAGGAGAAGAGATATTCAGAGGGAAGGAGACATTTGAGTAAAGATTTAAAGTATGTGAGAGAGTAAGGCATGTGAAGATAGAGGGGACAAGCATTCAAATAGAGGGAACAGCAGATGCAAAGGTCCTGAGGCAGAAAAAGGCCTGGGCTGTTTCCAGGGAGCAACAAGGAAACGTGTTGCGGAGTGAGATGGGAATTGAATCAGAAAGATGAAGAGGGTAGCGTGGATCCTATCAGCTGCATGAGCTTTTATTCTCAGTGAGACAGGTAGTAACTGGAAAGTTATAAGCAGAGAAGTTACATTATCCAATTTAACTTTTAATAGGATCACTCCAGCTCATGTGGTGCATTTTTTTTTATTAAGGTACTAGTCAGAATTAAAATGTTCTAGTTTTCAAAAATGGCATATGTACAGTTCATGTAATTCACTTGTGAAAATGTTATGTGCTTCCTAGGTGTTGAGTGCATATTGACTTGTTTTTTTGCTAAATGTAGCAAAAAACAGTTGTAAATGTATACTTGTTTCTTCCCCTTTAATGCCACTCACCTGTCACATAACTGGAAGTATTTTTTTCCCTAATGGATATAATATTACAACTCTCAATAATGCTCTTGGCTCTGTGGAAGCCTACTCTAAATTTTCTTGCACGTATTCTGTGTTCAGTCCTGCCTCTGCCCATCCACCCTTACTGCTCATCCAGATTGGAACATCATCTGTAACTCCTTCCCACCAGCCCTTCGAAGTCAGTTCAGTTGCTGTAAAGCCTTCACTGATCATTTCCATTGCTACTAACCCCTTCTCCAAAACCCTCACCCTCAGAATATGCCTCACTGAGTTTTGGCATGTAATTGTGCATTGTACTATGTTTTTAAACAATTTCATGTGTTTGCTTTTTCTACGTAACCAGGGATCTCCTGGAAAACTGGGTGCATGTCTGTATTTCCACAGGTCTCAGCTCACAATAGGTGCTCAATAAGTACCTGATGGTTGGTTGTTTAACCCTTCAACCCATTTCTGTCAATACATCTGTCACAGTGAGACTATGCTATTCAAATCTGGTATTCAATGAAGGAATGTCACTGGGAAGTCTGAGGGAATGGGTGAGGGTAGAGCAAGCCAGGTGAGGGAGTTCCTCTAGTTTCACCTTGGATTCATGGCACCAGTGTTGCTGTTCCCGTTCCCAGGTGCTGAATAGCTTACACATGCTTCTTTGCTATCCCATGAAATGAAAGAGCAGTTGATTTATGTGTCTCTTCATCTACTATAACTTTAATTTTTGCTTTGCCTCCCTGTTTCTTTGTCACACTGCATTTTTTTTGGTAGCATCCATCACAGACACGGAAAGCTTTTGTGTTAAAAGACATTTTTATCATATATTTTAACATATTATAGTCCACCACAATAAACAATTAATCCGTTGGTAGTAGGAAATAATTAAATGCTTCATTTTGGAGTTCCTAAGCATGAAAGACACACAGTCAATATAAAGCAATATGTGTAAAAATGTGTGTGTAGGATCAATGCATCTAAGAAATAGAGAATATATTTTCCAATCTAGTCCTGGCCAGGTATATATCAATTTGAGTTTCAAAGAAAACAGAAACTTGCTATTTCAATCATGAGCGATCTGAAATTGGTTTTGTAGATGGATGTCAAGGGTCAGTAGTAGAAATAGTGATTAAAGATGCATTTGTCAAGGTTCTTTACAACTTTTTGTTATCAGAAACAACCATTTGTTGTCATTGAGATGTTTTGCTTTCATTAAAACCAGTAGTGATTATACATGGAAATAAGTGTACTATTGAATTTTACACCTTACATTGCTTTGTAGTGATGGAAGTCAATTTACCTCGGAGTTCTCTTCAAATGAGAAGTAATTTTGTAGTCTATACAAAAAGCTAACTCCTAAGATAGCCACCTGGACCCAGAGAGCATACTAAAATCAAGCATATCTCTTGAATGGGGCTAAAATGACCAACTTGATCTTCTGCCTCTATAAACAGGCATTTATCTACTACTGAAATAATAAGGGAAACAGGCAAGACAGATGGAAGAAGCCTCATTTAGATCCTGTAGTGCATGCCAGAACACGCATATGTGGGCCAGTTTCTTGTTTAAGGAATATGATATTTGCTGATAATAAAATTCAGCTTCTTAGTCCATTAACATTTAATGTTTGAATTTTAGTGAATAAGTGTTGGGGAAAATTATTTTTAGATGTCAGTGTTTCATTTCTAATAAAATCAATGGATGATTTGCATGTATTATTCAAAGGAAGAAGGATTTCTGTTATTTCTGTATTAACTCATAAAAAGCTTATAAAGGATTATTGGGTTTTTAAAAAATATTGTGATTAAAAATAATCACAGCCGTCTTTTCCCATATTACCTGACTAATAATCTTTGCTGTATACTTCAGGCATGAACTTCTAGAAGAAGCTCGGAGAAAGGGATTACCTTTTGCGCAGTGGGATGGGCCCACTGTAGTCGCGTGGTTAGAGGTAAGAGAGTTAAACCAGAAGGCTCTTAATCCAATCACTGCTAACTTGATAGTATTTTTAGAGACAAGTAAAGACCGGTTCCTGACATCCTAGTTTTCCAATAGTCTTGAATAACTTATAAAGAGAATATTTGCTTCATCTAGGGACCCATGGGCATTCTTGTGATTTTACTCTGATGTTTTCTTGCGATTGTGGCAGAAGGAAGCAGGCTGTGAGATAAAAGAAAGTTTTGGTAAATTCTATCTTCTTCATATCTAGAGTAAATCAAGAAACGGTTTTTGAGTGATACTTCCGTTGTTGCAAGAAAACACGTGTCCCAGTACATCAGTCCAGAGCCCTTCCTCATCAGCAGGTTAACAGAGAAGAGGCATCTCCATATATTTAACACTCTGTCTTATCCAAGATATTGCTGCCGTTCCTTTGCTTGTAGTATAATTCCTGAACCTAGTTCTTCAAGACTAGGGGCCAGCTAGATTTAGACATTTGGAGCTATGCAGAAGAAGATGCATTCCCTTATTCCCTTCTGTGTCTAGACTGAATGTTTTAATGAAACAAAAATTACATTCAGCATTTCCTGCATAACACAAGGGTCTGGAAAAGTGAGTTCATACTTGATCAGCTTGGAGGCAGCAGGAGCAGACCAGGACAGTGAACGAAGTACATATTTGACCACGAAGGGCCCCTTCATACCACTTATCAATAGTTTTCACTGCCCCTTCCATTCAGTTCTCTAGTGCGGGCTGTTGGTAGCTGCTAGGATATGCTGATGTCAAGGCAAAGAAGAATGCAGTCAGCCCTCCCTATCCATGGGTTCCCCATCGTGGATTCAACCAAACACGTTCAATCCGAGACAGAATCCGAGGATGATGAGCCTGTGTATACCGAGGCCCAACAGTAAGGGACTTGAGCATCTGCGGATTTTGGTATGGGGTGTCCTGGAGCCAATTTCCTGAGGGTACCAAGGGACTGACTGTATGAACTTTTCTTGCTTGGCAGAGGCAATTAAAACCCATTGTTTTAAAAGGTTTGGGATTATAAAGTTGTCCACCTTCATTATCATATCACATCCAGAGCTAATGAATTAATCAATAAGGAACAATCAAAACTCACTTGAGTGTAAAAAATAATAATATACAGATAAATATAACAACATGCTGCATTTTTTTCTTGGTCTGAGTGAAAGAAGGCTGTGTCTTGCTTTATTTTATTCTTTTATATCAGTCAGGGAATTTTTAGCTTATTAGTGATCAGAGCTGCTTCTTCCAAATATTTCTTTCAACTTACTATATTTTAAAAGTCAATTATAAGACAAAATGCTTAAGAAAGCCCACCTCAAAACTGAGAGCAAAAAAAAAAAAAAAAAAAAAAAAAACTGAGAGCAATTCTTTGTTCAGTTTCACTCCAGTAAAATGAGCTGCAGTTTGACAGAGAGTTAACTGCTGTTTCGGCAAGTGATGAACAAATCCTTTATATATTAAAAAAAAAAAAAAAACAGATTTACTGACATTAAGGGGCTAGGAAATGACAGGCAGTGAAGTTTGTGCTAATTAGAACTATCCTGAGCATGCAGAAATTGCTCATAATGTGCTCCGTAAAGTGACTTTATAAAATGACTTTATGCAGTGACTTCACAACTATTTACAGAGCACCTCTTTGGCACCTGACTTTGTTCTAGATGCTTCAAATGCACCTCTGAACAGAGTATGTATATGAAACATTGGTCCTCCTTGAGCTTATTTTCTTTCATGCGATGACAGATTGAGGAGTAAATGACACTGTATGTTAGAAGCTAAGTGCCATGGAAAAAAAAATAAGGCAAGGAATGGGGATAAAGAATGTCTGCTTGCTGTTCTGGGAAGGAGGGGAAGAGACATTCAGAGGGAAGGAGACATTTGAGTAAAGATTTAAAGTATGTGAGAGAGTAAGGCATGTGAAGATAGAGGGGACAAGCATTCAAATAGAGGGAGCAGCAGATGCAAAGGTCCTGAGGCAGAAAAAGGCCTGGGCTGTTTCCAGGGAACAACAAGGAAACCAGTGTTGCATAATAAGTGAAATTATACAATGGAATAAACAAGATGAATGAGGTGGGTGATCCAATGAATGAGGGCTCTTAACTTTCACCTCCTTTAGTATCTCCTTCAGTGCACAGCCCACTAAGAGTGATGTGAACAAATAAGTCTGATGCTTCACACACCATTTATCGACACCAAAAACTTTGTAGAAGTCTAATCAGGGATGACCTTGGTAACCATGTATTGGCAAGCATTTGGGTAATGTTAACCAGTGTGGAAATCCAAATATCTTAGCATAGAGGAGATGAAAAGAGGTGACAATCTTTAGGGTCCAGTGAAGGTATATTTAGATGTTTAGTTATTTTGAACAACTTGAGTTTACAAACTATGAAGTCAAGTCCCATCTTCTGTCGTAGCTAATCATGTCTGTCAAGGCAAGGTCAATTCCTTTGCCTAACCTGTAGGAGATACTATATTCAGTCATGCACTGTACCTATATCCCCTCTCTCCTTCTCTTATCTCAGTCAGGCCACATTGACTGAAAGATTTGACTTTTTGTGTTTCCTCTACAGAGGCAAGCAACCCTTTAATATGGCAGAATTTTTTAATTAAAAAAAAATCAGTGTTACCTATTATCATGTAACAAATTATCCCAACACTTAGCATTTATTTTCCTCCTGGCTTCTGTAGGTCAGGAATCTGGACATGGTTTAGCTACCGCCTCTGTTCAAAGTCTCTCACAAGGCTGCAAGCAAGGTGTCAGCCAGGACAGCAGTCATCTCAAGGCTTGACTTGGGGAAATCCAATTCCAAGCTGACTCAGTTCCTTGCTAGCTGTTGGCCAGAGACATCTGTTCCTTTCCATGTGGGCATCTCAAAGGACAACTCACAGCCCTGCAGCTGGCTTTCCCCAGAGCGAGAGCTCGGAGAAGACAGAGGGGGAGAGGACTGGCAGGAATGAAGCCACAGTCTTTTCATAACCTAATCTGGAAAGTCAGATCCCATCACTTTTATCATAGTCTTTTCATTACAATAAGTCACCAGGTCCAGCCCAAACTCAGAGGAAGAGGACAAGGGCAGGAATGTCAGGAAGTGAGATCATTGGGAGCCATCTTAGAAGCTGCGTAACACCAAGCCTTAGAAATAATAAAGCCGAATCCCTTCCATTTTACAAGTTGGGAAAATAAGGCTGAGGTTTAGAGGACTTGACTTGCCAATGACAAGGAAGGAATGAGAGCCCAAGCCTTCTGATTCTTGATCCAGAGCTCTTGGCATTGTATACTGATGATTTATAGGTTTTCTTCTCTTACTCTCTCACTTTTTCTCACTCTCATGCTCTCTCCTTTTACTGAATCTGTTCATATCAACAAATAAAATCAACAACAACAAAAAAAATCAGTATTTTGGCTGTTTAAAACCAAGATTTAAACTGCTCATTTGCATGTGCCTGTTTCTTACTCATAGCTAATGATGGAGGAGGGGTGGGCAGGATTAGAAAGAATATTCCTTATTTAAGTGTATGTAATTCAGATGCTACAACACAGTGCATTCACCCTGTGCTGCAGATAATATGCCAGGCATTATGCTGTGCTCATTGCACTACCAATTCAATTGTCTTTCCAGAACCTCACAGCAAAGCTGAAGAATCACAATCCCTAATTTCTAAAGCAATATTCATTTTGTAACTCTCTTTAGCTAATGTTTTCCAGATGTTTATAATGTTAGCCTCTTCCATTAGCCCAGCATTTCATTCTCCAAAAAGTATTTTCATATTTAGCATCTAATTGCGTTCATACACCTATAGGTAGAGAGATTGGAAATGTGGATTAGCCACATTAAAGCCTTTGATCAAAGGCACTCAGAATTCCAAAGGAGAGTTATAAACTGAAGTCGTTTATTAAACAAATGTTAATTGAGCCTTTACCAAACGCAGCTTGTAGCTGTTCTTGTCCTTAAACTCAAGAGGAGATTTGGTGAGGTGCAGCCATTATATGTATCCCTAATAATATAAATTAGTTGTTAAATTGCAGACCCTGAAGTCTACATTTCCAACCTTTGTTTCCATTACTGCCTAACTGGTTTTTTTGAATAAATTATTTAATGTCTTTGTGCATCTGTCTCTTCTGGGGAAAAAATAATAGCATCTCTTTCATGGGGTGTGGTAATAAATGAGTTCATACAAGTAAGATACTTAAAATAATGTTTAGCGCATAGACATTGTTAATGGTTAGCTATTATTATAACCTGGGTATGTATTTTTCCCTATCTAACAGCTCTGGTTGGGAATGCCTGCTTGGTATGTGGCAGCCTGCCGAGCCAATGTGAAGAGCGGTGCCATTATGTCTGCTTTATCAGACACTGAGATCCAGAGAGAAATTGGAATCAGCAATCCTCTGCATCGCTTAAAGCTCCGATTAGCAATCCAGGAGATGGTTTCCCTAACCAGTCCTTCAGCTCCTCCAACATCCAGAACTGTGAGTCCATTTGTGCTCCTTCCCTCTCCCAGTGCTGGGTGAATAGCAGCACCTCCAAGTCCACAGAGCAAAACTGTGGCAGCACACATTTCAATGTCAGCATGAATTATTCTGAGGAGATTTAGCTTGCTCTCCATTAACCTTGCTGCTACTTTTAATAGGTTTTCAACTGAGGAGCTGTGATTCCTATCAGACTTGAAGCCTGCAACCAAGATAGACTTTTGAGCTAGCCTCTAGACTAAAGTTTAGATTTTTCCCCCAAGCAACAAGACCAAGAGTTTACTCTTTTTCAGAATTTTTCTTTTTAATGTAATCCAGCATCTCAGGAGATGAGCAATAGGGCATTAGTACTTTTTGAAGATGTAATGCTAGACTCACTATTTCTTAAGCAGTTTTCATAATTATGAAAGTACCTTAGTATTTAATGTTTTATAAATATCAAGTGGATTATCTTCCTTCAAAACCTGTTTGCCTTTTATTTATAAATCCCTATTTCTCTCATAATTTCATCCCTATCTTAATATTAGGAAAGAACAAAATATCTAAAAAAAGGCATGCCAGATGACAAATTCAAACAGAGGAAAAACTCCCAAATAATATTCATTCTTTCTTTAGTCCTTTCCCAAATTATATCTTTTGCTGATAAAGGATATGGTTTCTGTTGTTAAATGGATTTTTCTGGTCCCATGTCTTATGCAAAATAATAAAATATGGAAGAATGAGGTAAGTTTGAATAGTGGGCAAAAGATAGAAAAGTGATATTACTTTATTTCAGTTTTCAGGCACAAAGCTAACTTGAGTATAAATTTTTACACATGGTCTTAAACACAGACCATAAATTAGAGAAATTTGCTTCATTTTTTTTTTTTTTTTTTTGCGGTACGCGGGCCTCTCATTGTTGTGGCCTCTCCCTTTGCGGAGCACAGGCTCCGGACGCGCAGGCTCAGCGGCCATGGCTCACGGGCCCAGCCGCTCCGCGGCATGTGGGATCTTCCCAGACTGGGGCACGAACCCGTGTCCCCTGCATCGGCAGGCGGACTCTCAACCACTGCGCCACCAGGGAAGCCCCCCCTTTTTATTACATATATTCTTGTATTCCTTCCCAGTGCACTAGATTCCAATGCTAGAAATACAAGGTCAAATCACCATTTGACCAATCACCATTTGACCAAGATCACCATTCTTCTCCAACTCATCCTTCATCTAATGATTCCTGCATGTTCTTCCTCTAAAGAGTTTTCACTAAGCCCCAAAGTCTGGGTTTTCTTCCCTTCCTGAGTTACTACTCCGTATACTTATAAAAGCTATTTTATAATTTTCTCTTCTTGATTCATCCCACACTAGGCCAAGCAAGTATATTATCAGGTTTTCCATAGTCCCCAGGCCTTAACTCAGTGCCTGGCAAATTGTAAATAGTCAGTAAATATGCATCTTAAAATGATGATTGTACAAGTCACTCTACTCACCATTATAGAGGATATGAGATATGTATGCCCTGATTACAGAGAGGGCAATCAAACTAAGAAAAGGAAGATATGTTCACCAGCAGGTTTAGTAGAAGATGACATAGTTTAATTCCTTAATGTGAGATAGAAGCAGAGTGCCGTGGAATTCAAAGGAAGGAGAAATCACTTCTGGTTGAATAAGGCTTCAAAGAGGAATTAACATTTGAAAGACAGGTAATATATTGTTAATTAATTATTAAAATTATTAATACTTTCACTATTAACTTTTTGATAGAGACCTTTTCATTCTATTTCTTTCTCATTTTATAAAATTGAATTATTTTCACATAATATTTTATTTTGTACTTTTAAAACTTAGTAATATAGCAGGAATATTTCCTCCATTTTATTAAGTATGCAATTGTAATATTTTTAATTGCAGCATAGCTCCTTAATGGAAATGCTGTAATTTATTTAACCAAGTCCCTAATATTGGACATTTTGCTTACTTAACAATTTTCTTTGTATTTTTAGTACCATAGTGGATAAGCAAGTAGTTATATTATTGCATTAACTGAACTGTAGTAATTTCCATAGCAATATTTGTATACAGGGCATTTATATTCTTATTACTTTTGAACCTTAATTGTCAAATTGTATTGTATAGTCCTTTTTTTCCTTTGTCAATGTTAATGATTACATTGCTTAAATTTACATTTTAGAAATTACTAGTAAAGTTAAATTTTTTCATATACTTATTTATTTTAGCATTTAAATAAATTACCTATTCATAACCTTTTTCATTTTTCTATAGGATTATAGGAATATTCATTTTTTTACTAATGTGTAAAAGCTCTTTATTCACAGAAGACATATGTCCTTTGCTAAATATTGATGCAAGTTTCATAAGAGATAAGTTGTCTCTATTTGCTTTAAAAATAATCTACTGAGTGCTTTTTATTTCTTTTATTTCATCTACATGGAAGCATTTACTTGTTTCTAATATAGTTCAAATATGATTTGCTTTGCAAAAAAACTACATGTGAATTTCTAGGAATTAATCCACTGCATAAAGTGAAGCTGAAAACATTTTAAAGTCATCACCTAAAATTATATATTAGGATTCACACTTTGAAAATTCAAAAGGAGTTGGTTTGTTTTTTTTTTATTTTTTGTTTTTTTTAAGAAATGTTATCATGTCTTCTAGAACACTGCACATAGTTCTGATCCTACAAGATTTTCCATGTGTTTAGGTTTGGGTTTGGTTTCTAAGAAAGATGTATCATTGTTCATTCACTCAAGTTCTAAGAGGAAAAAACAAGATACTTAGATTTTTTCTTTTTAAACTGAACAGAACTCTCCCTCCTTTTCTGTCTAGACGAAATGGGCTAACATTAGAAAATTCTAATGTTTACATTTATTATTATTATATTATTTACATTTATTATATCTTTGGGCCAGCCCTAATCTTCCAGCTTTCTGTTTCCTCTTCCTAAGCTACAGTTACTGTAGAAGGCCTCTTACAAAATAGAATAGAGATGGAGATATCTATCAGGTAATTGAAATATTTGGTTAAAGAGGTGTGTCATAAAGAATAAATAAATACTTTAAATATTTTATCTTAAGTAAAAATATGTAAATGTTCAGGCATTTGCAAATTTAGATGAAACCCTAGGACTTTTCTTTGAGTATAATTCCAATGCCTGGAGTTTCACATTATGTTTATTTGATAACTTCATCCATTAAACATCTTCAATTTTTAAAATTTGAGTTTCTTTTTAAAGTGATAACTTGAAGATACTTGAAAAGCTATGTGAGCACAGAATTCTCCTGGAAATTTACAACTTCTTCCCCAGACTTTGCTGAAGTTGTATCTCACTGACAATGTGCTTTAAGATTTACCTTTATCTGGTCTTTCCAAATAATTCAACTTAGTGTTCATACATGAGCCAAGTTTATTTAATTTTGGCTCTATGTGATATTTATTTAAATTGCCTAATTTTTTAAAAAGTGCAGTGGAAGTAGACAGGTTTGGGAACAAATATAAATGATCTTTAGTAAACATAGAATTCAGCAAATTTGAGCAGACATGTAAGGCATAAGATAGGCTTCAGCACAATGTATGGGGAAAATAGCATTTATTAAACTAAAGATTTACTTGGGTAGAGATTGTTTAATGAAAATTCTAGTGAAATTGTAGTAACAGCCAACATCAGTGGAGTACTTACTAAGTGTCAGTCCCTGTTCTAAGTGTTCTACATGCAATAACTCATTTGAGCCTCAGGATAATGCTATGAGATGGGTACTTTTTGACATCTATTTTACAAATGGGAAAAACTGATGAACAGAGAGGTTAAATGACTTGTCTAAGGTCACACCCCAGGTTGTTTTGCCCCATAGTCTATGCTCCTAACAAGTGTACTCTCCTGCTTCTTGAACTCTACCAGTTTTCCTTCTTCTTTGCAACATTCTTCCAGTCTACTTTGGTTCCACTTTTCATTATTACTAACCTCCTAAGCCTCAACCTTTAATATAAATAAGGTGAAATATAATTGTGTAAAACTAGTCTTATTATAATGAGAAATATTTCTCTTCTTATGGTGAGACATATCAATTCAGATAAGGGAAAAATGTGGATCTAGGCCATTTTGAAAGTGAAAAGTAAATTTCAAATTAATTTAGTTTGTAATTCAATTATAAAATAAAAAATTCTTCAAAATGACTTATGTAGTAACAGAAGTTACTTCTAGCTAGATAAAGTTTAGGATTATTCTGAGGTCTGGCTGGTTTACTTATTTTGTATTTCTGACAGCAAGAGAATTATTTTCCTCCAATTAATTTTCATGAGTTATCCCTTAAACTCATTTTTTCCTTAAACTCATTTTAATATTAATTTTTATATCATAATTCTGTCCTAAATGATTTAATTAGTTAAGTGCTTTAATTCTCAACATCCTTTAGGAATTTTCCTACTAGATCTCA
This sequence comes from Lagenorhynchus albirostris, assembly GCF_949774975.1. Lineage (NCBI taxonomy): Eukaryota > Metazoa > Chordata > Mammalia > Artiodactyla > Delphinidae > Lagenorhynchus > Lagenorhynchus albirostris. The sequence continues at coordinate 37,689,405 of NC_083105.1, forward strand.
TTTGATAATACTATCTGAATACTCTACTCCATCTGGACTAAAGTGAGGCCAGCAAGGCACCTCAAATAAAATTGAATGAGGCACTCACTGTCAGTACCGACCTTGCACTTGCATGATCCTGAAAGTGAGTGCTTCTTTAAATGTAGCCCCCTTGACACCTCACCTACCTCATCCTAGTCCCAGCCCTGTATCAGAATATATTACATCATAATTTTAAATTATTTGTATTTTTTCTAGTATGAGTATGCAGTTTTAGTCTACTTAATGGATGTAGATTCTAAAATTTAGAGAGGTTTAGGAAATGTCCTGGGTAGTTACTGAGAAGTGGCACTGCTAGAACTCAAGCCTCTTGATTATAATTTGGTAAATTTCCAGATAGTTAAAATTTTAGAAATCATTTGCTAGACTCAAATGGTATTCGCCACAAAAAAAAAAAAAAAGAAGAAGAAGAAGAAGAAAAAAAGTCTACTGGTTTGCATTCTCCAGCTCAGATACTGGGGGTTGCAGCGTGGACTGATGTAAATGATTTTCAGCGGCTCTCAGAAAACCACAACCAAATTATATGATACTTGTCCTTTATGCTTTTCCAAGCTACTTTTTGCATTGTCTTTATCCTTGGACCCAAGGCACCAGAGTCCCTTGGTTGCTCAAAGCGTCCCACTCTAGCTATTCTCTAAGATGTGCTCAGACACACACATGCTCTGAAACACTCATGCTCTAAAGCACCCTTTTATGACTTACCCTGTTGAAAGTTCCATCTTTTAAACTGGTGGTAAAAAGAAATAAATCTGAATAATTGACTTACTACACATGGGTTTGCTTATAAAATAAACTTGTTAAAACCTCAACTAATGCCTAACTGATTGGGTTGTTTAGAAGTCATTTTATGGATTACTTTACAAGACTCTAGAGCAGGCAGTGCTTCTCAGAAGTAAAACTGCAGAGCATAAGTGAACAGCTAACTTACAACTTCAGAAAGTTTCGCAACCATATTTTAGAAAATTGCCCTGGATATATACTCATGTTGCATGTAAAGATACAGATAAAGCCATAGCTTGCAGAGTCCTACTCACCCCAGAATATGGTGATAGACTGGCAAATATAGACTTTAACCTGTGAAAGAGATTATACATGTATGTATTCTAGTATGAAATAATACTGGTCAAGTTTCTTATAGAAGGAGGGAGATATTCATTGTTTGGATTCACAATCAAGGTCGAATCCTTAGAAATCATTGTAAAACAATCTGGCTTAAATGAATTTCCTCTCAGGTAACCATCACTGAAGCTCACGTTAAACAGTATAGCCACTCAGGCAAAACACTGTTGTCACTGGGTGTAAAGGGAATGTGACAGATGATTGCAAAATTATTTTTAGCATAGTACACGGCTCAAAAATTCAGTAAAAGCAATTTCTGCCAAATGATTTAATGATTCATATATTCATACACAACTTTCTCTTTATAATGAGCACCATTCCTGGAACCTAGGGATAGAAGGGAGGGGCATTTAATGACATGGATGGCTGCTGTATTCTCAGTATATTTTACAGATGTGCACGCTTTTATCTTTTAGGAAAAAATTCATATATGCTCAAAATTCCAAAATGGTAGGAGAATGAGAATTCTTTACATATATATGATGCTTATCCTTTGAGATTTTATGCCCATATGATTTATTATAAATATTTACTACTCAAATCTGTTTTGTTACACAACTATATATGTGAGTAACTCTCTTATACATGAGATTTATCTTATGTCAAATTATATTCATCAATTTAGTTTATATGTAGTTATTTTAAAAATTATATTAAATTACATTATTTATGATAGAAAATAAGTCAACATGGTACTATGTGTTGGTAGAAAAGGCAAGAGAGAATTATGGTGATGACTTACGTCGGGGTATCAACTTTGCTACTTCCAATTCTTTGAAACTAGACCCCTTCCAAAACAAGTAACAAGCAATACATAAGATTAAATTCCACTGTAACTATAGAATTGATGTGCTTGGACAACATTGAAATGTTCATAAATATTTCCCAGTAAAATGGTGGAATTTGATGGGAGGTGGTTCCCAGTGATCTGTATGTTACTAAGTGGACTTTGGTCTAGAAATTGTATGTATTAATACTTCAGTGTATAAAACAAACATCATGGGTTGTTTTATTTAGAAGGCAAATGAGACTTCATAATAGAATAATGCCTGCTAGAGGGAAAATTTCCTTTTACATCTATAATAGTGAAGGATACTGCTAAAAAATTAGGAAACCTAGGTTTTGTGACTTCTGACAATATTTAATGGAAAAATACCTATTATTAACTCCAAAATAGCATTTCTCTTCTTTTTTCTCTATAAGAATATAGGAAAACAACATATTTACTGAACTGTAAAAGGAAGCGGTCATTTGGGAAAAGCTGATATTGGTTTCCACACAGTTTATGATAGAGCTTTCAGCTTTGTATTTACAACCAGTTTTCTCTTTCCAAGGACTTTGAAGAATTAAAACTTTGTGAACAAAATATAGGTAATAACACAACAAAATACATGTGCCTTTGTTTACTGAAGAAAAAAATAAAAATATTCTTCTACAGATCAAATTTATTCAGTTCTCCATGATTACAAAAAGTGGATCCAATAGCCGCATACCACTGAAATGCAAATTTTGATTAAGCCTTTTTCCTGATTAGTAATTACAGAAGTATCATTTTAAATCTATCACATGTGAGCTTCACAGCATGCCTCTTTCTATTTAATCTTTTGAAGTAGAAGAAAAAGACAGCTATGAGAAACTAGCAATGCTGTCTCTTGTGCATGCTATAGAAGCAAGAGCATGGTCGTGTTACTGTGGTACCATTAACTTACAGTGGTGCTGCGTTTCTTCTTTACCACTGCTTCCCTCCCATGGATCCCACTGCTTCCCTCTGGGCCTCCTCACTAGCCTTCAGGCAACGTTTGGGTGACCCATGAAGAAATGGAAAATCTTGCAGCTCCAGCAAAAACGGTTAGTCTTTACAGCTTTGTTGAACATGAAGAAAGTTATTTTGCTGCTATTTGGATGGAAAAGCTATTTTGTTTGTGTAGATCAGAGTAAATGGGGTATGTTTACATAGTAATATGCAATGATAACTAACATTTTTCATTATGGTTTTATTTCACTGACCCTAGACATTTTTAAATGGAGCCGTACTAGATTGGCATAATGTGGTTAATATAAGAGTTTGTAACATGCAAACAATAATCAAGAATTTAATGACACTTATTTATACATTTTGCAACATTGGAAAGTTTTGATAACAAATATCACTTAAAATTGAACATATTCACAGGTAATGCATGTTACCAAGCCCAATTAAATTTGTAATAGAATGTGTAGATTGAATACTCATTTTAAATATAATTATTTAGTTTCTTGTACTTTACCATTCTGAAATACAGAGCTTCCTCCTCCCACCCGCATGCAAAGTGTTCATTTAGTATTAAAAGCACAGACTTAAAAAATTCATCGTGACTCATTGTAATTGTCAGCTTTTAAAAATATATTACATATAATCATTTCTCATTTAAAGTAACAAAGTTGGGCATGCCATGCATTTTATTATGAGCAACTTATTTTTAATTTAATGTCCTTTTAATTTTATTCCTCTTTGAAAAATTGATTATCTAGTTTCTGATGAAAAAAATGCCAATGTTGTGTGCTAATTACATTTTTAGTTTGTTGTGCTTGGTCTTTTCTTGTTTAGCTTTGTTTGTTGTTGATTCTTACTGAAACCCATTCGATTACCACAAAGTTTTGTTAGAAGGATGCAGTTACTTTGTCCACTCCATTAATTTACTTTATATAAGATTTATCCATCATATGTATGTATACACATTTATGTATCGTATATTTGTATGTATATAATCAGAAATTTTTGTCATAACTTATTACATTTGTAAAATCCCACACTTTTAAGAATTAGAAAAGGTTTGGAATGACCAGATCAAATGTATCATGAAAATTCCATATGTTGTATGTGTGTGCATTTAATTAGAATAAATTAGAAACTGTGTAGGTGCCTTTTTAGTTGCCCTTGAACTGCTCTATTGATTACTGTGGATCTGAATAAGGATCTGTGTACTTATTTGTCTGTGTCTTAATTAACATTTTTAATAACAAAGCAATTTTGCTTCTACTAGAAAAAATTCACTGTATTAATTTGAGATTAATTTATCTTTATCTGCTTTATTAATCATTTCCTGCTGCTAACACAGAAAGAATCTGAGGAAGGAAGCTGGGCCCAGGTAGGAAATTCATGTGCTTTAAAACAATATCATTTAGTAGGCTATAAGGATATAAAGTAAGAAAATTGTATGTCATAATATTATAAGTCTTCACTTAGCTTAAGATTAGGCTAATCATGTATTTGACTTTATTATGTTGAATACTATAAGGTCTTTTAAAATCACCATATTTTGCAAAGAAGATGATCATCATTTTATACCTGGCCTCTTTTGAAAGGAAAATTTCATTTCTCCTTTAAAAGAATGAACTATAACTTAAATTTCTTGGAAATCACCCCTGAATATATTTAATCAGGAATCATTTATGTTGGTTGTAAGCAGGGAGGGGAGATTTCAAAAAACTTATTTGGAATCACCTATTCTTTAAAGTATAATGGAAAGTGTGTGAGAAATGGAGTTGGAGGGACATGTGTTAGCCTTGCGACTACACGTCAGAAGTCACTCCCATTTATTGAGATGGCATATGAGCTAAGCATCTGTACTTTGAACAAACATATATGCTTGCAAGGAAGCTGTTCCTTTTTCAACATTTCTGCATGTTTATTACTAAAAGAATTAATGTGTGTTATAGGTAATGTGATTCAAACTTTGACTGTAAGAAAAATTTTTGTAGTTATTACTAGGACCTACATTTAAACATTGAGTAAATTAGGGTTGCATTAGGTTTTTATTTTAGTGAGAATTTCATTTTTTAAGAACACACAAAATAAAGGGAACACCTAGATTTTCATTAGAAATACATGTTATAATTGTGAATTTGTTGTTTGATAAGGAACTAAATAGAAGACATTGTCAAATTAATAGAGATTAATAGTTTTTTTTTTAAAATTGCTTTAGAGATGATGGTTGATTTTGGTTTTCATTTTGGCTTTTAAGAACAGTGGTAAGATCAGTTCATATTGTTATATTAAAGAATTAGATTGTCTTAGAGTTTGATCATGCTCTGCTTCTTTAAGTGCAGAGTCTGTATTGATTGATATCTATGAAAGACTGCATCAATTTTTATAGAATACGGGCTGCATGCCTCCCTAGGTAACAACAATGGCCACATAAAGCTTCAGCATTCTCTCTCTCTAGCCTTGTGCCTCCTTTCTCTATTCATTTACTGAGGTTTCTATTTTGACATCAAGATTTGCCATTACACCATGGCAATGGTAATAGTAGCATTGAAGAGAAGGAAATGGTGGCGTATTGGCTAACAGATAAAAATAAAATAAGTTGAATTAAATAAATCTATCAATACAAAGAAAGGATCTTTAAGCTCAGCATTTGTATTATATCATTCATTTTAGCTTTTGAATTAAAATGCATATTTGTATAAAATGTAATTCCTTTTGAGCAAAACAAAGTGAACCTAATCATTCTCTTTAGGCAAGGACCTTGATACATGTACCCAGAGTTCCACTTTGTACCAAAATAAATATTTAGAGGCTAAATATTATTTCTACTTTGTTTCAATATACCATAGGAATTAAATATCAATTATAATGATAGCCCATACCCTCCAATTACCGTCTCATTTTATTGGCTAAGAAACTTGACTGCTATAAAACAATTCTAGTGTCCGGTTTTCCTACAGACCCTGGCATATGGAGATATGAACCACGAGTGGATTGGAAACGAATGGCTTCCCAGCCTGGGGTTACCTCAATACAGAAGTTATTTTATGGAATGCTTGGTAGATGCAAGAATGTTAGATCACCTAACAAAAAAAGATCTCCGTGTCCATTTAAAAATGGTGGATAGTTTCCATCGGTACGTTTTTTCCAAAAAGTAATTAAAGTGAAAAATAAATAACTGTGTATATTACTAGAACATAAAGATATTTAAGAAATATAGAATATGTGCTCTTTGAAACATCTGTGTACATCAACTTGGCAAAGTATCTTTATGCAACAAATTGCAGGGACTATCTAATGTAGAGCTGGGTGCATATTACATGCCCAAAGTTTATGGAACTGGAGAGTACAAAATTCTCATACAGCATAGATCTTTTTTTCCCCTGTATCTGTAGGAAATTTCATGTTTGTGATTTGTATCTATATATGTTTTAATATTAGAAAATTATTTATTAAGAATAAAATCATCAGTCTCAACTATATATGGAGTTATAAATTATATAACTTAGGGATATACTAGAAAAAAATTTGAGAAGGAATTCCCTTCTGAAGAAAATTTTTGTTTTTGTGTAAACCTTTTAGTGCTTTTGCTTATTTGTACATTAATTTTCAGGAAAAAAAATACTGAATGGGTTATGAGACATTGGTAAGAGCACAGATAAATGAAAGGCAAATGAAAATTAGTTTTTCAAGTTGCTTATCATCTAGGGAGTAAAAAAATGGTTGTTATAATGCCATGTCATAAATGTTATGTTGTAGCCTGATCTCTTTGTAGGTTATCTGCAGAATCTGTATTATGATTATTTTATATACAGTTAGTTATTATAATAAATTAATAAATATAAATCTAGACAATTTGGGAAACTGTGTTCACATCCTGTCCAACATTTAATTAGTGATGGAAATTAAAATGGTATAAAAATCATATAGGTTAATGACTAAAGTTAGGATAAAGAGATAATAATTGAGATTCTTCAGTCAAATTTATCAAAATGTTTTGAATCTTAACACAGTTGTTTACACTGTTGGATTAAATTTAGTAGAGATAAATATAACATCGTTTTTAAAAACCATTAAAATGCTGGATGGGGAATTCATGATTTAAAAGCAGTTCAAGTGAAAAAGATGTGATTTATAGCTGACACAAAAATCTCAGTTCTGGTTAATGGCTTGACAGGGCATATTTAGACTGTGTTTATTGGCAGGCACAATAAAAGTCCTATCATGTGGTGAGATAACAATAAGAAACTGTATAAATTTATGGACATTAAATTGTTTTTGATAAAGTGGTAAAAATCTGGGGGAAAGGAAGGAATTAAAGAAATTTAGCTTGGATAAGGGAAGACTTTAGATAAGTTTTCTTATGTTTTAATATTATGTGATAGAGTAATATTTGCTGTCTTGAACATGTGCTTTTCTAGTACAAATAGGTATAGATAATAGGGTGAGTGATTTATGTTCAACAGAAAATACAACTTTGTATCACTCTCAATTGCTCTATAGTACACACGTTGTGAGGTAGTGAGTTCCCTGTCACTGAACATTTAGGGCCTCAAATTTTGTGTGGTTGCAATAGACTTTTAAATATTAGAATTTTTGATGACACACTTGTGCCTGTTTTCTATTCTTCACTGGATCAACTTTTAATTGCTTTATTATTATAGTAGAAATGATGCATCCAGAGATCAAGTTTTCTTTTTTAAAAAATAAAAATTACTCAAATGGCAGGGTTCTTGTTTGTTCTGGGAAATACACAAGCTTCATCTTTATGCTATGCTTAGCTCTGACTTAAAGCAAGAAATACTTTACTGCATATGGCATCCCATTGTCTTTACAGCCCAGTTTTCCATCTGACAAGACATTGTTGTAACAACATATATCCTTTTTATAGCACAATTTTACATTACATACAAAAATTGGGCAGAAGTTAGGCAAGACCCAGTGGTTTAACCTCAAGCTGGCTAATGTCTATGATGGTTTTTACATCAGTATTATCTGGTATTCCACTGAATTAGTTTGCTTGGGCTAGCATGACAAAATAACATAGATGGGTGGCTTAAACAACAGAAATTTATTTTCTCAAAGTTCTGGAATCTAGAAAACAAAGATCAAGGTGTCAGCATTATTGGTTTCTTCTCCTTGGCTTGCAGATAGCTGCCTTCTCACTGTGTCCTCACATCGTCTTTCCTGTGTGTGTGTACTTCCCAGGTTTCTCTGTGTGTCCAAATTTCCTCTTATAAGGACACCAGTCATACTGGATTAAGGCATACCCTGATGATCTGATTTTAACTTAATTACCTCTTTTAAGACCCAGTCTCCCATCACAGTCACATTCTGAAGTATTGGGCATTAGGGCTTCGTTGTAAGAATTTGGGGAAACACAGTTTATCCCATAACAGCAATTAATGCAGATTTCTTTCCATTTTCCTCTGATTCTGAAATATTTGAACTCAGCATTGTTCTTATTAAAATGCAGGGCTTAGAAATGAATCCAGCACTTAAGAGTAGCCTGGCCAATGTGTATGTCTAAATTTGTCTATAATTCTAAACATTTAAGAAATCACTAATATTCAGTGCTGTTTGTTCTTGAGGCCTAGAGGTTCTTTTTACCTATTATACTCTTCCACATCCTTTATATATAATATCAGTAAGTCTTCTTTCTTCTCTCTGAACATCTCTGGTTTCTAGATTTTCTTTTCATGCTTTTCTTTGTCCTTAGTGGGACCTTTATTTTGACGGCATTTCTTCTTCAACTAATTTCCCTGTCCCCTAGAATTACCTATTTTCCCCAACTCTTGTGTTACTTCCAGATTATTCTCTCTTAAACCAAAACCTTTTATTGTCATTTTTATCCTCCTGTGAAAATTGTCCAATAATTTTTTATCACCTTGATGTGTTACACTTACTCTGAATGCAAACTTTCCTTAATGTAACCCCATTCTCCATATAAAATCTTATTCCTCCTAACTTCCTGGCATAGATCTTCACTGTGGACAGAGGATCTTTCACCACACATTTAACATTTCATCAGCCATCCTATGTTCATGGTGTTCCATATCCTTTACTAACCCTCCCTTTGCCTGATCCTTTAAGGATCAGTCAGTTTTCTGCTCTTCCACAATATCCTTTCCACATAGAGTTTCAATATCTGCTGACTTGTTCCTTTCACATATTTCTGTATCACTTAGAGTTGGTGGCTATTCATTTTGATATTTGGTTCTGTATGTTATCACTTAACTCATTCATCATTTTATTATTTATTTATAAATTTATTTATTTATTTATTATTTTTGGCTGCGTTGTGTCTTCGTTGCTGTGCTCAGGCTTTCTCTAGTTGTGATGAGCGGGGGCTACTCTGTTGTGGTGTGCAGGCTTCTTATTGTGGTGGCTTCTCTCATTGCAGAGCACGGGCTCTAGGTGTGCGGGCTTCAGTAGTTGTGGCACGTGGGCTCAGTAGTTGTGGCTCATAGGCTCTAGAGCGCAGGCTCAGTAGTTGTGGTGCATGGGCTTAGTTGTTCCGTGGCATGTGCGATCTTCCCGGACCAGGACTCAAACCTGTGTCATTCTTAACCACTGTGCCACCAGAGAAGCCCTCATTCATGTTTTTATATTATTTTTCTCATCAGCTAAAAAGAAGAGTATCCCTTTCTTATAATTTCCTTCTTGTCTCCATAATAGTGACTCTTTTCAAAGGAGTAAAATGTTCCTTTGTCTTCAAACAATGTTGAAATAGCCTAATGGAAAACAAAGACATGTGGATGAACAGCATAATCCAAGATTAATTTTAAGACTATGGTTATTTTATTTTGAAAATATTTTTTTTTTACCCCTTAGAAACACTGTGTACTTAGAATAACTATAATTTTAATTCCCTCCAATTCTAAAGGATTTAATTACAAATGGAATTTTTTAACCTGTTGCCTGAAGAAGTAGCGCATAGTGTTGACTATGCTTAATCATCTACTGAGTAAACTAAATGTGTTTTCTCCTTTAAAAAAAAAATAACAGAACAAGTTTACAATATGGAATTATGTGCTTAAAGAGGTTGAATTATGACCGAAAAGAACTAGAAAGAAGACGAGAAGCAAGCCAACATGAAATAAAAGGTAATATGTCTTTCTTTCATATCAAATGCCTTTTTTTTTCTGGGATTTTTAGCTTTCACTTTTATGAACCTAAAATGCTGTATGCATTACAGTTGTCATTAAGTAACGTAAGTATTCAGCTAGAAGAGTGTCATCATTATTTCTTTTTCATTACTTTTCTGATTAAAACTCAGAAAAGGATATCATCACTTTATAAGATAGATATCCCACTTGGGGAATATTCTTGATTTTCTGAATTGAGATTTATTCCTCTGAACCTATTACTTATATATTCTGTTTATCGTAAACATGCCTCCACATAGATAGTTTTGTCAGACTTTTAATAGAACATTCTCATTATGATTCAGAGAAACATGGTATATAATTTATTTATAGCAGTTTATCCCTGGTTTGCATCATTTGAATTCTATTTCAGTGACCAGATATTTTATTTTTGTAATATAGTTGTTGAAATTATACAGGGATTTTTATATAGAAGTTACAGAGGGAATTTTCCCCTATAAATGAGACTAGTCCATTAATAATTTTAGCTAGGAATGATTTTAGAAACATTACTAACTGCTGCAACTATTGTTTGTACAAACCAATAAGACACTTCCTATAACAGACTTTAGAAAAGTACTGCATTTAGTAATTAACTCTTTAAATGTTGAGCAGTACCTTAATATACAGGGGAAATAATTGTTTAAAAAGAACATGTTAGACTTTATACTTGTTAGAGACCACTTTATTTTTATTATTGTTGTTGTTGAAGGAAAATTTAATGATTAGGTATAAGATATAAATATCTATGGGACTTTTATGGGCAAAAATCATAAGCCCTTTTACGTCTATTTATACTTTTTAATGGAAAAAAGTCTCAAATTTTTTGAAGAAAATTTTGAGTAGAAGCAAAATAAACTCCTTATATTTCTGTTTACCATTACCCAGGAGTTGATACATGGAAGCATTTCATCAAATTCAATAAGTGTTTGTACATTAATTGTTCAAAGTTAGGCACGAGTCTGTTTATTGTCATCTTCACTGCCTTTAGGGCTTACCTTAGACATGAAAATAGTATATATTACATGTTACCCTTCCTTCCCATATTAAAGTTTAGCACTGTTTTATTCTTTCAGATCACCTATCTTAGACTTCTGTAATTTTCATTTGTGATAAATATTGTCAGAAATCACTTTTATCTTTGGCAGTTCTTGGACAGTACATTAGTTAGAGTGGAATGGGTTTGAATGCCTGTGAAGGTGATTGATTAAAAGTATTTTTCTATATATGGTTCATTGGAGAGTAGACAGACACACAATGGATTTCTTGTAACACTTCATTTGACTCATTACCTAGGAGCAAGAAAGTGTTCTTCCATTATCAAAATTGGGTTATTTGATTTCACTTTATTTTGGGTACCCAGGAAATTGCAAGTTGTTTTTAGAGCACTGCTGTTCAGTTGAATTGAAATTTGGGAGCTAATTGGCCAAATAAAGACACCAAAAGGAAGTCTGTGCTTGACCTAACAGAGATGTTTTAGCACACAAATAGATTTTACCCGTGGGATACCTGTTTCTGGTTTTCTTTTCTGAAGCATTTTTTCCAATTAGATTTTATTATGCTTGGTCTCATCACATGAAATGCTTCTTATGTAGACAGATGATTTGGCACTACATCAAATATTATATTAGTATTTGGCAATTGCTAGTTAGAGTGTAGCTCTGAGAAAAGCTGCCAGGATTCACTATGATTATACACAGGCAACTCCATGTGTGATGTAGCTGTGAGTGAGATCATAAATAGCCCATTTCCTGTAACTGATCTGATGACATTTACAGGAATAACTCTTGACTGTGACTAGGGGTCTCTGTTATTATCTGAAGTGTTAATTAACCTGGACCTTAATGAACAGCTTTCTGAAGTGAAGACACCATGTGAATATCAAAATCTATAAGCATTTAATTTGTTGCTAGGAAACAGTCAACACTGATCTCTAGACATTTATTGTTTAGGTCAAGAGGATCCTTACAAAGCTTTAAAGTCAGAGCATAAAATTTGCTTGGAAACAGATTTATAGAAAGGGATCTGATTTACAAAATGAAAAGAAAAACAAAACTGTGTTGTTCTGAAGAAGAGAGTTTGGTATTACTGTCTTATTTACCTTTACCCTGTAAATAAATGGATTATTTTATACTTATTATTTCATGAATAACTACAGATATGGCAATGGAATTTTTGGTAGACGTATATTTGCAGAAATATGGTAACTACAAAATATGTCATAGGCTATCAAAATACAAATCCAGCTCCAGAAAAGAACAAATACTTCCTATTTGCAAATCCATTTAGTGTAAAGAAAACTCTACATTTTTGTTGAACTATTGTCCCATTTTTTTTATTTTTATTTTTTTAAGGGCTTCAAATGCTTGGCTTTTTATTTACTTATTTATTTATTTATTTATATTTGGCTGTGTTGGGTCTTCATTTCTGTGCAAGGGCTTTCTCTAGTTGTGGCAAGCGGGGGCCACTCTTCATCGCATTGCGCGGGCCTCTCACTATTGTGGCCTCTCTTGTTGCGGAGCACAGGCTCCAGACGCGCAGGCTCAGTAGTTGTGGCTCACGGGGCTAGTTGCTCCGCGGCATGTGGGATCTTCCCAGACCAGGGCTCAAACCCGTGTCCCCTGCATTAGCAGGCAAATTCTCAACCACTGCGCCACCAGGGAAGCCCCCATTAGTTTTTTAAATGTTGCATTAAGTAAAAATAATTGGAGAACTGTTACTGCCAACCATACATACCATACATACCTACCCAACTTTTGAAGTGCAAGTGTGGTATAACCAGTAGTTAGAACTAATCGGTTGCTATCAACAGCAGCTGACTAATGTAACCAAAATATAATGCCAACCAACTTACATCCTGTTTTCTGAGGTCTAATGCCTCAATGGAAAAACTAATGAATGCTCAGAGGAAAACATATACTTTAGGACTGACCAGGGAGACCCAGTGAATATATATATAATATAAAATTTCCATAGATAGTAAGGATTATTACCAAAGTACTTTGCTTTGCTGAAGACATGGGGAAAGAAAGAGCTGAAACTCTGAGGGAGACGATAAACATCCTACTTCCTGAAGAAATTCATTCTTTGGCTGGAGCAGGATATAGTAATGCGATTGTGGAAAGTGGGCATTTTGAGTCTTTCCTCACATGTTTCTCATTAAACCAAATCCAAAGAGAGACTTAGGGCCTTTCTTTTGAAATAAAATTGTTCAAGCCACAATAGGAGTTAAGTAGAGGTATGTGAGGTATATATACCTTCCAGATTCATATGCAAATGCTTTACCACCACCATGGATTGGTAGAGACAAAAAGAGTACAAATTAATCTCAGGAATCTCCACTTCTGACTATAATGGAATACGTTAAATCAACCAAGAACAAGTAGAAAAACTAGATCAATCAATAAACAGCTGTTTGAAGGCAGCAGAAAGCAATTAAGACACCCGAGCCTTGAGAGGCCATGATCTTGAGAAAAAGAGAAATGTGTTGAGAGGTAAGCCTGGTCATTCTCTGCTGCTTTTCCCTGTCTTACAGAACAGGGGAGGGAACATTGTAATTTAGAGGTGCCAAAGCTGCCAGGTCTTGAGGAACCAAGAACCTGGAGAAACAGAAAATAAGTAAGCCTGACACTTTATGCAAAGTTCCTCTTGAGGCATTTTTCAGTCATAAAGTCAGGGATTTATATATATATATATATATATATATATATATATATATACACAAACACACACATATATACATATATATATGTATATATATATAAAACATGTCAAATAATGGGGCAAAATGAGGAAAACCAAAAGGAATAAAACAGAAAATATAAATATATCCACAAGTGACCCTGGATGATTTTTTTTCAGACATGGACTTTAAAACAATTGTGATTAATGTGTTAAGAAAATAGGTGACAAAATGGAAAATTTTTAATAAAGAGCTAGAATCAATATGTTAAGAAATGATTAAATGGAAATTTTAAGAAGCAGAAAGTTTAAACTGAAACTAATAATGAAATAAAAGATATATCAGTTGAAAATATCTGGCCTGAAACGTGAAAAGAAACAAAAGGATGAGTGATACAAAACAGATCATTAGAGACACTGGACACAGGGAGGAGTCTAGTATAGGTGTAATTGGAATCCCAGAAAGAGAGATAAGAGAGAATGAGGAAGAAGCAATAGTTGAAAAGATACTGGTGGATATATATATATATATATATATATATATATATATATATATATATATATATATATGTATTTTTTTTTTTTAGCGGTACGCGGGCCTCTCACTGTTGTGGCCTCTCCCGTTGCGGAGCACAGGCTCCGGATGCGCAGGCTCAGCGGCCATGGCTCACGGGCCCAGCTGCTCTGTGGCATGTGGGATCCTCCCAGACCGGGGCACGAACCCGCGTCCCCTGCATTAGCAGGTGGACCCCCAACCACTGTGCCACCAGGGAAGCCCCAAAGCAGCACTATTCTTAATAACCACAGTAGAACCCACCCAAATTTCCATCGACAGTAGAAGGGATAAATTGTGACATAATCATACAATGGAATACTAAATAAACAAGCTACTGCTATTTGCCATAGCATGGGTGAACCCTATATTGAGTGAAGATACATATTGTACGACAGCATTTATAAAAAACTAAAAAATCAGGCAAAATTAATCTGGCGTGAGCATAGTCAGAATATTGATTATTGTTGAGGTGAGGATAATAACTGAGAAAGGACATGAGGGGACCTCTGTGGTGCTGAAGTATCACTTTATTGCTTTGATGTTATACACAAGAAAATCTGAATTGGTTATAAATTAATGCATTAGGACAAATTAGTAATGCTTTTGAAAAACTTAATATATAAATACTCTCCCCCCACACACACACACAAAGAAGAAAATACTAATAAGATTTTTGCAGATAAGTTAAATTGGGGAAATGAACAGTTGAAGTTGAAGAATAGTTCCCAAAGTATTCTTTATACTTTTTCCGGATAAGGTATATATTTCATTCTGAAAGAAAAAAAAAATTAATAGGAAAACTTACTTTTACTGTACTAGTAAATTATGGGTTTCATTTCCCTTTCTAGAAATGAAAAAAAGTTTTGATTCTTTTTTTAGAAAAAAAGTTTTAATTATTTTCTCATTTCCCCTTAAGTTCCTCAAAATTCTTTCTTTTCAATGGAACATTCTGGTCCTTCTGACTGTTTTGCTGGCTATTATGTAGTATTATGTCAACTCATAATGAGAAGGAATGGAAAAAGGATAAAATATACTTTGATATGTTTTGGTCTAAAAAGGTATATATGACATTTTTCTCTAAAGGTTTTAGTTTTAGAAAATAAAATTCAAAGTGTTTTGTACCTTAGTAAAATATTGCGTTTCAACCTAAAAGGAAAAACAACTTATGACTTGAGAGTGTTTGATTTTTGGATTAGTATGTGATTGAGAAATAATGGATTGACAAAATAGTAGGGTAAGTATCAAACTATTGAGTGCCTGTTCTCTTACTATTCTGTTCTCTGACTTATTGCTTCAGATGGAAAAAAAAAAAGTTTCTTCTAGCCTATACACAATAGTTAGGTAGTAGTTTAAAAATACTCTGATGAAGAACCATTTTAGATTGTCATCTTGCTCTCTTGACTGAAGAGCTGTATATGGACACAAATAAGAAACGTCCCCATCTGGTGGTAAAAGCATTGAACTTCAGACAGACCCCTAGAGCTCCAGAATGAAAACAAGAAACACTTTGAGACATTATGTTCCATGTGATGGAAATGCTCTCATTTCAGTGACAACAAACACTCTTAAAATCACAATTTTTTTTCTGGGCTAAAAGTAGAAAGGGTTAGTTATTAGAAAGGTAAATACATGTAACACAAGGAGCCAGCTGCACTAGGGAGTGGATAAAGAAGCCAGCATAAATGCTAACTTGGCCAGGCGCCTGTGGCTCATTTCAGCCAGCAGTTTTTATTTACTATGCAAAATACTGCAGCCTAAAATGATGCACCTCTTTTTCTAGATGTGTTGGTGTGGAGCAATGATCGAGTTATTCGCTGGATACAAGCAATTGGACTTCGAGAATATGCAAATAATATTCTTGAAAGTGGTGTGCATGGCTCACTTATAGCCCTGGATGAGAACTTTGACTACAGCAGCTTAGCTTTATTACTACAGATTCCAACACAGAACACCCAGGCAAGCCCCTTTGTGCTGTAGTTGCACTGTGTCCTGGTTTATGTAAGGACAAAGTAAACTTTTAGGAAAAAAAAAGTCGGCTGTGTATTCATGATTCCTAATGGGAGTTAGTTCAACGTTTGATATATGTCACTGGGACTTTAATTTCAAGCTACTGGATTTCTAGCCAAAACAATATCATAAAATTAAGTTGAAAGGGATTTAGAAGTTATGTGGTCCAACCTCCCACCTGAATGCCAGATTCCCCCAATCAATATCCCTGACAGATGGCCTTTAGTCTCTGCCCCTCTGAGGGGCAGTCATTTCTATTTACATGTCTGAATTATACAGACACTCAGCTCTGGGTGTGCCATTGTTTCCCAAGTCTGGATAATTATTTGAATTGCTGGAGTTCCTTAAAAACTTAAAATAAAACGTGCAATCTACATCACAAGCCTAAGAAATCAGATATCAAGAGATAGGGCACAGGAACCCTAATCATTTAAAGTTTCCCCAAATGATGATGATTGGCCAGGTTTCAGAACTACCTGCATAGACTTGATAAAAATGTGGCAGTCTAACTTTACTTTTTATTTCATTTTTGTATATTTCAAAGTTTACATAAAATATTCAATTGGAATAAAGTAACAAAGTGAGGTCAAACCCTTTGACCTCAGACGTTTATGTGAGGCTGTCTCTACTGTCCACAGACTGAAGAAAATTGCCCTTCCTTGTGTTTATAGTTTAAATTTACAATGGCTTATAGATATAGAGGATGAAAAAAATGAGACCCCTGTAAATAAAACAGGGTATTGGAATGTTTTCTCAGGTAAATATAATCACTATGATTTTTCAAATAAAAGGTGACTTCAATGATGTTAACTCTAATCTGATCTCGACAGGCAAGGCAGATTCTCGAAAGGGAATACAATAACCTCCTGGCTCTGGGAACTGAACGGCGACTGGATGAAGTAAGTCTTTGTCTGTCATTGTCATTCAAAAGGGACCTGGGACAGTACAAATAAAATGGCTTTCAAGGACTAGTGCTCAAAATTAATCAGATGCTTGTTCTATGGATAGAATCTAGAATTTTCCCCACTATTATTCTTAAATATTTAATTTTACTAATTTGATTTGGAAAGAACATTATAAATTCATATATATTATCATATTAGCAGTTAGAAACACTAAGAAGTATTTCAAATTCAGACATTTTTCATGAGCTATGACAGCAAAATAATGTTGAGCAAAAATTTTTTTAAATTGTAAGTAATGGCAACACTAGCCCTAATAAATTCAGCTCTTTAATAAGGGATGTGCTTATTTCTTAAATATCAGTATATCTTCACAGGAAATTTTAGGATATTAAAAGGAAGAAAAAACTTGCTTTCAATAAATGGGAAGTTTTTGATTATTTTAGATATCAATATTGTGTTTTCCTTAAAAATGTATGAGTAACATTTTAACAGTCATAGGAATTGAAGGTTATATTGAGTGTAAGAATCTCTACACATAGTAAATGCATGTTTAAATGATTTGGAAAATAGTAAACATGTAAGTAGTCTCCCAAGATGAAGGAATACAAGGGACGTTAGCACACTCTGTGCATTGATAAACTATGGATTTTAATATTCCTTCTGAGGTTTTCAAGGATCTTTCTGGAAGAAATGGGGAGGAAACCTGAGTATGAAGTGGAAAATACAGTGATGCATAATTCTGTGTTGCAAAATGCAGGTGTTTCTTGGCTGTAAAGAAAAGCTGATTAAAATAGTTTTGTGAATGAACACAGCAATTCCTAAAATGAGACAATAATTCCACATTCAAATGGGCAGGGCAGGTGATCTTGGTTTTATAAAACCCAAGCTGTCCTTTTCAGAGGAAGTTAGATAAGCTCTACAGTCTTGACCTCAGCTAACTTCCTGTAAATTCATACTCCTGTCCAATCAGGATAATTATTAATATATTTTAAAAACAGTTAATATTTAACTGATTTTAATTTTATAACTTTGATGATCTTTTCAATCCTTATTCTTTTTTTAAAATTTTTTATTGAAGTATAGTTAATTTACAATGTTGTGGTAGTTTCTTGCGTACAGCAAAGTGATTCAGTTCTCTCTCTCTATATATATATATATGTATATATATATGTATATATATGTGTGTATATATACATATATATTCTTTGTCACATTCTTTTCCATTATGGTTTGTATTTTTTTAAATTTTTCTTTTGGTTTTTATTTAGCCATTTAATTTTTTTTTTAATTTTAAAATTTTGTTATTGAAGTATAGTTGATGTACAATATTATATGTTATGGTGTACAACATAGTGATTCTCAATTTTTAAGGGTTATACTCCATTTATAATTATTATAAAATATTGGCTATATTCCCTGTGTTGTACAACATATCCTTGTAGCTTATTTTATACATTATAGTTTGTACCTCTTAAGCCCCAACCCTATTTTACCCCTCCGCCCTTCTCTCTCCCCACTGGTAACCACTAGTTTGTTCACTATATCTGTGAATCTGTTTCTTTTTTTGTTATATTCACTAGTTTGCTTTATTTTTTAGATTTCACATATAAGTGATATCATATAGTATTTGTCTTTCTCTGTCTGACTTATTTCACTTAGTGAAATAAGTGACTGACTTATTTCACTTATTTCACTTATACCCTCCGAGTCCATCCATGTTGCTGCAAATGGCAAAATTTCATTCTTTTTTATGGCTGAGTAGTATTCCATAGTATATATACATGCAACATCTTTTTTATCCATTCATCTATTGATGAACACTTAGGTTGCTTCCATATCTTGGCAATTGTAAATAATGCTGCTATGAACATTGGGGTGCATGTATCTTTTCGAATTAGTGTTTTCATTTTTTTCAGATATATACCCAGGAGTGGAATTGCTGGGTCACGTGGTAGTTCTACTTTTAGTTTTTTGAGAAACCTCCATACTGATTTCCACAATGGCTGCAGCAATTTACGTTCCCACCAGCAGTGTACAAGGGTTCCCTTTTTGCCACACCCCCTCCAGCATTTCTTATTTGTGTTCTTTTTGATGACAGCCATTCTGACAGGTGTGAAGTGATATCACATTTTGGTATTAATTTGCATTTCTCTGATAATTAATGATGTTGAGCATCTTTTCATGTGTCTGCTGGCCATCTGAATGTCCTCTTTGGGAAAATGTCTATTCACATCTTCTGCCCATTTTTTAATTGGGTTGTTTCTTTTTGTTGTCGAGTTATATGAGCTAGTTATATATTTTGGATATTAACCCCTTATCAGTCATATCATTTGCAAATGTTTTCTCCTGTTCAGTATGTTGTCTTTCTAGCTACTATTGTGGAATGCTCTATTTCTCCCTTCAGTTCTGTCGGGAGTTGTTTCATGTATTTTGGGACTCTGTTGTTAGGTGCACATAATTATATCATTTTGATGAATTGACCCTTTTATCATTATAAAGTATCTCTGTCTTTAGTATATATCTTGGTCTTAAAGTCTATTTTATCTAATATTGGTATAGACATTTTACCTCACTTGTGGTTACTGTTTGCATGGTGTATATTTTTTCATTCTTTTGCTTTCAACCTATTTGTGTCTATGCATCTAAAATGTCTCTTGTAGGGAGTGTATAATTGAATCTTGTTTTTTTAATCTGGTTTGATAATGTTTAAGTCATTCACATTTAGTCTGAATGTTTAAGTTATTTATATTTAGAGTAATTATTGATATGGTTGGATTTCTCTCTGCAATTTTATTTTTTTCTATATGCTTCATGTCTTCTTTTGTTCTTGCTGTGCTTCTGTTCTTCCTTTACTGTCTTCTTTTGTGTTAAATACTTTTCTAATGTACATTTTAATTCCTTTGTGGTTTCTTTATTATATTTTTGAGTTACTAGTCTCAGTTTGTTCTAGAGATTATAATATGTAATTTATCACAATATACTTCAGATTACTACTAACTCAATTCTAATAAATTATCAAAACTTTGCTCCAATATAGCTCAATTCCCTCCTTACCCTTTGTGCTATTATTGTCATATATATTACATCCATGTGTTTTAAATCCAATAATAGTGTTATAAATATTGCTTTATATGTCTTTTTAAAAATTTAAGAGCGGAAAGGAGAAAAAAATGTATTTATAGAATTTTTTATATTAAACCACATATTTATCATTTATGGTTCTTTTCATTTTCTTCTGTGGATTCAAGCTACTGTCTGGTGTCCTTTCCTTTCTCCAATATAACTCTATTCCCTCTTTATGTTATAAACCCAACAATTGTTTTTTAACTCAGTTAAGGGAATAAAAGAGAAAAATATGTTTGTAGTGTCTTTGTATTTACCTATATAATTGCCTTTTGCTCTTTATTTATTCATGTGGATTCAGTTTACTGTCAGGTGTCATTTCCTTTTACCCTGAAGGACTTCCTTTAGTATTTTTTATAAGGCAGGCCTGCTAGCAACAAATTCTCATTCTTTGTCTGGGAGTGTCTTTATTTCACCTTCATTGTTGAAGGATACTTTTATTAGACAAAGACTTCTTGATTGACAGGATTTTTTTCTTTCAGCACTTTGAATATGCCATCTCATTCCTTCTGGCCTCCATTGTTTCTGATAAAAAATTAGCTGTTAATTTTATTGTGGTTCCCTTGTATGATACATCAGTTTCTCTCTTGTGTTCGAGATTTTCGCTGCCTTTTAACAGTTTTACTATGATGTCTACTTGGACTTTGGATGTGTAGATTAATATTTTTCATCAAATTTTTGGACTATTATTTCTTCAAATATGTTTTTCTGCCTAATTTGCTCCTCTTCTGGAATTCCCATTAAGTGTATATTGTGTGTTCAAAGATGTTCCATGGGTATCTGAGGCTCTGTTCATTTTTCTTCATTCTTTTTTTCTTTCTGTTCTTTAGACTGAATAATCTCAATTGCTGTATCTTCAAGTTTGCTGATTCTTTATTCTTCCAGTTCAAAGATGCTACTGAACCTCTCCAGTGAATTTTTTTTTAGAAATGGTTTTTATTTATTTATTTTTGGCTGTGTTGGGTCTCCGTTTCTGTGCGAGGGCTTTCTCTAGTTGCGGTGAGTGGAGGCCGCTCTTCATCCAGTGCGCGGGCTTCTCACTATCGCGGCCTCTCTTGTTGCAGAGCACGGGCTCCAGATGCACAGGCTCAGTAGTTGTGGCTCACGGGCCTAGTGGCTTCGCAGCATGTGGGATCTTCCCAGACCAGGGCTCAAACCCGTGTCCCCTGCATTGGCAGGCAGATTCTCGACCACTGCGCCACCAGGGAAGCCCCGTCTAGTGAATTTTTAATTTCAGTTGTTTCACTTTTCAATTCCAGAATTTCCATTAGATTCTCTCTCTCTCTCTGTATATATATAATATATATATCATATATATAATACATATCATATATAATTTCTGTCTCTCTATTGATATCCTCTATTTGATGAGTCATTTGATGAGTCTTTTTTGTTTTTCTTTGCGGTACGTGGGCCTCTCACTGTTGTGGCCTCTCCCGTTGCGGAGCACAGGCTCCGGACGCGCAGGCTCAGCGGCCATGGCTCACGGGCCCAGCCGCTCTGCGGCATGTGGGATCCGCCCGGACTGGGGCACGAACCCGTGTCCGCTGCATCGGCAGGCGGACTCTCAACCACTGCGCCACCAGGGAAGCCCATTTCCTTTTTTTTTTTAACATCTTTATTGGAGTATAATTGCTTTACAATGGTGTGTTAGTTTCTGCTTTATAACAAAGTAAATCAGTTATACATATACACATATCCCCATATCTCTTCCCTCTTTCATCTCCCTCCCTCCCACCCTCCCTATCCCACCCCTCTAAGTGGTCACAAAGCACCGAGCTGATCTCCCTGTGCTGTGTGGCTGCTTCACACTATCTATCTGTTTTACATTTGGTAGTGTATATATGTCCATGCCACTCTCTCTTTGTCCAGGCTTACCCTTCCCCCTCCCCATATCCTCAAGTCCATTGTCTAGTAGGTCTGTGTCTTTATTCCCTTCTTGCCCCTAGGTTCTTCATGACCATTTTTTTTCTTTCGGTTCCATATATGTTTTAGCATACAGTATTTGTTTTTCTCTTTCTGACCTACCTCACTCTGTATGACAGACTCTAGGTCCATCCACCGCCCTACAAATAACTCAACTTCGTTTCTTTTTATGTCTGTTATGGTTTATTACAGGATATTGAATATAGGTTCCTGTGTTGTACAGTAGGGCCTTGTTGTTTATGTATTTTACATATAGTAGTTTGTATCTGCTTTTAATCCGTATTCTTAATTGTTGAATCAAAAAGATAGTCTGCATAAACACATACACACTTTTTTTTTTTTTTTGCGGTACGCGGGCCTCTCACTGTTGTGGCCTCTCCCGTTGCGGAGCACAGGCTCCGGACGCGCAGGCTCAGCGGCCGTGGCTCACAGGCCCAGCCGCTCCGCGGCATGTGGGATCTTCCCGGACCGGGGCACAAACCCGTGTCCCCTGCATCGGCAGGCAGACTCTCAATCACTGCGCCACCAAGGAAACCCCATACACACTTTTAAGTACAATTATTATCCTTACTTAAAAGTTGGAAAAATAATTTTAATAAAAATTATTAAAGATCTGTCATATCATAACGATTCTAAAATGCAGACTGAGCTGAAGTAGAGGTCCAGTCAGAGACACAAGTCAATGTGGGTTCTAGTGTTGCTTCTTAAAAGTAATGAACAAGTTGAAAGGCCTATATGGAACGTTATTATCTGCCTTTAAAATATGCTACCTCTTTTTATTACTAAAAAAGCACATGATTTTATCATTCAAACCCTCTAGTCGCTTTTGTCTCAGTTTTTTGTTTGTTTCTTTGTTTGATTTTGGTTTTGTTTTTTGAGTGTGAACAAAAATATCTAAACAACTTAGCTGGAGCCAGAATAGACTTGCTTCTGGGGCTGATCGCATTCAGATTCCACTGAAATGATTTGAGAAGTGTTCATGTGCTGCTACAGACAGAGGATATCCTCAGCTGAGAGCATATCTTTCAGTCTCCTCTCATGGAAACCTTTTCCTGTGATGTTGTTGCTTATAATTCCCATTAACTTTCTGCAGTAACACTATGTTGAAAGAACAGAAGTTAAGGAATCATGATTTAAATTCTCAATTTACTGGCATATTTTTGAGCCCTTATCTCAAACATTATAGGAGCTGTACATTCCTACAATGTAATGTAATGTTTTATAGAACTGAAGAAAATTTATGTTCATGCAACAACTTCTCCAAGATTCAAGAAGTCAGAGAGGCCACAACTGAGAAATTCTGCTTCTTTTTTTCCATTTATAAACATTTGGAGTCTAAGGCAAAGTCAAATACAGCAGTTGAGAAGAGTAGCAGAAATCTCTTAAAGTGTAAAATGGCTATCAAATCTAAACAAAATTTATATATTAATAATAAGGATTCTAAAAGAAAAATGGATAAATGTAATTACATAAATGATTTTATTTTTCCCAGATTAACCTTGTATGCTACTTAAATTAGTAGTCTATGATGAAGAATACTTTATAGTGTTTCTTATTTATTACAATAATTTAGGCTGAATATCTATCTATATTCTCTATGCCCAAATGAAGTCACCTGAGCTAGCAGAGTCAACCACACATATTTAACTATAATTTTAGGGAGTAGACAGTCCTTCCTTAGATGAAAAACTTAGTGATATAAGAAGATAAGATCTGTGTAGAATGATTAATATTTTCCTTAGATTAGAAACAAAGAATATAATCAGTCAAATGGTAAATTACATATTGTTGCTTACCAATTCAGAGAAAATAATGGTTTGTCTGCAGGTACAATGTGTATGCACAGAGAGGGAAGATTTTATGCAATTAAGATATAATAGAATCAGCAACAAGAATTACATTGTAAAACAGCAGCCAGAGTTACATTATGCTTTTAGTGGCATCTAATGAGCACATGTTATTTATTAAAAGGAAGGTGACCATTTGCATAGGTTTTTCAACAAACTACAAGTTAATTCTGTATCAGCTGAAATCTAGCAAATGACAAATTTAGTTTCTTACACAGAATACAAATTATCGTATCCCATATGAGCCAGGCTGTATCAAATATAGATTTCCCATAACATATATCTTGTATACATAAAAGCAAAATTCATGAAATAATCAAGTGTGTGAATCAAATGGTGTCTACCCAATACTTATTCAGCTAAGTATATCATCTCATAACATAAAAACAGTTGGCATGAAGTGCAACAAAGTATACCCAAAATTCTTTTTGGAAAAACTTTGGGGTTTTATTTTAAATTTTCAAAGATTTTACTTTCATATATGTTTTAGATTCGAAATCATATGAACTTTTTAATAAAAACATTTCTATTTCACATATCCTGCATTCTCATTTTGGAATCAATATAACCCTTGAAATATAGTATTCCATATGTATACTTTACAGACTGAATGTAAATAATCAGTTACATGTTTTAAGCACCTGGACTAGTTTACTTGTTTTCATTACATCAAATTGTATCTCTGTACTGGCAGAGTGATGACAAGAATTTCAGGCGTGGGTCGACCTGGAGAAGGCAGTTTCCTCCCCGTGAAGTACACGGAATCAGCATGATGCCTGGGTCCTCAGAAACGTTACCGGCTGGATTTAGGTTAACCACAACGTCGGGGCAGTCAAGGAAAATGACAACGGATGGTACAGTAGTTTTGCATTTCTGCTTATAAAGTAAAAAGCTTGTTTAGCAAATGCCGTCATTCTCTGATCTTGCACAGCTTTCTGGAATTGATTCTTTTCTTAAGTTGGTTTGCTCTGCTTGAAGTTTACTTTGCTTTCATCAGACCATACTCTTTTGTAAGCTGCTAATGCATGAACTCATGGCACTTTATTCATATTTTAAAAATAATTTAAAATATCCTAAAAAGGACTATTTTGGCTAATGTCCACATCTAGGAAGAAAAACATCTGCATGATTTGTGTTTCTTTACTCTTCTATTCACCAAGTAAATAATTTGTTTAGAGGATGGATTTGGACTAAAGGTCCTTAATAAACGGAAATTAACTCCACTGTCACCCTACATGCTTGAATATTGCAAGTTTTCTATTTCATCTTAAAAACTCAGACTCATCAGATATTCTCACCTATGACCAAGGCAGAAGGCCTTAAATAAACAAGCACAACCATGAGAAGAGAACTAAACAAACACAAAACCGACAGTAATCTCCCAATTAGTATTTCCTTCTGTGGACATTAGACTTGTGTTATATACTTCACAAAGGAAAACAGCCATTCTGGAGGAGAGACAAATTTGAAGTTGTAGTCACAAAGTTATGTCTGTCTGGTAAGCATCAAACAAAAAAGCCCCACTCTCTTTATTGAGACAATCACCTAGAATTATTATTTCTTGTCAAGGTGATAGTTATCATGGCCCTTAAAATAAGTTCCAGTATAAACCATGATCTTTGATCTATATTCCATGATCTTTGATCTATATTTCTTCTAAGTTGTTAGTATTATGGAACACATTAGCAAAATTCATGAGCAATTTAACATGATTAAAATGAGTATAGAAGCTTTTCAGTATTGGAGGGGAAGACAGTCCAGCATACTGAATTCTCCAAGAGCAATCTTTGCTTCAAAAACAGGAGCACCCAGGGGAACTGTTCTTGTTAACAGATTTCATCTAAGGAGGAATACACAACTTGAAAGCTCAGGTGAATCACACTGGAATATATTTTCTTTAGTAGCTTGTCTTGAGAAAAGGAATATGAGTGGCTTCTATCTGAGAGAAAGAAGGTCTATTAATATGCTCAGATCCCTTTATGCAGGGAAAATGAATCCTTCTCATCTGAAATTTTGTACTCAATCATCCAAGTCCCTCTAAAGCCCTTTTCTCCATTTGCAGTTCCTTCATCAAGACTGCAGAGGTTAGACAACTCCACTGTTCGCACATACTCATGTTGACCAGCCACTCAAAGGAGGCAGCACTGACTTGCTGTGAGTAGTTTTCCTTGGCTGACAAAAAACAAACCGCCAAAAAAAATGTAACCTACATAGACTAGTAAATATACACAATATTCTTCGTTGTGGCGAAGAGTGAGAGAAGTGAGAGAACCCCTTTGAATTGCTAGAGAGTGGAAAGTTCTTTATATTGTAACTCTTAATCTAGGATTTCCTATCACCATCTGTCTGCTATGGTTTAAGGCCCATCTGTTGGAGGCCTGTCACTATCTTATTACACATCAATGGGTTGCTACTACACTGGTTTCTACTTTTTCGTAGCACTTTATATTGATGCATATAGCATTTTACTGATGAGAGTTTGGCACTTACAGAATAACACACTTTTAAGTGAGTATTTTATATAGGGGAAGTTGAAATAGGCAAATAGTATTTTAGTAGGTACCCAGAGTCAAATAGTGGCAGAATCAGGAAAATGATTTGGAGGTGATTTCACATTAAAAACAAAAGTATAACTGAAAAATCTGAACTTCTGGTATGTTGTTTTTCATCAATGTGATTAATACTTGTTGAAAACGTATAGGAATTTTAAGTATCTGGGGTTTACAGCAGATAGAAACCAAGTGAAATAACATTATAACAATGGCGGACAGGACAGAAAACCATCCTATAAAATCATAAGCTATAAGGCATTTGTACTTCGAGAAATACTAGTTGATGGAATCTAATTCCAAATCCATATGAAAATGGAATTTTATTGGAAACCGGTCTTAGTAAAACTGTGTTTTCATAGAAAGTAAATGTCAAGAACTCATAAACATTTCTTAATCTACAACTGTGCTTTACCAAAATATTCTACCATTTACGATGAATTAAAATTTTGGAGAAACACTTTTTAGAGCAATATTTAGAACCAAGTATGTGCACAGGGTTGGGGAGGGGAACAGCTCATCTTGTGCTGTTTATTCATTGCCTTGAACTAAAAGCTCCACACAATTTACTGATGGTCTTTGGGGCCTAATATAGGAGCTGATATGCTGCCTTATTTGGGTCACTATTTGAAGCTGCTGATGATAAAACAAAAAGCTTTCAGATAAGAGATTTAAAACCCTAACATTAAAAATTTAATTATGGTATACAATTTGGCATCTTATTAGGCATGATCTAAAATTTGTAATAATTTGGCTAAATAAGAGGCTTTCCAACGTACTGTTTCTAATAGTTTCTACACATAACATGATAATTTACCAGGAACTAGAATTAGACTACTTCACTAATTTACAAATGACTACTTAATATGTTGAGTAGTGCTTGCTTCTTAGCTCTTGACTGATGGGTAGAATTACTCTTTAACTATTTATAATCTGTATTTTGTGCTTGGCATTCTAGTTCATATTTCCTAGTTTTTACCATTAAATGGAATAAAGGTATTTATTTCCAATAAGTTAATCTGGGACAACCAATTTCTATTGTGAGGAAACATTAGCATTTTTGTTATTAACACAATTCAGAACATATCATTTATCTCTTGTGTCGGGATAGTAATTGTGATCTTTTCCTAAGTATATTATGACTGGAAAGAATCAGTGATGCCACATCACTAACCCAGATTCTTTATATGTTACTGATTATCATTATGTTTTTGTCACAATTAAACAAAGGTCTCTTTTAAAGAGCTCTAAAATATATGAGTTAGAATACAGATCTATTCCACGGAATAGGTCAACTCAATTTATTAATGAGCAGGCTGTACGCTTTTCAAAAGGACTGCTGAAGTTTTCTGTGACTACCTCTGTTTATATTACTGCCATACTTTCTACAAAGTTGATCAAATCTTATTTATGAACCTCGCCTGCACAAAATTAGAGAGGAGCAAATATTAATTACATACAGCCATTGGTTAGACCTGAGATGATATCCTACCCTTAGGACAAAAGTGGGCAGGATGCATGGAGGTGCACCAAGAGTCGCAGAGGGAGATTTTCCAGTCTGGGATCTTTCAGTAAACTAATGCTGTCCATTACATATTTTAGATGTCGTCTTTTCAGTCTACTCTACCTAAAGTGCACTACCATCTAAGAAGATAAGCAGTGAAAACCTTTGTGAAGACTGAATTCTAAGGAAATAATCACAACTAATGGTTTATTAAGCTGAAAATATGATTTTGGGGGGAGTCAGATATTAAGTTTGATTAGTTTACTACAATTGTAAGAAAATGCTTAAGTCATTTGAATAATAAGCATCATCCACATCATAAATTCTGTACAACAGATGCTTTTATGAAATGGAGCCACTTGTTTTTTCATGTCTTATTGTAATATACTTGGCATTTATGTATTACTGTGTATGCATTTCTTTTTAAATGTGTAAGTCTTATGTAAATGGATATAAATATGATTTTTTTAAAAATAAAATATATGGTTCATGGAGTCTTGAGTGCAAACAAACATTTGACAATTCCAAGTACTGTTTGTATTTTACCATTCCACCATTTCTACAGTTTTTGCATTGTAACAAATTGATATGTTTCCTGGAAGCATGTTTCATGCTTCCACATGTTTCTCCTTCAAGTCTGTCAATCCTTAAAGCTGAAAACCTGCCTCTGATCATGTAAAAAAGAATGATTTAACCTGGAACTGGAGCCAAAAATAGACCTTTAAAGGAAATCAGGGATGTCCTATATCTTTAGAAATAGCACTGTGATGGCTCGATCTCCTTTTTTCAATACAAAACAAAGCCAAACTGTTTACAAGAGTCAAAAGCAATTATTTAAAAAAATTTATAAAGAAAAAAAAATCTCTTCTTATTACCTGTGGACCAAGGAAAAAAAAAAAAAAAAAACTTCTTTACTAAGAACCACATGTTCATCCAAATACCTTGAACCTCCAGCCAGCCCTGTTCAGTGAATGTCAACCACTGCAGAGTCTGAGGTCATTTCCACTGGAAAAAGCAAAAACCCCAGAAACCTTTCCCTTTTGTCAATGTAATAGGGCATTAGCCAGACTCATGTCTAACTAACGTTATATGCTCTTAGCCGAGAAGGCCTTGTTGCGACTTCCCTGAAGTCAGTCTTATCAGAGGAAATAAGACAGAATGATTAACATATATAGTGTATAAAAGTATAGAAGAATAATCTCTCTCTTCCCTGTGGCTTTATTTGGTGGTGTTACTGTTGTTTATTCTTTGTTTATATGGGAGATTTCAAAGTAAATCTATTTAAGAATACCATTTATCTAACTGCTGATTTTCTGCTGCTTGATCTTATTAACAGCAAGACCTGTCATTAGTAATTCCTTTTTTGTATTTAATTTGCTATGTTTGCACGTACATTACATTTGTTTTGATGTCAATTTTTGTTTAACAGATTCACTCAAAAGGTAATGGTAACAGAAACCCTCTCCATTGTCAATAAACAAAAATACTTCCAGTTCTCTGTTTAAGCTTTGTTTTCTAGTCACATATAGTTTAAAATTTTACTTAAACTATAATGAAAATCATTCTTTTTAGTGATCAATCTTTTAGCTTCAAAAGTGAGTCTGCCACAAGAGGGAGCACTAAACTTGCTTATGAAAGTGATTTTAAATTTTCTAAAAATGTTGCCTGATTAGAAACAATGGGAAAGAGCTTTTTAAGTTCGTCTGAATATGGGGATCTTGACTTACAGAAATGAAATATAATAAACTATGGTATCATAATAATACAAACTAGATTTGTATCTACTGTTCTGCACAACTTAATTGCATAAACAGTTCTTCCCCTTTAAGATATCACCTAATAAGAGACATTAACCATTTAAAATAGACTAACATACAGGGATATAAAAGATCCAGTTACTTGCCTCAAAAACCATAAAATATTCTTCGATGTATAAGATCATTTTGCCAGATTCTAAAACCCATTTCATGGATTAAGCTTAGAACCTTGGTTTTCTTCCTTTTAACTATCAACATTATGAATTTTCATATTTTTAATAATCAGAACCTTTACAAATATAATTTTCTATAAATAAAACTAATTTTAAATGTAAAGCAGTTCTCATTTGTATACACTGAGTACATTTTCACAGGCAAAATAGATCAATTAATTGGCACTTTTCTATAGATTTTAAAATAAAATATTTACATTTTAATTTTAATACTTTACAGTAAAAAAATTCTATGCAACTACCAAAAGAAGATCATGCAGAATTTATTTCAGCAAATTACATTTTTTAGTAACATTATATTGTTATTTTTAAAGACATTTAATTCAAAATATTTTAAGTACTATTGAGTGAAAGTACCTTATGGTAAGTATTAAAATAGAAAATTCCTTTTTTTTTCTTCCAAAATTTAAGCAATCTGATGACTGTATCTTTCTTGCCCCACATTCAGTCTTGTGAGAGGAACAGTACTTTCTCTGACCCTGCAAAGGAGATCACTTTCTTTAACCAGATACAAGAAAACACCACTTCCCCGGTCTTGTGCACTGTTTTCCAATCCCACTCAACAGGAAAATAACCCAAGCCCGCTTGCTGAAGTGTCTCTCAGATTGATTACCACGAAAAATGTGCAAGAGGATCAAAGATGTAATCGTTAACACAATTCTTGTATATGCCTGGGTTTATACCTTGCAGATGAACTATGATACACAATCGGCTAAAGAATTTGCCATTTCAAATTAACTGAATTTTATATGAAAAAAGAAGGTAATACATCTTAATTCTAAGACATTAAAAAGTGTGAGATTACAGTTGTGATAAGATAAAATGTACTCAAGAGAAGAGACAGTTTAAGGAACCCAACAACTTCAAATTATAAGTTGAATATCTATCTAATTAGTTTAACTCAGTCTACTAAAATAATTAAAAGGAACAGTTAGATGAATGTATTTTTTCAGGTGTAACAATCAAAAAGCCAATTTTAGCAAATAACAATTAACTTTGAGAAGCCATTTATCTTATAGGCTACAGTCCAAAAAATCCTAACATTTTCAGAATGTCTTTATACAAGTTGTAAGCGATTTTTATGAAACAAACAATAAGCTCTTATCTATTATCTCTCATATATATTTTGTGATATGTTACCAGACTATATGTTAAGACAGTTGCTCTTAAAAATAATGTTCCTGATGGACTGAAAGACTGAGGAATACTTTAAGAACCGTCAAGACATGGGTATGGTATTTTTTGAGTTTAAATATATTCTTTGATAACTGATCTCATGTAGAGCCCTAAGTAAACCAAATAAGTAATTATCTATATCTACCTACTCTGGATAATTGGCACATTATCATATGCTTATTAACAAAGACTAATTTTCAGTTATTTTTTTAATGCTCAATAGTTTTACAGAAGTTTAAATGGAAAGATGTGCTTTGGATATGACAATTTTTTTTTTTAGTGAGTTATTTAAAAATTAGAGATTTCACATAAAATCTGGATTTTTGGTTTCTCTTAAAACTCCTCCCGGTTTTTAGCTAATGTAAAAACTTTTACATTTCTTCCTTAAGAGCTTTCCTTGCCAGTTACATTAAGAGTATACAGTCAGCTAAAGAGTATTAAGAGTATACAGTCAGCTAAAGAGCCCTCATCTCCATGACAAAGAGATTGGATTAATTGACCTCTATGCTCTCTGCCAGCCTGTGATTCCCCTTGACTAAGTAACAAAGGATTGAAAAGAGCTGTACCTTGGTTGGTACCCAGCCTTCCCTCAGGAAATATGTGACTAGACAGATTCTCCTATTTAGAAAATCATGTCTAGATGATTACCTAAAACTTCCCATTTCATCCATTTCATTTAAAATAACCATGCATGTGGGCATCTCAAGAATATTAGAAAATATTCAGAATTTCTATAAGAAAATTATAATTGTTTTCTGACTTCACTTGAGTTTTAGGTCTTGGGTCAAAGCTGCAGAGTCCTAATTTCAGCAAGTGGCTCGATATTAGTGTCACTTTCAATTAAAATGTTTTTTTTGGGGATACAATTTTTATAAATCGTATGTCAGATATATTTTTCTTAAATCAAAGTTCTGGAAAATCTATAATGAGCAATGTTACAGGTAACCAGTAACAGTGCTAATTGGGCTAATCAAACAGAAGACCTTTTACTAGTTTTCACGTACATTGTTTTTAGACCAAGCTCTACAATTTACATTTCAGTTTGCATGTAATTTCTATTTAAATATTTATTTCTGGGAAATAATTCCAAAATCTAACTCCAATTAGAAAAGTGACAAAAAAAAAAAAGTCATAATGCCTGCTTCAGCATTTCTTCTATGTGCCCAAAAATGCTGGGGTCTTCAATTGTAGGAGATACCTGGAAAGAAAATTAGAGCCAGATGAAGGTGCTTCATTGAACCCTTCCATTCTATACAATTAAACAATTGTATGCAATCTTGTATTCCCCATTATCTTATCATACTCATATGGAAAAGTTCAAAAACAGGGAACTTTGAACTCAATATTTTAAAATGTATCTATAGTAAAATAAACTGTTCAGTTAGCAAAACTATTGGTCCTAGATGGTACTTTCTTTTATGGGCCTTTCAATGAGCATCTATAGAAAGAATTTTTTTTTTTGGCATTTGGCCATACAACCACTCCTTACTGTTGCATCACTTTTTATTAGATCTTGATGATTAAAAATACATATATTTGTGCGTGTATAATATGCACAAAATTAAAAGAATGCATATGCTTGAATCAGCCTAAATTACCTAAAATAATTTTCACTCAAAACAGGAAAAATAATGAGCATACATATCAATTAGAATTTTCAAAATATCTATAGCCAGCCTCTCACTCACTATTAGTCACTAATGACGGCAATGAAGAAAAATTTATCCTTAATTTAATAAGATTGAGTTTCCACAAGTTTGAATTTGACATATTTACTAACAGTAAAATATTTTCACATACTGGTTCTTTTAATCAAAAGTATATGGTCTTAATTAATCTGTGTTTCTCTCCAAAACCCTCATTCCTACAGAGAGAATGGCTATGCAATTTTTCCCCCGTAATATTAAAAAAAAAGTACTGTTACCTGTTTCTTAGGGATATAATTCATGCTTGAGAACCATTGAAAGATCTTAGTTGACACCAAAGAAGTGGGGGAAAACATTTCAAAACCAAGCACTCAACATCCTTGATAATTTACCTTATATGGCTTGCCATTGACAAGGGCAGACAGAGCTGAGCGGGGAATTTTGCCAGATCTGGTTTTGGGTAACTGTTTCACAAACACCGCTTTTCGAAAAGCAGCCACGGGGCCAATGCTCTGTCTAACATGTTTCACAATTTCTTCTAAGACTTGTTCCTCTGTTGTATTTATATCTAGGGAGAAAGTTCAGATGGTAAGCTCTGAATTAACTTTAATCATTCAGGGCCCCAGCAGTCGGGGAGGAGAAAGACCTCTCACCTTTCTTCAGCACGCAGAGTGCTAACGGGACATGACCCTTCAAAGGGTCTTCCTTGCCAACAACAGCGCAGTCGGCCACAGTGCCATGGGAAAGGACAGACTGTAATTTAAAACGCATTCATTTAGAATATCTATACACATATATATGCAATATTTATAATTTCAATTGGGGAAAATAGTACACATCAGATAACTTAAAAACCCATAGCTACCTCTGTGAAAACTACTACAATGCACCGTTCACATCACTATTACTGAGGTGACTGGTTAGGATCCCCAGGTAGTCTCTCAGTAAAGGCTGACTAAGCAATTAAGACAAACTGCTTAGCTTACCTGGAAAGTAAGGGAATGATTTCTTCATCTCAATTGTTTATTAATGAAGTCTGGGAAACTATGCAGTGATACCACTTGGGAACAAATTGCAACGAGCCTCGGAAAACAGATGGCCTCATGGTGTTTTGGCTTCAGTGCTGGCTACCATGAGGACACCTTCCAGAGGAACCCAAGGCAGCCCCATCAATAAACAGTGATTTGGGACTTTCCTGGCGGTCCAGTGGTTAAGACTCTGCACTTCCACTGCAGGAGGCACCGATGTGATCCCTGGTTGGGGAACTAAGATCCCACATGCCGCATGGCACAGCCAATAAGTAAATAAAATAAAATTACAAAAAATAAATGGTGATTTTATTTCCACCTCTGTTACTGAGCAATGAACAGAGCACACTTCTCTTCTTGAGTGACCACCCATCCAGAGAGGATTTTCCAAGATGTGGAGAAAAGGCTGGACATGGAGTGAAGCCCTGACATCAGATAATCACCACTGTTGACCAACGATTTTCATATTGTTCACCCTAAGCTCTAAATGCCTTAAAGAGCAAAGCAAATTTCTATCTGGAATCACAAGAACTCAGAGAATAGAGTAACCACATGAAATACAGCAGCTTAGGATTAAGAAAAAAAAATTCTGCTGTGATGGGACTTTTAAAAATGAATGTTCAAAAAGTTCTTTTCTGAGAGATTAATATATATTTCAAGTGACTCCAAACCCCTATGACTGGAGAAAACAGTGAGCAAACTTGTAACCAAGGGCTAGTTTGGCAGTCCTCATTCTTTCCTCCATGCATTCAGTCAACAAACATTTACTAATACCTCCTATCCTCCAACCTCCTATATTGCAGTAGACTTGGTGGTGAGCAAAAATAAGCTGGGTACTGCCTCACGGTGCTTACAGTCTAGTAGAAAAGGGTGATGTTAATAAATAATCATGAATATTTAATTACTATGAATGTCTAGATGTAAAGTGGTACAATCTTTGGGGAAATAACTTGGATTTCTAAATGAGAGATAGAACCAAAGCAACCAATGTGGCAGAAGAATATGGATCTCAGAGAAGACTCCCCTTAGGAAGTGACTCAGGATGAGCTCAGGTCTAAAGGGTCTGTATGCAAGGACCCTTGCGTACAGGGGCGGAGCAAAAGCCCTGGGGAAGCATGGGGCTTGTACCATTCAAATCTAAAAGGGACCAACGTGGCTGGAAAGCAGAGAGCAAAAGTGAGAATGGTGTAAGAGGAAATGAAGCTACAGAGATAGAAAAGGGCTGTGAATGCGAAGGGCTTCCAACTATTTTAGTAGCATTGGAAGGTAATAAAGCACTTTCAGGAGGTAAGGAGGCGATGCAAGATCAGAATGGGTTTTTTAACAGACTTTATTTTTTCAGAATAGTTTTAGATTCACAGCAAAATGGAGCAGCAAAAAGTACGTTGTTCCCATATAACCCCTGCTCCCATTCACACACAGCCTCCGCACCATCAAAATCCCTCACCAGAGCAGTAGAGTTACAACTGCTGAGCCAACACTGACACATCACTCTCACCCCACTCCACAGTTCACGTTAGACTTCACTCTTGGTGTTGTACACTCTATGGGTTTTACAGCACGGATCCATGATTACAGTATTTTACAGAGTAGATTCACTGCCCTAAAAATCCACTGTGCTCTGCCTATTCATCCCTCACCTTCCAATAACTCCTGGCAGCCACGGATCTTTTTTACTGTCTCCACAGTTCTTTTCCAGAATGTTAATATAGTTGGAATCCTACATATGTAGCCTTTACAGATTGGCTACTTTCACTTCAGAGTGGATTTTGAAAAACAAAAACTTACTTTGGTTCATTGTGAAGAATAAATAGAGGATTGTTGAAGGTGGGTGTCATAGTTTACCCAGGGAAACACCCAGAGAGGCTACAATAGTAGACTAAAGTTATAGTAGTGGGTATAAAAAGATTCCAGAGTTTTTAGAGGTAAAATGGACAGAATTTGATGATAAATAGGATATGAAGTAAGAAGTCAAAGGGGTTAAAGATGATTCTGTGGTTTTTGGCTTGAGTAGCTGGTTGGATAGTGGTGTCATTTTCTAAGCCAGAAAATGCTGGTGAGGGCTAGGCTTGGGAGGAAACATCGTGTATTAAATCTTGGAGATACTCCATTTGAAGTACCTTTCAGACATCCAAGGCAAGGCAATTGGATCTGAGGAGAATCTTAATCTGAAAATGTGTATTTGAATGCCATTAAAGTATAGATGACAATGAAAGCTATGCACATGGATGAGATTATCTGGGGAGAAAGCAGTGAGGAGAAAAGGTGAAAGCCTTAAAGAACTCTTAACATCTAAGGACCGTATGAAAAAGGAAAAGCTGACAAACTGCACTGTAAAGGTACAGTCAGAGGGAAGAGAAAAACCAACAAAATCCGGGACATGCCACTAAAAATCCCAAACTTTCTATGGAAAAAAAAAGTAATTCAAGCTGAAAATGAGCTTTCTCTTCTCTGAACTCCTAGAAGACTCAATGAACTGCTAGAATGTTTGGTACAAACCCAGTGGACTAACTCACACTGCCCCTAATTAAGCATGCAAATCAACATTGCCCCGTTATCCTATTGTGAGCACCAGCCTTGAAGTATTCAGTTGTGAGGGCTGCCATCGACATAGCTTTTGACTCCTGCAGTGCTCAGGATGGTACGTGATAAATAAATGATTTTTGTACTATATGTTTTATTAACTTCATTGCTGAGGTAAAGGTGTCTGCGCCCTCTTTCCTTTAGTTGGTCCTGACTCAAAAGCTTCTGCAAAACACATACTACACAGACCATACAATACCACCTTCTCTCACCGCTTCAGTGTGAACTCTCAAAATGTTTCCCATTTGTTAAGTTCTTATTTTCTTTTCAGTCTGTATGTTGAGAGTAGAGACACATTTTATTGTCAGAGCTTTGTTTGGGCAGTTAGTCTTGACGGTCACCAGCCCGTGGAAGAGAATAACTTCTCTAGAGCAGGTAGGACACAGACTTGGTAGGTTCAATCCTTTAAATCCTATTTAGTATTCCCTTAATGAATAGAGAAAAATACTTTTACCTGGCTAACCAGAGTTTTAATGGTCAAAAGCCCATTTATTAAAGTGTTCACTGGTGCTTCTATACCTGAGTTTTTGAAGTTTTACAGTTTAAATCACTGTAAAAAAAAAAATACATCTAGATATTTTGCACCTAACGAGTATGACTATAATTTTAACTAAATTGAACAACAAAACTTCTAGTCTGCCATGATTTCACCTTGCTATTTTAACTTCCATCCTTGGTCTCAGTGTTTTTAGAAGTGGATGGGAAAATGCTGACTGGTTTTCTCTAAGGGCAGAGAGAGTATTTTAAAATCAGAAGTAAGATATAACACAATTCCTTATAATATCAAAGTTTCCCATTTTTTGCCAACTGAAGATATGATTCTTAAAAATCTGTGAGAAACATGTCATTCTCCAGAATTCCGTGCCATCTGTAAATGAAGTTCATTATAGTGGATAAAACATTATATTATTCTATCAGTGTTAAAAAGATGCCATAAAGGAAGAGAGGCAGCTTTCTGTGTTGGCTCCACAAACAGTATTTGCATGCCAAATAATGATTTCAACAACCGAATTGTGAAAAGGGAAAGCATCAAAATATATCTTGGCAACATATTGGGACAGAAGCCCACCAAATGTCCTATGGGGGGGCGGAAATCAAAAGCCACTCATATATTCCCTCCATATAAAATTCATGAAGTATCTGTGGTTAACTGGCATTCAAGTACCAAAAAAAGTGACACAACTTAAAAGGTAATTGTTTCACCCAAAGTGAGCATATAAATGTTATGGTAACAGGCCTGGCAAGTAACTGTCATTCTTGGTTTCTGCAGTACTGCCATTTTTGTGTAAATTTTATTTGATTTAAATGGTTTTCTGGTTTTAGTGGGCTAAATTATACAGGTTTCTTAATTATGTTTTAAGTATTTTAATTTTAGAAAAAATTAGTTTAAATCAAGCACCCTCGTACAATACACTCTGCAGAGGGAGACTGTCTTTGCTATGGGAAGAGGAGGAATATTGTTTTACCCCCTCTGACAATGGAGTCACCTAGGAAACTGCCAGATTCCACATCTTCATCAATATTCATATCAGTGCCCAGGAAAATATTCAGCAATTTTACAACTATTTACATCCAGTAGTCATTTAATGTTGGGTAGAAATGAAATTGCACGGCATCTTTGTTGAATATGCACTTTATGGAAATATATTCAATCTTGAAGAAATTATTCCTAAAATAGTGAACAAAATAGCTAGCTTGAAAAACAAACAGTGATGCTTTGGTCAGAATAACCTTCGAAAGGGAAAACTGTATGCGAACACTGCCCTAGGCTTTAAATGTAGTATTTTAACACCAGGTTTCCAAGTTTCCAAGGATACTCGTAGGATTATTTAACAAACTAAATCTTAAGCTACAAGTGAAAGAATGAAATCAGGGAGCCCAATTTGTTCCCTGGAGATGTCTCTGCATGAAAAGATCTGCCCACAACAGTGAAAGAGAACTAAGCAGAAGGACCACATTGACTCCTAGTAACTTGAGCTCGCATGACCTGAACTAGCAGATTTAGGACAAATTTTTCTTAAGAATACCTTGAACTTCCACCTAAGTGTCCCAATTGTCCAGCTAGACGGTAGGCTTTCAAAGATTAATCAGCTGTTCAAATAGATTTGGTTATTACTTGATATTTATAGAAGGCCCTCACATGCATTGGGATATGCAAGGATAATGTCCTCTTAAATTTCTAAAAGCCATTGTAGGACTCTATTTTCTTATGTCGAGAACAGAAAAGAACATAGCGTTTCCTGAAATGTTTGTGATGTAGTCATTTTAGTAGAATTTCTGTTTGATTTAGTCTTATGTAAGGTGATAAATTTGTCAAATGTTACTTTGGGAAACTGAAAAAGCTCAGATATTTTCACTGTATATAAATAGACATTCAGTCTATTTTTATTTTCTATAAATAATATTCCCAATGGATTTAAGACCCTCAAGTCCTATTTCAAAAAATCAAAGTGGAATCCAGCATTCATTATTAAGACTCCCAGAAAAGCATTTAAATATAAAATAAGGTTTGGGCACTTCAGTAAAAGCTGTCATTAATATGAACATTTCATGTACATATTATCAATTTGTTAAACAACTTTACTAAGGAGCTGGGAAAAAGCCGGTAAAAATGTTGGTTTTCAACCCTCTAATAGATTCTAACATGGAGAAGACAACCCAGAATTGAGATATTAATTTCCTTATTAGACATAAAAATACAATAAAGAGTTAATCATTTAATTCATATAAAGGGAGACATTCACTTCAAGAAGGCTTAAGGCTGAGAGGTGTCCTGTTACATGCTATGAGCACTCAAAGGCCCAGGGACAAAATTCCTGTTAGATGTCATGGATTCTGTTTTAACTGCCTATCTTCTGCCTGCCTCGCTCTGCTGTTACATATAGTGAGAAGCATGTCAGTAGAAACATTAAAGCACAATATATATTTGAATAGGTTGGCACTCTTCATTCTAAAAATAAAAGAGAGCACTAAGAATTTTGACTGATAATAAGAGCTATGCATATGTAATCTCTGTATTTTGATTAGCTGAGTCTGCCAGAAATGGACGTAATCTCCTATAAGCAAGAAATTAAAAGTTCCTGAAGCCAGAACCATCTTTTGTCAACACACCAAAATACATGAAGCATAAATTTCAATTTCAGGTTATCACAAAATTCACAGTCAGTTAAAAACAATATTATAACAGCAGATAAAAGTCACATGTTCCAAATATTTTATAAAATTATTTCCTTTTACTCAAA
Organism: Lagenorhynchus albirostris; assembly: GCF_949774975.1. Classification (NCBI taxonomy): domain Eukaryota; kingdom Metazoa; phylum Chordata; class Mammalia; order Artiodactyla; family Delphinidae; genus Lagenorhynchus; species Lagenorhynchus albirostris. The sequence goes on from NC_083105.1 coordinate 37,729,221, forward strand.
TAATATCACATTGACTGTCAGTAAGAAAGAAAAGCCTACATGACAAGAAGTGTTAAGTGTTAATTTTGGGCTGAAGTTAAGTACAACCTTTTGAGAAAGTGACCATTTTTTTAATTAGAGAAAGGGGAACTATGATTCTGCATACTCTCATCCTACTGCATTATCAGTCATACTGCTTTAAGCATTTTCTTTAATTTAAACTGCAGTTTGCCCCATTCCATTCGAAAACTATTCTGGGTTTGGTTCTGGAAAAGATGGAGTAAATACATTCCATCTTATCACTTCCACTCATTGTGACGGAATACTTTGGGCTAAAATTCATACCAGAAGGGCTTCCCTGGTGGTGCAGTGGTTGAGAGTCTGCCTGCCGATGCAGGGGACATGGATTCGTGCCCCGGTCCGGGAAGATCCCACGTGCCATGGAGCGGATGGGCCCGTGAGCCATGGCCGCTGAGCCTGCGCGTCCGGAGCCTGTGCTCCGCAACGGGAGAGGCCACAACAGTGAGAGGCCCACGTACCGCAAAAAAAAAAAAAAAAAAAAATTCATACCAGAAGACTCTATCAGAACTTGAGAGACAACCTGATGGTGAGTCCCTTGTTTTTTGCTTGTTTAGAAGTTTTTGGTTTTCATTGTTGTTATGGTTTGTTGGTTTGATGATTTTGCCTCCTATATATTCTGGCCTGGGTTCTATATCAGTCAAAAATGTGGAACTGTCAATAAGTACAGACAGAAAAAGCCCTAAGAAATGCCTGCTGTGTCCACCTAGAGGTCCAGGAAAAGGAGCAGAGGAGCTGGGAAACAGAATCATTTTGATTTTATTGTCCCTACTCCAGATGGACACCAATGAAGAAGCAGTGTCTCTCTTCCTTCCTACAGAGCTGTAACCACCTTGTTGACTCTTCACACCTTTCACCAGGTGAATGCAGCCAAAAAGCTGTGTCCTCTCCCTTCTCCACTATCACTGTGCAGCAGATCCTGGGGATGGAGCACTGGGGACTCCCCCATCTTACACCAAGAGAGCCAGGAAAGATTCAGTACCACTTGTCCTCCCCACCAGCAGCCATCCAGTTCCTGAGAGTTGATCCCTGTTGACTAGCTCTGCCCTATACCAGGCAAGTGCTAACAAAGAGACAGAGTCCCTTCCTCTCCCCAGGGACGCTATGTAGGTAGGCCTTGCAGGACTGAACCCCAGCAGGAGTACGGGGAGGCTGAAGCCCTGACTTTATACCGAGAAGAGCAGTAAGGGGGAGCCCTGGGAATCAAAAAGTGAAGAGTAGCTCGTGGAGAGAAAGGAGCTAGAAAAAGGGATATTTTAAATCTGAGTATGATGTCCTGAGCCTACTGTAAAGTTGTATATGCATGAATCCAACCAGAATCAGCATAGCACAGATTTTGAGCACTTAACTTGAGTTTCAGATTGGCCTCTGGGAGAGAGACACAGTGAGATGTACTAGAATAGCACTGTTAAGGCTTTGAAAACAAAATTGACATTGGAACCACAATCCACAGAAAGTGGGTAAGGACGTGTGGTATGATCTTAAATGGCTTGACCATCTGCTAAAATAAACAATCACAAGAACAAAAATCCAGACGATTTTCAAAGGATCCAAAATCTCATAAAGTAATAGTCAAAATATAAAATGCAAAATTACTGGACATGAAAAGAATTAGGAAAACCTAAACACTCCTTTAAAAAAGATAATCAACAAATGCCAAACCCCAATCCAAATATTAAAAATATCAGATAAAGATTTTAATGTAGCTATTTTATCTGTAGGGGAATAAAACTTTTCCAGATTTCCTCATTGGCCCTATAAAAAACCCTAGCCTCCTGAGGCTCTTCAAATACCTTGAGAATTTGATCTATAGCTGTTTGTTTAGTCAATTGCTCTGATATGAAAGGATAATAAAATTTTCTAATTTCCCTGCTGGGCAAAATGCTTACATCCTAGACTAGATCCCTAGGTTAAACTCATAAGGTGCTGGGGAGACTGGCCTACTCACTATCTTCCTTGGTATTTACATGTCAAAAAGATGAAGGCTTAGAAGTTGGAAACATTTCTAGGTTGTAAAAGTTGAGACACACAGGGCTATCTGCCTCCTGGAGAGATGTTATGTACATATCAAAGAACTGGAGTTTGGATTCAGGCTATTATGTGTCCAAGGAGACCTCTTTAGGAGGGGGAAAGATAGCTGCCTCCTTCCTCTTTATAAGCAGAGAAAAATAATTTTCCTTATTTCTCATCTATGGTGTGGCTGGCTACTTATGTAGGGAAATTTCCCATCGGCTCTTGTTGGGTCCCCTAGGGATAAGACCGGGAGTAAGAAAGCAAAGACACACTTATTATTAAGAAATCTGTCTTTGACAAAGAATGCCTCATTTGCACATTTAGGATAAAATTAACAAAGATAAATATTAACAACTCCACAGTAACTGTGGCCCAGAAAGTATGGGCAAGCACCCTTGGAATGAATGGAGAAGTTCTCAGCAAAGAAATAGAAGCTACAAAAAAAGAACCAAATGACTTAAAAGAAGGGAGAAAATGTAACATGAGGGAAATAAAAAAGAGAAAAGGCAAGAAGGAAACCAATAATAAACTTGGAGACATAAATATATCAATACTTAAGTTAAATGTTAATGGTCTTAAAAACACCAGTTAAAAGATAGAAATTGTAAAACTGGATTAAAATAAGAACAAGACCCAACTATGTTATCTACAAAAAGGCCACAGGAAACATAATGATCTAGATATATTAAAAAGGAAAGGATGAAAAAAGATAAATGATACAAACACTATTAAAAACATGATTACCACACAAAGCCAACTTCCGATCAGCAAAAATTACTATAAATTAAAAAAAAATCAATATATTAAACAATAATACATTGCAACTAAGTGAGGTATATCCCAAGCAATGCAAAGCTGGTTCAACAGTTGAAAATTAATTAATGTGATTCACCATATTAACAGGCTTAAAAAGAAAACCCACACAATCATATCAATAGAAGCAGAAAAAGCATTTGATAAAATTTAACATTCTTTCAAGATAAAAAAAAGAAAAAAGAAAAAACCCCAGCAAATTAGTAATAGAAGGAAACTTCCTCATCTGATAAAGGCCATCTACAGAAACATCTACAGGTAACGTCATTCTTAATGGTAAGATATTGAATGCTTTTACCCTAAGATCAGGAACAAGACGAGGGTAACTGCTCTCATCACTCTTACTCAGTATCATAGTGGAGGTTCTGACCAGTTCAAAAAGGCAAGAGAAAGAAATAAAAAATATTCAGATTGGAAAGCAAGCAATAAAACTACCTCTCTTCACAGACAGCATGATTGTCCACATAGGAAATCCCAAGAAATACAAACACACACATACACACACATATACACACAACTCTTAGAACTAATAAATGAATTTAACAAGATCATAAGATACATATCAGTTCATAAAAGTCAATAGCAGTTCTATATCCACTAGCAATGAAAATTTGGAAACCAAAACTAAAAAAAATTCTACTTACAATAGCTCAGAAAACTAAATACTTAGGTATAAATTAAGAAAATATGTTCAGAAATTGGATCATTTGTAGAGACGTGGATGAATCTAGAGACTGTCATACAGAGTGAAGTAAGTCAGAAACAGAAAAACAAATATCGTATATTGACTCATATATGTGGAACCTAGAAAAATGGTACAGATGAACCGGTTTGCAGAGCAGAAATAGAGACACAGATGTAGAGAACAAACGTATGGACACCAAGGGGGGAAAGTGGCGGCGGGGGTGGGGTGGGGTGGTGGTGGTGAGATGAATTGGGAGATGGGGATTGACATGTATATACTAATATGTATAAAATGGATAACTAATAAGAACCTGCTGTATAAAAAAATAAATTAAAAAAAAAAGAAAATATGTTCAGAATCTGCATACTAAAAAGTATAAAATGTCAGTGAAACATATCAAAAAAGACCTAAATAAATGGAAAGACATACAAAGTTCATGAATTGGACAATTCAGTAGAGTCCCGATATCAATTTTTCTCAAATCCATCTACAGATTTAACACAATCTCAGTCAGAATCCATGCAGGATTTATTTTAACTATAGAAAAGCTCATTCTAAAATATACATGGAAAAGTAAAGGAACAGAATATCCACACGATTTTTGAAAAGTGGAGCGATTTCGAAAATAGTGGACACTATTCAACTCTAAGACATTCTATAAAGTATCAAGACAGAATAGTATTGGTGAAAAGGTAAACACACAGATCAATAAAACAAGAGATACTCTAGAAATAGACCCACTCAAATACTGTCAGCTAATTTTTTACAAAGGTGCAAAGGCAATTCAATGGAGAAAGTCCAGTCTTTGCAACATATAACACATGGAAGAATTGGCATACACATTTAAAAAAAAAATCCTCAACCTATATCTTGCACTATATACAAAAAAAACCCTCAAAATGTAAATGTAAATTGATATAAAATGTAAAACTATAAAATTTTAGGTGAAAACAAAGAAGAAAGTATGACCTTGGGTTAGGAAAGAGTTCTTCGATAAACATCATCATCTATAAAAGAAAAAAATGCTGAATTAGACTTCATCAATATGAAACACACTTTTGCTCTATTAAGAGCACTTTTAAGAGGATAGAAAGACCAGTCACAGACAGGAAAAAAATACATATCTTCAAACTGCATATCAAACAAAGGACTTGTATCCAGAATACCTTAAAAACTCTCAAAACTGAACAATAAGAAAAACAACCCAATTTTTAAAAAAGATGGGCAGAAGATTTGTATGACAGAGAAGAACATTGATGGCAAATAAACACAAGAAAAGGTTTCCAACATTTTAGTCATTACAGACAATCAAATTCAAAGCACAATGAGATACCTTTACACATCTATTAGAATGATTTAAATAAAGAACAATGGCAATTCTGAGTACTAATGAAGATGGGAAGAAACAGACCCCCTCAGACACTATGGGTGGGAATATAAAATGGCACAGCCGCTCTAGAGAACAGTTTGGTAGTTTCTCATAAGCCTAAACATACACTTAACATGTAACCCAGCAGACTCACTACAGGCATTTATCCTAGAGAAATGAAAACTAACTTTTGCACAAAAACCTGAACTTGAATGTATATGGCAGCATTATTTATAACTGCCTCAAACTAGAAGCACTTAAAATATCCTCTAATGGGTAAAGGAAACATAAATGGGTTAGTACATCCACACAGTGGAATGCTGCACAGCAACATAAAAGGACACATAATCGACATACACACAACTTGAATGGATCTCAAACGCACTTTCCTAAATGAAATAGCCCAGTCTCCAAAGGTTACATACTGTATTACTCCATTTATATGAGATTCTAGAACATAGGAACAAAAAAACATAGGAACAAAAAAAAATTAGTGGTTCCCAGGGGTTAGGGGTGGGGAAGGTCAGAATAAAAAGGTGACATTATGGGGAAATTCTTGGGCAGTGTTGAAATTTTTCTGTATCCTGGTTGTTGGTGATGGCTACAAGAATCTATACCATAAGTAAAAAACTCATAGTATTATACAATAAAAAGGAGGATTTTATTCTATTTTAAGGTAAAAAAAAATTGAAAACATTTTAAAATACTCTTCTGGGGACTTTGTGTAATTTACATTGGAAGAAAATTCTCAGGATTTAAGAGTATGATAAAATGTTTAAATCACACACCCAGTAAAGACTATATGTAAACCTGGTTATCAACAGGCGCAAATCAAGAAGCTAGAAGCAATCAGGTAGCAAGGATCAAGAACCAAATGTATATAGACTCTCCCATAACTTACAAATATATGTAAGTGCTTAAAATTCCTCTCTACCACTCAGGCAGGAATCAGGGGAATTTGGAGAACAGGAAAATCCACAGGAGAGAAAGTGAGGTGAGAGAAATACCAGAGTGACCAACCGAGCCTATGCTTCAAAGGAAGGGTCTGGAAATTTTCCAAGTGGAATGACTTAACCTCAATATTGACAACCTCAGTATTGACTTCAGCTCAGTTCTGTCCCTAAACACCACCTGGAATAAAAGACCAATAGTCATCAATACCTCTTCAATGGCACCTGCAGAAATCCTGTGACCTGCAACATTTATCACGTCATCAACTCGAGACATAACATATATATAACCTTCTTCATCCATGTAACCAGCATCCATGGTGTCATAGTATCCCTGAAAATAAGAATAAATAATGTCTGATTAGCATATAGTATTAGGTAATGTAATCATTTTTAAGCTTGGTAAAATATAAAATGTGATAGAAATAGGTTTACTGTAATCATTTGAATTATTTTCATAACTAGCCTATGGAATTAAATTATTTTTGATTTTGAAAGCCTACTAGAATCTCTCTGCTCCCCTAATAGCCAGGAATAAAAGTGTTCTTATATATGTTCACGTTAAGTGTTTGAACTGAGAGTTGTAAAGCTTATGAACCCAATTTCTTCCTTTTAATGGAGAAATAATAACTCAATATTTCCAGTATACTTTGGTATTGCAAAGTAGTTCTTTGATAGATTTCTTCTTTAATTGTGTTAATTTTAAAAGCATTAAAGCTCTCTATGAATAATTACAAAATAGACCACTAGTTTGTTAACATAGATTTGGATTGCACTGAAGCTTCAGTGAAATATAGTTAAATAGTAAGTATAAAATTTATTTTTCTTTTATCGACTCAAGAGTAGCAGTACATCTTCACTGGTCCAGATATCACAATAGAATGAAAAATCAAGAAGAATAAGAAGTAGAAAGAAATAAATATTATTTTCCCTAATGCTTCTGAGTTACATTAATACCTGTATTACAAGCATGGGCTTCAGGACAAATCCAGGTGAGTCACTATTTGTGTTTCTAAATCTTCCTAAGACTCAGTATGCTCATCTATTAAATAGGGTAATGGACCATACCTTATAAGGCTGTGAGAAGCATACATGAGATGGGGCATCTAAAGAGGGCAGACCCTGGCACATCATGAGCCCTGAATAACCGGCAGCTCTTACTGCAATTACTATCAGAAAGTAAAGACATGGGCTCTGGAGCCAGAATATATGGGTCCAAATGTCAGCTCTGTTACTTCTAAACTGGGAGCAAGTTATAGAACCCTTCTGTGCTGTTATTAAGTCCTTAGATGAAAGGGTTGAGGTCAGGGTAACAAGACAGAGTATAGATTCACTACATATAGTTTAATCATAAACTATGGTTTATGGGGCTTTGAAGGAGCTTTCAGTGTTAAAGGTGGTCATGCTGAAAACCACATGCACATATTATGAACCACTGTCAGGTTGTAATTAATCACATCGGTACTCTGGTGATTTGACTGCGGCCCATCAGGCAGATAGATTGGGCTGATTGGAGTCAACTCTACTGACAAATCTTCTCTGCCACAGTCCCTTGGGGCATGTTTAATCTTGGCTACTGAGGTCATTTAACCCTGAGATGTCTTTCTAAAGGAGGCTATTTTAATTCTTGTCATTTTTCTAGTTGATTAGGTTAGCTGTCCTTCACAAATAATAAAGATAGAATGCTAAATAGACTCACCTTTTTTTAAAATGAAATTCTAATCATTCATTCTTTTTTACCCAGTGTAAAATGAGGACCAGGTATCTCTCTCAGGGAAAGAAATAGAAGCGAAGAAACAGCAGAAAGATGATAGTGGGACCCTTTCGCGTATTATCAATTATGTGCTGTTATAAACACAAACCCCAGAGTAATAGGTAAATGATAAAACAGAACACAGAAAGATACTGTTTGTTATCCAGAGCACTGGCGGTTAGGCGTTGAGAACACTGTCTCTATCCTGTATCTGTATTATAAAATAAAGAACTCAGAGGACACTCAGGAAAGAATGTCAGTAATAGCTAAAGGGATTTAAAAAAATACAACTTCTGGCAAACAGAACAAATTTTGCTCACATAACCGGGGGAGAGGAGGTAAAGAGGTTCTAATGACAGTGTCCAGTTCTGATCAGATGTTCTCAGTCTGTGCAGAGGAATCCAATGTGAGAAATCATACAGAAAGTCCCCAGAAGTTTTAATTTAACAAAACCTTTCTTGATATGAAAGGCTGTTACGTTTCAGAAAAAGCTGCTAAGAGAAACGGAGAAATTTCTACGTCCAGACATTGATAAAAAATATTAAAATGACTTATTTAGACATTTGAGGTTTGGGCATTCTTATCCCTGAGATCTGGAAACTGGTCCAAATAACCTTTAAAAGTTGCTTTGTGATCCATGATTCTAACAGCCAGCCACTCAACTTAATAGGCAAGAACTATAGAGAAGTGTGTAAGATGATTTAAAAAAAAAAGTACAATAAAGTTCTTACAGGAAATTTTTCAAAGTATAAATGCTTGAATGCCTCCTGATTCTTCCAGAGTCCTGAAAAAGCTCCAGGTGGTAATGGCAACCTTATATAAAAACAGAGCAGTGAGAATTATGATGAAAATGGTAATAAAGACAGATTGATTAGAACTAACAGTTTTTCACTGTGATGGACAATTACAATTCAAATCCCACATTGAATTGTAACCCCTAAATCCACTGGACAGATCATGTCTAACTGAAGCTGAAGTGGTTGACCATGACATAGCAAAGTCACGAAGGGATGACTGTGGTTCCTGGGAAGGGCACAAAAGGCACACACATCTGGCATTCAAATAGTTATTAGCATCAATCATTGTTTCAGTAAGAAGCATAACATCTGCAAAAAGGAACCAAAAATGCATCACTGAATGCATTACTTTTTGAGAGAAATATCCTTCCACCATAGGCAAATAAATCTAATTTTTTGAAGTATCAAGGTGCTAACTGCCACCTTTGCCAGTCTCTTTGTGATAAGATGTTCCAATTAAACATCCCACAAACAGTCTTTATCTTCACAATCAATGTGCCTCCCCACTCTGAGAATTCCCTCTCACTCTTCTCTCTTCTGTTCTTTCTTTTCATGAGCATCCAGACCTATGAGAGTTCTCACACCTATGAACACATGAAGATAGGTGAGCATATAAAGTAGAAGGTAGCGTATATCTGTTCTTTTCAATCAATTTCCTCTTATATTTCTTTCATTCCTCCATAGTATGAAACAGGTGTTATACACACAATAAGGGCTTAATCTTTATCTATCACCCATCTGTCTATCTATCTTTATGTAAACAAATGAATTCTCATATTGGTTCCCTGTAGGAAGTATTACCTAACGAAAATAACCGCTAGGTGTATTTTCAGGAAACTTTTTAGATGCTTTATAGTTTGGAAATTTAGATACTGTAAAACTTAAAGATTTTCAAAACCCTACCCTCCTGTACTCACAAAAAACACCAAGTGAAGTGGTGACTTCACAGTGCAGATGTGAGAAAATGGAAAATGAAGTAGACATGGTTACTGCCAACATGAGGCAACATCACACACCTTCTACCCCAATATTAGACTTCTGAGACACTGAACTGTATTCTCACATTCTGTCAGGCAGAAAATGCTGTTACCAGTGGGATCAGCTGCCCAGCTGGGATTGCCCATTGCCTCTATGTCTGGCCTACCCATAGGTCCTCCCTTGCTAGGTCTTCTTTTTGTAATATTTTAAGATGGAGGAAAAAAGGCTACATCAGCGTTTCTGGACCTCCCGTAATTTCATAAAATGCATGCGAAAGCATTTTGTAACCTGAAAAAAAACCCCAAAACTACAGAGATGCTGCTATATTGTTGCTGTTGCTGTTGTTACTGTTACTGTTCATCACTAAACCTGCAGGAAGGCAGCAAGCTGAAGCAGATGATCCCTTCAGGTCCTTCTACCTGATTTTTCTATGTTAATCTTTCGAATGAACCTTGTATATAATTTCACTTTACCTGTTTAATTGTTAATATTTTTATAACAAGTGTAAAAATCATCATTACACATTGAAATACAATGTGAATATGGCAACCACTAAAAATCATTTATTTAGCAGCATTTACAGGATGCTGAGGGTAAACAAATGAAGAGGACGTTAAGAAGAAATGACAAATCAAAAGCCAACATGGGCCACAAGAGGAAACATTAATGAGTGAAGCCTACTATACTCAAAATACGCAACTAGAACAATAAACCTAACAGAGATGCATTCCGCTTGCATATTAAGTAAGAAATAATTTTCAGTTCTTCCCCAAAAATGTACCACAATATATAGTACTTTCTGTGTTTCATGGGGATATTCTTTTAACAGACGCTTGGGTATAAGAAAATACCTCCCTTCAATAAGAATAAAAAGGCAACTGTGATAATAAATGGCAACTAACATTCAGGCTGTACTGGGGACAACAGAGAGTGGTGTGGTCTGAGATAAGTTTGAATGTACACACCAGGTGGAGTGGCAGCAGTTGTTCCTTAGCTCCACAGATACACAAACACACAGATATCCTGATCCAAATCCGTGAACACAAAACACTGCCCATACGAAGAACAATGCATATAGAAGGGCATATTGTTAAAGCAGTGTCTCATCCGTTTTATCTACCCCAAAGCTAAGACTTTGGTTCACCGGCAACCACGTACCGCCTCTTCACAGCAGAGACTTCTGAGTGTTTGCAATAATAATCCAAATGAGTTAGTACTTAGTGTATTGAATACGAGCTGAGCTTCCTGGTGGCCTAGAATGTACCTAATTCAGTGAGTGCACGTGAGACCAAGAGGTTAGCATTTTCTGGCAAGGGTGTTACTGGAGAGAAAAGGAAATCTTACACTTCCCAGAAGTTGGTTAAGTTTGCAATCTCCATTCTTAAAAGAAGATGGACTGATAATCTGTGTTTTCTCTTACTTCCTGAAAAAAATTTGGTACTAGCAATTAGTAACATATAGATTATATTCTTGTAATTCATTAAAGCCTAGAGGATTACAAGTAGAGGCAGCCATCCTCCAAAATAAATAAACAAATAAATAATAAGCTTTAAGGATACCAGCTTTCTCAGCTGTTGCACAAAACTTTAAATATTTGCATAAATCTTCTGAAGAACAGGGACCGTAGGGATTTTTATATCATCTGTGAGAAAGGTCTTCATAAGTTTGGATATACCTATAGACCTTGGGAATTAAGTATAACATAGCAAGCATATATCCAGGAAGAGATTACAGAATAGGAAGGAGAAATCCAAGGCCAAACACAGTATTAAAGAGGGACCAAGGAAAAAAAGACCATGAACAAAAATAACCAAATATGAACAAAAATAACCAAACAACTGAACGAGAACCAGGATAGTATGTGAGGGGCCTCCAGAGCAGAGTTTTAATAATGACTGAGCGTTCAACAAGGTGAAGTGAAGTGCAAATTCTGTTTGAAAGTGGATTCAACAGAGGTCATGGAACTTAGTGACTGAGATGCTGTGAATCTCCCCCAGGATCGCCATTTCTGCAGAGTGGAGCTGAAAGAACTGGAGTGATCAAGGAGTAAGCAGGAAAGTAAGTGCAGGCAGTAAGGTTAGACTATACTTTTTAAAAGTTTGCAGGTGACTGGAAGGAGAGATGTAAGTCAGGGTTTAATGCAGAGAGGTAGGCTGATTTAGGATGGGGAAAAGTTGGGCAGAGTAGCCAATGGAGAGAGGGTGGAGATTTGAGAGTTAGAGAAGAAAACACCAGAAGAATTATTTGATCATCTAATTTATTTATTCATTCATGTATGCATGCATTAACTCATGCATTTTCTTTATTCAGTCAAGTATTTGTTGAGTGCTTGGTATTCCTAAATCACTGTGTTAGACATTAATGGAAAGAATATATAAACTATTATCTGAGATGCGTGGAGATCCTGGAATATTGTGTATTTACAAGAAATTTAGTAATTTTTAGAATACATATAGGGAGAAAGACTGTAATGAATGATGTCTATTCCATTAAATTAATGACATAACATCAAAATGTAAACATTTAAGATATTTGTCAGGCAAGTTTTACAGCAGATGGTTAAATCCTATACTGACAGGAACTCTTGGAAGGGAAGTTTTTATCACCAGCCAAGGTATGGACCTGCTGCAAATGGCATATGTGTCTGGTCCCAAGTCATTTTAGAGATGCCCCTAGAAAACTTCTTCATTATCCCCAAGTCTAACTGAGGAACAGGCTGCAAAGCAAGATATGAAATTACGATTGGTAATTAGTAGTATAAAATAAGAGAACGCTATCCATTCTTCACTAATAAAGCCCGGTGTCTAAAAATTCAGATGTTATTTCAAAATTGAAAAGAGACTCTAAAGAAGGTACCTTGGAAAATGCCATTTATTGGTCCTGAAGAAAAGCAGAAAAGAAAAGGGAGTTCCAGAATTGGAAGTGTGTACATATATAATTGCTTTATATATATATATATATATACACACACACACACACACACACACACACACACACATATGTACTTCATATATATATGAAGTAAAACATGTGAGAAGAGAAGCAATAATCTCCAGAAAGAAGTTAAGTGTATATGAAATAGAGCAGAATTTTTTTGCAGTATTTGAAATTAATGCTTTTCTTGTTGCTAACCTAATGATTATTCAACATTAAATGCAGGTTTTCCTTCTGGAATAGCGAGTGCATTGGGGCTCTATTTCTAAAGTTCTAGAAAAAAATACTTTTTTTTCTGTAGTTACAATAACATAAAAATTCACATAAAACATAAATAACATAAAAATTGGACTGGCAGAAGGAAGGAAATTTTCTGAAAATACTAAGAAATATGTCGGGAAATGCCTATCCTCATCCTTCAAATGCAAGATCAAATGTTACCACCCTGTGATACCTTTCCTAACTCTTCCCAAACAGAGTGAAAAGGTGAGTTTTGTTACAAACTATCCAATTGTGAATGAGGAGTTCCTCTTAGAGAAAACCCTTTCCAAAGAGAACATTCTTAAGCTGTAAGAGAAATAACTGAGGCAGCAGTAATGTGTGTGTGTGTGTGTGTGTGTGTGTGTGTGTGTTGAGGGGGAGGTATCATAGAGAAATCCTTAAATAGCTAATGAAGGAAGAGAATGTCCATCACTGTAGAAGGTAAACATCCCTGACCAATCTGAAATAAATAAAACTCCTAGATACCTCCAATCCCAGATAAAGGACAGTCTGTACTCACTGCTCCATCAGGAATAGCCATTTGCAACACAAATACTGTAAATTGAAGACAAAACTCCTGTTCCCTAGAGAATTCTGGAGTTAGACCCCAACTTTGCACTCCCAGTATTTCCTACAGGGTCTTTAGGCTTTACTTGTGATTTTCCTATGAAGCTGCTTTTCATCTCCCCAGAAGAGACTGATTAGGCCATAATTTCTTTCTCTCTGGGCAGACAAACAACTGGGTTAGAAATCTGAGTTCTAGCTGTGTAACTGCTAATGATGTTCAGATTCCCATGTCGAAAATGAGATAATATCTGTCCCACTGCCTACCGCACAGTGTTGTTGTAAGACTAATAAAAGATCATACTAAAATCTGCAGAGGAGATTTAGAAAGGAATGGGATTACAATTACACGACATCCTTGGTTTATTCAAAGGATACACTGGTGAAGGAAAGCCGTACTGATCCTCTCCCAAACAGCAGCACAGTAAGTGACCAAATCACTCCTGCAAAACTATAAGGATGTGAACAAACATCATTAAGGACCAAGTGTTCAATATCTGGAGGCCGAGAAATCGGCAGGCACCAGAGTAAAAGCCACTTAGACAAGGCCATCCAGCTCCCTGGCATCCCATCACTGCCTGCAGGGCACAGGCCAGTGGGACAGAGCAGGAGGCAGACAAGCTGCACTTCCAATAGCAACAACCGTGTCTGGTCAGAGAAAAATGTGTACCCACGAATCAGGAAGAGTCAGAGACGTATGGCTTTAATAACAGTGAGCACTGTGGTACTGAGGAAGGCATTGCAGTTAACCTTTTCTCTCATGCCCTGCACGGTGTTGCCTGGAAATCACTGACTCATATTTCTGCACTTTGAAGCTCTGGTTGCAATTACAGAAGCACCTTCTAAAATTCATGAACATTTTGTATTCATAGCAATTCAGGTATCATAACTTTCCCACAAAATTAAGTGCTTGGAGTTAAGTTTCAAAATCAGAAGAATTTTCTACCATGCAGGCATACAGTTTGCTCTTGTACTAGAAAGATAAATCCTTTGAAAGCAAGTAATCTACAAGAACTGCAAGATTCATGTTTATTACATCCTAGGGTCTACAGTAGTTTAGGAATCACTTAAATGTCTACCTTCTAGTTTAGGGATCCCCAGAGGAGCAAAACAGAGATTTCTAGAAAGCCTTAACAAAGGAGTTAAAAGAGCTGAAATGGATCAAGAGGTTTTTTCAAAATTACCACATATCATTATTTCTGGTTTGGGGATGAATCATCTTAATATGATAAAATGAATCATTATGCTTAGTACCTTGCAAAACTTAGAAATATGATTATAGCTTCAGATTTTAAAGAAACTGCCAGAGAAAGATAATTTCAAATGATACTTACACTATTTATAACAGATTTTACAGTGAAACAAGAAGCTATAACTGTATTTACAAAAAATAAATTTGGGGGCTTCCCTGGTGGCGCAGTGGTTGAGAGTCCACCTGCCGATGCAGGGGACACGGGTTTGTGCCCCGGTCCGGGAAGATCCCACATGCCGCGGAGCGGCTGCGCCCGTGAGCTATGGCCGCTGAGCCTGCGCGTCCGGAGCCTGTGCCCCGCAACGGGAGAGGCCAGAACAGTGAGAGGCCCGCGTACCGCAAAAAAAATATAAATAAATAAATAAAAATTTGGGATTAAAACAGTGAGATGTAATTTTTTACTGACTTACTTTAATGTAGTTTGAACCCCATACATTTCAAATATTCTATGCAGCTTTTTCTCTCTATTCTTTCTAATCACTACAGGTATAATTAGTGAACATAAGTAGCATTAGGGAATATTTTTCTTTCAAAGAATATTCCACTTAATTATTATACAAGTAATAAAGAAAAGCATGGGCATGAATAATGGAGAAGAATGGACATCTATCTCTGGCTGGCGGTCTCTCCCCACAGTAGCTTTTAATACCATATCTGTTTTAAGCCTCTTAGGGACAGAGTCTTTTTTTTTTTTTTTTTTTTTTTGTGTGTGGTACACGGGCCTCTCACTGTTGTGGTCTCTCCCATTGCGGAGCACAGGCTCCGGGCGCACAGGCTCAGAGGCCATGGCTCATGGGCGCAGCCGCTCCGCGGCATGTGGGATCTTTCCAGACCGGGGCACGAACCCGTGTCCCCTGCATCGGCAGGCGGACTCTCAACCACTGCGCCACCAGGGAAGCCCGGGACAGAGACATTCTTATTATTGATGGCCTCACCTCATATCCATGCAAAGATAGTATAATATAGCAATACACCATATAAACTAGAACTTTTTCTGAAAAAGAAAAGGTTATATTTTTGCTTTTGAAATCATACGGCAAGAAGCCACACCTATAGTTTACCATTGGTTATTATTTCTTAGCAATCACTGTACATACTCAGGAATCATGGGAAGTAAGAAAATACAACCTAAAAATTGTTTGCAAATAAAATGAAAAATTTATGAAGACTAAATTGACAATGAAGTTGTTATGTTAAAATTTATAGATTTTCAATTAAATATATATTCATTTTGATTATAAATTTTTCAAGTTTCTTAAACATTAGAATTTCAGATATTTTGTGAACCCTGGAAACCATATATAATCTCTCATCAAACACCTTTAAAAGTCCACCAAGTGGTTCTGGGGACTCAGGTAGCTGGTCCCTGGAAAGGACCCTGCTTTTCAGATCACAGACCTTTAGAATATGGTCTACATGGAAAAAATTATTCTCTTCTCAAATTACACACTGCTTTTTTAAACCACGGTAATTTTTATTAAGGCAAGAAGGTGTGCTTTTTCCCTTCCCTTAATTCAATTAAACATATATCTATTATGTGCTCTTAAAAAGCATTCATCAGCCATTTTCCTTTCTGGATGAATGATGTGTGTCCCTTCAAAGCATACAGAATAGCTATAGATGGATACAAGCAAGTCTTCTTGATTAAATACAAAAACATCCTATGCATACTGCAAGCAGCTATTGGGACGCATGAAAAATTTTCAGGTCAATGAGTTAGACTGGAATGGCTACTGGAGATGAGGGTTTCAAAAGGAAATCCTTACTCTCACAGATAAAAATGAGTTCCCAAAATAAGGTTTCAAGACTGTTCTATTACAAAAAGAGAGATCTTGGTGGTAACTTTTTTCTCATTATTTCTACCTTACTTTTTGAATATAATTATATATATATAATATTTTCAAATACCTAGTTTCACTATTAACTTAAGGGATGAATCAAAGACCACTGCATGTCATAATATATTGTATCATCGAATAATTTATAATGAAATCTCAGAATCCGAGATCTGTACAATAACATTCCCTGTTTAGGAATAGAGAGGGAAGAAAATCTTTCTGAATTGGTGACAACCTAAAGCACAGAATGTTTTAAGGCAATAAACAGTTCTGTTATTTTCAAGTACTTGAAGTAACACTAATGGCTATGAGAAAAAAAATTATAGTTTATGTGCTTTATTATTTCTGAATGGATGTGGGGTGAGGCCACTGATAATTAGAGTGACAGGATGCATGACGGGTTTAAAACTCTACTGGCATCAAACGCCACCTTTGGGATCTTGCGAACATTGCTTTACGAAATAGATGACTCACTTAGAGTTAGGGGTTATGTAAAAATGTAAGCTGCTAGAGTGCTTTTAAAAGCTCTCACAAACCATGTGCTTCCCTAAGCTAGTCAAGCATCCATCCACAATCTTGTTCAGATTAATCATTTAGCAAGCCTTCCTCTTGTCCCCAACAGTTTTCCCCGTCACAGGGAAGATTTCAATCAGCTCTATGTTAATATGGATTCTGATTCAGAAAAATATGAATAGAAATGGCATATTCAGTATTCATTTTTCCATTTTCCAGCAACGTCTTAAAATTTAAATTAAAAAGAGTAATAAAGTGTTCACATGTTTACTGATAACAATAAAAAATCTGAGAAGAAATATACATATAGTGCATCTCCTCTATTAGCCTTTTATAAGGTTAAAGCATCCCTACTTGAAAAAATACATTCTTTTTAAAATAACTATTTTTCATTTAATTTTCAAAGAACTTAAAATGTTTTATTAATCTGAGAAAAATCTTATACCAATCTGAGAATGCCAAGTAATAAGAATTCTTTTAAATAAATAGGAAAATAAAACTTTTTTAAAACCACATGCAACGTTCTTTATTCATAAGAGCTCATTCTGGCAAATTCTACTACTTAAGGCATATCAGTAGAGATGCCAATATCATGCTAATCAGAAGCAATAAAGCTACCTGTATCAATTATTAAAATGTCACATACTGTGTGTCTCCAACTTAATCAACTTCCAATTCAGCTTCTGCTAGCTTAACAATTTTAAAGTACTGATTTAATGAAAGTACATTTGAATATTTTTACTACAAATTTTAGCACTTTGTCTATCAAATGAACAATGATAAAAACTGCTAGCAGGAAATTGTGGTACTTGATGAGTCAGGGATTATATATTGTACTATTATCTAACCCAGTAATTACACTTTCAGAAATTTATTCATACTATTGTCATTATCAGAAAAGAAGAATAGACAACACAAAAAGGATGTTCAATACTGCATTATTTATAATCATAAATATTCAAAAAAGACTAAGAGGCCTAGAAAGGGAATAAACATTTTTAAAAGGCAGAGTAAAATTTAAAATGCTTGTGAGACAGGGTTAAGGAAAAACAGGAATACATGAGAATAAACCAAGTTGTTCCAACAACCTAAAACGCATTTCAAAAAGTGGAAAGTCATATATATTACAAAATTAACACTGTATTACTGAAGGGTCAGAGTACAGAAACTTTATTTACTTCTTTATATTTTTGGTACTTAAGTTACTTTTATCATCTATGCATTACTCGTATAATCAGAAATATTTTTTAAAAGATGCAAGATTTATGTTTTTACAAGTCCTATCTAAATTGGTTCCACTTTATGGGGCTTCCATGTTAAAATTACAACAGCTGGCATTGAGTATTCTCAAACAATTTACAAGCTTTTTCTGGAACATCTTCACTGGTAATATCATTGCAACAACTCTATTTTTTCTTAATTTTACATACCAATTCTTGCTCTTTTAAATAGTAGCACTGCAAATTTTGCTTACTTTACCACAATGTTTCCTAAACACCAAGCCTTCAGTTTTTGCATGTTGTCATCCAAAATCATAACTGGAAAGTAAAATATTAAAAATAAATAAGTAAATAATTGAATAAAAACACATAAACTTAAGGCTTAAATGTTTCCAAATATTTCTATATTCAGCTTCCCAAAACTCTAGCTTTAAAAAGGCATCCTTTAATTCCTGGGAGACCACAAGCATACATAAATAAGCTAAAATGAAAATTTTAAGTGTACATGTTTTTAATTTTTAATTAGATAATGAATTTTTGCTCAGAATCACCCTTAAATAAAGACATAGTATTTTAAATACACTGGTAATTTTTAAATCTTCGTTTATATTCATTCAAAAATACCCCTCCATTCTGTCAAAAATATTAAAAATATGTTCGGCTTTTCAAAAATTAAAGGATACAAAGTGTTAAAACACAGACAAAACATATTTCAAGCAATAAAAATAAAGAATTCAGAAGCCTGGCAAACTCCTTTTTCTGATTTAAGGCTTAATATCCACTTATGAGCTTTAAGGTCAATTTAACCTTCCCAAATATTATCCCAATGTGTTCTATGCTACACTGTAAAACTCCTGAAGGATTTCAAGAGACCAAAGCTTGTATCCACATGCAGTAATCTTCAGTACAAACTAGAGTAAGGATATATCATCATGTTTTAAGCTTTAATAGATCCTTTATGTGGCTTCATCCATCCAGGTTACTCTACTGAAAAATGCTATAAGAAAAGAAGAACATTATCCCCAGAAAAAGTTAATTGCTCCTGTGTGTTCCCAGAGCACTTTGTTTCAAAATTCTATTCTGACAATAATTAGCGGTGTAGGTATCTGTCCCTCACTAGATGTGAGCTCATTAAGGGTGAAGCCATGATAATTCATCTTTGTCTCCCCAAATCCCAGTACAGTGGCCAATTTACTATGTGCCCTGGAACACATTCCTGCTCTATTACCCCTCCCATTTCCCTATCTAAAAAGTGGAAAAAATTCCCTTCTCATAGGGTTGTACAATAATTACTTGAAAAAAAATATAGTGATAACCTTGCATAAGATATTCAATGAATGTGAAATTAAGTATTACATTATGTTGAATGTTTTTCACACAAAAATGATTTTCTTTCCTTTCCCAAAAGGATATGGCTTTTTAACAGTATAATATTAAATGTTACATTATACTTTTGAATCTCTGAATAACCATAAAAATCATGCGTCATAAGGTCATTATTTCCTTGGTTATACTTTAGTTGTAGCGTTTAAGCTGTGCTGTCTGTAAGCCAAAGGCTTTCAGACAATGAGAAACATCTGTACTGAAATTCCATGAGGCATCAAAGCTTTAACTCTTTCTTACAGCTGGATATGAAAATGGTACTGAAACACTGAAAGGGAACGTAGTTAACATCTCCCACAGTCATCAGCCCCTAAAAATGGTTCAACACAAAAGCAATTTTTCTAATAAAAGGAGTAGGGATGACAGAACTGTTCAAAGGGAAGATTTCATAAAGCTGCGTTCACCCTTCCATGCCTGGAGAAGTCACTGACTTCACAGAGTATCTATTTTTGCCCTTAAAAAAAAATCTTACAAGTCTTTTTATAAATATATCTGCTAGGTTAAACCAAATGATCCTTAAGCAGTCATTGTCCTAGAAGGAAAATGTAATATTTTTACATTAGAGAAGCAAAAACACATCTCTAAATTTTGTAATTTACATGCAGATACAAACCGTATGCAGGAATTATATTCTGTTCCTAGATGCTGGGTTTAAGCTAAATTGTGCGACTTTATGCAAACAACGTAACTTCTGTACCTCATTTTCCTTGTCTGTAAAATGAATGTGTAAGACTAAATCAAGTCAGCCCCTCTGGCTTCTCTGAAATATTAATGACACTACCAGCTAAGACTCAGTTCAGTCTTTCTACCAGCAGGTGCTATGTTAGTGCTTCATTGTGTTCCATCAGCAACCCTATGAAGCATATAGCACTATTATTCCCATTGAGAAATAAGGAAGTTGAATGTTTGACTTGTGTAACAATGTATAACTTAAACAAGTCACCTTGTATAAGACATACAACTAGGAGGTGAAATCCAGGGGATTATTGAACTATTATAATCACTACCAATAATTTAAAAACAAATATGGAAAAGATAGTGTTTCTCATTGTCACATACTGCCAGCAAGGATGAAATTATTTTTCTTTTTAGAATCCTTACTCTTTATATTCATTTTTTTTAGCCAACAAGATTCAAAAGCTTTATCATCACTTCTAAATTAAAAGATAGCATATATAATGGGAAAAACTGCAGCTTTTATAACAGAAACAAACAAACAAAATAAAACATAATGGTTTGCATTGTCTTCAGGACCTAATGAGCTGTGTTACCTTAGGAAAGTTATTTAGTCTCTCTGGGCACCAGCTAACTCATCTCTAAAATGTGAATAATATCGGTAAATTAAATATACCTCAGCATTTGTTGAAAAGATGTATGCAAAGTACTTGGCACCTAGCATGTATTCCATAAGTGTTAATCTCGCGTACATATGCTTAACTTCCTTATATTATGACAGTCATTTAGAATATGTCCTTAGAAGTCTACAATCTTACTTTTGATCAAATTGGCTAATAACAAAAGTTATCACAAAAAGTTAGACATTTTTAATACAAGGCATTCACTCAAGTACTTATTAAGCACCTAGTATGTTTCAAGCAATATGATTCACACTAAATACAGAAAAATACCAAATTTATTAACATTACATATTTCAAGTAATCAGGGTAATTTCTCACCATTGTATCCTGGAACACTTTTTCCTGCTTGCCCTGGAGGAGGTGTTTTAGAATTACCTAATCCAATGCATGATGCTGTAATTGGGGAACCAGTCTCTGGAGAAATAAATATTATTTATAATTTAATATTTCAACTTGAGATCATGATGTTTCTTCAGTGCCTGCACTGCCCCCTCCCTCCACAGAATTTCACTGCATGAGGAATAATAGATAAATGGTCCAAATGAACTATTTAAAAATGAAACAGATCCAGTAATTGATATGATATTGACATTTTAAAAATTTAAGGACACAAATTTAGAATAATATATATAGTAGTGCTTCTTTTAAAGAAAAGAAAGGCCTCTCTAGTGTTTTCAGTTGTGGATCAGCAGGATGAAGAATGGAGAATTACACGACTGTGACAGTTTTACAAAACATGTTAAAAACTGAAAAATCTCTAGAAAAGATGCTTTCTTTTAACTCACCTAAAGCTATTTTATCAGGGTAAATAACAGCAACGGGCAAAATATTTCTGTTATTTATAGTTTAGTCTCTGGAACAGGTAACATGAAGATTTTTTAAAATATATGAACAGTATCATATTCTAATTTTTTAAGAACTACATTTGCCTAGAGACCTTGCATCTAAAACTGAATTTACCAATGCTTTATCAAATTTCTCTTAAATCTGTTGCTCCTGGACTTCTGAAGGCCCAAAACCTACGAAGGAAGCTATTTATCTTATGCTGATGATTTCCTCAAGACCAGAGACTTATTCACAATTAGCCTTCATTGATTAACAGAAATGTTAAATTTGTCTTCTCTGTCTCAAGTTGTAACAGTCAGAATAACAGCAGCTATTACATAATAATCATAAGTTCTGAAACTGATAATTTTTTATAAAAGAATGCATTTGTTATTATTGGCAAATACAAGTTTGGAGTCACCAGAATATTTTGAATATGAGATTTGTCTCTATGGAGGGTAAGATAAGAGGGTATTGATTGTAAAAATTTCAGAACTACTGGCTTAATATTATACACATAAATGTACACCTACATACACCCAAGGGATTAACTGCCAAGCCATTCAGATCCAAAGTAATCCAAGATATTAAAAACATCTATCTTCCTAAGGACTCAGAATGTATTTCTTCCACTCTGGTTTCCACCATGATTTATCATGTATTTATATCACTTTAGAATGATGGGAAGAATTTATTACTGTTCTTTACCTTCCAGAGTAGTTCAGTTTATTATTCACGTTTTGATGGCAGCTCAGCTGGTATCAATAACAGAAGATGAACTCTCCAACTTTAAAACCCAGTTCCTGAGTGACAGTCCAGTGCTTAAGATGCTAAGCCAGACGGTCACCGCTGAGGAGAAGCAGCGAGTAACCAGAGAAGACATTGCTGGTGTTTGACAAAGAATTCTCAAATACTTTCATACCATGACAAAAAATCGGGAGGTATTTTATGACCATGGCATTCTATCAGCTATGAGCATTCTCCCTACAGCACAATCAAAGCATGGGAGGAAATCCACAGCTTTGGAAACTTAGCAGCATTTTTCCCTTTGCCTTTTGGAAAACGTCTGAGTATTTCTCTTAGCTACCCTGCAAGAGCAGTGAGATGAGAGCAGTGGTGATGACAGGAAGCAACCCTGCAGAGTGAGGTGCTTAAAGGAAGGTACTCAGACATAACAAGGTGACAAGAAGAACAGAAGGTACTAAGACACATTAGGAAAAGAGATGTCCCCTTCAAGATGCTGCTGCTCTGCCTCCCACCGTGGTGAGAAGCAGCTTCTGAAGTCAATCTTCTATTTTTAAAGCATATCTTGTCAAGTTCAGGTGCTCAGCAGGGGCACTCCGATCATCTGAAGTACAAACTCTTGACACTTCTCAACACCATAAGGCCTCTCAGCCCT
Organism: Lagenorhynchus albirostris; assembly: GCF_949774975.1. Taxonomy (NCBI): domain Eukaryota; kingdom Metazoa; phylum Chordata; class Mammalia; order Artiodactyla; family Delphinidae; genus Lagenorhynchus; species Lagenorhynchus albirostris. Next base: position 37,752,183 of record NC_083105.1, read on the forward strand.
TGTCACCACATAGCTCTAGAACGTACAAATGTACCTTCCAGTGGCTCTAATACCTATCAATGGTTCTAGTATCTGCTGCTTAAAAGAAAAAAAAAACCTTGCAACAATGAAACTGTAACTGCACCCTGCTTCATCTCATCTCAGTGTGGATTCTTATAAAAGACATGGGCACTCTGTTCTTCTGAAAACTGGGAGGAAGGGAGTGTGGGAAAAGGAAGGGAGAATAAAACCTACTCTTAAATAAAGACACTAGAAACTGAAGCGCTGTCAATATCTACTGCCTAAGTTGACACTATACATCCTTCCTGAGATTCTTAAGCATCTTTTCATAGTGATTACATACTCATAACCTTTAACCTTCAGCTGTTTTGTTGTAGTTTATGATTGTAAAGGAACTGTGAAAAGCATATTTTTCTATATGATTATTTTGACTGAATTTTAAGGGCAATGAAAAGTATTATCCATTCAGTTACTTCAAGAAGATAATGTAAGTTTATACTTTGAACATTAATAATCTGAGCATCTTGTTGTCTTTATTTTGGGCAGGGGCCATGCTCATCTTCTCTATATCGTTCCAATTTTAGTATATGTGCTGCCAAAGTGAGCACTTATTGACTTTATTTTGATATTCATTTAGAGCATTAAAAATGAACTGTTGGTAGTGACATGCAAAGGATACAGTCAGACAAAATGACAGTTCCTAGGAATCTAAGTATAATAAGCAGCCACAGTTAGGACAAAAGTGGGTTGAGAAAGACCATAATGGTTGTTACAGAGACTTTGGTTTTCTCTCTTTATACCCCTGAACGTCCCAAGACCCAAGAACTGATCAATCTGCACCACAGGCACACAGATGCATGCTCACACATTCATGCACACAGACTGTAAAACACCCTGGCTTCCCAGCAGGTCCACGTGCAGAACAGGCTTCCAGTTAGGGAAAGCCCCAGGCACGCTGCAGTCCTTAATCAAGCTCCAAAGGACTCCCAAAGCCCCATTTCAAAGACGTTCTAAAAACATCTGCTTCACACTGCCCAGGCTATAATTAACTGGCTAGCAGTTATCTAAGCAGACAGGAAATCCAGATGTCACATGTTGACTGGGAAAGGGCTACATTGAACAAACCAGAACATTCTCTTTGAAGAAAAGAATTGGACACCTCATTTGGAGAAATCTTTCCAAAGAGGTCCAACCTTAGAAAGACAATGCTCAGCAATTCACCAGCATAATTTCCTTAGATAAGAGACAACCAGGAAGAAGATGGCAGGAAATTGAAGGCTGTGAAGAATAAGTTACCTTGGTATGTTTTATATTCACACTGCATGAGAAGCTAATACAGATATTTCATTATTATTTTAGTGTTTTTACTGCCGCACTCCACCTTATTGCATTAGTGAGCTGTTACCTAAATGAATTTTCCTTAAAAATTCTAAAGGAAGAAAAGAAGAGAGAACTAATAAACATAATTTTTTCAAACATGAGTTATGCCATGTACCATGTGCTAAGTGCTTTTTGTTTATATTATTGCATTTAATCCAACTATAAACTGATAGGGAGAAAAGAAAATATTATTTTAACAGATGAAAAGTACTAAGGCCTAACATAGAAAATTGAAACCATTTGTCCTGGTTCGCATAGTTCTTTCAGAGCAGAAGAATGGCATAGATAAGTGTGCCACTCATGAGGTTCCCGTGTAGAATACAGAGGAGAGAAGAAAATAGAGTTCACCCAGACTGCATCCCAGCAGAGGAAGAAAAACCTTTGTGACACAGAGTGAGTCCAGTCTCTCATACTTGCAAATGGAAGTAATGGTGGTACGTACCACTTATTAGCAAACATTTATTGAGCAGCTATTATGTGCTAGGTGCTGTCATTAGAACTGGGGATAGAGCAATAAACAAAAGTGACCAAAATCCCTGCCTTCGTGGAGCTCACATTTTAACTGGGGAAACAAGCAATAATAACATTCAAAAGTCTAACATACAGCATGTCAAAGAGTGATAACCACTAAGAACATAAAGAAAGCACAGATAGGATATGAGACTAGGATATGAGAAGCGATGGGAAGGGATTGCAATTTTAAACTGGGTAGCCAGATAAAAACTCCCTGAGAAGTGACATTTGAGGAAAGACTTGAAAGAAGTGAGGACGTGTGACTTATACATATCTAGGGACAAAGAATCCAGGAGAAAGGAACCGCAAGTGCAAAGGTACCAAGGTAGGTTTATTCCTAGCGTATTTGAGGAACAGTGAGGCAGCCACTGGGACTGAAGCAGAACAAATGAGGAAAGTATTAACAGGAAATAAAGTCAGAGACGTAGTGAGGAGACAGCTTACGTAAAACTACTTCAAAGTCCTCTTAAAACCTTAAGTTTTTAGTCTGAGTGATGTTGTGAGCTAGTGTGGACCTTTAAACAAAGAAGTTAACCAATCGCAACAATGCAAATAGAATCTACTTAAATATTTGAGCATCATGTAGGTTTTATGATCAGGTTTATTTAATTTGGGGCTTTGAGAGAGACGTGGGAGAAAATGATGGACAGATGGGAGCTGTTTTAGGATGGCTGGTTAACGACAGAGATTCCTGTGGCTTTCTGAACAGCAAGAATCAATTCACTAGATTGACAGAAAGACTAGAGCTCAGTTAGGTGGTAGATGGGAGACAGATTGCCCGCACAAGCCAAAGACAATCACTTTTGTTATATAAGTGTTACTGTTTCTACAAATCAATACAGCATTTCTGAAAGGCGAGTTGGCAATTCTTATAAAAAGCCTTAAAAATAGCAATTTTTCTAAAAACTCTTAAAGGTTGAGCATAGCCTCTAACTCAGTTGTTCCACTTTAAGGGATATACACAAGGAAATATTTGTAAGAGCTCACAAATATTAAGCATCAAGGATGTTTACCACAGTATTGTTTATACTAGAGTTTAAAAGATTGTCCAAAAATATAGGAATTATTCCATATTAAGGAGTAATGCAAAACCAAACACCATAGGAAAATGTCTAGTGATAGGAAATAATTCTCACAAAATATTGTTTAGATAAATGTTGTAAAATGCACAATGCACAATGTGATTTAATTTTTTAATAAATAATATACATTGGGCAAAAATATACATCTTGGCAAGATACACATTAAAATATTAACAGAATTTCTTAACACCATTTCTGAATGGTGAGCAAAGGAGAAATTACATTGAAGAGTCCAAAGGCTACACCCACAACCTTGAAATCTCTCCACAGTCGTGGATTACAGGTGGGTGCAACTTGTTTAATACTTCTTCTACTGTCTTGTGATGGCTTTGAGTAACAGAAAAGAGTGAAAGTGATGTTTTGTCAGTTTATAGGCACAGGCCTTAAGAGATTCAGAACACTGTCTCAGGAACCCGTGAGGGGCCATGTAAGGTGGTCCACTACTCTGAGTCCGCCAAGCTAAAAATGCCACTTGCAGGCGTTCTGGACAACAGTCCTAGCTGAGTCCAACCTTCCAGCAGTCCCAGGCATGAGAGTGAAGCCACTTTGGAGCCTCCAGAGCAGCTCATTCACCACACGATTCTCTCTGTGTTGTCTCAATCAACAGTACTTGGAGCAAAAAATCCCTAGCTGATCTCTACTCATATCTTTGATCCATAAAATCATGAGATATGGTGGTTATTTTTAGCCACTAGGTTTTAGGGTAAATATTTTTTACACAGCAATAGATACTTGGAACACTTGACATTAAGAATATTACAAAATCTTTCAAAAAAGAATTGTGCATGTAAGTATATGAAAACACTCTCCTAGCCTGCAGTTGAAATCAGGTTCTTCTTGTGTGCTTTGAGAACCATTTGTATCAGCAGGACCAAAGCCTAATCCCTGACATTTTGTGCTCAGGAAATGTTTTCTGACTAGTAAACACATACTTACATAATTTTAGGCTCTGACTCCCATTATTAAGATCAGTGTTCTTAAAAAATAAGTAGCAAATCACACAATGCAATCCCAAAATGAACAAGAGAACAAGAGAAATAGAGGACTCAGGAAAGAGAAAAAAACTGTATGTTACTGTTGCAAGTCTGTTACAATCTTTTTCTTATTCCAAGAATGATATTCAAAGGTCAGTCCTTCAACAAATATTTATTGAACATATCCAACCTACGTAATGCATTTCTTTTGGGGAGAAGAGAGTGTTAAAGATGGAAAGACATGCCTAATGGAAATAGAAGTTATGTGCAAAGTTGAGACATTAGACCACCAAGGACTGACTGCAAGTTATTTACCAGAGCAAAGCTTGCAGGGCTGCTGGGGTGGGGGGTGGGCGAGGGGTGAAAGAAAAGAAATAATAAGGAACAAAATGAGAGGGGGGTGCAAAGGCAGATCGCGAAATTTTAAGAAATTTGGATATTATTCCGGGAACACTGGTGGACTCAGGGAGTTGTAGCAGAGGAGATTTGTTCAGATTTGCACTTTAGAAAAAGCTCTTCAGTTGCAAACTGTGGCACTAAACTGAGAATCCCAACCCAGAGCAAGAAATCAGTTAGATGTTGGTGGTCTGATGCAGGTGAGTGGCAGTGGAAGATGAGACCAAGTTGGAGTTACACTCAGAATCAAAAGGCCTTGCTGATGGTTTGGATATAGGGACAGGGCAAGAGGGAGAAATCCAGGACAACCCCCAGGGTTTTGGCTTATAGATGAAAGACAACACAGAAAGAAGAGTAGATGTGAGTGAGGGCTAAGAGGAAGAACATTATGGCAGGTTCAGCTCTATAAATAGGAGCTCCTGCTGCATCTGGAAATCTGCCATTGTGCTCCCACTGCGGTTCTAGAAACACTACATTTAAGCAGTATGGATTTTAGAAGTTGGTGGCCCATGCAGAGAGCTGAAGTCCTGGAAATAAATCAATTCAGTGGCACAGGGCCCTTGAGTCATGTTAATTACAGCATCATGATGGGCACAGAAGCAATTTGTAAAGAAACCATTCTCTACACCTCTAAATCTATACTGTAAGCTATAAATAACTTGCATGGTGATAGCAGAAAGAAAGTAGAAACAATGAGATGTACAACAGTGAAAGAAAATCAATTTAATCTTTTGTGTTCACGAGATGGTACAATTACATTTTAAAATACTTGATTCAACGCAGCCTACCTTTTGGTACTGGAAGCAAACCATTAATTCAACCTGAGAGACACTGGTCTTATCCTACTCTCTCACCAGCACACTGCGTCTAACCTTAAGAGAAACTCATAAATAACCTGTAGTTGCATTAGATAAAAAATGCTGTATTAATGAAAGCATAAGATAAAACATAAGAAGAAAGGGCTCTGATCAACACAGAACAATGAGAGTTCTGGTTCTAATGTTAACTAGCTAGTTGACACTGGGAAATTAAATTCTCTATGATTAATATTTTCATTTATAAATTGAGCTCTTATGTTCTAAGTTTTCTTGAGTCTGGACTATCTACAGACCAGGATGCTAAAAATGGCCTTTATATTCATGAAAGATTATTCACAGAAAGGAAAGGAAAGGAAAAGAAAAATGTTTATTGAATGTTACTATAGGCCAGGAACTTGCTGCATTGTTCATATACATTTCACTTCATTTCAAGCTTTCTGCAAGCCTGTGAGCAAACACACGTGCACTAGATTAGAGACTTGCCAGCGGCTACAGAGTAAGTGGCTAAACCAGGATTTAAACAGTCTTATTGGGATTCAGTATCACTTTTTACTACCCACATTGCTTTTCCAAGGAGAATAGTCACCTGTTGTTTTCTAATTAGAACGGACAGCAAAAGAGGAATTGGCAACTACTACTTCATGGGGCCAAAGGGCCCACAGTGCAGAGAATTACATGCAACAAGGGAAAATCAAATTTCCAGACAATAAGGTTTGTTAAGGGAGGGTTTAGGAACTCTTCGTCTCGTAAAGATCTACAAAAACATGACATATTTCCACCTTTCTAGAGTGTATTAAATGAGATTCTTGGCAAGGGTAGGACAATTAAATGATATTTCAAAGACCAAACCAACTTCATATTATTAATCAATTTCTTAGTGTTTAGTCTCTTGTCAAAAATTATCACTAATATAATAATGAGCATAAATAGGGATTCTAAAAAGCAATTATACATATCTGAACTACTTCATGTATAGTAATCATATCTGAAAACAACACCAACTTGGTGTTCTTCCCACATTACAATGCTGTAAAGATGAAAATGTCTGATTCAGTGGCTGCTATGTGACTTGGGATATTCGTTTTCAGATGGATTAATAATTTGTACACAGTTATTCATTTCAGAAAGAGAAAGCCTCACCAAGCCTAACATTTGACAAAAGATTATTCCTTCCACAAACCAAACTCACACAGCTTACCTCTAAGCTCCTGCTTCTCAAATTGTCAGTAACAATTACCTACTTTAAACTAAAGAAGACTTGCTCTAAACGAGAAAAAAAAATGCTGTTGCCAGGCAACAAAGATGACATCAAGACATTTTTCCTCCCTCACCAGATGAATACTTTCACAGTCTTACTAGCTGAACACTGCTGACATGACACTGTGTCTATATGACTGCTTTTCCCAATCACAACTTCTCATGCCAAACTATCTACAATTTCTTTCCCGTGAATGAAAAAGAGAGATGAATTTATTTTTGACCACTCTGCTGGGAAAAACAAAATTCATCAGACAATAGTGATTCATTCATATTTCTAAAGACTCTTTACATTCTGCTATTTGAAAGCATCATAGGGCATATTCTGGACAAGCCAGTTCATGGGGCAATGGCACTGCCTATCCAGTCTAACCCTGAGTTCCACAGTGTGTATTTCAAAAGTCTACTTCAATCCACCGTCTTTGAAAATGCAGGCCTATACTTTAACCAAACCCTACCACCACAGCCCGAATTTGATGGGCTCAGAAAATATTAAGTAAAACCCAGAAAGCAGGGAATGACAGTTGAAAAGTAAAACCTAGAAAGGCAGCATTTGGTTGTACATAGAAATATTTTACTTCAAGATCTGCAACCAAAGGAATGTATGCTAGTGGCTATTGGCACCCAGACCACAGAGAACAGATTTTTGAATAATTAAAGATAGAGTCATCAAGATAGTCACCAAGAAGATACTTTCCTCACTGTATTGTCAGCCATACAGAGCTTCTTATCCCTTAGCCCTAGGAAGCCATTTTGCAGGAAAACATACAGAATTTTGCATGGGGCACAAGCTAGGTATGTTTAAGATGGAAGAAAGTCACACACTAGCACATGGGTGTAACAAGGTTTAAAGAAAGGCAGAAATAACAAGAGTCATAAAACTCCCCATGTGGAATTCCAGGGATGAAGAGAATACCCTGTCACAGACTAAACTCAGAACTACACACTGACAGATGGAAATTCCTTTCAGTAAGTATATCAGTTCAGATGCCTGAAAGTGGAAAGTGTGAAAATGCAAGGGTAACCAAGGAAGAGGACGATCCAGAAAAAAATGTGGCTTAAACTTTGACACTCTACCTATCAAGTCTTAAATCACATTTAGTCTACCCAGGAGGAATGAGACGGTACTATATTTGAGCCTGTATCACTTCTCATAGAGATCTCTGGTTAGGATAACTGTTATTAAACTATAATGAATTATTCCATTTTGTGGTTTTGATTCTTGTAAATAAAAGATATTGCTGCCTTTAAAAAATCCTGGGCTAATGGATCTTCTCCAGATACACCTAAGGATAAGGACTGAATTTGGTCAGCTTAACCAATTTTTGTGGGTTAAAACTCTTGTCCCAGTTATCTATCCTCAGGAAGTATATCCTACCAAACAGCGCAAAAATAAGGATTATCAGGTCAAGTAGCCTTGACACATTTTAATAATATGGTATTAGGATGTGTGTGCCTTTAGGATCAATGATTTTGATTTAAGAATCAGCATGACTGAAGTTTGCTGGAGCCTGTGGGTCCATTTTAGTAAAATCCAGAATTATCAGATTCTTCCTCAAAGGAGGAGCATTTAGGCTATATATAGAATATAGTTACTTCAGAACTAGCAATTGCAACTAAAACTGCAGCAGTTCAATCAAACAGGGAGAGAAATGTTGTGATTACTTCAAGATATAAGAACTCAGCAAAGGTGGCTCAAGGCAGATAAAGTAAGATCAATGGCCACCAATGTCTCAATCCATTAGGAGATTACCATTTTCTCATTGAAATCCCTCCTAGGGGTTATAAAAACTCTACGAAGAATTTTACTCCTCCATTAAAGTGATGGAAACAAAACAAACAACAAAATCACCCAGTGCTACTCAAGTTGGTGGTCATTACCTCATTTCAATTACTTCATCACTACGGGGAGGGGGGCATCACTTAAAACACTTTAACATAAGGTTTGTATCTTCTGATGGAAACCACACAGATTTGTTCTGCTAGCAGGTGGAAAGAATCATTGATTCTTTTGATCTAAACCCTTCACCAAGTTGTCCCTTATAAAAGCTACTGTGGAACTTGAGTGTTCTAACTTTGCAGTGGTTATCTTTATTTAAGTGACTGACAGCAAGTAAAAGAATAAAGGTTTTCTACGTAAAATTAAATAACATTACAAAGTGGGATGCCAAGCTTTTTTGCTGCAGTCATTTCTAAACTAGTGCCATATCTTATAGCAAACAGGAAGGAAAGAGAGAAAGAAGGAAGGAAAAAGAAAGGGAAGAGAAGGGAAGGCCGGAAGCCAGGAAGGAAAGAAGGAAGGGAAAAAGGAAGGAGGAAACTTCAAAAAGGGATAATGTCTACTATGGGTTTTAGTACTTAGTTTTTAGGTTTTAGTACTTAGTACTTAGGTTTTAGTACTTAGCTGTTTAATTTTTTAGTACTTAGGTTTTAGTACTTAGCTGTTTAATTTTTTTTTTGTTTTGTACTAGGTGATTCACTCAAAAGGAAAACAGTTCCTTCATAGGCATCTTAAATAAGAAAAAAAAATTCTTGCAAAGGACACAATGCACTGCACTGACAGTTCTTTCTTTGTGCTGTTTGATTTCTGGAAAAGCTCATCTTAGTACTAAAAATGATCTATAGCAGTGCAGTGTTTTATCTGGTGATTGTACAACTGAGGGTAATGAAGTTCTGGCTGTTTATTTCTTTGGACACAAATCATCATATCTTAAGGGAACAATTATCAATTCTCTTAATTTCCCCTTTTCAAATTATGATTGTAGCATCTCTATTTCTTAACCCCTATTTAAAAAAATGAAAAATTCAGTCAATAATCCAGATGCTTCCAATCATCTTATGGATAAATTACTATGAAGATAAAGCATCTGAGTAAATGACAATTTGTCTATTACCCAAAATTATGAATCAAATATATACAACTCTCCTATATAAACTTAGCAAGACCAATTTCCTTCATGAGAGCATTAAATGTTTACATTATTACAATCCAAAACAAGGGGTTAATGCTTCAGTGGTGTTGAACAGAGACAATTCTTTATTAAAATGCCCCTACAAGGAGTTGATCTGTTCTCGGATTTTCCACAGATTAGTTCTCAATTTAGAATCTTAGGTATTATTTAAATCAGACATCAAAGAGTGTTGATATTAACAGATCAAAAGAGGATGTTAGTCACTAGAAATCTGCTGTTGCTAATACAAATTTCACTTGGGTAACAAAAACAACATTGTAATATAAATGGAATGACTGCAGAGTGCCTTCTTATAGCCCAAGTCACAGGAACTAACCAATTTTCACTCATACATTTTAGTTACTTAACATACCCCTGACTAATTCCAAATTACACATCACAGTTTCTTAACAACTCATTTGTACACATATATTAATGTAATCAGAGAGCAAATTCATAAATTATGCATTGCATGGAAGGCTCATAAAAGTGTGTGATTGTATAAAATAATATCAATTTCTAAGTCAATAACAAGGAACAGCAACCTTGTAGAAGACTTGAGATTTTAAATAAAGAAAAACATTCCTTTGGGCAAAGCTTAATCTTCCTTCAAATGTGATCAGGTTTTTGCTGATCTACCTCTTGGGGAAGTGCATGACCATCTATTTGATACGTAAAATATTAGGAAATTCATAAACGTGCTAGAAATATCAAATTTTTCTTTCTTTTTTCTAAGAGTTAATAATAACCCATAAAGTGCTTGCCTTTCCCCCCATTAATCTGATATCACCTTAAGAAAGGTGAACAGCTGCAAGTATTAAACTTCAGTATCTCTTTGCAATTATTTACCACAACATACAACTTTGAAAATACTGAACTGATTTCTTCTATGCAAATAAATAAAGATTCTAACTAAATTTTCTGTTAGTAGCAGACACCTGCACCACGTAGGATAAATTTCTTTTATAAAGGACAAAACCACTAACCTAGCTAGCTAGGTACCTACCTACCTACATACCCATCCCTATGTATGTATTTGTGTACTTTAGTTGGACACAATATCAAATGCTGTAAAATTAAATGTGGGGGATGGAAAGAATCCGTCATTATTAGTAGAAATACACTGTTTTCCACAGTAATGAGCAGCCATTCAAAGCACACTGACATAATGTATCTACTAATTCCTTCTGAACAATACGTCAAAGAAAAATTGCAAATTCATGTGGAACTCAGTACCCACCAGAGACCTCTTATGCTTGTTTCTCAGGATTCAGTGAGCTTTTTTGTAAGGCTGGATGCACTAACTACATACATCTGCACAGGCTATTATGTGCAACAATATCAATAAGCAAAAGTAAAGGAATCATAATTTTATTTATTAATGTGTTGGTTGCCTTCAACAAGCTTTAGCATAGTCACCTTTAAGGGAGCCAGGGGTGGGGAACAGAACTCTTCTGCAAGCACTTGTGTGAGGTCACTGTGTATTGGAAACAAGTTGTATGTTGACCAGGAAAGGAAAACCACCTTGGAAAACCAACTTAAAGGTGATAAAATATTTTCCTCTTTACGCCCAGAAAAATAACTGTTAGAACTTTCTGGATGAATAGGGGATTCATCAAGTCTATAAACACTCTTCCTTGCAGAGGCAATAATTCTTCGCTTGCTTTTTATGTATTTTACGCATAGCACTGCTCTTTCTCCAAATTGAATCTTACCTTTTTTTATTTCCCGAATAGTTACAAATCTGAATTTAGATAAGAAATTTCTCCCTTAGCAAATCAAATTACAGACAACAGAAACTTTCTTTCTGATCTGCATCTTATTTAAAGAACATGTATTCTGCTCTGATCATTCATTTTATGTTTCATATTATAATGAATATAGAAAACACATTTTCCAAAAGAGCAATATCCAAGAAAATATAAAAGTATAATTTATCAGAATCAAAGAGTTCTAAAATATTAAACACTGAACTTCAGTTTTAGTCTCTCACTTGATCTTCTAGATCTTAACATGAGACCTAATTTTTGCTAGAATTTTTAAAATCAGACCTAATTTTTGCTAGAAATTTTATTAATTTTTTAATCCAAATTTGATGCCCTGCCCCAAATGCTCAGAAGATGGAAATTCTGAAAATACGAATATACAATTGTTGATCTAAGTAGTTGAACTGAGTAGGACTGAATTGAAATATACACATAGGAAGTCTGTAAAGGCTCTGATAACTCACAGCTCCTTTCAGTGGGCCAAATGGAAAAGCCAACAAAATCACTACATTCGGTGACAAGGAAAACAGATTCCAGGTAAACTACTTACTTTCACGTATGTACACAATCATTCCTCAAAAGAAGCAGCAGAAAGTCTTTTTTTATCTGCACCAAAGTTTTATTCTATCCACTTAATACGACAAGCTGTTTCCCAAGGATCAATTAGTGGGAGGAAAACAGAATAAATAAGTAAATAAATAAATTACGGATATAATGATAAGCGTTTTGGTGAAAAATACATTTGTCTGTTGAGTGCTAGGCAGAAGAGATTTGATTTGATTGATCATAAGAAAAGAGCCAGAGAACCACAGGAAATCCTATAAAAGAAACAGTGCTTTAAAGAAGTACTCCTGCAGCAGTGTGCAGGGTTATAGGAAAGCAGGGAGCACAGAGATGAGGATCATTTAAATCAGGGTAGATGACAGTATGGCTGCTGCAGCTAGAGGCAATGGGAGTACTGAAGATGGGATGAATCCAAAGGGAAATCTGAGATTTAGTGACTCACTGGATATATGAAGCAAAGAGGATGAGAAGCAAAAGTGGTCTTCAGGGCTTTATACCCAGGGACCAAGAGAATGGTAGCATCAATGCCATTTAAGGAGACTTTTTAACAAAAAGATAATCAAAGAATTGCTTATTTCTATCGAAACCAGAACCACCTGATTTCTGAGTTTGTGCCTGATGGTCACAATTCAGAATTTCCTCCTATCCTTGCAGTGCCTCTGAGCATGTCTGCAATATTTAGGTATGTGTTTGGAAAATGCTCACCAGTTTGCCACCAATGGTCTAGGACAGGTACTCTGAAGACCTTTTTGGACCATTCCAGGGTCTCCACGTCACATCGTTCTCCAGCCACAAATAATGTTTTGAACCTGAATATTAGAGAGAGAGTAAATTCAAATTATTCCTTGAAAATAAACTGAAACAATTTCATCTACCTTCTTTTAAACATTGTAGAATCTAATCACATTAATTCTGTCAGAGGAAAACACTGTAGAATGGTTGCAGAATGGTTAGAGGCATTATTTGTTTGGACGCGGTATAACTAAATGCATAGCACAGCACTGGAGAAAGATGCTTCAAAAGTAGAATTCACAGCTACAGCTACTCAGTTCTGAGAAGAGCAACTGAGTTGATCTTTGTAATATATGTCATAGTCACCTAATAATCAAAAATGAAAAACCTTTTTCCTCCTTGACATTATCTCTGCTAATTTTAGCTCCAAATTTGATTGCTGTATTCTACTTAAGTCTATACACAAAAATACACTCTGGAGTAACAGCTAAGGCAACAAACATGCTCATAAATATGATGCACTTGCTCCTTCTCATGAGTTACTTTGGTAAAGATTATTACGATTTCAACACATATTTCCCCTATTCCAAGGACATATTTAAGAAAGATTAGTGATTTAAAAAGAAATGCCATTGTGGCCTTCTAGGTTAAAAAGCCTCCTATCAAAAGGAATATATGATTACCAAGAGACGAAGAATCCTTTGCAGGGAACATCATGCCACAGTGTAGAAAGGATGAAATAGGAAAAACAGAATTGAGTTGACACTATTGGTGCTTCATTGAGAGAATGACTATTTTTTTCTTCTATTCTCAATGACCCCATGGCCTGTCTGTCAAAGAGTCTGTTATACAGAGTGAAATCAGAAAGAGAAAAAAAAATACCATATGCTAACACATACATATGGAATCTAAAAAAAAATAGGGTCTGAAGAACCTAGGGGCAGGACAGGAATAAAGACGCAGGTGTAGAGAATGGACCTGCTGACACGGGGAGGGGGAAGGGTAAACTGAGATGAAGTGAGAGACTGGCATGGACATATATACACTATCAAATGTAAAACAGATAGCTAGTGGGAAGCAGCCGCATAGCACAGGGAGATCAGCTCCGTGCTTTGTGTCCACCTAGAGCGGCGAGGGAGGGAGACACAAAAGGGAGGGGATATGGAGATACATGTATACGTATAGCTGATTCACTTCGTTATACAGCAGCAACTAACACAACAATGTAAAGCAATTATACTCCAATAAAGATGTTCAAAACAAAACAAAAAAAACAAAGAATGTGTGTATAAGAGTTAATTCATTATCATCAAAATAAAAACCAAAAAAATAAAAAAATAAATAAAAACTAATCAAATAAAAACCTGCCTACCCATCCTGAACAATGTAGTATAGCCACAGAAGATTTTTTACCCTTCCCTTAACTTACATCATTTCATGATGATCTGATGAAGATTCAAATATTCTCACTCTGTGCTCCAACAACATGCATTTCCTGCCTCTGCTACAAACATATATCTCCTTCTATAGTTGTCTGCTTCTTGCCTATTTCTCACAGTGCACTGTGAGCTCCTTAGGATCGTTCATCTTTATGACTTCGATATCAATCAAAATACCTGGGATTTTTAGGTACTTTAACTTTAAGCAAACTACATATATATTTGCAATTCAAGCTAAAATTCAGGTAATCAAATATGTATTCATTTATAACTTGCTTGAAATTAAAATTTGGATTATCAATTATGACCTCATCAGACAGAAATGTTACAGCAGGATGAAATAAATAGTAACACATTAAGCTATTAAAAGTAAGTTAAAGTATAAGAAAAACTAGTGTAAAGTTTTAAAGTTTAAAATGATGTTGATAGGGCTTCCCTGGTGGCGCAGTGGTTGAGAGTCCGCCTGCCGATGCAGGGGACACGGGTTCGTGCCCCGGTCCGGGAAGATCCCACATGCCGTGGAGCGGCTGGGCCCGTGAGCCATGGCCGCTGGGCCTGTGCGTCCGGAGCCTGTGCTCCGCAACGGGAGAGGCCACAACAGTGAGAAGCCCACGTACAGCAAAAAAAAAAAAAAAATGATGTTGATACATCTATGATTTTAGATGCTATGTAAAAACAAGACAAAATAAAAATATAAACGCCATATTGTTGATAATCTTATGACTGAAAAATATAAACATATTTTAATTGTATCTTATTCAAACTATTAGCTTCCTGATTTTTTTTAAACTTCTGTGATTAAGAATATTATGCATTTCTAGGGTAAATGAGGAACAAGTGATGCCATTTGGAGACGCAGGCCTGGGCCTTGTCATGAAGGAGCTTATAGAGTTTTCTAAGGAATTTGGATTTCTCCATGAAGGTGGTGAGAAGCTAATTAAAGCCAATTAAAGCATACGGTATTTGTTTTTCTCTTTCTGACTTACTTCACTCTGTATGACAGACTCTAGGTCCATCCACCTCACTACAAATAACTCAATTTCATTTCTTTTTATGGCTGAGTATGCTAACACATATATATGGAATCTAAGAAAAAAAAAAGGTCATGAAGAACCTAGGGGTAAGACGGGAATAAAGACACAGACCTACTAGAGAATGGACTGAGGATATGGGGAGGGGGAAGGGTAAGCTGTGACAAAGTGGCATGGACATACATACACTACCAAATGTAAAATAGATAGCTAGTGGGAAGCAGTCGCATAGCACAGGGAGATCAGCTGGGTGGTTTGTGACCACCTAGGGGGGTAGGATAGGGAGGGTGGGAGGGAGGGAGACGCAAGAGGGAAGAGATATGGGAACATATGTATATGTATAACTGATTCACTTTGTTATAAAGCAGAAACTAACACACCATTGTAAAGTAATTATACTCCAATAAAGATGTTAAAAAAAAAAAGCTAATTAAAGATTTTAAGCAGGAGAGTGGCACAGTGAGATTTTTGCTTTAGGAAGACGCCACTTGCAGGAGTGGGGAGGACAGAAGGAAGGTCAGGACAGGAGCCCAGGGGACCTGGCTTTGGGAGGCTGCTGCCATCACAGAGACGGTGAGACTTGAACCCAGGCAGCCCCCGGGGACCCCCGGGGAAAAAAAGCGGAGGTGGAGACGGGGGATAATCTAGGAGGTCTGAGCAACGGGACTTGTTACCACTGACAGTTCCCGTTTCCTTGAAAAGCCTTTTAGGAATACGTTGTATGTCACTGGAAGAAGAAAAACCAACACATAAATAAACCAAAAACCCAAACTCTCAAATACCTGACCCTAAATAAAAGTAACATTAAAGAAAACATGATTAGGAGGAAAACACGGCTATCCATGACAAATTGTAGAAGCAAAAAAGACTGAAAATGTCCACTATTGCTTGCTTTTGTGCTGCCTCAAACTGTACTAAACAGATACCTTTAACGACTGATCATTGATACATGCTTCACACTTTATCAATAGATTAACTTTAAAATACCATATTGCTGTTGTATAATATCACAGGAAATTTGAAGAACAGAAAGAACACACACACCTATATGTGCATATTGGGATTTTTGTTGTATTTTTGCCATTTATGACTACAAGGGGTTTCAAGCATGGTTTTCTTACTAACCAACAGAGGAGCTATTCTTTGTATTTCATTGAAGGTGTAATCATTTTCTGGAGCATATTGTACCTTTTCCACCTTCTTTCTTTGTAATAGCACATGTATAACAGAATTTATTAGTCCCAAATTTTTCTTTAAGGGCAGAAGTAAATTTCCAATAGTTTGCTGTCTGAAAAAAAAGAATATTGTGCATTTGGATGATTTGTATTAAAATTTGTAAAATGCTAGGTTTGGCTGATTCTAACAGTACAGGCAAAGAACAACCAAAAGGAAGAGTTTTGTGGATATCAGAGGTCACATTTCCATCACCTGCCAAGCCACAGATTACTTCAAAGAGCTCTGGACGATCCATACAGTCATGTGATTAGTTTATATATGAAACTTAATACCTAGAATTTCAAAAATATTTATTAATGAAAATGTAATGCAAAATGTTGTCACTTAAAAAATGTTAGCACACCATATAAAATAATATTTGGCTAATCCAGGGATAATTCATACCTGATATTACCAGCATTTTTACAAGTTTTAATTAATTTTTGGGCTTTTTTTCCCTAGCCAAGTAAACTATTAATTTAAATAATTGATTGTAATAATGAAAAACCATGCATAGCACTGATTCCTTATCTCATGATAAATTTCAGCATTATATATCTTTAAATGTAGTATTATTATTGTTTTGCATTACATTTCTATTGCCTTTCTTCTTATCTTTTAATTACATTAGTATCATCATGATAGCAATCTTCATAATGGCGCTAATAAGCAAAATAGAAAGGTGTGATATTCAATAAAGAATAGTAAAAGTGGTGTCTGCCTTCTCTGCAAGTCAGAAAAAAATCCCTCCATTTCCATTAAAATCACTTTACTATTTACCAAAAGCAGAGGAAAATTCTGGGGCTCATTGGTAATTTAGAAAAACATCAAATAGTATAGATGATCCCCTTTCCCTAAATACACTAGAAACTATCACTCTACTTTTGTATTAAAGTTCCTAAAACTGCCCCAAAGTTATTATTTTTCTCAATTACAGACTTCAAATTGTATAATATTAATGAGTATAAACACATTATAAACAAAGATAAAATTCAGGAATAAGACATGACTGACAATTTAAAATCTTCTAATAAATATTTAATCCAATATTACTTAACACCTAATTCCTCCCAACAAACAAAACCATGATATGTAATTTTATATTTTTATAACCAAATGATTACTTAAAAACTCTTAGTATAAATCTATAATTGAAAGATAAATTATAAGATAGTTTAAAGATAAACTCATGCCTAAGAGCAAGAGTTAGATTCTTATTTTGTAAAGAACATTTAGTCCTTTAGGCTTGCAAAAAAGGAACTGAAACATTTTTCAACAGTGAAATTTCTCATTAATGACCTTGCCATTATTTTATTAATATTACAAACAGATAAATGCCCCATATTAAAAAATTTAAAAATATATTTTTGTTTACAAATTCATTTCATAAAAGTGAATGGGGAGCTAGTGTTTAATGCGGACAGAGTTTCAGTTTAGAAGGTGAAATATTTGGGAGATGGATGATGGTGAGAGTTGCACAACAGTGTGAATGTACTTAGTGTCACTGAACTGTACAGTTAAATATGGTTTAAATAGTATGTTTTATATTATGTGACTTTTACCACAATAAAAAAAAATTGTTTTAAGTGAAAATTAGCCATTTTTCACAGTAATTTGGATTCTCCGGAGAGTGAATTTACCCATATTAATTATATATGTCCTGTCTCTGCACTGTACAATATGGTCGCTTCCAGCCACCTCTGGCTATTTAAAATTTAAATTAGTTAAAATTGAAAAAAATTAAAAATATCAATTTCTTCATAGTATTAACCTTTTGTCAAGAGTTCAGTAGTGACATGTGGCTGGTACCTACTATATTGTAGACATCAGTTTTATTGGAGAATGTTTCCCTAGATTGCTATATACTAATTCAATATATGGGAGATGCTCTGATAATGGTAACACATGGAAAGATGAATCTACTTCCAGATGAATAATACTAAAAGGATAAACAAAATGATAATATACAATACCCAGAGTAGAAAAAAGGGGGAGAGAGATTAATGTGAATGAGACCTATATCTCTTTCCCCAATTCTATATAAAATTGAGTATAATTCAAGACTCAAATTAAGTTGAAAATTAAGCAAAAAGGGAAACAGAAAAATGGTTATGTTGTTAAATTAATTTTATTCCAAAATACACAGGAAGCTGCATAGTAATGGATAAAAAGCCAAAGATAGATTATGGTGAAGAATTCTGAGGTAATAAAGTTAGGGCAGAAGAAAACTAAAATGAATATTTCTTTCAAGGTCCATAAACTACCAAACAAGAGAATATTACTCTTCACTTGTGCCAACAGAAGTTAAATAAAAATAGATTATTTCAGTGATGCCTCATCAACTCTAGTTCACACAACAGAACATCATTATTTTTTTCCATCAACGTCCCTGTGGTTATTTCCATCTTTCCTTCATTCTGTTTTCTTCTATTACTCTCCACTAGAAAATTCAAATTACCTTTTGAAAAAACTCTCCACCGTTTTGTTAGTTATTTATTGCATTTATTTTGGCTTCTGTTTAAACACAATATCCAATTATAATTAGTACAGTAACAACTATATAAATTCAACAACATATTTCATCAGTTTTTGCTGCTGCTTTTTCATATCCCACACCATTTCCCCTGTGTGCATTTTTCCTGTCAAGAAAGTCTCTGGGTTTTAAGTTCTCTTAGCTTTGTCCATATGCACATTTTTCTATTTTGCCCTCAGTCTTCAATAAAAGTTTTTTGTTTAACAATTCTCCCTCAGAACTTTGCAGATCTTTCACTATTGTCATCTAGCATCTATTGGCATCAGTTTGGATTTTCCTCTTTGGTGCTCTGTTGATTCCTCTGGTAGTTTTTTGGATTTTATCTATAGCCTCAGTTCACGTTTTGCGATTTTCAAATGAACTGTCCAATGAGAATTTACTTATATTTAACCTTCTTAGTACTTGGATGGCACTTTCCAACTAGGATCCACATCTTTCTTCAATTCAGTAACATATTTAATTATTGGCTCTTCAACTTTCATTTTTTTTTAACGATTCTTCCATTTTCTTCTGAAATTCTTACTAGATACATTTGTAGTTTCCTATTCTTCCCTCCAAGTCTCTTTAACAGTTCTTTCAGATTTATTACTTTGTCTCTCTGTTTTACATGCTGGGTAGTTTCCTCAATAATATCCTGTAATTTTTAACAGTCTTTCCTTGTGCCCATATATTTGTTTCATTTATTTAGTTTACACTATCCATTGTACTTTTTAATTTTTTCATACCCAAGTTTAATAATTTTACATAAGAGTTATTAGTTTATGACTCTGATTATCCTTAACATACTTATTTTCACGTTTGATTTGGCTATATTACAAAAATAATCTCAATTGGAATGAATCTATGTTCTGTTGATTTTATTAGCATTAGAGTTCTTTGTGTGTTTGGAATTTTATTTCCCACACTCTTTCGAAATAGAAGTTCTTTGTCTTTGTTTTTTTCTCCTTCTCTCTCTCTCCTACGCTCACCTTCTCTGTTCAATAGGTTTGTGAGTGATATAACTATCCTCTAGAGGTCCAATGCCATAATGATGATTCAGAATTATTAATCCACAGTGATACTCAGGATATCACAGATCCTATTCTAGGATGACAGATGGGTAGTTTGGTTCAGTCTCTGGTTGCTTTGTCTCAATCAGATCCCTAGACCGAAGCTTGCTATATGTCATAGTCCCAGAAAACAACTGACAGTCATTATTATCAGCCTCCTTTCCTGAGTGGAGAGGAACACCCCAGCCCATCCTCAATCACTGAGCAAGCTCTGACTCCATGACCCAAGCAGGGTAATACTGAGTCCCTTTACTCTGCCAATGCATGCTTGTACACCTAGCAAGCCTCTGGCGTCAGCCACCCTTACCGCTTTGCAAACCTAATCAATTTCCAGTCCACAGAAAAGTTTATTTTTCAGCTCAGCTCTGATGCTCTGCTTCTTGTTTTTCATATTATCTCTCATTGCTGTGTAATGGGGAAAGAAAGGCTGCATCAAAGTACAAGGTACTGTTATCTTGAGTGGAAATCCCAGCACAGAATTTTTTCTAACTTTACTAAAATTGAACTAGAAGATCATGGGAAAATAAATCACTATGATGTGACAAAAAAGAGCAGTGAATTAGAAAGCAGAAGATGATAATAACTGCTAAGGCAGTCTATGTTATGAGCAGTTCCAAGTGCTTTGCATGGATTATGTACCTTTTATTTTCATTATATTCTTGTACTATTACTGCTCTTATAGTCCACAAAAAGAAAGAAAGAAAGAAAGAA
Organism: Lagenorhynchus albirostris; assembly: GCF_949774975.1. Classification (NCBI taxonomy): domain Eukaryota; kingdom Metazoa; phylum Chordata; class Mammalia; order Artiodactyla; family Delphinidae; genus Lagenorhynchus; species Lagenorhynchus albirostris. The sequence continues at coordinate 37,772,594 of NC_083105.1, forward strand.
AAGAACAGAGAGGCTATATAACTTTCTCAAGGTCACACAGCCAGTAAATGGTAGGTTTGAACCCAGGGAGTCTAACTCCAGAGTCAGAATCTAAATTACCATACCATACTGCCTAGTCCCAGCTTTGCCCCAGAGTAGCTTTGTAATCCTGGGAATGTTATTTCACATCTTTGTACCAAAGTTTTCTCTACTGTGAAATGAAATCATTACACTAGATGATTTCTCATCTATTTTTCCAAACTCTAGTTGTCTGATAAAATGAACTTACAGTTCTGGTTAGTTACCTATTTCAGAGTACCCTCTTAAATTGGGGGGAACATCTTTAAATTTATTTTAAAACAATCTTTAATGAGCTATGTAACATTTTAAAAAGAAAACTTCATCACTTAAAATGTTCTACAGAAGGAGAGATAAACAAACTGCAAATCAATCATGAGCCTGCAATTACAATATCAACAGAACATCCATTCAGTAAGTTAGTATGAAATGTCTTGAATGTAAATATAAACTTAAAAGTATAGCTGTATGAGAAGACTTGGGTTTTCTAACTTGTCTCTAACCCAAACAACTTTTCTTGGACCTTGGTTGCCTAGTGAGATAGTTGGATGTTGGAGGTCCCTTCTGTTTCTAACATTCTCTTTAGTCCACAAGTGAGAATCTATCAAAGTAGATCAGTGAAGGTATTATTTGTACAGACTACAAATATATGAAAAGGAAAAGCTACACTTATGCCATGAATGACAAGAATCCCTGGGTCAAGTTAGTTTCCTAATTTACCTTTCATAGGAAGAGTATGTCCATGGAATTTAGTTAGGAGTGTGGGCTCTAGTCAGATCGCCTGAGTTACTTCCTTTCTAAAGAGTTACTTAAACTCTCTGGCCCTAACTTCACCCATCTGTAAAATGAGAATAATCACAATTCCTACTTATTGTTATAACCAAATGAGATAACAAACTTTAACTGCTATGCCTAGCACATAGTAGGTGATCAGCAAGTGTTTGCATTTATTAATAGTAGTCATTTGAATAATTGAGGCTGTTTATAGAGTCTGCATTCCTAAATATCTATTAAAAACAGGTTCACATCATCATGAAAAACTTAGATGCCTAAAGACAAAGGGGCATGATTGGGGGAACTTATTGCAATTTCTCTTACCCCCAAATCTCATACTCCATGTCTATACCTATTAGTTTGAAAGAGTGATGTTTTAATAGGTATTCAAAAAAAAAAAAGGTATTCATTCGGTATTGTTTGATGCTTTATATTTCAGGCAAATTAGAAATGGTTCTTGCCTTTACAGTAAAGGTTATCATCTAAAACCCATGTATAAATGGGAAAAGATGATGCAGCAAACAAGACACCTTAGCTTGCTGGTCACACATCTACATGCCCTGTAATCAGAATGCATTTGTCAGAAAAGAGACACTGCAAGAACAACAGTCACTGTTTCTTCAAAACCCCTGGAATTGTCTTAAGACGTGGAGACGAAACATAACCTCAGATGTTTTTACCAAAATCTATGTTTCTATGCTTTTGACTGAAATGGAGAAAACTAAGTTGAAATGTAATGAATAAAGGAACAAAGAGAGAATGAATAGAAATATAATAGCAGATTCATTTTATGAACACATTGTATGCTCATTTTATGAACACACTGTATGCTCATTTTATGAACATTTTTCGTGAATCTGCATCCATTTTTTCATAAAACAAAAAAAAAACAGAGGAAAAAGAAACAAATAAACAAAACCACTGACCCTGCCCAAATTGAAATCTTCTTGATTATATCTGCAATTGCTGTATGATACCTGTTTTAACCCCTTCTTAGGCCATAGCAGCATAAAATTCATAGCATCTGGCATTTAATTTAAAATATTCAAACTGACTTAATTCAAACCCACTTTTGACTTGAAGAAACTACAAAATACTTTTAGTTCATGATAGCAGTGACCTATTTCAAAAAGGTTCAATAAGATTCGATGTTGGAAACTGCCTTGAAGACACAAATTGCTATAATTATCTTTGAATATACATATCATTAAACTAAAATGAATGGCAATAAACCAGCACAAAAATACCTAAACTATTCAGAGCACATTATTACAAAACAATAGAAAAATAATTTCCTTCACTCTTTCAACATAAGTAATTTGGACTATAGTTTCCACGTTTTATCTCTATAAGTGAAATCAAATAATATTTCCCTCTATTTAGACTATTAGTCTATTTTCAAAAGACAGATGTTATATATATATGTGTGTATATATATACATACACATATATGTGTGTGTATATATATATATATATATATACATACTCATTTTAAGTTACACTTAGCATTTTAAGGAAAATATATAAGCTGAGTGGTTTAAAAAAGATAACTATTTTCATAAAATTTGAACAGAAATAAACATGATATGGTATTAAAAAATATTCACAGTATAGTTAAATTTCCAACTATTTCAAAGATATGTTTAGAACAGTCATTCTTAACATTCAGAACCTTTGGCTCTTTCCATAGTGGTACTGCAGTGATAGAAAAAATATATAGGATGTTCAGTTATTCATTCTGATTGCAGTTTTTAATGTAATTTGCCCTGTGCATCCCGAGTTCACCTTGTCAGAGAGTACTGCTTCCCCAAGGCTGCCCCAGGGTCCTGTTGACGGATTGCTCTAATGGCAGTTGGCGCTGTAAACAAGGCAGCTACTCCATGCTCCGCGAGCACACGGAAGTAAGCGCCAGCATCTGGTGTTCCGACAGGCTTCCCCTACAAGGAGATGCATTTAAAATGTCACTGGGTAAAATGTCTCATATTTCATTGACTGTTCAGTACCTACACATTTAACACAGCAATATTAACAAAATAGGGTTCTCAACATTGAAGCTATTTATCTTAGTTTTAAAATATTCCCTTGTTCCATCATAAATAAAACAAACCAAATGCCCAGGCATCAGAGAGCCCATTTGCTCCAATACTGCATCCTAAAAGCTTTTCAAATTGCACTTTTCCTTTCATAAGTTTTGAAAGATAAAGGACTGGAAATATATATATATATATCACATTCAAATTAATAACATAAAACAGTCTTGTATTTTCCAAGCAATTAAATACATTGTTTTGTCTGGCAGATTATATGAGAAATGTAGTTGCTATGAATTTCTCATATTAAACTTTTTTCATGATAGCTATTAAAAGTGAAAATAGCAATTCTCAAAATATATGAGAAGACAGAAGAATCTGGAATCACAGTGATTTCTGAGCAATGACCTTTTCAATTAAATGTCTCACTCCAAGAAAAGCAATTTCTAAGAATTTTTTTTAAAATCCAATAAGATATCTCAAAATATGTAGGTTTTCCACAGCCTCAAAATGACATTATGCATGTTCAAAGGATAATCCATTCATAAAAATTTAACAATTTTTATAGACTATACAGTTCAAAATGACACAAAGCATTTTTTAACTGATGTTCCTGCAAAGTGGATAATGAGCATGGCATAAATATATCAGTAATTCTGCAAAAATTCAAAGTGTCCCATAAAATCTATGTTGGCCCAACCATATCCCCTCGTTCTTCAATACATTCTCATCACTGGTACTTCTCCCTTTGTTTCTAAAGTCAGGTGTCTGGAATGTTAATATATATATATATAATATATATTTCACAGTCAAATCATTTTGGAAGGGGTTGGGGTAAACAGGTTTCCTATTTTGGACCATTTCTTGAGACTAAAAAGTGTTAAAGTACATCAGGAAATTCTAAGAGATGAGTGACTCTATGTAATATTTCCTAAACTTTGTCCACATCCCCCATCTGAGCATCCCATGGGCCTTGTATTCTGGAAAACACACTTGGGAAACACTGAACTATGCTAACAAAAGGAAAGGGGAGGAGAGGAGAGGGGAGGGGAGGGGAGGGGAGGGGAGGGGAGAGGGGAGGGGAGAGGGGAGGGGAGAGGGGAGGGGAGAGGGGAGGGGAGAGGGGAGGGGAGAGGGGAGGGGAGAGGGGAGGGGAGGGGGAGGGGAGGGGAGGGGAGGGAGGGGGAGGGGAGGGGGGAGGGGAGGGGGAGGGGAGGGGGAGGGGAGGGGAGGGGGAGGGGGAGGGGAGGGGAGGGGGAGGGGAGGGGAGGGGAGGGGAGGGGAGGGGAGGGGAGGGGAGGGGAGGGGAGGGGAGGGGGAGGGGAGGGGAGGGGAGAGGGGAGGGGAGGGGGAGGGGAGGGGGAGGGGAGGGGGGAGGGGAGGGGAGGGGGGAGGGGAGGGGGGAGGGGAGGGGGAGGGGAGGGGGGAGGGGAGGGGAGGGGAGGGGGAGGGGAGGGGAGGGGAGGGGGAGGGGAGGGGAGGGGAGGGGAGGGGAGGGGAGGGGAGGGGAGGGGGAGGGGAGGGGAGGGGAGGGGGAGGGGAGGGGGAGGGGAGGGGAGGGGAGGGAGGGGGAGGGGAGGGGAGGGGAGGGGAGGGGGAGGGCAGGGAGAGGGGAGGGCAGGGGAGAGGGGAGGGCAGGGGAGAGGGGAGGGGAGGGGGAGGGCAGGGGAGAGGGGAGGGGAGAGGGGAGGGCAGGGGAGAGGGGAGGGGAGGGGAGGGGAGAGGGGAGGGGAGGGGGAGGGCAGGGGAGAGAGGAGGGGAGGGGAGGGGGAGGGGAGGGGGGAGGGCAGGGGAGAGGGGAGGGGAGAGGGGAGGGAAGAGGGGAGGGGAGAGGGGAGGGGAGAGGGGAGGGGAGGGGAGGGAAGAAGGCAGGAAAGAAAAAATTTGCTAGAAGTCAACTCAGAGGTCTCCCCAAATAAAGAATAATAAAGGAGTGGATGACAATATGAGGCCAACCATAGCCATTTAATAATTTTGATTCACTATCCACTTCTAATTGGATCTTTGCTAGAGCACTATTTAGTTTTTACATTTATTTTTTTAATAGTTACCCTTAATATTCTTTAATGTAGTTATATTTTCCTTTTTTTTACTACCTCTTTGTTATATTCTGTTGCTTCTTCTCATGCTCTTTTAATACCAAAGAAGATATTTGTTTCAACTAGAAATTCATTTTTATTATCACAACTATCCCAAAACACTTGATTTCAATTTATTTCATTACTATCCCATACAGGTCAACACATTGGCATAGTACAAAAAGCTGCCAGATACAGTATGGCAACTCATGTATATAATTTAATGCACAAATTTTGAAGCCTTGAGCATATCAGCACTAACTGTATTATTTCTAACCAAGGGAGGTAAACATTTGACTTTTATTTCTTCAAATCTGTCTTAGGCACTGATCACCCTGTGCAGTAGACTGTGTCTCTGGAAACTTGACCTCACCCACGTAAAAATGATTTGTCAACTGACCTTACGCAATTGACTTGCCCTGTCAATGCTGCCATTTTCTTGACTGCTAAATAAGAATAAATCACTTTTCCAATATGATTCCGATAAGCTAAAAGCACTGAGGTAATATTTTAAGATGGTTTGACCTCTACTGAAGAAAGATATTTTATAGACAATTAGAGTTGAATTCCACTGCAGTGCCAGTGTCATGGGACAATGATAATATACTCACTAAAGAATGCTATTAGTGTCATAATGAAAATGCTATACCATAATGACTACCTACATGGAGGACACAATTTGATGTATTTTATAGTGCCTTCAAATTAATTGTATCTAATGATAATGAAACAACAGTTAATTAGAAATAATAGTTAACAACTGCACTATACTTTTTATAGATAATATAAAATTGTTACTGTTGCAATTCTGACCCTGTACCAAATTTCCAGCAATAGTACATTTATTGAACATAAAAAATCAAAATAACATGTCATTACAATTAGGATACTAATGGAAGTGATGCATAAAAGCTCACAATGTTTTTTGTAAGTCAGTTGAATTAAGAAAGGTTCAATTGTTTTGTCTTTTATTGTCCATGCCCCAGAAGACCATTTGAGGCAATGAGTGATATCTCCTTATTTTGGAATTATGTTAATATTTATATATTTTATTTTTTATTTTCTTAAAACTTCTATTTGATCTCAAATTTTGATTAAAATATAAGTTATGATACATCAAAGAAATTTTTGTTCCCCAAAACAGCCTGCTGATTAACACATACATTAGGCTCTGAATGATATAAACATCTTAGCAAGTATAATACAGCACAGAATAAGATCTTTCATCAGAAATGATTGTTTGCATACAATCATAATACATTAAACAGTGCTAATATATTCATTAATTTAATAAATACTTATTGGTCATCTACTATGGTCTAGACACTTTTCTAAATTCTGGGAATAATTATTTGAACAAGCCAGGTAAGGTCCTGCTCTAAGGGAACTTACACTTTAGTAATTGGGGGTGTGTGTGTGTAGTAATATTATTAAAAATTACATAGCAGGTGCTATAAACTATTTTGTGTCTAATAAAGGGAAAGACTACAGTGATAAACGTAGGACCCATATGTTCTCAGCATCTATCACCACTAGCAGCTTCAGAAAACTGAAGCAACGCCAGTAAGCCTCTTTCATTATGAACTCTAAATGCAGATGACTCAATGCCTTATTGATTTGATCGAACACTCTTCTCTCCTGCCCTCCTGCACTTCATAGGCTCATGTGCACACACAGACATGCATGCACACATAAGCAATATGACTCCTTTATAATGCTTTTTAAAAGTAACCAGTAACACACTAAGTATGCTGAGCTGCTTGGAAAAAATGACACTGACTCCAGAACTTGCATATTCAGTAAGGGGCAATAGCCCCAAACCTATTCAATTTTAAAATAAGAAGATTCTAAGATTATAGGGATTTTTAACAAACAACATATACACCCAAAGCAGTAATGCAGGTAACTTAACATCTCTTTAAAACTCAATTGATGTCATTACCAGTTGCTTTGATTCCCTGCCTCTAAACTAAAGTCTACAGTGTTGATTGCTGCCCAGAAAACAAAGGCAGAAAGCAATCCCTAAATGGCAAAGCAGAGATTATGAGCTTTCAGCTGTTATAAATCATGACTTTTTAACATCAGAGATCTCTAAAATATCAACTGCTTATATTTATATTGTGGTTTAGCAAAGGTACAAAGCACAGAGAACATGACAGTTCTCTTCAGATACCAAATATCGTAAAATTAACCTTCACTTATAATTGTCTGCCACTTACTGCTTCAATGTGTTAATGTTAATGGACCACAGATGTAAGTTCAGAGTTAGAAAACCAGGTAATGCCTAGACTTCCCACACAAGTTCCAGTGAGGTTAAGTTTTCAACACAGGAAAGTAGTGAAATACAACTTAAAACAAAGGTATATGTAAACATCAGAATTAAATTTTTGAGTAAAAAAAAATTGGCTTTATTATTAATCCTATGATTTCAGTTTATTCAAGGCTTGGGGGTCAACGGTACTTGTGATTTCTCAGATTTTGACATAAAATTTTTGAGTCAACTACAGTTTTTGCCTCTTTTTGTGGCAGGATTTGAAATATATTTGGTCTCTTTTTGAACACTACTTCCGAGAATGTCATAGAAGGCACGCTTTTACTATAGTTCTAAGGTGAAGACAGCAAAAATCCCTTATGGACTAGTTCTGAATTTCATTTCAGCATACAGGTACAGCAGTGTCAGTTTATTTATTTAGGAAGAGTGATGAAATTGACAATAGCATTTGTTGAGTTCCTACTACATGCCTGGTATCAAGGGATGCAAGTTTGGACATGCAACATCTAAACCTGAGTCTTGTTAAAACATAAGCAATTTTCCAGGGTATATTATTTAGTGAAAAAAGCAAAATGTATAATAGTGTGCATACCATTTGTACAGTGCTGTTTGTATACAAAAAGAAAAGACACTGCTTATATATGAATGAACTATTGTAAACAAGAGATTGATTGCTTCCAAGTGAGAGAAATTGGACAGCTGGGAACAGAGGGCAATGAGGTTTGCACTCTTTACCCTTTTGTGAGTTTTGAAATATGCACCAAGTGCGTGCATAACCTTTTGTAAAGATGGGCTTTTTCTTTCCTGAAGTTCCTCTCTTGATAACTCACATTATCTTGTGCCAATTTTGAAAATATTACTGCTGCTTTAAAGCCAGATGGGATAATTGCCCTATGCCTTAAGACGCTCAGCCCTAAGAGTCTATGTTACTATAGCAGACTCCTTTTTGTTTGTTTGTATTGTTTTTTGTTGGTTTTTTTGTTGGTTTGTTTTGTTTTTGTGAAAAGGAAAGTTTGCTTTATTTTGGCTGCTGGCGACCACGGGGGAGGGGGAAGGGCAGACTCCTATCCAAAGGCCAACTACCCCCTACTGACAACCAGTGGTCAAGAGCTTCTATAAGGAGTTTTTTTTTTTTAAGTAGATCTTTATTGGAGTATAATTGCCTCGCAATACTGTGTTAGTTTCTAGTAAAAACTTACGTATAAATACAAATTAATAACTAAAAATTTATATTGACTAACTCATTATTTACTAGAGATTTCCCATCATTCCATGGGCCTCACCTATGAGAATATACTTTTATCTTGCTTTCCTTCATCGTATCCATACCACCATCTAATTTTACTCTAAACCAGTGACTGTCAACCCTAAATGTACATTAGAACTTCTTGGAATGCTTTTAAAAGGTACCAGTGCCTGGTCCCCACTCCCTGAGATTATGATCTAATCTGCCTTGAGATGGGGCTGGACAGTGTTATGTTTTATGTGTTCACAAAATAATTATAATCCACAGCCAGGATTAAGAACCAATGCCTAGTCCTTAGATATTAAGCATTACCCAAGGCTAGGCTATCTTCCAATATCCACCTGCCTGGTTACCCTACTGAATGAGCCTAGAATTTAACACTAACCTTTGCTGCTTTTTTCCATATGTTATTAATAAATAAGCCAATCAAAGTACTGGTAGAAGAATATACTGATAACTGAAATCTGATAATAGGAAGCCATCTACTGAGAAAATAATTGGAGAGAAATGCCTCATTGCTTCAAATTCTTTATGCCTTGATGTATAAACCAGACTCCAGACTGGAGATATATGTATATGATTTGTAAGACTTAGCATGCTGAGTACAAATGCCTTATCTCCAAAGGTGGAATGATTAACCCCAGCTGCTCTTTCGTGCTTTCCAGAGACCTTTGAAAATTAAGTCTTAGTTTGGGATTTTACTTTGGTTGTATCACTGCTTGAGATCAATATATCTTTATCTTTTAAATGAGGGGTTTCTCACCTGAATTTCAGGGGGTTCATAAATATTCTTTTTTTTTTTTAATGTGTATATGTTCATTTTCCTAGGGAGGGAAGTCAACTGCTTTTATCAGATTCTGAAATCCCTTTCATAACCAAAAGGTTTCTACATATATCCCTAGGTTTCTAGGCAAAATCTCTTCAAAGATTTTGTTTTGCTCTGAGAAACAGCTTGGATGAAGCGAGAGGGCAGATGAACAGGTAGATATCATAACATCTGTTCACTTTCTTCTCCACAGGGTAAATAAGTTTCCCTAGTCCTACCCTTTTAATCCACTTTTATCAAAGGGCTACGAATAGTCTCAAAAACCAAACTTAGTCGTCTACCTGAGGTCCCCAACCAACCTGTCTTCTTTTCCCTCCTATTATTTTGATTATAAAAATTTGCCATTTGTGTAAGTCAAAACCAGTCGAATATCAGCAATTTCACCTGGTTCAAATTAATGCTTTCTATAAACTTGTTATTTATTTATTTTTTTTGCGATGTGTGGGCTTCTCACTGTTGTGGCCCCTCCCGTTGCGGAGCACAGGCTCTGGACGTGCAGGCTCAGCGGCCATGGCTCACGGGCCCAGCCGCTCTGTGGCATGTGGGATCTTCCCAGGCCGGGGCACGAACCCGTGTCCCCTGCATCAGCAGGTGGACTCTCAACCACTGCGCCACCAGGGAAGCCCCTAAACTTGTTATTTTGACAATCCCTCTTTACTATCTCCTGTGGTAGATACCACAGGGATGCAATTCCTCAGGCTTGAGTCCTTGCCTTTCTTCAGTTAAGAAGGACATGCTCTAGCTTCCAGCCTGAAAAAGTAAGACTTCTCCATGACTATATTAAGGATGTGTATGTTTATCTGTAACTCCATCTAGATCTATCCCTTTTGTACAAACCTTCACCTGTAAGATGAATAAGGTCTGAGAATCTAATGTATAACATAGTAACTACAGTTGATAACACTGTATTATATAATTGAAATTTGCTAAGAGAGTAGAACTTAAACATTCTCAACAGAAAAAAAAAATAATATGGGAGGTGATGATGTTTTAATTAAGTAGATGGGAGGAATCCTTTCATAATGTGCACACATATCAAATATCCTACAATTTTACTTGTCAATTATACCTCAGTAGAGTTGAAAAAATCAAAATAGATCTATTGCTTTTGGTTTGGTTCTTCCCCTGCCTTCTCCCATCTCTAGAGTTGACCATTCTGGGCCTTGTGGAGATCCTACCCCCAATGAATAAACCACTGCTTCCACCTTGGTCATAAAAATACTAAAAAGATGCTTACCCCCAAAAGTATTAATGGCAAGTAAATGAAGCAGAGCAATGGAACTGGTAATTCTGCAGACCCAGTGCTAAGCTAATTAGGGACTCTGACATATTTACTGTTCTCAGCAGTCAGAGAACATTTATCACTAGGATAGCTGGTAGTTCAAGGCTTCTAGCAGGACTGCTTTCACCTCTGAATTCCTCCAGGCTGACGAGCAATCACTCTGCTATCCTGTACTAGAGGTACAAATTCAGGTTTTCTTTACTCACAGTGAGTAGTGAGAGACTTTGCTGTAAGCAGAGAAATTAGATGGCTTCTTGCATTATTACCCTAACAGATTTCTGCCCAGAAAGTAAAGTGTGGCTATTCCGTATGTATACTGCTATTCAACCTGAGGCTGTACAAAGCCTGACTCCTCCGTACATCCAATAATTTACCAGTACAACCTTCAACATGCTCCTATTTCCCCATGTTAAAAAAAAAAATGAACACACAAATTTTCTCACGAAACTGCTCTGATCAGGGTGACGAACCATATCCAAATTGCCAACGCTCTCTTCAATATTTGTCCTACCAGACCTCTTTCTGTAGCACTTGGCACTGCTGATCCCCCATCTTCTGGAAAACCTCCCCTCCACTGGTCTTCAGGACACTTTTCTGATTCTTCCATTGCCTCTCCAATTTCTCACTCTCAAGTTATATTGCTTTCTTTTCTCAGTCTTCACCTCTCTGCATATCTTGATCATCTTAGGGACTTAAATTATTAACTCTTCTACATCTCTAATTCAGAAAGTTCTTCTGAGTTTCAAACCTGACTTCCCAATATCATACAAATGTCTGCACAGCCCCTTTAAACTCTACATTACCAAAACTCCTCCACAAGAACTGTTGCTCCCACACTACCGTACTTCAGTTGATAACTGCCATTAATCAGTTGTCCTAGCTGAAGACATCAAAACTATTTTCAACTTCCTTTTTTTTTTTTTTTTCAACTTCCTTTTTTACCTCTGTCTTACAATATCCACTTGACACTCTAACATCCTGCCTTTGCCTTAATGTTCAGATCACTGACACCCTGGTTCTGGCCATCTAGTTTGTAATACTCAAGTTTCCCAATTGTTCATCTTAAGATTATGACTAGAGAACACTGCCTTTGGAGCCAGAAAACCTTGTTTCAAATCCCAGCTCCATCACTCTTGTGCCACTGATAAAGTTATTCAATGTCTCTGATACTCAGTTTCTACAGCTGTAAATTGGGATGCAAAAAATTTACCCCATGGGTTTGGAGACAGAATTAATTAAAACCATATAAACTTCTTAGAGGAGTTCCTATCATCCAACACTCAATCCATAGTAGCTATTATTATTACTTGTACTGTCTCATCCACAAAGTTTTTCCTGTCTACTCTAGTCCTAAACTTCTCTTAAGGGACTAGTAGACAGATTTTTGAGCCAAGATGGAATCCAAACACTGCCATTTACAAGCTATGTGACCTAAGGCAACTTATTTAATTTTTTTGAGCCTTATTTAGTTCCATCATCAGAAAATTGTATCAAAACAGGTTCAAGAATTTATTGTAGAGTATTAATGGTTCAATGTAATAGTTTCTGGAAATTTTTTCACATCTTCTATACACTGTAAGAAATTTCTTAGGTAGTGTCTCTTCAATTGGTTTGCTTTCTGTCCTTTAATCTTAATTATTTGACTGTATTATCAGTGCTTTCAGTGCAAGGAGTGTATCTGATATACTCTGCTCCCCTATCAACCCTAGCAAAATGTAGAGCTCACAATAGGCACCAATAAATATTGTTGATGGAGCTATGACAATAGCTGCACTTGCTTGTTCTAACGTAAAACACAGGCACACACAGAGAAAAATACACTCAAAAATAAAAATCTTTGAACAACTAGTCATGTGAGAAACCTAAAAGACGCTGGCATCAGCTTTACAATCTTTTCCAATTGAGATGATGAAATTATATAGCTAGGATCAAAGTAATAACTGAGTCATCATTTTTCTCATTCTGTACATACATAAAAGCTCATTGCCATTATACTAGATTTAAAAGAAATAAATAATTTTCTATTATATGAGGAATAAGGGAAAAGTCTCTGATGTGTGCCTATTGAGTGTACTAGTTAGCAACAATTGTGGCTACTAGTATTAAAGAAGTAACATACTCTATGCTGGAAAGAAGCAAATCTCTGACCTTGAAAAGGGGATAATCAATAAAGAAAACAGGTTAATATAGGTGGAAGTACAAATTTCTTGCAAAGAGAAGATAACTCTATATATGCAAGTGACAGTTACATTGTTGAAAAGAAGCCTGGGAGGGACTAAGAATTCAGAACATCCATGTGTGGAAAAATACATCATAGGATGTCTTCATGGAGGTTACAGATCCAGTGCAGCACAGAGCAGACAACATAACATTGAAGAAACACTGGGGATGATTTAACAAGAGTGTTCAATACAAAAATAATTTGAAAGTAGTTCAAAGAATTATCCTCAATATTCTCAAACACGAGACTTTCATACTGGAAAATGGCTTAACATTTTGATCCATGTATATACAGTGATAATAATGTCTCACATTTTACACAAATTTATATTGTACATACCGTCATATTTTGTATATATTTTATACATACAAATACATACAATCATATTTCTTTGGAGCTTTCAAACTAATTTCACAGTCTTATTTGATTTTTATACAAATAAAGGAAAGTATAGAGCTCACTTCTACACTAATCATTCTATAAAGAAAGAAAAAACTAGGGGTATCTAAACTCTTCCATCCTCCTATGAATTCAGGAAAAGAACATTCAGTAAGAGATTATCAAGCTGAATACTCTGAAGTTTTCAGACATATAGGCAGTTTAAAAGCTAGTAATGATAAAGCCCATCAAAAATAGAAGTGAAGGGTTATAAATGTTCGGATAATAACGAACCATGAAATGTGTTATATTATTTGCAGATTAAAGACTTCCAGGCCACTCTCATTTCACTCACAAGTTCTACTCTGAAAGGACAGATCCTTGAGGGGAGAGACCCCTGGGTTATTTTCCACAACTGCTGCTCATTCTTCAAAGTTGGTAGGACCAGGATCAACACATCTCTGTGTGCTGATTCCTTTGCCTGGTGCTTAGAAGGGAACTAATGGGCTCCAAAGGGAGTAGCCTCTAGTGTTCTGATGGTCGCTTCACAGTTGTGAGGACAAACACAGTTTGAAAGAAGAAATGTGAGTACCTGAAAATTCAAGCATTACAATGGCCAGATTCCATGGGAATGAATGGTTAGTGTTTATATTATAGAATTTTATTCTGGGAAAGAAAAAATTCATAGTTTTGAAGAATAATAGTAGCTTATAATATCTAATATTTATTGTACAATTATATCCTGGCAACTCTCCTAAGGGATTTCAATGGATTAGTCAAGGTAATGCCATGTAAGAAAGGTACTATTAATAGTGATGTTTATTTATTTATTATTTTTTTTTTTGCGGTACGCGGGCCTCTCACTGTTGTGGCCTCTCCCGTTGCGGAGCACAGGCTCCGGACTGTTGTGGCCTCTCCTGTTGCGGAGCACAGGCTCCAGACGCGCAGGCTCAACAACCATGGCTCACAGGCCCAGCCGCTCCGCGGCATGTGGGATCTTCCCGGACCGGGGCACGAACCCGTGTCCCCTGCATTGGCAGGCGGACTCTCTACCACTGCGCCACCAGGGAAGCCCAATAGTGATATTTATAGATGAGAAAACTGAGGCTAGAAACAGTTAAGTAACTTGTCTGAGGCCAAATAATTAATATGTAGAAGTTTCAGGAATCATGCTATGGAAGTCTGAACTTCCATGCTTCCTCTAGAACATTAAAAATTTTCATTATTTTAGAATGAAACCTTTCTTCAGTAAATGCGTTTGGAAGGTGAGCATCACTCACTATGAAAAGAAATTGGAATTAATTCCAGAGTTAAAAAATTAAAATGTTATCAAACAATGTATTTATTCTAGGAAAAAAAAAAACAACCAACTGACTTGGAGAAGATTCACAGAAGTGCAGAGCTGGGAGAATACATGTCAATTCTCCAGCTTTAATGATGAAGAATTACCAAAGAGCATGAATTCATTTTTCCAGGGTCATACAGGTAGATGAAGGCAGACCAAGATAAATAACATGGATATTCATATTTCCAGTCCTGTGACCATGCTACTACAACACAACTCAGAATCTTAAATCCTCTACTTCTTCTAAATAATGTATTGCCTGAGAAGGCAGAATGTAGTACGTATCTTCAAAGATAACTGTTGAATTATTAACAGACAACCATCTGCCCTGGTTAATCTAGTGAGGATACTAAAGGGTTTATTGAAATGGCTTGCTGCTATGAAATATACAATTTGTGAAATGCAAACAAATATAAAATGAAAGCAAGCTTTCATTCCTTGATTTCAAAGAGACTGTTATTACATAAAAATGACAATTGCCACATCAAGGTCAATTATACCAACTGGTTTATAATTTAATGCCAAGATAGATTTATGGTGACTAATAACTAATAATCCACTCTAGGTAATAACTTACCCAAATTGATTTCTTTTTCTTTTTTATTTAAAGTACAATCTATTTTATTTTGTGTTATTTTTATATACAAGCAGTTTACTATCATTTTTCTCCATTTACACCTTTGTTGAGGTGTAATTAACAAAATTTATAGGTATTTAAGGTGTATAACTTGATATTTTGATACATGTATACATCAACAAATAATCACCACAAACTAATTAATATATTCATCACCTTACATTGTTACCATTTTCTTTTTTCTTTCTTTTCTTTGTGTGTGTGGTAAGAACACTTATGATCTACCCTCTTAGCAAATTTCAAGTATGCAAAACTGTGTTGTTAACTATAGTCACATTGCTGTACATTAGATCTCCAGAACTTAATCATCATGAATAACTAAAACTTTGTATCCCTTGCTCAACAACTTTCTACCCAACAGCAGAAAAATATACATTCTTCCCAAGTACATACAAAACATTCTCTAGGATAGATCATATGTTAGGTCACAAAACAGCCTTTACAAATTTAAGAAAACAGAAATCATTCCAAGTGTCTTTTCTGACCACAATGGAATGAAACTAGAAATCAAAAACAGCAAGAAAATAGTAAAATTCACAAATACATGGAAAATAAACAACACACTCTTGAACTACCACTGGGTCCATAAGGAAGTCAAAAGAGAATTTTAAAAGTATCTTGAGATAAAAAGAAATACATACAAAAAGAAATACACAACATACCAAACTTGTGGGATACAACAAAAGCAATACTAAGAGGTAAATTTATAGTGATAAACGCTGTCAATAAAAAAAAGAAAGGTTTCAGATAAAATAACTTTATACCTCAAGGAGCTAGAAAAAGAATAATAATTAAACCTAAAGTTAGCAGAAGGAAGGAAATAGTAAAGACTAGAGTAGAAATAAATCAGAGAATGGAAAAACAATAGAAAAAACTAAAATTACAAGTTGATCTTTTTTAGAAGATAAAATTGACAAACCCTTAGCTAGACTAACTAGGAAAAAAAGAGAAAAGACCCAAATAAATAAAATCAGAAATGAAAGAGGAGACAATATAACGGATGCCTCAGATATTAAAAGAATCGTAAGGGACTACTATGAGATGTTTGTCAGCTAAGCTGGTTTCTTGTTCAGCCACCACTACCATGTGGAAGCCTGAGTTCCATTGTACTAGGCAATTGAAATGTGTGTACAAGATACATATTTGTCCATTAACACCCAAGCAAAGATAAGGAGAAAGACAGGACCAAGGAGAATTTGCTTGCCCTTGAGAAGAAGGGTTGGGTTTTGATTTAGCAGATGCCAGGCCTTTTGAAAAAGGGGGCAAATAGGAAATAGAAGAGAGAGGCCAGAAAACATATGAGTATAAACACCATTTACAACCACACACACACACACACACACATACACACAGCAGGTTGCTAAATTTGTTTATACATGAAGGTTTCTATATTAGAGTACTGTTTGTTACATTCTTCCTCTTTGACAAAACCTCTGTACCAAGTACGTCCTCGTCCATATGTTGCTGGGGATAGGTCTGTTTCAATCAGCATGCATTAATAAAATAAATTTATAGAAAGGTACTGTTTGTTTTCTTCCTCTCAAAAACAAGGACTGAATTATTCAGAATTGGTTTACATATTTTAATTGGTCAGTCCAATATGGCTTCCAGAATTGCATACATTAAATATGTCCAGGTCAATGAACAAAATTAACTCTTTGCTTATTAAAAAATATAACGGATTACTTAAGTTGCTCATGAAGTTCTCTAGTAAAGAGAATATTAGAATTACTTTTTCCTCTCTCAGGGAAAAAAGTCCTTACTTACAAATGAAGTTGTTGTGTTTCTTTTTCTGATATATTAATTCAGGCATTTATTTAACAAATATTTACTGAGAACTCAGAATGTATCAAAAACAAGGCTAAAAGTTGAGACTTGATGGTGAGCAAACACTAAAATGATACCTTCCCTCTCAGAGTTCAGAACAGAGAGGGGCAAATAAATCAAAGGAGCCTATAAACTAATGTGAAATGGCAACTGTGACACAAGTCAGGAAGGAAAAACTCAAGGTGCTTAAGAGAGACTACAAAGATTTGACCTAGTCAGAGAGGTCAAGGGGGGCTTCCCTCAGGAAGTAACACCTGGCTGTGCTCTAAAGTATAAGAGGAATATATTTCAGGCAACAAGTAGGAAAAGTACTGTAGCAGAAATGAGCATAAGAATAACTTCAAAAAAATAGGAGCATGTTGTGCCTTAGAAGGGAAGAAAGTGACTAAGATAGAGTGAAAGTCAACCCTTTCAAATGTTGAAAAGTCAAGTATGAAGAGGACTGAAAATGTCCATTGGCATCTGAAAAAATAAAGATCACTAGGGAAATTATCAAAAAGCTGTTATTATGAAATGATGATGACAGAGGCCAATTGGAGAGGATTGCAGAGTTAAGTTCTAGGTTAGAAAATGAAGCTATTGGGTATAGGCAAGCCTTTAAAGATGAAGAGAGAGTATTGTAACTGCAAGGGGATAGAGAATCAAAGATTTTTGTGGGGATTTTTGGTTGCTGTTTGTTTGTTTTAATGAGAGAAACAGGGATGTGTTGAAAATTTGGTAGTTATCAGGAAGCTAAAACCAAAGAAGACAACCAGGATTTCCAACATGTTTTTAACCTGCAGATGTTGGGCTATATGTCCTCTATGGCAAAAAAGAAAATCTTATTTAAATATCCACTGTAAGCTTTTATGGTGAAACACAGATTGTTTCAAGTGGGTAACTCTTATGTACTTCGAAGTTAAACTGGGGCTTCCCTGGTGGCGCAGTGGTTGAGAGTCCGCCTGCCGATGCAAGGGACACGGGTTCGTGCCCTGGTCCGGGAAGATCCCACATGCCGTGGAGCGGCTGGGCCCGTGAGCCATGGCCAATGAGCCTGCGCATCCGGAGCCTGTGCTCCGCAACGGGAGAGGCCACAACAGTGAGAGGCCCGCGTACCGCAAAAAAAAGAAGTTAAACTGAATATCCAACTTAGTTATAACCATTTTCAATTTTCTTTCGGCCACTGTAAATATAGATTTGTATTAAAATCCAGAATATAACTTTTTTTAACTTTGCTGAGAAAAAAAGGATTCATTCATCATTTATTCATAAGATATCATGAACCATTTGCATTTAATAAAAAGAAATGTTTTATGAACTGGTTGCTGTACTCGAGATGATTTGGGCACATAATGAACTGCAAATCTCTTAATACTTCAGAATATCAATTTTTGTTAAATTAAAATATATCATTAAGGAAAAATATTATCACAGATACCAATTCACTGTCTACCTCATTTATAGCTTTGAAATACTATAATTCATTAAGAATGAAAATAAAACTGTGGTCAACTGTATGCTTTTATTTCTCTTTAGAAAAGGTAATCCTATGAAGATATGAATGATCTACTAAACTATTCTGTTTACTATGTAAAGAATGTATTTTTATTATTTAATGGGAGATTTTAGTTTCCTAAATAAAAAATACTAATAATACTAAAATAAAATCATATTAATATTAATTTGGTAATCCAACTAAAATTGGGACACATGTGGGACTATTATTTGGTGGAGGTTAATAAAGATTTTTTTCACTTGCTGTCCTAGTGACAAGTCAGGACTCTTCTATACCTTTGTTTGGTGTTAATGAATCAAGCAAGTAAGTTTTTTCCCAGCATTTTGCATGTTCAAGTTGTCAATCAATCTGCTTAGAAATGGTTCATTCACACAACGAATTTTACCTACTTCCTGAAAGGCACTGTGCTGGACCTTGGGGGTACATAAATGACAAACATTCCCTGCCCTCAAGGAGTTTACAGTATCACAGCACTGTATTTACAAGATCAAAGGAATCTAGATGGTATAACAGAAGCATAAAGAACTTCAATCCGCCTGAGGAAGGCAAAGAAAATATCAGAGAGAAGATGTAATTTAAGTTGATCCCTTAAGAAAAAGAACCACTCGGCTACGTGATCAGAACAAAAGTGGAATTTTAGTAGAGGAAACAACTTAGTCCCTGGCAGTTCTGTTCATGTAAGTGCCAGTAGGAGTGGATTGTTGGGTGGGAAGCTGAATTAGGGGCCGGGAACAAGAGACAGACTTTAGAGGCAGGCAAAGGGCAGATGACCATGGATCATTTGTATCGTGCAAATGAGTTTGAATTACGTTCTTTGACAGGAGTTCCCTGAAGCCTTTTTTGTACTTTTTAGTTACATTTTTTATATGAGATAATTGTAGATCCACATGGAATTGTAAGAGATAATACAGAGATATGTCGTGCACCCTTAATACAATTTTCCCTATCAGTAACATCTTGCAAAACTATCGTTTAATATCACAATCAGGATATTGATATAATCAAGATAAAGGACAGTTCCATCTCTACAAGGACTCCTCATGTTGCTCTTTTGTAGCCAAAGGTGTTTATTATGGAGAAAAACAATTGATGTTTGTATGCTTACCTTGTCTCCTGAGACCTGGTTGAACTCACTTATTAATTTAGGGTTTTAAAATATGTTTTATAATTTCCTACATAGACAATCATGCCATCTGCAAATAAAGACAATTTTATTTCTTCCTTTCTGATATGTTTCTCTTTTTGTTTCCATATATTGCCTTATCAAATTGGCTAGAACTTCCAGGAGTATATTGAATAGAGTGGTAAGAGTGGACATCCTTGCTTTGTTCTCAGACATCAGGGGAAGTACTTAGTCTTTTATCATTAACTACTGGCCACTGGCTGTCCTTTTTGGGGAGGCCTAGTGGTGACAAATTCTCTAAATTTTTCTTCATCTTGAGAATGTCTTTATTTCTCCTTTATTCTCAAAGTATATTTTGGATGAATATAGAATTCTGGATTGACAGTTCTTTTCTTTCCACACTTGAAAAACATTGTCACTTCCCTCTGACTTCCCTAGTATTTGAAAAAATCCTGTCATTCAAACGGTTTTACCCCTACCGATAAGGTATCCTTTCTCTTTCACTACTTTCAAGATTATTTCTTTTGCCTTCAATTTTCACGAAGTTAAGGTTTTTTTGTGTGAATGTGGATTTCTTTAGAGTAATCTTGTTTGGGGGTTTGCTCAGTTTCTTAAATCTATAGATGTATATCTTTGGCCAAATCTGAGAAGTTGAGAAGTTTTCAGAAGTTTTCCATTATTTTTTTGAGTACTTTTTTCAGGCCCACTTTCTTTCTCCTTTCCTTCCATGACTGAAGTCACAAGTACTAGATCTTTTGTCATCATTCCACATATCCCTGAGGCTCTGTTAGTTTTTTCTTTTCAGTCTATTTTCTTTCTGTTGTTTAGATTGGGTAATTTCTATTGTTCCTTCTTCCAGTTCATTAATTGTTTCCTCTGTCCCTTCCATGCTGGTACTGAGCCCATCTATTGAGTTTTTATCTTGGTTATTGTATTTTTCAGTTCTAAAATTTCCATATGGTTGTTCGTTATAGCATCTATATCTTTGCTGGAACTTTTTATTTCTTTACTGTGACTGTCTATTTTTTCAATTGTTTCAAGAATGTCCATCATCAATTGTTGAAGCATTTTTACCACAGCTGCTTTAAAATCTTTGTCAGATAATTCTAACATCTCTGTCATCTCAGTATTGATATCTATCAACTGTCTTTTCATATTCAGCTTGCGATCGTTTTAGTTCTTGGTATGAGGAATGATCTTTTCATCAAATCCTGGACATTTTTTTGTACTATATTATGAGACTGACTCATATTTAAATCTTGTTTAAAGTGGCTTACTTAGATTTCACTCCAGCAAAGAAGGAAGAGGTAAGGGTAGAAATCCAGGTCCCTCATTTGGCCTCCATTGATACCCAATTGGGAAGATGCACTTCATTACTGCTGGGTTGCTTCTAGTTCTAACGGTAGGCTTCCAATGGCACCTCCCTGGCTGGACAAGGTGAGAGCTCCCTGTTACTGCTCCCAACGTGGTGTCCACTGACACCACAGGGAAGAGACAAGTGGTCTTATTATTGCTGGTGAAAGTCCTGACTTTCTACTAGGCCTCCACTGACCCCATCCATCCCAATGGAGAATGGAAGGGGTACCTCATTACTGATAGGTGAGGAAGGTAAGTCCAGCCTCCTTATTTGGTCTCTACTGTCATTGCAAGTTCAAGGGGTCCTCATTACAACCTAACAGGGATGAAAATCTTGGCTCCCTAGTCAAACTCCTTTGACACCACCCTGTGGGAAGAGGGAGGGTTATGGCTCCTCCTTAAAGCCTGACAATTTTGGAAGTCTAAGCTTCCCACTTAGCCTTTGCTGTTTGGTGGTGGGGGTGGGATTATGGATTTTTCTGTGGCATTTATCTGGGGTAGAGCCATCTAAAAGTTTTAAGTCTTGCTTAGGCTGCTCCTTCCTAATTCTTTGGCTTGAGAGATCAGGCTTTATTTTTTTCTTCTTGGAGGTTTTTTTTTTGTTTTTTGGTCTGCAGTTGTTGGCATTTCTGGATTGCCAGCTTCTTCAGACACAAATGTAAGACATATGAAGGAAAAGTAAAACCCAAGTTCTCATCATTATGTTGTTTTTTGAGTCCCAAGGTCCCTAAAGACAGTTTTCCGTCTTTTCTCCACCTTTCAGTCTTATGTTTGTTTTAGACATAACACCTAAAATGTTTAGTTCTACTTAGCGGGAGGAATAGAGAAAAGTATATCATCTCTATCTTCGTGGAGGCAGAACTCAACCCTTTGAAAAATCTTGGCCTTTGCATTTTAGATAGATAACTGTAAGTGAGGAGAGCTCAGAAATTGAAGTTTGGGTAGAGATGGCCTGGAGGACGTCTGAAGGCAGAAGTATTTGTTAGAACATTCTCTAGAGTGGCTATCTGAAATATACAACTGGAAAGGATAGGCACCACACAAGTGAGATCAGAAGCCAACCATAGAATACACACCAGTCAACAACATACTAGCTAAATTATCAGCCTTGAACATATGGCAGGAGACATGGAAACAAGAAGACACTTTTGATAGGTACTAAAATGTAAATTCAGTAGAATGTAATGAGCAATAGGTTATGATATGTAAGGAGAATGAAGTTAGAATCACTTCTTGATTCTTAGTTTGGATGACTGAGTGAATGCAGGTAACATTAACAACACTGTAGAGTATATGGAAAGCAATGTCTTTGCAGGGAAGAGAGGAGATAGTGAGTTCATTTCACATTGTCTTGAGCATAAGGGATGACTGGGCCGTCTGAAGGTGCCGAATAATAAGCTGATGCTTAGCAGAAAGGTCAGATATAGAAAGGAGGAGTTGGGAGCCTTGGTTTAATTAGTAATACTCAAATCCAACTGCATGGGGATTATCCAGGAAATATAAGCAGAATGGGAAAAGAGGGCTAAGAACAAGACCCTATTAATCCCCAATGTTTAGCATCAAAGTAAAAGAAACCAAGAAAGGAAAAAGAGGACAAGCTGTCAGAGAGGTAGAAAGAGAACAGAGGAGTAGCATACAATTTAGTTCTATAAGCATTTGTTAAGTGTTTACTGTGTACTCTGCACTATGCTGAGACTGGCTTTTGAGGTCCCCACACTTTACTAGGTATAAATTCAGGACAGTGTGGTCAGCTCACTAACAGACATATGCTCGGGGGGGCAACGGAACCACAAAAGGGGAACCGAGCACAGCCAAAGACTATGAGGAAATTTTCCAAGAGATGATTACATCTAATCAGAGTCTACAAGGATAGGTAGAATTAACCAAACAAGGAAAGACAGAGGGAAAGTCATGCCAGGCAAAAGAAACAGCCTGGACAATAGCAAAAGGGCAGGGGGCTCAAGAAAACAGAGAGAATTACCTTCAGTCAGCAGGGTTGATGCCACTGAGAGAAAAAATAAAATCAAAGTGAAGGGGGCCCTTTGACTTTGTCATTTATGAAGTCACTGTTGACCTCTGATACAGCAGCTTTATAAAGCAATGTGGAGAGAAACCAGACTTCAGTGAGATGAACAATAATTGGAAGAATATAAAGTTCACACAGTATGGGAAGTGTATTTTTTCAAGGAACTTAGTGGAGAAGAATATAAAGATGGGATAGCTAGAAATGTGCAAAAGTCTAAAAGACTTTGTTTTGTGATCAGAGAGAATTGAAGATGTTTACAAGTCGCAGGAAAGAAACCAGAGTGCAGAGATAAGGTTTAAAAGGTTAAAAAAAGGATCACTCTTTTGTACAACAAATACTTTTAGAGCATCTGCAATGTTCTTAAGCACATCATTCCAAGATAAAGACAAACAACGGAGGCCCTTGCATGGTGTTAAAGTCATGTTTCAAATAAACTTGAGAAATAAAAAAAGGCCAATGGTAAATGCACAAAAATTACATGTACTTCAGTTCTAAAGGCAGGTTAATACTTATAAATATAAATACTTTTCAATATAATGGCACCTTTGGCTTTGTCACTTTATATTAGCAATTTCATAATTCATTATAAGTATTCAGTGTTGAGGCTTATTTTGTTTACTTCAAGGGGAATTATTATTTTAATAAACATTTATTCTATTGCAAGGATTTTGGTATGGGATAGATGTGTCAAGATTATTTTATGTTTTAATTATTACAAACACCACAGTGCATGTTAAGTCTACAAAGGACAAAGGCATAGTATAAAATATGTGGAGAAGTGCATGATGGTTTAATACTTGTGTCAAAGTCTGCCTTAGTATCTCTGAGCATTCAGAGACAGAAAACCAGCCAGCTGAAAATGAAGAAACACTCATGTCTTTAAATGGTGACTGGGACTAGAAGACTTCCATGAAGATCAAGAATAGTCTCTAATTTTTTCAGAATCATTGAGTTAAAGAATTTTAAGATTGTAAAGAACTTTGACATCATCTAATACTATTATCCACACCTCGCATATAAAATTCCCATCTTCAAATTTCTTTCTTGATGTTGACAGACTTTAAGTGAAAGAGAGCCTCCTATTTGAGAACTTCCCTATTCTACTAACGGACAGTTAAATTTTCTCTGATTATTCCAAAAGATAGGTCTCTGGAACTCCACATTACTACAATTACTACACTACTTCCTTTATATGTGGCAACTCTTTAAATGTCAAAAGATACTTAACATATATGCACACTAAATATATTATTTTTATCAGACTAACCATTCACAATTCCTTCATCTCTTTCTTGTATGACATTTTCACCCTGGTCCCTTTCATCCAAATTCTTTCTAATAAGTTAATGATTTTTTTTCTCCTCCTCATTAAACTGAACACAGTTTTCCAAGTGTGAAAAAATAAGATTATAACATTGCATATGGTGAGTATTTTTTTAAAACAATCCTATCAACCGCTCATGTTTGAACTCATAATACACAGGGATTTAACCACATAAACTGCAACCAACTCAAGTTTCCCTTACTTCATTTTTGCAATTATTTTTAATATAAATATAAGATTGTAAAGATTTCCATATTTTCCCATCTTGTGTTTTTTGTCCCAAAAGTCCAAGATCATTTGTATACTGATCTAGCAAACCATCATTTTGCTGTCCCTCTCAAATTTTGATCTCCTACATATCTGATAGGCATGTGTTTTAAATATTTGTATAAGGCATTTGCTAAAATTAAATAGAATAGGCATAAGAGCAGAATTTTCTAATATACACACAAAAATATTATTCCTAGGTAACATTAGTCCATGCAACAGAATCTAAAGCAGTCATTTATTCAGCTATGAATCTGATCAGTCTATGACTCTCTCCCTTATACATATAGCGATCATCAGAAACTACCAAAAATGTCTAGCTAAAATCAAGAAACCACGTATTTGAAATCCATTAATCCTATAAGAACACAAAGAGGTGAATCTCTGTTGCTTGTTTTATGATGGCTGTTTTCTAAGATTCTAAATCACTATCAGTCTAGTAATATTTTCTAGAAAGTGATAGACATCAAGCTTGTTAGTGAATATTTTTCAGAATATAATTTTTATGTCTTTGTTCAACACAATTTAAATAGTTGTTTATTTTTTTCTAAATATATATTTCTTTCTCTTATGAAATAACTGGAAGAAGATATAAAAACGTCCCCTGCCCCCATTCAATTTTCTTTTCCTACTTAGGACTACTTCTCTAAAACTTTTAGTAAAATAATATTATGTATATGTAGTACTAATTTTATTTTATTACCTCATATAAAACTGTTGTGTTTCCGTGTAGAAGAGGTCCATAACAGATATAGGAATGTCCGACAACCCAGCCTAAGTCAGAAGCTGCCCACCACACCTAAACAAAAAGAAGATAATAAAATACATATATCTTAACCAGAGAAATGTCATGTAATGTGAATTTAAAACCATGATTACCTCTCCAGGTTTAAGTCCATATATAGAAGACATTGACCAGTTAAGCATTACAGCGTATCCTCCAGTGGGCCTCACCACACCCTAAAGAGAAAAGGTGAAATTAAAATCAATAGACAGTGTGTTAAAAGATTCTCTCTCTTCATACTGTCCACTTAAAAAAAGTTCCTGTTTAGAGTATTTCATATTCTATAAGCTATAAATAACTCTGGCTTTCATATAATTGTATCTGAATCACTATTTCTTTGGCTCCTCCAATAATAAAAATAGAATAATTTGTCTATATTAGTCCATTTGCAGAATCCATTCTCACAGACCATTCTGAACCTTCTAAAGAAAACATGATTTCATGGAATCACATGCAATAAAAAAAATTTACAGTGGTAACATAAATTATCAACATTACAGAGAATTCCCTGGCAGTCCAGTGGTTAGGACTCTGCACTTCCACCGTGGGGGGCATGGGTTCGATCCCTGGTCAGGGAACTAAGACCCTGCACGCTGTGCACGGCCAAAAAAAAAAAAAATCAAAGACTTAGCATGAAATTTTCAACAATTACATTTTCACACATATTTCCGGAACAAAAATGGAAACTCTCAAAATTAAGTGCACAGAAATGTCAAAGGTAGCTGTATGCCTAAGAAACAGACTACTATAAGGATATTTATTCCTTAATATTATTAAATAATAACAGGATGCTTAGAGGAAAGAGTCATATTCTAACTGGATCCTTCATACAATGCTACCCTTGTGGTCACACTACCACAGTATCAGAGCTGAGCAGTTCTTTAGTGATGAATTCTCAAACTCTGAGGAATCAATCCTGATGAGTTGGATCTAAGGCTGACAGATTTTCCTTACATTACATTTGGGCAAAAGTAGGGATTGTTACACCACGGTACTATAGTTTCTAGCAGCTATCCTTGACAGTGAACATATTCAATGTTAATACAAGATTAATTTTTGAAAACTGAGCACAAGAGTTATCATAAATAATAACTGATAGTAAATTTAATAATTAATTTCATTTATTGCTTCACTATAAACATTAATCATCATTGGCTCAAAAAGACTTAATGATGTGAATATTCAGAGCAAGAAGGTGAATGCTTGCTAAGAAATATGTTATATTTCACTCACAAGTATTTTCAAGCACCTCTCAGTAGAGCAACTAGAATTGCTTTGTGAAGAAGATAATTATTTTACCTGAAAGGGCACACATGGTCCTAATTAACGAACGTGCTACTAGTTGAACATTTTTTGGCACAGTTCTGTAACTGTAACACACATACATGAATCAGGAAATGAAAAAGAAATTGACTTTCTGTTTGTTACTAAAATTGCTGCTCTCCTCAGGTACCACTAATAAAACATAGGTATCAAGCTGTGGAATACATTTTATCTGGTCTCTTGGCAAACATCACAGGCAACTTTGTTGGCATTTGATGGGTACTTTCTAGGTTGTATGACATGGTTAGCATGCAGTTAGCTCTCTTGATCACCTTGGGAGTATTAGAAATCCTAAGCCCCTGCCAGTAAATTTCACACATGCATTTTCCCACGTAAACTGAGCAGCTCTTTACCGAGTATATGCTGTATGGTCTTCCACGCATTTTGCTAATTTGTTTGTCCTATTGAGAAGGTCTTTTCCTATAGTTCAATACCTTGATGAATTTGATATTAATCAACTTGCAAACACTCTTTTCTAAAACTTTTTATTCGTTTGGTAGAGGATAAAATGTGAAGTTTTTTCATAGACAATATGCTATCCATATTATTTGATAATTAATGTCAGTCATGATTTCACTTAAGATGTTTTAGAATTTCTCTTCACCTGCCTGTCCCTGCATTTAGAGGTCATATTTATAAATAATTCTAAATATCATTATAAATGGGTAAATTTTTATATTAAATGAGGGTAAGATTAATCAACTGGAAGTTATAGAAAGGAATAAAAGGCTAAGGAGAAAATAAATGAGTAGTAATTCATTTGTAAAACTTAGAAGATATTTTAAAGGATAGGTTATCAAATTCCTGTTTGCCTCTCAAGTGAACCCTTCTTTAAAGGTTATTTACCAATGTTGCTTTGTCTGTAAAATGGTGGCTACCTAAATCCATTTGACCCCAAAAAGTTAGACTTAAAAATGAGACCATGCATGAAGAAGTATATAAAATTATACAGGTTAGAATTTAATGTCCTCCTAACAAAATTATTTCCTTAATTCTAGCAATTACTGTTTTTTTAAAAAGTTTTCCCTGTGCTAATACCACACAAAAGGCAGAAATATTAAAAATTTAGAGGTTATCATTGAACATTCTCATTAAAACAACTAAAGTGGAGCTACAGGAGACAGAAAAGTCATGTCTGTTTATCATTGGTCTTTGATATCCACTTATTTTTATTTTTTTAAAGAATGAGTATAAAATTTTTCTTCAGACATCTTTTTTTATTCATTAATATAGATTATCAATATGAAATAACAGATGACAGTTTTCAATTTACTGGGTATTTGGTATGGTGTAGAAAATAAAACTGCATAATTTCATATACTCCATGTAGATCTTTTATAAGAAGTTCAAGAGTAAAAAAACTGAAAGATTAGTTTTAAGAAGAGAGTTTCTTTATTATAATATTAATATGTGACTAACATTAAGATGATAAAGCATTTCTTGTTTGTAATCATATTTTCCAGGTAATGATAATTAAAATGCAAAAGATAAACCCTGTTCAGCCTCCGAAAATACATAAACCATGCTCAGAAAAACCTACAAATCATTATACTCTAGTATGCAAAATTAATCAGAAACAAAAAATGGCATTTTAAAGTATATCTGAAATCTTCAGTATGAGATATAAATATTCAGCATCAGTGCTTACCCCTAAAACACAAGCATGACGCATTTCACTCTTTTGAATATGTTACTTTATGTACTTATACTATCTACCTTAAAAGTAAAGATAGATGATCTAATATATTTTCAGAAAAGTCCCGTAACCTGCCAATACACTGCTCTAGTTTTTGTAGGATCAGCCATAATACTTCAAGTCTTCTGGAGAACTTGAAAAACATCCAGGTGGGACTAACACTCCATGTCCCTAATAAATACATGAAAGTGAATTCTATCTCAGAATAGATAGGTGCTCTTTAAACAAAACACTTTTAATGTATATGGGTATTTTAAAAATTCAGTCCATACGAGTGAAACTAAAGGCTGATTATTCATCATCCAGGAATGGGACGGCAGTTATCACAGATGGTTCTTTATGATTTCCAGTTTAATGAGCTGCCTTTGAAGACAAGGAAAGCCACAAAATATTGTAAATGGGGCCATTAACATAAAACAGAAAACATGTCTGTATCAAATGTGTACTGTTTGGTTGCCACAATTAAAAAAAAATACAGTTGAAATAACATCAGTTGTAGTAGAAGAGAAAGGAAGTTTAAGATGTGTGGTAAGATTAAGAGTTTGCGAGTCTTTAAAATGTTTTTTAATAGATCTATAAAAATCTGAATGGCAAATCTCAAACTATTCAGGTAAGAGAAGTCTAGATAGAGTAACCGACAAAACCTCATACTTCCTAAGTTGAGCCCCTCTATCACCCTACTCTGTAGTAAAGACTTATACAAGACAAATATACATATTTACATACATAAAATAGATATTCATTCACACATACATATGTAAATACATATGCATATATGTCTATATGTACACGTGTATATGCCTATGCTTTGTATGTATGTTGATATATACATTTCAATTCAGTCTGGCAAATTACGTAAAAGCAAAACAAGAAGAAAGAGGAAACAAAAATATTACCTGAAGAAAAGAAATCTATCACCAAAGAACAGTTGGAGTCAGTGAGTTGAAAAGTATGAGGTATGGTTCTGCTTACTTAAAAACTCCAACAAACCAACAATACTCTTGCTCTCATAGTGGTTTTACAGGTGGTATCCCCTCTTCCTAGAATGGACCCTCACCCCTTTTCTGAACCTGGTTAGCTCCTACTTGATCACACAAGCACTTAACAACACTGTGAAAGTGTCACCTCTTCTGGAAGCCATCCACACCCACTAGGTTTGTGTTAAAAGCCTCTCTCTCCTCTTTCATGGCCCCAAGACCTGCAAACTTCTCTAAGCCTCTGAGCACTAACAACATGCACCTACTGCTAAGTCTCCTCCACCACTCTGGGCACCATAAGAATGCTTTTGTGTCTTCAGCATAGAATAGGCAGTTAATACATTTTCTGACTGATTAAAAGAGTTAACAGTTAAATGAATAAGCACATGTATGAAAACTATAATTTTTTAAAAACATTCTTCTTTGTTCAAGAGAAACCCTTGAAACCTTCAGAATTTAATGAATCATATTAGTAGAAATGGAATGATTCCATTCGGTATATTTTGTCAAACATAAAATCTCTTGCTGTAGACAAGACAATGACTCTGAAGCTGCCTCTATGGAGGATACTTTAGCAGCAGTATAATTTTTTATTGGTCTGAGCAACTGTGAGATAAGGGGCAAAGGTGTAGCAAATTCAGCATTTTAACTGCAAGAATTGTACCACAGATTAAAAAAAAAAAGTTCACAGGTTTTTTTATTTGACTTTCTCTTATTTTTTTCTACAGTATAGAATATGAATAAGTCACCTAACACATAGGAATAAAAGTTAACATAAATTATATAAATTCACATCAGGACAAAGGACTTATCTACCACTTTCCTGTCATGCCTTCTTTTCTAATTCTTTGCTTTTGGTTTCT
Source organism: Lagenorhynchus albirostris (assembly GCF_949774975.1). NCBI lineage: Eukaryota > Metazoa > Chordata > Mammalia > Artiodactyla > Delphinidae > Lagenorhynchus > Lagenorhynchus albirostris. The sequence continues at coordinate 37,802,801 of NC_083105.1, forward strand.
TTTCCCCTGTGCTCCTTTGGCACTCATTTTTTTTTTGGTTATCTCCATACCTCCATGACAGCAAGCCGGAAGAAGATAAATATGACCATCACTAAATCTCCCACTCCCAAAACGACACCCCATCCAGATGAGGATTCTTCTATTGTGTAGTTCCTTGAAGTAACTTGAATATAGGTACCTAAACCAAACAGGATAAAAGTGTACAACAGGACAGAAATGTATGCAAAGCAGCTCAGCTGTGGTTGCTAGAATATGTGCAGCAGCTAACAGATTAACCTGTCATATAACAACCTGACAAATCCAGGGTTGGCAGATGCAGAGACGCAAATATGCCCTAGATAGATCTGAAAATTCTAACCAAAAAACAGACTGCATTGTGTGTGTCTTATATGTGCCTATGAGAAATGAGCTTTTTTTTTTTTTTTTTAGAAATGAGCATTTTTAAGCAGCATATTTTTATGGGCTCACAACATTATTTTTCCTCATGAAGATCAAAGATCAAGAAAACAAATTATATGATGACATGAAATTTATATTTAAATGTTTGTGTGCTCATCTTTCCTGTACTTCTATTCTGGGAATCGCAATATTAAAAATTCAGATCCTATTAATTCTGATTATGTCTACCAAAAATGAAGTGAGAATCTTATGAATAAAGAGGCATCTGGATACTCAATATCTTGTAATAACCTATAATGGAAAAGAATCTACAAAAAGAATATATATCTACATAACTGAATATATACATACATATATATATATATATATAAAGCTGAAACACTTTGCTGTACACCTGTAACTAATACAATATTGTAAATCAGCTATATTTTAATTTTAAAAAAAGGCATCTGGGAGCTAACTGGAAAAGTAGGAGATTATTTAACAAATATTCTGATGATCTACCATGGCCCCATTCTAAGGTTAGTGCCAGAGTGGATTCAAAGATGTATGAAGTATATTCTAAGACCTCAGAGAACATGCAATGTTATGAAAATAAGTAAATAAAAAGTAATATATTAAAAAGTAGAATAAAATAAGTGGCATAAATATTTGTTGGCAACATATAATTTCAATGCAATTGAAATTCTAAAGTCCACTGGAGGGTTAAAGGAAATGTTTCTGAAAGACCTTGAGAAACGACTACTTTGTCTTGCCATTCTGCATGTCCTACTCTGTTAAAACCTACCCGTTCCCATGATTTAAACACCATTCCTCTACAACCAATGACGTTCCAAGGGTCTATCTGCAAATCCAGATGTATTCTTGGACCCAGACTTTCACTTCCAGCTACTGGCTGGGCATCTCCATGTTAATGTCCCAAGGATACATCATACTCAATATGTCCAAAACCTCCCAGTTTTCTCAGCCCCAAACCATTTTCCTTTGTTTCTACTTTAGTAAATGTTCGAAACCACTCTTCTATGTTCTCAGGTTCAAGGTCTTGGACTCCTCCTCTGCCTTACTCTTATCCTTGAACCAAATCTGATTGTTCCCTAATAAGTTTGCTGTCCTAAGTAAGGTCCTAAACTAAACACAGCCTGGAAAACCAATCTCCTAGTTTCCATTATGTGTATTTGCCTATCTTCTCAACAAAATGTTGCAAGGGTTACCTTCCTTCATATTTTTTCTTAAGAAGCATTAGTGCTCTCCATTCCTTACATACAGTATATAAACTAAATTTCTTGGCTCAGTTTTAAGCAATTGGCCCCTGCCTATATATCTGGCCATTTCTCTTCTTTATCTGCACCAAATGCACTAGCCATCCTGGAACCTTCCTTACACGCTCCTGCCTTTGCTTATGTCGACCCAATCTACCTCACATGCCCTCCTCCCTATTATGTCACCTGATGAAGAAGTTCTATTCATCTTTCAAATGTCACCCTGTCGGGCTTCCCTGGTGGCACAGTGGTTGAGAGTCCGCCTGCCAATGCAGGTGACACGGGTTCGTGCCCCGGTCCGGGAAGATCCCACATGCCGCGGAGCGGCTGGGCCCGTGAGCCATGGCCGCTGAGCCTGTGCGTCCAGAGCCTGTGCTCCGCAACGGGGGAGGCCACAACAGTGAGAGGCCCGCGTACCGCAAAAAAAAAAAAAAAAAAAAAAAAAAAAAAGTCACCCTGTCAAGTGCTTTCCCTGACATCTCCCTGATAAAACAGCACTCCCACTCTTTCTATCACCCTTACCCTGCTTTATTTTTCTTCATAACACATCACAGACTGTATAGTTCTTTGTTTACTTCCTGTGTCTAGCCATAGAATGTAAACTTCTAAAAGATAGATATATATTTGGGTGCTCAGTAATCTTTGTTGCATTAATGGAATTTAATCCTTCAGACACCATCCAATCTCATCTTTTCTTCAAGAAAGCAAGAAGTAGGGTTGCCCTCTTAGGGCAAGGATCACAGACTATCTTACCTTATCTGTGTTGATATATATTAAAATCCCACTATGCTGAAGGGGCTGTGGTTTACTCATATTTTTATCTCTTTTAGCACCTAATGAACAGTCAATAATGCATACTGAATTGAGCTAAATTCAATGTGAACAGAAATCTCCGAACAATTAAATTCTAAATTAATCTCCGAACAATTAAATCCTTCTCCAATCTATAGAAATAGATTATCTTCAGGATGGGACTACATTACAAGGAAAATGAGGATGATTAAAACATCAAACAATCTTCAGTTTGGGCATCTAGGAATCCCACAAAGAACTCCTTGACCCAGAGAAAACCTGGAATAGCTAGGTTTCTTCCTTATCTGGAACCACCACTTTTCAGAGTTAATGCCCTGTATATTACTTTTATTTTATTTCTACTACACTAGCTGAGTCAGCTTTGAGTTGATGACAAGCTCTTCTTCGGCCCTCTCATGAGGATCCCCATCCAGGCCACAGTGAGTTTCAGTCTTGAGGTGGCAGAAAAGTTTTTATAAGATTCCTTCCGGCTTTTAAGGAGCTAAATTGATTTTTTTTATTTGGTTAGGTTATACTATGTTTTCAGGGTCAGTGGTTTCATCTCATGCTGATACTTTTATATTAGATTATAACTTGCTGAGTCCCCTTTTATTTTACAGCCAAACGTTCATTTGGACTCTATGTGCATAATGCAGGATTGCAAAAAGTGAAGGGTAAGGATTGCATCCAGCAGATCCTTTGGACTGCTTATACAAACATATCTTAGAGTCTGCAATATAAGAAATATTTATTTTTCAGATGACCAGAGTTCTTAAAATAATCATAGGGCTTTGATTTTACAACAACACAAATATCTTCAGGTATATGCATTAATTTATTTATGCACTCAACAAAAATTTGAGTACCAACTACATATAAAACACGATGGTAGAACAAAATGTAATAAAACATGGTCTCTGTACTCCGAGAAAATATATCCCTCTACCAAACGTTCTCTTTTTCACAAGCAAGTGAATTTTATATAAAACGTCTTAAGTCTTAATTTTCCTTTATTTACATCTAAACTAACATAATCACTAGTTTAAGAGTGTTAGCAGGTAATTTTTCAGAATTCTGATGCTACAGAGGTCCGATATCAATAAAGAGGCCAATGCCCTATAGGATTCAAGTGATTGTAAAAGTCCCTTTGCCTGCTATGATTCAATGAATATTGAACTCCTTAATAAAGATTAATAGGAAGATGATATCACAAGTCTTTATGAATTTATATGAAAAAACAGTATTATTTAGAGATACTAGGCAAAAGTGGTATTTGTTTGGTATCTGACACATTCAGGATTATTGACACTTTTGACTTTGTTTTGTGAAAACACCTTTCAGGGTAAAAGACTTAAAAAACCCCTGAGTGTCTTCAGTGCTGCAAATCAAATAGTTCAATCCCCTGGATAAATTCCCTGTTGTTCAGACTGTCTAGGCCAATTCTCAAAGTTGCATTTTTAACGATGAATTGAATTTCTCTAAATCAAAAATCAGTTTTCATACTGTATGAAGGTTATGCCTCAATTTAAAAAATAAAAATATTTCATTTAAAATATATTTTATAAAATTTTATTAAACCAACTGATATTCAATCAAATATATATTAATTTTAACAGCTTACTAAAGCAATTGAATATTGCTGATAATTGTGAAGATTCTGAAAGAAATAAGGACAAAGCATTTGACATTAAACATAATGAATATTTTTTTTTTAACATCTTTATTGGAGTATAATTGCTTTACAATGGTATGTTAGTTTCAGCTTCACAACAAAATGAATCAGTTATATATATACATATATTCCCATATCTCTTCCCGCTTGCGTCTCCCTCCCTCCCACCCTGCCTATCCCACCCCTCCAGGCGGTCACAAAGCACCGAGCTGATCTCCCTGTGCTATGCGGTTGCTTCCCACTAGCTAACTACCTTACTTTTGGTAGTGTATATATGTCCATGCCTCTTTATCGCTTTGTCACCGTTTACCCTTCCCCCTCCCCATAGCCTCAAGTCCATTCTCTAGTAAGTCTGTGTCTTTATTCCTGTTTCACCCCTAGGTTTTTCATGACATTTTTTTTTTAAATTCCATATATATGTGTTAGCATACGGTATTTGTCTCTCTCTTTCTGACTTACTTCACTCTGTATGACAGACTCTAGGTCTATCCACCTCATTACAAATAGCTCAATTTCGTCTCTTTTTATGGATGAGTAATATTCCATTGTATATATGTGCCACATCTTCTTTATCCATTCATCCGATGATGGACACTTAGGTTGTTTCCATCTCTGGGCTATTGTAAATAGAGCTGCAATGAACATTTTGGTACATGACTCTTTTTGAATTTTGGTTTTCTCAGGGTATATGCCCAGTAGTGGGATTGCTGGGTCATATGGTAGTTCTATTTGTAGTTTTTTAAGGAACCTCCATACTGTTCTCCATAGTGGCTGAACCAATTCACATTCCCACCAGCAGTGCAAGAGTGTTCCCTTTTCTCCACACCCTCTCCAGCATTTATTGTTTCTAGATTTTTTGATGATGGCCATTCTGACTGGTGTGAGATGATATCTCATTGTAGTTTTGATTTGCATTTCTCTAATGATTAATGATGTTGAGCATTCTTTCATGTGTTTGTTGGCAGTCTGTATATCTTCTTTGGAGAAATGTCTATTTAGGTCTTCTGCCCATTTTTGGATTGGGTTGTTTGTTTTCTTGTTATTGAGCTGCATGAGCTGCTTGTAAATTTTGGAGATTAATCCTTTGTCGGTTGCTTCATTTGCAAATATTTTCTCCCATTCTGAGGGTTGTCTTTTGGTCTTGTTTATGGTTTCCTTTGCTGTGCAAAAGCTTTGAAGTTTCATTAGGTCCCATTTGTTTATTTTTGTTTTTATTTCCATTACTCTAGGAGGTGGGTCAGAAAGGATCTTGCTGTGATTTATGTCATAGAGTGTTCTGCCTATGTTTTCCTCTAAGAGTTTGATAGTTTCTGGCCTTACATTTAGGTCTTTAATCCATTTTGAGCTTATTTTTGTGTATGGTGTTAGGGAGTGATCCAATCTCATACTTTTACATGTACCTGTCCAGTTTTCCCAGCACCACTTACTGAAGAGGCTGTCCTTTCTCCATTGTACATTACTGCCACCTTTATCAAAGATAAGGTGTCCATATGTGCATGGGTTTATCTCTGGGCTTTCTATCCTGTTCCATTGATCTATCTTTCTGTTTTTGTGCCAGTACCATACCGTCTTGATAACTGTAGCTTTGTAGTATAGTCTGAAGTCAGGGAGCCTGATTCCTCCAGTTCCTTCTTTCGTTCTCAAGATTGCTTTGGCTATTCGGGGTCTTTTGTGTTTCCATACAAATTGTGAAATTTTTTGTTCTAGTTCTGTGAAAAATGCCAGTGGTAGTTTGATAGGGATTGCATTGAATCTATAGATTGCTTTGGGTAGTAGAGTCATTTTCACAATGTTGATTCTTCCAATCCAAGAACATGGTATATCTCTCCATCTATTTGTATCGTCTTTAATTTCTTTCATCAGTGTCTTATAATTTTCTGCATACAGGTCTTTTGTCTCCTTAGGTAGGTTTATTCCTAGATATTTTATTATTTTTGTTGCAATGGTAAATGGGAGTGTTTTCTTGATTTCACTTTCAGATTTTTCATCATTAGTATATAGGAATGCCAGAGATTTCTGTGCATTAATTTTGTATCCTGCCACTTTACCAAATTCATTGATTAGCTCTAGTAGTTTTCTGGTAGCATCTTTAGGATTCTCTATGTATAGGATCATGTCATCTGCAAACAGTGACAGCTTTACTTCTTCTTTTCCGATTTGGATTCCTTTTATTTCCTTTTCTTCTCTGATTGCTGTGGCTAAAACTTCCAAAACAATGTTGAATAATAGTGGTGAGAGTGGGCAACCTTGTCTTGTTCCTGATCTTAGTGGAAATGCTTTCAGTTTTTCACCATTGAGGATGATGTTTGCTGTGGGCTTGTCATATATGGCCTTTATTATGTTGAGGAAAGTTCCCTCTATGCCTACTTGCTGCAGGGTTTTTATCATAAATGGGTGTTGAATTTTGTCAAAAGCTTTCTCTGCATCTATTGAGATGATCATATGGTTTTTCTCCTTCAATTTGTTAATATGGTTTATCACATTGATAGATTTGCGTATATTGAAGAATCCTTGCATTCCTGGAATAAACCCCACTTGATCATGGTGTATGATCCTTTTAATGTGCTGTTGGATTCTGTTTGCTAGTATTTTGTTGAGGATTTTTGCATCTATGTTCATCAGTGATATTGGCCTGTAGTTTTCTTTCTTTGTGACATCCTTGTCTGGTTTTGGTATCAAGGTGATGGTGGCCTCGTAGAAGGAGTTTGGAAGTTTTCCTCCCTCTGCTATATTTTGGAAGAGTTTCAGAAGTATAGGTGTTAGCTCTTCTCTAAATGTTTGATAGAATTCGCCTGTGAAGCCATCTGGTCCTGGGCTTTTCTTTGTTGGAAGATTTTTAATCACAGTTTCAATTTCAGTGCTTGTGATTGGTCTGTTCATATTTTCTATTTCTTCCTGATTCAGTCTTGGCAGGTTGTGCATTTCTAAGAATTTGTCCATTTCTTCCAGATTGTCCATTTTATTGGCATAGAGTTGCTTGTAGTAATCTCTCATAATGAATATTTTTATATATTTAGACACAATATGTCTTTAAGATATAAAGTACTTTCAGTCAGTAGTCAAATATTCGCAGTGCAAAACAATCTGCCACTATCCCTAAGATAGTGCATACCTTTGGCAACCCCGTTGTTCCAGATGTGTAAAGAATATACAGCGGATGTTCGGAAAGAACAGGAACACAGTCATGTGACTGTGCTTTTGCCATCTCTTCATCCCAATCAAGGTCACGACCTGGCGCCAAAGGAACCGGCTCCTACAAAGCAAAAATATAGGAATATGCACTGAACAAAGGAGATTATATCAGGAGAACACTGGAGAGTAGCTAAATCTACATTAGTCTGAGCATCTGACTGAAATCTAGGCCTATAGAGCACTAAATATCAGACTTATGACTCAGTATTTCAGGGTCACGAGTTAAGATAAATGTTCATAAAAAAATCCAATAGTTTGATGTTGGCTTCAACTAAACTTACAACCGAAAATGTTTTATTCAAACCTAGAGATATCCTTAAGAAATTCAATATGATGCAGGCATGATTTCATCAACAGTCAGAGCTTAACTAACAGAGGTTCATGCTTCTATAAATGCATGTACACTAACACCTTTATAAGCTAACTTCTATTTTCTTTTTGACCTGAAACACACACTTTATTTTTCTTAATTGGGGTATAGTTGCTTTACAATGTTGTGTTAGTTTCTGCTGTACAAAGAAGTGACTCAGCTATATGTATATATATATCCCCTCCCTCTTGGACCTCCCTCCAATCCATCCCCCCATCCCACCCATCTAGGTCACCACAGAGCACCAAGCTGAGCTCCCTGCACTATACAGCAGGTTCTCACTAGCTATCTGTTTTATACATGTTAGTGTATATATGTCATTCCCAATCTCCCAATTCATCTCACTCCCCCTTCCCCCGCCCCGTGTCCACATGTCCATTCTCTACCTCTGTGTCTCTATTCCTGCCCTGCAAATAGGTTCATCTGTACCATTTTTCTAGATTGCACATATATGTGTTGATATACAATATTTTTCTCTTTCTGACTTACTCTGTATGACAGACTTTAGGTCCATCCATGCACCCCAATATTCACTGAAGCACTATTTACAATAGCCAGGACATGGAAGCAACCTAAATGTCCATTGACAGATGAATGGATAAAGAAGATGTGGTACATATATACAATGGAATATTACTCAGACATAAAAAGGAAAGAAATTGGGTCATTTGTAGAGACGTGGATGGACCTAACTTCTATTTTTCACAACTTATTTCTTTTACTTTGGAACTACTGTCTTCACAATGAAATCTCAACTAACCCAATAAAATTTCTCTTTATACAGGGCCATTTAAGAGTAATACTGCGGCCATTTTTCCAAATGAGAGAATATTAAATAACTTTCAGGGGTGGAGGAGTAATCTACTTCTGCTTTTTCAAGAACAAAAATCAGTTTTGAAGTTAATGAGAGTATGAGACATACACAAAAAGCTATCCAAGTTTTCCTCCATCTACATTATTGACTAATATGGTAGAAATGTTTGTTTTCTTTTATGTTCCTAGAACCAAGCTCTAGTGTTATAAACTTTATAATAATAGAGCCATGAATTAGACAGACAAATCTTAAGTTAGACAGACCTCTTTAAAAATGGTGCCAATGAAATAAGCCAGATAGATGAAGAAAAAAGAAGTGGCTTATGGAAAAATTACTCTAGTGGGGAGTTATAGCTATTTAATTCTAGTTATGATCCAGTACATATCTAGTTATTTTATGAAATGTTGACTAAGCTCAAGATGACACATCAGGAAGTTTACAGTTGGCGAACTTGTTAGTAGGCACAAGGCAAGACTTGTGAAAGTAAGTTCCTCAGTGAAAGTAAGTTTACCACCACTAATACTGTAGTATGAATATTACTGTAATGCCATATGCCATAAAAACTGTATAATTATTCACTCATTAGTGTGTAGGCTGGGCTACCATGAAGCAATCATATTGCTGCTTCTTCTTTATCAATGCATGAATCATTACACCTAAATATTTCTTTTTCACATTATCTTTTCTGTGAATTTCTTTTTCACATTATCTTTTCATTTTTGATGTTTAGTGTTGCAATACGTAGAACATCTACAGTGTTTTGTATCATATAAGCCAATATTGATGCAGGTACTGATAGACAATTCAGCTTGTAAACAGATGACATAAACTTATGGTATGAGTAAATATAGTTATAAATCTACTTTCTCTTCCTTATGATTTTTTTAATAACATTTTCTTTTCTCTAGCTTACTCTATTGTAAGAGAATATAGTATATAATACATAAAACGTGCTAATCAACTGGTTATGTTATTGGTAAGGCTTCCAGTCAACAATAGGCTATTAGGTAAGTTTATGGGGGAGTCAAAAGTTATAAGCAGATTTTCAACTGCCCAGTGGGCCACTGTCCCTAACCCCCGCACTGGGTCAACTGTATTATTATTATAGTTATAATGTAAATTAATAAAGGACACCACAATAGACTACACATTCATTCTAATTCATTAATATTACAGATACTCCTATGTTCCAATCTTTTTGTTTTAAGCTCGTTTTTTATAATGACAGAAAATATCATTCTTTTTTGCCAAAAATAGTGACATTCCTGAAGTATTGTATATTCAACAGTTTATAAATCAAGCGTTCCTTTCAAATGGTCAAAAAGAGGCATCCTTAGCACATCACCATAAGCAAGGACCAAATTCAATATTCAGATTACCATATTTGGACGATTATAAATGAGAACTTTATCTGGCTTGTGTTGTCCTATTCTCAGAGCTTCTTCTAGAAGTGGTATGTATTCTACCTTCCTTCCAGGTTCAATGCCAAACGATGCTGTAACAACGACCTTGGGCTACAATGAAAAATAAGTAAATAAATACATGAGAAAGCTTAACCATCCTGATTAAGGTAACCACAATATTTCAGATGCAGGCTGACAATTTAACATTTCTTAAGAAACGTTTGAATGATTCTGTTCTCTATTAAATAAAAGGCCTGAAAACCAATAAGCTATTTTTAAATGTTATAGCCCTAACCACTTCCACATAAATCTCACTTACCTGTTCAGAATTCCACACTTAATGATGCTTCTGGCTAATAAACATGAGCTTTTAAAAAATACTTTCGAAAGAATTCATTAAATCAGGTAGATGTAAATTTGCCATGAACCAGTGAAACGGAAGCCTAGGGCCCCCTCACTTGCAGAGGCCTGCATAACAGCTGGTTGTTGCTGAAGTTGTAGCATTTCTTAGCGGGGGAAGACCCAGCCTGACTGCTATTAGGAAGCATTTCTAAGGTTTTTTATGTAAGCATCTCTGCTTGAACACCTAGAGAGAACTCAGAAGGAAGAGACCTGAGTCTCCAATAATTATTTTATGATTATTTTCTCATTCCAAATACATACTCTTTTTCACCAAATTTTATATTGTCATTTTGTCATATTTTTCTTAAAAGGGCCCTCATTTAAGTTTCAAGCCCCACAAAACCTGAACATGCCCCCGTCATTAAGACACACTTGGCACTCTTCTTTACCTGACAACTTGCTAGTCATTCTTCAAGATATGCACAGGTGTAGCTAAAAGGCTTAGGATCAATCTTCCTTCCCTGGTAGATTCTGAGCAGGCCTCAGATATCCAACTATAGTCAAAGTGTTCCTTTGTCCCCACCTCTGCACAGGAAGCTCTCCCAGGCCAAATTTGGACCCTGTTACCTCCCTGTCTCCTATGCCTGTTACAATGCTTGCCATACCATAAGCTCTCAACAAATATTTGTGGCACTGAACCAAAATTCTCGTTAATCTGCAAAACAAACATATCTTTATTCTTTTAAGTACACTGTTTCTTCACGAAGAAATCCAAAGCAAAGGAAACAGATAATAAATTACTCAGGAGAAAGATAATCAGTCCAACATAGTGCACCTATTCCTGAATTTTGATTTCTGGTTACAATACATTTCATCTAGGGAAGGTTTATATAATGTCAAATATATGCATATATAGCACTTTCTGGTTTTTAATGTCATTTAATATTCATGGAGCTGAGGCTCAGTGCAGTTGCATAGCTTGCTCCAGGTTAGAAGTGTTAGAAAGAGGGCCAGTACTGACTGATTTCAGAATCTTCCTCTTTCCACTATTTCAAGCTGCCTTTTAAAAGGAAAGAAATGAAAGAGTAAATCTTGTATCCTTTTTTAAAGGTCAGACATTTGAATATAATTCACATTTTAATATCTGAAATATGGACAAAAATAACTCCAGATAACATTCCCTAAGATTAGAATTTTAAATTCTGAATAAATGAAAGTTACACATCAAATTAAAAACATATATAGAATATATCAAAAGTTGAATAATTTAATAATTATTGATAATTTATATTAATAATTTATATTTATAATATTAATATTATAAATAATTATTGAATAATTTAAAGTCAAAATTAGATTCTTCCTCTAGAAAACAATCCCTTTCACATTTCTATTAAGAGCCTTTTATTGGAGGTTTTATTCCATCTCAAGTGGACTACATTCTTCCCATCTTCATCTGTTAAAATAAAACTTTTTCTTCGGCCTAATTAGTTGAAAATTACATCAAAATCATCCCTGGTTTCAATTATCATCCAAATATCTACGGTATGTATCTCTACCTCCATCTCCTCGCCATTAATTTGACTTGCTCAATGGTCCCGCCCATAAGAATATGCACTTACTGCCTAAACTCCTTAACAAGTTTGGGGGTGGGGGAGGTGTCTATGTGTGTGTGTCTTATGGATGAAAACTCCTCCAGTGATACAGCATGAGTTTTATAAATTCTTATTATATATATAGATATAGATATAAATTTTCCCACATCGTATAAAATCTTTTAAAAAAGAAACAATATATATATCATACCTTTGCCCAAATGGTGTTTAAGATTTCTGTAGCTGAAAAGCCAGAGTCTATAGCTTCCTCAGGGAAGTCTCCAACCGCCCACTGATTTGCAGATCAGTGACTGATATTTCCCCCTAGATTTCCCTTCATAAGCACTAACTCAACATGTTTTTAAAAAGAGAGAAAAAAGAGAATCCAGCCAGTTAGTGTGCAAACCAGCTTCCTAGTTCTAATAACTGATCTATTACCAGATGAAGTCAGATATGTAAAACCTCACCTCATGCCTAGTACTCTGGGGACCCTCAATATATATTAGTTCCCTTTTTTTTGTTAAGAATGTTTCTCATCCTGGCCTTATAAAACTCTATAAAGGTCAGTCATCTCCTACTCCCATAATGACCTTCCTTCTTTAATCTTCCCACTGCTGTTCCTCTCCTGCACATTGCCCACTAGCCACTGATTCACAAAGAGACCACCTACCAAAGGTTCTCGTTCTATCCTCTCTCCCACTCACATCATATTGCAAGACTTACCTCCTCTTAACATTGCTTAAAACATGACAGTCACCTGCTCAAAAATTTGACCGGTCAGCGTCTACAGGATGCAATTCAGACAATAACTGCCTTTTCAAGCTCACCTTCTCTCCCTCTTCAATCACATTGGTCTATTTGCTGTCCTTTAAATGAATTTTTACCCTTTCCTGCCTCCCATGCTAGACTCTTATTCTTTTTCTAGCCTTTTGGATCCCACTGTCATTCTCTTCAACTAGCTGAATCTTAGCCAAGATGTAACTCAAATCTCACCTCCTTCAGGAAGCTGCCTTCAGCCACCCCAACTAAAAGATATCATTCCTGCCTCTAAATCAGGGATCTGCAAACTATGATTCAGAGCCAAACTCTGCCCAAATTACATTCTGTAAAGTGTTGTTGGAACACTGCTTTGCCCTTAGTTCCTGCAGTGTCTAAGGCTGTTTTTGTGCTACAACAGCACAGCTGAGTAGTTGCAACAGAAACCATGTAACCCGAAATGCCTAAAATATTTACTATCTGGTAACTTACAGAAAAAAGTTTGCTGATTCCTGCTCTAAATTCATAGAATCATAACAGCTAACCTTTTTTTTTAAATGAGTATTATATGCCAGGCACTGTGTTAGTGCTTTAAACTCAGTATCTCAACGATATTTCACAACAGCCTTTCAAGTTTGTGATCTTAGTACCCCACCTAAACGTGTTACTTCACCTGTCCCTAACACACCCTCTTAACCACTGTGCTATACCACCATTCCTGGAAATATATAGATTATAAAACTAGTCATGTGTCCCATCCATTTGATAAGTATCATTTCTTAGCCAGTTCCAAGGACAGTACCAGGCATAGCGTGGAAGCTTAATAAATACATGTTGAATGAGTAAATTAGTTATTATTTTTCTTAAATGTCTTACACAAATATATGACAAGTTAACTTGAAAGGCTTGCACCTTATATGTTATATTCTTCACAGTATCTAGAAAGATGTCTACCACATAGGACTGACTCGAAAATAAAATTTTGGTTAATAGTGTATGCCAAATAAAAAGTAAACTTTATCTCAGTTGATAGGAGGATCTGATAAGTACAGATCACTCTTCGATGGTTCATCCACAGATAAATACAGCTGTACTATATGCAGCTACGACTTGATTCCTCCAAATAAAGCACTTACCTTTGCATGATCAATGCGACTGCTGAGTTCTCTGGATGCAAATCCCCCAAATATGAGACTATGGATGGCTCCTATCCTAGCACACGCCAGCATGGTGTATATCGCCTGGGGGATCATGGGCATGTAGATAACCACGGTGTCACCCTTCTTGACATCATGCTTGACCAAAACACCAGCCAGCTTAGAGACCTATAACAACATCATCAGATCAGCAACATGTTCTCTGTGGTAATTCACTGAACTTCTCAGTTATGACAGTAATGCAAGAAGATGATCACTGCACCCCCCACCCCACCCCCCGCCTGTAGTGGATTATAGAAGTCTGAGAAATACATATTTGATGATGGTGGTAAGAGTTTAGATGGTGACAATAATAACAGACATCTGGATTATAATAACTGACTACAAACCAACTTACTATTATTATCCCATATGAATTTCATGGCTTAAATTTGCTTAATTATTCATTCAACAACATTTTTACTAAGAAACTATCATGAGCCAGACATTGTGTTTAGGGTTGGGAACACAACACTGAAAAACAAAGACAAAGACTTGTCCCTGTGGAGCTTTTATGCTAAAGGGAGAATCTGTCAAGTGAGCAGAAAAATAAAATAATTACAAATTTAGTTATATGTTGGGTTAACTGTTGAAGGAAACAGTTAAGATCAAAAGGCTACACATGATAAAATTTGTTGCAAGAAACCTTTTCATGGGCAATTACAACAAGCTGTGGGAAGTATGCCAGATCTAAGTGAGGATCTAAGAAGTTCAACATTCTTTTATTTAAAAAATATATATTGAGTTCCTATACATCACACACCCTGTTTTCTGATACATCAGTAAACAAACAAGACAACGATCTCTATCAGAGTACTTATGTTTTAGCAGAGGATATGCAATAAATGTAATAATTATGTATTATGTTAAAAGGTATTGAGTGCTATTTGATGGGGGAATAGAGCAAAATAGAGGGGATTGGGAGTGCAGGGGATGTAATTCTCAATGGGACGATCAGAGTAGTCCCAAAAGGGATTCCCTGGTGGTCCAGTGGTTAAGACTCCACAATGACGTCCACTGCAGGGGGCATGGATTCAATCCCTGGTTGGGGAACTAAGATTCCGCATGCCGCAGCACAGCCCTCCCCAAAAAAAGATAGACCTAAGAAAGTGACATTTTAGCAATGACACATAAGAGGTTGAGACTAAGTGGATATCTGTGAGCATACTATTTCAGGCAGAAAGGGCACCAGTACAGTGACGTAAGGGGGATCATAGGTGATGTGACTGAGGAACGTAGAGGAGACCAGGGGAGCTGAAACAGAAAGAACAAGTGAGAAAGTGGTCATAGATCAGGTCAGAGAGCTAAAGGGTCAGTAGGGATCCACCGGGCAAATGGAAGGACTATGGCTTGGCTTTGAATGTGACTGTTCAAGCTAGTAAACAGAGGAGGCCTGAGAGAAGGAATTAGGCCACACTGCTATTTGAGGTTCCTTTCCTTTCACTCTGCCTCTCCTACTTTTTGAACAAGTTCAAAGGATTCTGAATCCTGATCATTCTTCCTTTTTCTCTCTATTCCCTTCCTCTGTGCAGATGGGGAAAGATGTGGTCAAGGTTAAGGGCTCTGGGGAAAGACAGACAGTAACAAACAACTCTCTCAGTGTTTTATCCTGCCCTATATTGCAAACTCTAATTTAGTGCAATTTTTGAAGAGCCCCAAGTTGCCCAGTAGAAAGTTACAAGAAAGATAAATCAAAGTAATATCAATCGTGAACTTAAATTCTATTATATGGAGCTCAAGAACAAAGACAAACACTGAACGTCATATCCAAATATCTCAGTGTAAACCCTGCAGAAAGTGGCCATGCTCTGGGATCGCATTACTGGGTGTCCTGTTTAAGGTGCAGCACTGGGAGAGACCAACGAGAAGAGTTTGTCCTATTTACAGCTATAGCCTTGGCATCTTAAATAGTGCTGAATAAAAAGAATTTTCAACCAAAACCCAATCTAGCAATGATTCAGTAACTTTATAATCCTGTCTTACTTCACAACGTTGTTGGAAGATGTCCAAAATTTTTCTGTCCTCTGAAAGAAATGAAATCAATAAATTCAAGACTTTCTTTAAAAGAAGGATCTCACAATGGCTAAATGTAGCCCCAAGATGTATTTAAGGTGGGGTCATGTCACACCTAAAAGAAAAAGAAATGAGCCAACATATTAAACTTAGAAGGTTTCATATGCAAATTCAGAATTCCAGGTTCTCTTGAAAAACTGGAAGGTCTAGCCACAGTGGGTCTGTGTTCTTGAATGACAACAATCAACTGAACCCCATGATCAGCTGCTGGGTTTGCCATGAAGTTGCTATTCCCTAGGGCTATTTATAACAGAGCTTGCATTTTTCTTTCCTTCTGGGTTTAAAATATATTCTTCTACATCCTGTTTATTTTGTCATGTGCTTACACCATAGTTCCATAACCACAGAGATGTGATATATACAGATAATTGATTTTTCTCTCATCCATGTCTCCCACTTATATTATCTGCCTGGTTCCTGCAGGCATCTGAGCTGTTAACCACTGCCTTGAAGACAATCTTCAGTCAAATTAAGCTGTACTGTGTCTATATCACCAATAGATAGTGCCCATTTGGCCTTGCTAACCTCCCTTCTTGGAGCTACTCCTCAATGTTTAGATACGACACTAACCACACCAAAGTTGCTCTGAAGACAAAAGTTTTATATGAGCAATAGAGGAAAATACCTTTTTTAGTAGTTTCTGGTGCTAAATGTCACTCCAGTAAAATTTTCCATTGTTACTTCTAAATTTTAAAATATATATATTTATTTTTATAAATATGAAAATGAATGGGTAAATAGGTTTCAGGTAAGACTTCTAACAAATAAGCTAATGAAAAATGAAATTTTAGCTCACAGCAAAAGATGGGATTGATTTAATATGAAAATATTTGAGAATGTTTCATTAAAAAATATTCCTCATTAATATTATATCTAGTGTTGGGACTTCCCTGGTGGTGCAGAGGTTAAAAATCCTCCTGCCAATGCAGGGACATGGGTTCAAGCCCTGGTCCGGGAAGATCCCACATGCCGCGGAACAACTAAGCCCGTGCGCCACAACTACTGAGATTGCGCTCTAGAGCCCACGAGCCACAACTACTGAGCCCACATGCCACAACTACTGAAGCCCGTGCGCCTAGACCCTGTGCTCCGCAACAATAGAAGCCACTGCAATGAGAAGCCCACACACCACAACAAAGAGTAGCCCCTGCTCGCCGCAACTAGAGAAAGCCCGCATGCAGCAACAAAGACCCAATGCAGCCAAAAATAAAAATAAATAAATTTATTAAAAAAATATATTATACCTCACGTTGGTTAATTTGGAAATCCCAAAACAGAATACTTAATAGTCTTACTCAGATGCAAAAGTAATCATTTTGAAGATAAGTGTAAGCAACAGCGAGCAATTAGAGGAAATATCTAGAAATCTCAGTCACCTAAGAGTTCATAATCACTCAAATAAAGTTCTATGAAACCAACACAAAGGATAATCTGATTATTGCTATTTCAGGGTTCACCTTGTTTTCACTGGCTTTTTGATGGAAAATTATCAAACGGTAGATATTATTTTTATTCAACGTTATATTCTTATTCTACCATAGGTGTCTGAGTGTAGATTTATAATTTTTATTATTATCCAAAAGGAAAAAATTTTAACATGTATTTCATATAACCTACAGTTTTTCAACTGAAGAAAAAATTAAATCATGTGCCACTCACCCAATCTATATTAATCTTTGCACCTTCTTAGAACTATTTTAATTTATCAACTATTTAATAGTCTTACACAGGCACAAATCACTAAAATTGGTTTTCTTTCTGACATCAAGCGCAATACATAACCCATACAATCATGGTCAGGCCATGATACTCCTCTAACATGAGGATAACTGAGCTGGGGACGAAGCCTGAAGAAATGAAACAAATGTATATATACATATTCATTTAGAACAACAGTGTTTGCTTTTTCCCACTAGTTATTTATTACATGAATTATTATTTTGGTACTAATTTAAAGTTATTTTAATATCTAAGTATCCTGCCATTGATTCAAGTTATATAGTATCTGCTATGTGTCCTATACTGAGGTCAAGTCGGCAGGTGCAAAAATGAGGAAGATATGTTCCTTAAGGCAAAGAAATTCACAGTCCAGGAAAAAATATCATACATAAATAGTAATGATAAAATAAGAAAATGCAAAAAATATTTATGTAATATAAAATGGTATACACATATATTTGGTTTATATATAACACACATATATTTGGTTTAGATGCAAATAAAAACTTTAAATTTTAGAATGGTAAAATAAAAACATGTAAGCATAAATAATGAAAAAAAACTTCAGTAAAATTTTTATGTACTCATTCTGGAAAATCTTCATTCCAAAGCAGTCTGTGAAGAAAGACAAATACCATATGATGTCACTTATATGTGGAATCTACAATATGACATAAATGAACCTATCTATGAAACGGAAACAGACTCACAGACATAGAAAACAGACCATAGGGGGAGGCGGGGGAGGGATGGATGGGGAGTTTGGGACTAGCAGATACAAACTATTATATATAGGATGTTTAAACAACAAGGTCCTATCGTATAGCACAGGGAACTATATTCAATATCCTGTAATAAACCATATTGGAAAAAAAGCGGTCTGCGACTTAGTAGAATTTCATGACCAAAAGCCCATGACACAAAAATAAACATTAGTCAAAACTGATCAAAGACTATGTTCTATAGAGTAAATTAGCACTTGCTTCACAAACTGCCAGTGTTCCATCTAAAGAAAATCAGGTTTGTATGACAAAGACAGCGTTGGTGTCCAAATCACAGTAAAAACAACAATCAGAGGCAACCTCAGGGCCATGTCAAAGAAAATTACATGGAAGAGAAGATAAGAGAAAGCATGCTTTTCAGCGGTGATGATATTACTCTGCAAACCCTGGTCGAATCAATATCAGAAAATGTAACTACTTTAAAAATCAATTATAATATCTGAGGAAACAGTTTACTAAAATTGGGGATGAATGACCTGTTCTTCAGAATATATAGAATTGCCCACAGAAAGAGATAATTACCTAAAATACCTGCATTTTACTTTTAAACATATAAGTTAATCACACATTTTGTACATACACAGACATCATACACACGTTTTTGGTTTTTCTTGTACACACAGAGAGAGCCACCGAAAAGGTAAGACTTTATCTCTAATGAATTGTTTCTTCTTTTGGCCATGCACCAGCCATGCATCCAGGTAAATAAACACCTGTGAAAAGAATCAGTTATACTAAAACTGCTTAAGATCTGAAATAATACTAAAACCATCTTTCTGAAAGGAAATCTTTCAGGAATGCAAAATATTTTCATCAAACATAAGAAGCTTCCAGAAATGTAACTTTTTAAGACAGTGACTATTTATTGGAGATGAAATTGAGGTAATTCTCATTTAAATATGATGCTGTATTAAGTCCATTCAATTGTGAGATATTCCTTTCAATAGCAGGAAAGTGAAGGTGATGTGATGTTATTAAAAGAAGAGAAATCTTTCCTCAAAAGATAAAAGTATACCATTTATATTCAAGAGTAAAATGTATTATTACTATCTAAAACAGAATATATTTCATATTTTAAAACAGAATTCTATTTAAAAAAAGTATAAAGTAGTATCTAATTTTCAAAACAGTTATCTGACAGTGAGCTAGAAAACATTTACTAACACATTTCCTTTCAAATAATTTTCTCCAAATGAAGGAACAAATATCATTACACAGAATAATCATTTTTCTCATTCCCATTTTCTTCACAAGTGGGTTTCAATCAATGTTTCGTCATCTTAACACTGTGTATTTGCAAGCAGAATGAACTAGAGGATTGCTTAATCCATTTAGTTCAGGCTCAAATTAACCACAATTTCAATAATCTGTGAGCTTTCAAGACTAATGTGATTTCAGACTATATTTCACAGAAAATTAGTTCAATCCTACATTTCTCTATGCATATGTGCTCATAGACTTGATAAGGAATATGTTCTTCCTTTTCTTTAATATTCATATGTTGTGATTTACAAGTACATCATCAAAATTTATCACATCTTATAAAGGACACTTTGTTCATTTTAAAATAGTACCTCTATGTAACATTCAGGCCATTGTTGACAGAGAAAATAATCTTACATCAAGGAGAAGTCCAAGGTCTAAAAGAACAGAAAATGTAATTGATGCCCACCATTTATTCATGACATGACTACAGAATGTGTAATAAAAAGGAAAGGAATTATATAGAAAAGAAATAATTAATTATTGCCTCCACTTTTTCCCATTTTAACATCTTTCCATTCTAGGCGTTAATGGTCGAGTAATAATGACTTCCTCCTGATTTTACTCACTTGATAGTTTCTGCCAAAGTTCCTAATCCTCATGGAATTTGCTATTTGGATCAGGAATTTGCCTGAGAAAGTAAAGGCAGTTCAGAATGAATAGAGCAAGAATTCAGGGTGAAAAGGTTGTGCGATGGCCTGGAAAGGTATAGTGTCGTATACTGTATCTTTTAGAGCCTTGTTAAGCTCTGTTAAGTTTCGATTTATCCTAAGTTCAATGTGTAATAATTCAAAAGTGTTAAATCCTCTGTAGAAGTAGGCATTTTCCTTATTCTTGCAATGCAATGATTATTGCAAGATCTAGGGTTGTGACACTGGGGATAAAAATAAATAATACGATTTGAGAAATACTTCATGTAGACTGTACAGGGACTGATGATTGATGGATGCAGGGAATAATGGGAGGAAGGGAAGAAATGGGCCCAGATTTTTGGTTTTAGCAACTGGTTGGAAAGTGAT
Organism: Lagenorhynchus albirostris; assembly: GCF_949774975.1. Lineage (NCBI taxonomy): Eukaryota > Metazoa > Chordata > Mammalia > Artiodactyla > Delphinidae > Lagenorhynchus > Lagenorhynchus albirostris. The sequence continues at coordinate 37,823,447 of NC_083105.1, forward strand.
GTTGTTCACAAAGTTGGTTCCTGGGTTTGAATCAATGTTCCCTGTTAAGCTTGAGGCATGGAGATGGGAAGGTCAAAAGTTTAAAATGGCCTTTGGAGGGCAGAAGACAAAACTTATTAAGGGAATGCTAAAGGAGAAAAAAATACAGCACTGAAGCCCCAGTGGATACCAGGGACCATGAATTTGTAGTAAACCCGTATTTTTAGTGAGTTAATTTTCCTCCAACAGGATTCAACATATTAAGATATAGGAATGAAGATAACAAAGGACTGGGTTGATCCAAAATGTAAACTAGATAGCTAGTGGGAAGCAGCCGCATAGCACAGGGAGATCAGCTTTGTGTCCACCTAGAGGGGTGGGGTAGGGAGTGTGGGAGGGAGATGCAAGAGGGAGGGGATATGGGGACATATGTATATGTATAGCTGATTGACTTTGTTATACAGCAGCAACTAACACAACAATTTAAAGCAATTATACTCCAATAAAGATGTTTAAAAAAAAAAGGAAACACAGTAGGCAAAATAAAAACAAATTTTTTAAAATAAAGAATTGGGTTGATCCAGGTCTGGAGTTCCACCACAGAGGTGAGGTAGAACAACAGGTAAGACAGGTGAGCATATTAGCAAGAGAGCTGTGTTGTTAAAGAAGCTAACCAGGATAGCTGAGAGATAGAAACAGAAGAACTTAGGTAGTGACTACACACAGTCAGAACCATTTAAAACTACGATATTCAAATGATATTGTGTCTAAAAATGCAGACTGTCTGAAAATGTGGTTTTGCTGCATTGTATACCAGAGGTTTAAAACAAACACTCTGAAAATTATAAGCCCCAATTTACATATGATCTTGACCCTTTCCCCACCTTCCATCCACCAAAAAAGCCAATCTCTAGGATTGCCTCATGCATCTGTTTCCAGCTGATCCTTGCAAAGTCCTCCTTTTGTCCTTGGGACATCTACGACGTCCCCCTTTCCCTCCACTGTTCACCCCATCCCTCAGCTTATCCCACCTCAGGTAAATCTCCTTCTCACAGATCCCTCCATTTACTACATCAACCTCTGTAGCTCTTTAAAATGCTTAGAAAGCCCTCTCAAAACTAACTCACTGGTCTCTACCTATCTCTACACTTTCCTCTAATTGAACCTGCTTTTCTCTAGCAATATTTCCAATAATTTTTCATTTGTATTCATTTTATTTCCCTCCCTTAATCCCTTGAATTATGAATATTGCAAGAATATTGACTTTATTATTTGTCACTGCTAATGCACTGTATTTCAGCTATATTTTGTGTTAAGCAGTTTGGTAGCTACATTGGAACCCGAGCACCACTCAGAAAAGTACCATTCAGAGATATATGGAGAAATATCATACAAATTCCAATTAAAGAGTTCTCAAATGAATTTTTAAAGCATAGCTGAAGTCAAAGTTGATTACTTTCTGTATGTTTCTTAGAACATTTCTAAAGAAAATATTCCAAGTCCTGAAGCAAGTTTTATTACGTTTTTAAAAATATAACCCACCTGGACTGAAATGGAACAAATTTCAACTACTAGAGAAGTCATTTTTCACAATTTTACACTCACATATCTTTACATAGACATTCTAAAAAAATCTAACAAAGTGTGGTTAAAATATACATTTTTCCAAATTTATGTTTAAAAGGGTACAGAATCTACTGTGTTTTATTAATAAAGAACATTCAATTCAATACAAATTTACGTAAGTCATCTAGATATGGCTATATTCTTCAATGAACATAAAAGCCATGATAATAATTATTGCTCTACATATTTGTATATATAGTAATAAGCATGCAAAATGTAAAACAAAGTTAATATTTTAAAACAGTTACAGTGTGGCTGCTATAAACACCACATTAAAAGGCTAATGGAGAATACTTTTTTAAGTAGCAGTAAGTGAATTAAAACCAGATTCCTTTCTCTTGGTCTAATAAATTGTTTAATGTTGTGTTTCTCAACCTGGGAGATATTCTCTGTGGAGATATTTTCACAGTTGTCCATGAGTCTTCTATGAGAATTTTTTAATTTTGTGTTTTACTTTTGATGACAATTTTTAAAAATAAAGCAAAGCATATTCTGGATCATATGAGCACTCATGCAATTTCACTGTATTTATTTGTATTTGTTTTTTATAATCTCATGTATATTAATTAAAAGCCAAATGATATCACTATTTTTTATAATAAAATTGTATAATAAAAGGCTTTATGAAAGTTCAAGTACTACTATGTGACAAGAGAATTAAGGCATCATAGGGAATGTGTTGCCAAACTCAAAGGACCCAGGGCCACAGCACTCAAACCATAAGCACCTTGCAATCAGTCATTCCATTCTAGCTCAATATCATTCACTATATGAAATTAATATTGTCAATTTGAGATTGACTGACTTTGTACATTTGTTTTTATCCTGGTTATAAATCAGACATGGCTTTATATATGTATTGAGCTATAAATAAAGGATATTAAAACCTAGTTTTAATTGCACATTAAAAATAATTAAGTCAATACAAAAAGTATGTAAGAATGTTTTTTCTTTATGAACTGTTTGTTTGTCTTAATTTTGAGAGGGGGAAAAATGGTTTCTTTGATTTTTCTTCTCATAAAGAAAGACAAATATAAAAGAAGCAAGAGATATCAACAGGAACCCTGAATCATTTAGAAGAATTCTGCACTGATTATTTAATCAAAGCTTTAATAGAACCAACACCCCCAGAATTTTTACAAACAGTACATAAAACAGCACAACTAGTCTGGGTACACCAACCACACTTCCCAGAATTTGCCTGTGTTCCTGTTAACCTTGAATGGTTTTGTTGGTCAATACATCCTAAAAGTCAATCAACATACATAAATGTCTCAATTTATATTGAGAAGTTGCTAAATATCCCAGGAGTGGTACAAGGACATGAGATCATTCCAATAGCTGGGTCTGTTCTCAACAGCATTAAGATCAAAAGGAGGCACACATATCTTTAAAAAATGAAAAATTCACAAATATAATGCATACCCTAGTAACTAATAAACAAAGCAACACAGATCATCACACATGCCAAGAATATATCATAAATATCCATAAATAGATCAAACTTCCCATAAAAACTATATATGATAACGCTAACATAATTCAGCTTTATAACAGAAACAAAATGATCTTAAATCAAGTACGGTATGAGAAAATGAACAATCAATTTCCCCAAGAGCTCCAATCTTCACAATAATTCTGCCGAATGCAATATGCATTGATTTACTAACACTTATTTAACTAGTACAAATGGCAAAAATATTAGCATAAAACTGTCAAATGAATTAATGTTAACAGCATCACTTCCCATGTGTAGATATTTATTGATTTTGAAAAGTCTTATATGAAAATATTTCACTTCATATACTTGAAATATGATTCTATCATCATATCTTTATTTGCATCACTAAGACAATCAGTGTCTTCAATTTATGTTAATTAGCTTTATCCTCTGCTTGCTATGAAAATTATGTCAGGTCAAATAATTTCATAGTTTCATACCTTTATTACTAAAGGTCAGAAACCGAAATTTGATGATGTACCCAGCTGTCCTAAAGTTGGTGACTATACAACAGGCACAGGTGCTTGTCAACAGAAAACGAATAATTGTTACCAATTCCTTGCACTTCCACCCGTAGGAACATGTTTTTTTCTTTTTCTCCTCTGCCCCTTCTTGACTTTAGTAACTGTCTGTCTCCTTCCTTTATTCTTCAACAATCTTTCTATTTGGTTTCTCATTTAATTCATCTTGTGGGCCTAATTTAGGCCAGCAAAGACAACCATTTTTTGTCTTCACAGTGCACACCTTCATCATTAACTATGTCAGGTCCAGCTCTTGGAAAAATCTGCTGCAGACCAGGGACGCCTATAGGGAGGCCACCCGTGTATGGGGCACATATTTCTATCTTTCTTTCATGACTCAATTAATGCATCACTTCCACGCCAAAGGCTTCTCTCAGCTACTGGGGCCAGACTGGTCCCTTTTTCCTCTGTGCTAAAAATGTTATTGTTATATTACACACAGTTGCTTTTGTGTTTTTCTCACCGGCAAACTAAGAACTTGAGGGCAGGAACCATTCATCTTTCTGAGCCCACTGCCTAATACAATTAGCATTCTATATGCTGAGGAAAACATCACTGAAGATGTTTTCCTTCTCTACCTCCAGCACACCACCTATGAGACTTTATTTTCAGCTATTATTTACCTCCCTGAAAAATTTTTTATTATCAAATAAAATGTCAATTATAACATTAACAAGTTACAATTATTTACATATAAAATCTGGTATTTGCCTATGGAATGAAAAGTATTTGTGGTAAAAAAAAAAAAAAAAAAAAAAACTCCTAATTGCCCATCAAAATCCATCCAGCTACACTACATTTTCCAGCCTTCCTAGAAGCTGATCACCAAATAGGATGTACAGGAAGGTCATTTATGACATTTCTGGATATGGGTTTAAAACACAGCATGTCTGATCCTCTACATCCTCTTCCACCATCCCGAGAGTTGGGACACATATGCCTTTGCCTCAGCTTCAATGATGCAGATGAAAACAAGGAACTAGGGGATGAAGGTACAGTAAGATTTAATCTGGGTCATGCCAAACTGAACCTCATCATCTGACAAGAAATGCATTTTAAAAATTTTAAGTCACTATATTATTTGGCACATTTGTTTTAGCAGCTTAACCTTTAACCTAAAATTTTAAAGCTTTTGTTTAACATTATCTCAATTATTAGGCAAATTTTTAATGATGGTAATTATCCAAATAGTTTTTTGTGTAATATAACCGAAAGAGGGACTTCCCTGGTGGCACAGTAGTTAAGAATCCGCCTGCCAATGCAGGGGACACGGGTTCGATCCCTGGTCCAGGAAGATCCCACACGTGGCGGAGCAACTAAGCCCATGTGCCGCAACTACTAAGCCTGTATGCTGCAACTACTGAAGCCCGCATGCCTAAAGCTCGTGTTCTGCAACAAGAGAAGCCACCGCAATGAGAAGCCTGCGCACCGCAATGAGGAGTAGCCCCCGCTCGCCGCAACTAGAGAAAGCTTGTGTGCAGCAACAAAGACCCAACACTGCCAAAAATAAATAAAATTTTTTAAAAAAGGACTCTCATTAAAAAAAAATTTTATATATATATATATATATATAACAGAAAGAAAGAAAACTAAAGCGCTTCTAACTAATAGTCTTCTTTTCCTAGGATTCTGCTTGAAAACTATACAGAAACTTTCCCTTGGGGCATTACACAAAAACACCTCAAAAGATGGAGAGCCGCAGGGCATCTATAGGTGGCTGCCCTATAATAGACTTAATGAGACTTTTTGCAAACCCATTAGATGAAGTCAGAGATCCAAGATAAGATACATATGTGGAACAGCTTCCAGAATCCCATGGCACAAACCATATCCTATCCTTTAACTGCCCACATGCAAGCACATGTTGCTATTGTTAAGGGGATTTAAGCCCAAGTGGTGTCCATTCATTTCTTTCCTGGATCATTTGTCATCTCCTGGTTTCCAATCTTGCCCACTATGTTCTCTGCTTCTTCAGAGATGCCAAAGTGATTCCTTTAACAATATGGAGCTTCCTGTCATACTCAGAATAAAATATAGTCTTTACCGTGGCCTGCGAGGTCCTACATGCCCTGACTCCTAGATACTCCCCCATCCTCACTTTCAACCACTCTCCTCTCATCACCAGCCTTCTGGCTCTCCAAGTCTATTCTTACTTCAAGTCTTTGCCTGATATAATTTCCTCCAAATGTTCACATGGTTTCTCCCAGCCTTTATTTGAGTCTATGTCACTGGGGCATCTCCTCAATGATACGTAGTTTTCTCTGACAAATCTATATAAAAGGGCAGCCCAAGTTACTCTCTAGCCTTATACTTTTCTTCCCTTATATCGTGCTATCTTTTCACTTATATTGTATTATCTTTTTATTCATAACATATCTCCCCAATTAGAATGCAATTTTCCTGTAGATAAAGACTTATCTTTCACTACTGTAATACACGGTGTCCACAGAAGTGCCAAAAATATATTAGGTTTTCTAAAAGTATGTTTTGAATAAATAAATAAATTTGGCTCCATCACCATTCCAATCCAAGAAAATAAATTCAAAGCAGACTGCCTACTGATTTTATTGAGTTTACTTTCAAAAAGGTCAGAGTTTAACCACCCTGAAGATAAGACAACTCATCTAATAAGAACCTACTAATGAATGATAAATAAATTCATTAAGCAAATGTAAGAATAAAAACTACTACAGACCAGACTTCCAGGTTTCCAAAATGGCCAAGTAAGGTAAATGTTTTAAGCAGAGCTTTGGATGCAGAAAGATATAAACCTTCACAGCTAGGCAATGTATTAAAATAAAGAAGATTTTCATCCTATTAAAAAATTAAAATTTCCCAATGTAAAAAAGAATTACGGTGTGGAAGAGACAAGTGATATTATTGGAAATAATCATTTCTCTTAGACAAGAATTAAAGTTTTTTTTTTTACTTTTTGAATGAAAGTAGAACTATTGAATGTTCTATTCATGAACTTAATAACTTCTCTACTTAATAAAATAAAAGCCACAGAGAACCAGGAATAGGTAATCAAAGTGGAGCACAATGCCTCCGTCTTTCCTAACAGTCCTTCCTTTAGTACTTTAGAGAAGAAAGCCTGGGGAATCAGAAGCTGTCAGCAGGTGAGAGAAACAGGCCTTTTAAGTACTCTGATGTCAGGCTAAACTGAAACCAATGAACCAGTACAAATCTCAAAAGGGTCTAAGAGTCTAGACTCAATATTAGAAAATCAAGATGAGTTAGCAGAATGGCTTCTAAGCAAAATGTGTGTATATACTTATCATATACACTCATTGATTAACAAGAAAACAACAGAAAATGTGAATAGAAATAACCATTATTTAACTCTTCTAATTTTATGTTTCTAAAGTTTTTCTTTGATGCTTGGTCATGTGTCAAATTCAATATACTGATACAGATAATATATTTATAATGTATAAATAAGTTTCCTAATCAGTATAGCAATTAAGATTAACCAGTATCTTAATATTAACCTAAGTCTTAATAAAATGAGACTATGGCAATATGCCCAAATCACAGAATTAAGTTTTTAAACATAGACTAAACTTTATCTAAAAGCTGAAAATGCAAACCTAAAATAAAACAGAATATAACAGGTTATCAGGAAATTTCTGTTATCTCATAATAAAACACAGCCTCAGATGAAAAACAAGGTCATTTGGTAACAGAGTGCCTTAACTCCTCAGCCCCAGCATGAGCTCTGTCCCTGTACACTTCATTCTGAAAATACACAGTTCCCACTTACAGACCAATGAAATATATCCAACAGTATATTTGCAGCATTATTTCCTTCTGTTCTGTATTCAGTTGCCCAGTATTTGAACTCCCTTCTTATTAGATTGGAATTCCCCTAGTATGAGTTCTAGAGAGAGGCAGGGCCCCATTCCTACTAAGAAATAAAAAGACAACAAGACAGTTCCTCCCAACTGCCTAGGACTTTGGGCATGTAACCTAAATTTGGCCAACTAGATGTACCTACTCTGTCAATCTAGAAGTCAGGTCAGCAAGTCTACTTACTAGACAATTTGTGGATTCTTAACTTTTCACTGCTGCCCCTTCTGCCTTGGGGTGTGCCATTTTTCTGAGCCTAGTTCTTAAGTCCTCACTTTTCATAAATTCCTCTTATGTTCAAATCAGCTGAAGGTAGAATTTGTTGCTGCAGCCAGGCTGATACCCAGCCTGTGCAAAACCAACTTTTCTCTCTTTATTGTTTGTAGCAACTCAGGATTGGGGCAGTAATTGTTTTGTTTCAGTTGCCTTTCTTGAAATCTCTTAGAAAACCAAACACAAATATTGCTGATGCAAAAGGATATTATTTCAGAGAGCCAGGGGGAGTTGACTGAATACTCTAAAAATTGCATGAAAGTTCTAAATGAGGCTTAAAAAAAAAAAAAGGCAAAGTAAGAGAATGTGATTCAAAAAGCTTCCATTAAAAAAGCAAAGGCTGGGCTTCCCTGGTGGCGCCGTGGTTGAGAGTCTGCCTGCCGATGCGGGGGACGTGGATTCGTGCACTGGTCTGCGAGGATCCCACATGCCGCGGAGCGGCTGGGCCCATGAGCCGTGGACGCTGGGCCTGTACGTCCGGAGCCTGTGCTCCGCAATGGGAAAGGCCACAACAGTGAGAGGCCCGCATACCACCAAAAAAAAAGCAAAGGCTTCCAAATAGCATGACAGACTCTGCTCAACCGGAAGTTCTCAACTAGTGGTGATTGTGCCACTCCAGGGACATTTCAGCAATGTTTGTAGACATTTTTGGTTATCACCACTGGGGAAGGGGTGCATCTAACGGGGAGACCAGGAATGCTGCTAAAAATCCTACAGTGTACATAACAGCTCCCCACAATACAGAATTATCTGGCCTAAAATGTCAATAGTGTCAAGGATGAGAAACCCTGCCCTCCACTCTACCTCCCTTCAAATCATAAATAAATAAATGCCCTCCCCCAGAAGCTAGAATAACTCTCCCACAATTCATAATACCCAAATACTTTTATAATTACTTATGCAATCCCATTTCTACCCCAATATTAAAAGAAAAAAAAAATCTCATAACTTATCTGTCAATATCATGATCCATCTGAGAACTACCCAAATGGGAAAAAAGTAAAGAAAGAGCAAATAAGGGAAAGTAATGAGTATGTGCAAAGAGCTTTAAAGGGCCAGGAAGCCTGACGGGAGTGGCAGGAAATATGGGTTGAAAAACGGTTGCGTTCATGGCCAAGAATGTTGGGAAATGAAGCTTGGAGGGATGATGTGATCAGACTCCAAAGTGTCTTGTACATCACAGAAGTCCCGATTTTGCTCTCTGAATAATGATATTTTTTAAAGAAAAGATTTTTAAGTGGGGTAGAGAAATATGTTGTTTCTTAGGAAGAAAATCCTAGTGTCACTTTAGGTGACAGTCTGACAGGAGCAGAGCCTGGTAGTAGGGAAGTTAGTAGGTTAGGAGACTACTTCAACAGTACAAGAGCTGAAGAGAACAGCTGAGCAAAGGTGACGGCAATGTGGATGGAAAACGAAGACCAGAGAGATTATAAGCATGTTCTTAGAGATTTGTTAACCTCTTCCTTTAAAATAAGTATCTTCCCGTACTGTAAAGTATAATAAAGGAATAAAAATACTTTAAGTGCATTAACACACCTCTATTTCCAGTGTGCACCAAAAGTACAGTAACATGTCAATGAATTAAAGTTATGCAATGAGAATGTATGCTATTTAAATAATTTCTGTATGATTTCCAAATAACATGTACAGAAAGTTTATAATATTACCTGCTCCAGGACTTCTTTATAGGTAATAGTGGCTTTAGTATTTGTAACAGGACTGTCATAAATGATAGCAATCTTATCTCCTTTACCATTTTCAATATGACGATCGATGGCATTGTAACAAATGTTAAGCATCCCTTCCACAAACCTGAAAAATAATTGGAAAGTAAAAGTGAATGACTTCAAAATATATATTGTTACTTAACTAGGTTTCTATAGTCCTATTTTGGCAGAGCTGCCCTTAAAAGTGTTTCCCCATGCATGTTATGTCAGGTAATGATGGCTGTAAACTATTTAAGATGGTACAGAAGTGACACTTTTAATAAATATGTATTTATTTTCATGTGCACAAGAAGAAAATATACCTCGCACTTCAAGGTGACAATTTTGTGGATTTTATTGCTTAGGATGAAACTAGAGTACACAGCACCAAAATAATCTACTTTACATGGATGAAATGAATTGTATATAAGTGCAGCACAGATGCATTAAGCTGAGAGGGCAAATAGTAGATGCATGACTGAAGTTTGGGTACCTGCTGTAAAAAGACAGACTTACTGGAAAAATCAATCCTTCTTTGAAAGATGTATATGTGTGTGTGTGTGTGTGTGTGTGTGTGTGTGTGTGTGTGTGTGTGCGCGCGCGTATATATACACACACACATATTTGTTTGTTTCAATTAAATGCAATACCCCCAATTTCACAAAGAATAGGTTAGTTCTTTTCTGCATGTGTGAAATGCTTCATAATCTGAATAAACAATCAAAATGCACATAAAACGTTAATAGCTTTTTGAAAACTTTTCAATTCACCACTCTTTATCTCAATTGCTGAGTGCGTTCCTTTGAAAATAAAGACATAATGTAGATAGATGGAGAAAATTTTTAAGAAAATATAGCTCATTTTCCTGAGCATGGAATTTGCCACTTTTTTAGAAGGAGAGTATTAGATACAAAATACAAGTATAGTAATGGTCCATTTGTTCCAATGTCAGACTAGCAAATATTATAAAAATGCAAAATAACAAGAGGAAAATATTGAAGCAACAAGAAAAAGTCCCATTAAATAGCTGAGTATCACTGTCAGGTCTTCACTCAAAGAGCCCTGTGTGAAATGAAGCAGGGAATTAAGAATGCCTATAGATACAGTGGCAGCAATAAGAAATAACAGATACAGAAGGCAGTAGGAGGAGGAATCATTTAATCAGCATCAAGTGACCCTGTATACATCAGTAATGGTGAATATGATGACCTTACAGTACAGCACAATGAGTAATTAATACAATGATTCTGAATTGCCAAGTGTAATAGATTTGATGTTTGCTCAAAAACATTGTCTCTTCTCCTCACCCTTACTTCTATTAAAAATATTTTGTCTCTTCCTCTTGCCTCCATCTTCATCAGTGGAGAGAACTTCCCTTGACTTTGGGGTCATCCATGTGATGTCAGCTCTGGCTAATAAGCAGTCATGAAGCATGCACTTGCTTGAAAGCGCCTGACACGACGGCTTGCTCTCCTGCACCTACACCCTCTCCAGGAGAAGAGCCTCCAGGTATTACTGCTGCCTCCTCCTTAGCCTGGTGCCAAGAATGAGTATTTGCAGATGGGAGCAGAGCCCAAAAGAAGCAAGGAGCCCAACCCAGCCAGACACATGTCTTAGAACAGCGGCCCCCAACCTTTTCAGCACCAGGGACCGGTTTCATGGAAGACAATTTTTCCACGGACCCGGGGGAGCGGGGGTGCAGGGGGGATGGTTCAGGCAGTAATGTGAGTGATGGGGAGCGATGGGGAGCGGCAGATGAAGCTTCGCTCACTTGCCCGCCGCTCACCTCCTGCTGTGTGGCCCGGTTCCTAACAGGCCACAGACCGGTACTGGTCCGCAGCCCGGGAGTTGAGGACCCCTGTCTTAAAATAACATTTCCAGTTGTGTTGATCCCATGACAACCTACAAATTAACTGATGAATAAATACCTTATGGCTCAGAGATTTTTATGGTGATATGCAGCATAACTGTGGCTATAATTAACTAACGCACCAAGAAAAAGTAAAAAATATTTACTCAATATTTTGGCAGAAATAAGGAAAGATACTTTATAGAATTTTCCCACAAAATACTTATTCATATTTTTGTGTTTCTGCTTTTATTTCTGAAAAGAATACATTTCAGACACATGAAAGACAGACTCACTGGAACACTTCTTGATGATGTCATTATCCTCTATCTACCACTTCTACTCTACCACTCTTTGTGCTCAATATTGAATTATGCCCATAACATTTCACAAAACAAGGAGCCCACTCGATTCCAAAGATTCATGGAGGACTCACTTTGTCATTTGCCTTATCTACTTCTTACTCGTTCCTTCTAGATTTCTGTTGAAGGAGTTCACAGAGAGTATGTGACCCCAGGTTGACCTGTCAGCTGGACCCAGGCAATCAGAGGATCCCCCCATCCTTGGAATATGTGTGCCACCTACTATTCCCATACTAGTAGCTGTTTCAAGGACATAGTCTTGAGAAAGCAACGTGTTGTTGAGTCCATCTGGACTGAATATGTGTCTGAACCCAGATAAGGACATTATTTTCAAGATTCTTGTGGGTGGGTGCGGAGATCTACTGATCTCCTGGCCACCCACGACACGCCTCAGACGCAAGTTTCCTTGCTTATTAAATCTGCCACCCACCTACCATTCTGGAGGGGCCTGCCCCTTTCTTTGGGCTCTCCTTGCCCTCTATGAATGGGGGCCAGTTTGCGAACCAACAATATTTTTCATGAAATCTCCTTCCTTTGCCAAATCTTTAATTGACAGTAATTTCTAACATTCTGTATCTATCCCTTTGCTCACTCTACGTACATTCCTTGGGTGATCTCTACACTTTTATGGTTTCAACTTCCATCTTTAGCTCCAGCTCTGATCCCCTTTCTGAACTCCATTCCCTTATAGCCGACAGCCTGCTGGACATCTCTCCTTGGAAATAATAATACGTCCAAAACGATAATCATTTTCACCCCACCTCCAACTCACAGCCCATCTCAACTGCAAACTTGTTCCTCCTGTTTTCCATATTTCAAGGAACCACCTTGCACCCACTGCAAGGTATAGAAACTCAAAAGTTAAATTTGATCCCTCATTCTCCACATTCTATCGATTGTATGTACTGTCACATCTGTCTTTGCAATTGTTCAGTTCTCTCATTGATAACCTGGGTTACAATTCCTTTCTCTTAATTAATCTCCTTGCCCTAGGTCTTACCCCATCCTCTCAAGTCATCTTCCTTTGCTACTAGAATGTCTTTCCTCAAATTAAATATTATCACATCAAATGGCACTCAAACTCATTTAATACCTTTCCATAAAGCTCAGGATAAAAAGTATATATCTTTAGATGATATAAAAGACCCTTCACCTACTCAGCTTCATTTCCCCTCATGCAACTTCCCATGCTCCAGCTATATTGACTTACAAAATGTGCAATTCCTAGAGTTCACATTATTCAAAGAATTTCTGTGGCTGTTCTTTCTGTGGCTGTCCTTCTCCTTTACCACCGCCCTCTCCCAGGTAGTTCCAAAGACCTGTGCACATATCTCTACAATACTACTTATCATATTACATTAACAATTAGTCCACTTACTTAAATGTTTCCCTCATTTTACTATAACCAGACAGCAGAGACTATATTTTCCTTATCGTCTGAGGATCTATATATTAGGCACCCAATAAATATTTGATAAATGAAGAATGAAAACATTAGTAAACCTTCAAGACACTTTGGATTTAGGATCCAGGTACAGTAGCCAGGGTAGTTTTTACTATTTTATTTTAAAGTTGAGTGAATGGAGTCTTAAAAAGAATAATGCACAGGACATTTGGCTAAGAATTGGAAAAAGCCATACCTGCAACCCAAGTCTCTGGACATCCTGACTGGTGTCCTAGTCCACAATATCCTATTAATTCATTCATTTATAAATATATATTTTTTCTATCCTTGAGTTCACTGATCCTTTCCTTTGTGATTTTCATTCTGCTGTCGAACCAATTCAGTGAGTTTTTATTTTCATTATCATATTTTTCAGTTCTAAAATTTCCATTTGTTTTTTTCTTTACATCTTTTATTTCTTCGCTGAGTCTTTCTATTTAATTGAGGCTTTTTAAAAAATGTTTCCAATGTGTTCGTAGTTGCTCGTTTAAGCATTTTTTTATGATGGCTGCTTTAAAAATCCTTGTCCGATAATTCCAGTCTCTGTCACCTCAGTGTTAGCATCTACTGATTGCTTTTCTCATTCAAGTTGATATTTTCCTGGTTCTTGGTATGACAAGTGATTTTTGTTTGTATCCTGGACATTATAGGTATTTTATTAGGAGATTCTGGCTTATTTAAAGATCGTATTTAAATCTTCTGTTTTATCAGGCCTCCTACTGATTGCTTTTCTCATTCAAGTTGATATTTTCCTGGTTCTTGGTATGACAAGTGATTTTTGTTTGTATCCTGGACATTATAGGTATTTTATTAGGAGATTCTGGCTTATTTAAAGATCGTATTTAAATCTTCTGTTTTATCAGGCCTCCTCTGATACTGTGTCAGTGGGGGAGGGAGGCAACTCATTACCACCAGGTTCAGGTGTAAGTTCCAGCTCCCCATTAGGCCTCCACTGACACTCATGAGAGTAAGGGGTACCTCATTACTGCTGAGCTAGGGTAAAAGTTCAGGATCCCACTAGGCTTCCATTACATCATCCTGGCTGATAGTGGGGAATGGCACCTCATTTTGACTCCCCACATGGACTCCACTGACAATGCCAGGGGCAAGATCCTTCTTACCTCTTTATCTTAGCCATAATGAAAGTTCCCATTCCTGATATAACTTTCTCTAACACCACCAGGGGAGGTGGCGATGTTTAGGACACCTTGTCACAGCCTGGTAAGAGTAGAAGTCTAGGTTCTCTATCACCTTTTCACTGGTGAAGATGGGATGAGAGCCTTCCATAGTGTTTGACTGTATTAGGGAAGTTACTGGCCAAAAATGTCCTGTCTTGGCAGGCTGTCCCTCCCCACCCCTTTTATCTTTGGGGGGGAAGGTCCAAAGACGTTTTTGTTGGAACTTTTTTTCTGCACCCATTGGTGTTTCTAGGTTGCCACCTTCTCCAGCACTCAGTATAGGATATATAAGACAAGAAAGAAAACCCAAGGAACTCAGTGTCATGTCATTTCTCATGTCCCAAAGTTCCTAGCTGATTTGGTTTCTTCTCTCCTCCTTTCAGAGTCTTCTTATGTGTATTTTATATATAATGTCCTATGTTTTTAGCTATATTTAACAGGATGAATAGGAAAAAGTGCATTTTGTCCAACTTGTCCCGAAAGTTTCTAAGTAATATTTATTGATCCCTTATTCTAGACCAATATTTCATGTGTATGAAATCATCTAATCAAAAAACAACCCTAGGGACCCTTGTGCACTGTTGATGGGAATGTAAATTGGTGCAGCCACTATGGAAAACAGTATGGAGGTTCCTCAAAAACTTAAAAACAGAACTACCATAAAATCCAGCAATTCCATTTCTGGGTGTTTACCTGAAGAAAATAAAAACATTAATTCAAAATGATATATGCACCCTTATGTTCACTGCAGCATTATTTACAATAGTCAAAATGCAGAAGCGACCTAAATGTCCATCAATAGATGTGTTGATCAAGAAGATATACATACACACACACACACACACACACACACACACACACACACACACACACAGGAATATTACTCAACCATAAAAAAGAATGAAATTGTGCTATTGGACGTAGAGAGTATTATGCTAAGTGAAATACATCAAAGAAAGACAAATACCATATATTCCCACTTATATATGGAATATAAAAAACAAAACAAATTAACAAACAAAAGAGAAACAGACATACAGATACAGGGAACAAATCGGTAGTTGCCAGAGGGGAGGCGGATAGGGGTTTGGGCAAAATATGTGAAGGGGAATTAAGAGATACAAACTTCCAGTTATAGAATAAATAAGTCACAGGGATGTAGTATACTACATAAGGATGTAATATAGTCAATAATACTGCAGTAACTTTGTATGGAGCCAGACAGTTACTAAACTTATCATGATGATCATTTCATAATGTATTTTATTGTCAGATCACTCTGTTGTACAGCTGAAAAATAACACAATATTGTACATCAACTGTACTTCAACTTTAAAAAAAACTACCCTATGAGGTAGGTACTATTGTAAACCCCATTTTATGTATGAGGAAACTCATCTGACAGCAACTTGCTAAAGGCAGCGTATTACGGAACCAACCCCATGAACATCAAACAGCAGTAACTCTACAGGCAATACTCAAAGAACTTCAGATTTTCTTTCCAATTATTTGCAAATTTTGGGTGGTTTAATATTTAAATTACTTGTACCCTAGCATTTTCTTTTTGAAGGATGCCCTTAAAGAAACTTAAAGAATTTTAAGGGTACCCTTTGGGACAGACAGGAAGGAAATTCAAGCAGAGGGAAAGGCCTGCAAGCAGTGTTAAGCAAGAACTGTTGGAGGAAGTAACACATTGGCATGGCTCCAGAGATGGTTATAGGTAATGAATATACCACTATAAACTGGCTAAATTTAAGGACTGGTTTACTGCGGATGACTGGACCAAGTGACCTGCAAAGGGCCTCCTGGCTCAAAGATTTGATTTTTCTACTATGAGAAGATTCTTATTTCAGTTAAAATCAAATCATTTCAGTAAAGGTCAACTGAATGCCTTCTATGTGCTGTCTCTTCAGTACCCCTTCTAAATTTATGAGAAGGTTTTAAATGGTTTGTCTCCCCAGATTATTAAAATAACTAATGCTCACTGCAGAAAACTGAGAAAATATACTTTGGAGTATTTTATATTTTCTATATGTAAATATTCTGCCTCTATGTTTAAGAGTACATTATGGGTTTTTTCCAATGATCTGAACAACTCTCAGAATGCGTTTAATGAAGGCATAATATTCCATTCAACTGCTGTTCAGTAATAGCCTCCGCAGCACTATTTAAGCACAAAGTTATCCTGCATTGTTGCAAATTCCTTTTCACAATATTTTCGTAATTTTAAATGACCCCAGGATGATGTTTCTTGTAGAGAAATATTGGTCACACTGCTTTTTATTACATATGCCAGCAAGATTCCTACAATCAAGCACACACACACTTTCACACATCAAACAAACAAACTGCTTTCCGGAAATATTGAATCAATTTATATTACCGTCATCATTACCTGAAAGTTCATTTTATCACACTCCTCTAAACACAGATTCTTCTCAATCTTCTGCAATTTTAGCAGCAGTTTTAGAAGTTTTAATTTTGGTTTATGTGATTACTAGTATTAAACACAATGTCTTACCAATTTTTAAAAGTTCTTTATATAGGACATTGAATTAAGTCTGACATTGTTACAAGTTATATTCTCAGTTTATTCACTAATTTTAATTCATAGTGTTTCCTGATATAAAGATATTTTAAGTTTGTATGTAGTCAAATAAACTCATAATTTTCCTTCACAATTTTTCCCTCTAAGATAATTCATACTACTCTCTTCTGATTTAATTTTTTATATTGATGCCTTAAATGTACCATTAATTTATTCATATATGTATATAATCTGTATGTAAAATCTGTTATATGTTATACACATGTACTATATGTGTGTATATATATTATATATATATATATATTATGATGTGGCAGTACAATTATATTTATTTATCAGTAGTCAATTTGCCAAGCATCATTTTTTGACTAATCCTTACTGTCCTCATTCATCTGTGATGCTGCATTCTTCCCATACGTATTAGTATTTTATATACACACACACACACACACACACATACACATACACACACACACACACACATATACATATATCAGCAACTTTGTCAGGGCTATATAGCTACTAGATAGAACTACTGGAATATTCTACCAATAGAGTCTTTGACTAGCTCTCTTTTTAAACCCAGTCAGATTTAATTCTGTTGCAGAAAGGAAAAATTTCATACTCTTTATCCTACCCAACCCCTGCCCTGAATTCCTTCTGCAGAAAACTGGAAGCAACCTGAATGTAACCCGTAACCTACTTGAATAACAGAAAAAAATATAAACCTGAAATAAAATTGAAAGCAATATGGAGCCACTAGAAATGGTGCTAGCCCCAGATCAGAACAGTGGAAAAAGTTTTAACATATAAAACAGATAGGAGCAAAGTGACTGCTTAATCCAGAAATCATGAGAAACATGACAGATCCAAGCGCATGATACTGAAAGATTTCCGTGACATTTTATATACTGCTAAGTTAAAAGAAAGAAAAGGAAGGTGTAGAAAAATTTATAGAGCCATACCACAGAATACTCTACATTCATGAGGAACCTATAAACCCTAAGAAGGAAATACAAAGGCTCACCAAAAAACCTCTCTCGGGCTTCCCTGGTGGCACAGTGGCTGAGAGTCCACCTGCCTATGCAGGGGACACGGGTTCGTGCCCCAGTCCGGGAAGATCCCACATGCCGCGGTGCGGCTGGGCCCGTGAGCCATGGCCGCTGGGCCTGCGCGTCCAGAGCCTGTGCTCCGCGACGGCAGAGGCCACAACAGTGAGAGGCCAGCGTACCGAAAAAAAAAAAAAAACCTCTCTCAATAAAACTCTGAAATAACTCCCAGATCAGAGGGAGGTAGGAATAAAGAATGGGCATTGATGTTTAGATGGAAAATTAAGACATAATCAAACACACACACATCATACAATACTTAACCTGTCTAAAGTCTTTCTAAACTAAGTATAATTTCTGCATGGATGATCGTCCCAAAGATTCAGGACCTGTAAAATAGGAGCAAGGCTCTGTACAACTTCTAAAAGGCCTAGAAACTCTACATACGATTGCCACATGGAAATCCCCTCTTCTCCCTCAAACAATTATAGGAAGAATGACTCTAGCAATCAAAACCTGTATTCATTGACAAGTGAACAAGGATCCTTACTTGGGTTTTGAAATGTACTCAGCTACCTGCTGAATCTTGACACTCAGATGAGCATATGTGTGTGTGTGTGTGTGTGTGTGTGTGCATGTGTGTATTATGTGTATGTGTGTGCATGTATGTGTGTGTATATGAGTTAGAAGACAAAATAAAGCTGAGGTGTGGGGAGGGCATACTCTCAATATAAATAACAAGGGGAAAGGTATATTTGCAACTTCAATAATATTTAAAGTGTTCCTACAAGTCAATAAGAAAAAAGTTTTAAATCCAATAGGCAAAGAATTTCAGCACACTACCCATAGAGAAAAAAAATGATAATGGCCAATAAACATAAAAACAGTGCTCAGGCTTACAAACACCAGGAAAATGAACATTAAAACAATAATGAGATGCCATTTTTCTAAACTGGATTGGTATAAAAATATAATACACACTGTTGGTGAAAGAAAAGAGAAACTGGCATTCTCAAGTAAAGCTGGTAAGCAAATAAATTAGTTGGTAAGCAAATTTAGGAGTGGATATATATACTTATCTCCAAAATGTGCTTTTAACTTAACCAAAGCAAGTTGCTTATGTGTTCATCTCTGTTGCATAAAAGCACAAGAAGGAGTCTAGAAAAATGGACAAGAAAATATTAACAGTAGTAAACTCTGGGTAAGAGAAAGTTGGGGGACAGTATGGAGAAGGGATGGTCTATATTTTTATATGATACGTACTTCCTCTGTTATTTAATTTTTATGAGCATGTATTTATATATTGAATACATGATTTAAATATATTTAAATAACATTAAAAGCTTTAACAGTCTAGATGGCTTGTCTCCTGATGTGACTCAATCATCAACTCTATAATCAGTATAACTACCATTAATGAAAAACATTCTAATTTAATAAAAACACCTTCTTGAATATTCTTCTGGTAAAAAGAAGCATTTCTTACACTTATGATAACATCTAAACTCAGTTTTAAGAACTAAAATTTGGACCACAGAAACTTCCTTCTTTTTATTCTCACCAGTATTAACTTCAAGCAGCAGCTGAACAGTCAATAATAAATAGCTAGATAGAATCTTCAAATCACATAGAGAGATCTGTCATAAATCTGTGGTCATCATTCCTGCTGTCCATATCATTTTGGTTGTCCTCATTCCAGGCACTTGTAAGACTGCACTTTCATATACACTTGAAATGAGGTGTGGCCATGTGGCTTGCTCTGGCCCGTGCAATGGCAACAGAAGGAATGCAAGCAGTCTTCAAGAGCAAATGCATGCTGACAACTTCTCCTTCTCCCTGCCACAAGGATACTCCAAATGGCAACTGCACTATTAGCTTATATCCTTGAGTGAGGATGGATGACATGGAGCAAATCTCTTGGGTAACCCAAGATAAACCTGTAGTATAAGTGAGATACTCCTGGGCTATTTTAAAACGGGGAGATTTGAGGGTTGTTTATTCCTACAGCATAACTTAATCTATCCTGATACAAAAGTCTTAAGATCCATAAATTTTCACAAATTCAAACAAGCTTTAAAATTATCATATTTCATAATTTAAAAGGCAAAGGGATGCATTCCAGGACAAACGAAACAGGAGGAATCTCAGCTAGTGTAATTCTATAGTCACTACAGTAATGTTAGATTCCTTGAAAAGGAGTCAGAGACAAGCCATCATCATCAGTGTCTGAGTTCACAGAGGCGGGGCTTGAGGGTATGCAGAAGGGGCTCAGAAAAAAAGAAAGGTTCTAAAATTCGTTCTAGATGTCCTGAACATAATTTTCTATTTTCCTTTGCCTTTTTCTCATCAAGCCCTGCTAGCTTACATCTAGCATAAAACCTTGGACTCAGCTCTTTGGAAAAAATCTGCCTTGAGTTGTATTTCTTCCGTTCTTCACTTTAGCTGACCTAAGTCTTCTCTGTCTTTCCTAATATTTGATTCTAGCCTACCCTGCATTTGACTTTGGCTTTCTTCATCAAATGAGTTACACTGGAGTGTGTACTTGGCCCACACAATGGGCTAAGTCAGTGAATGTGGGTGGATGTCTAAAAGATTTTTAAGAGGTAGGGAGCCTGACAAGTGCCATGGTCTTGATCTCTGGATGCCAGAAAAAGCTACTGGCAAATTTTCACATGATTCTTCTGTTCCCATCAATTCCTATAACCATCAACTTCCCCTCTGTTGAGGGCTAAATTTTCTTTTTTAAGCATGTATTTATTGTCAGTTTTCAAACATTACAAAAGGAAATAAAACGCTGACACTCAAAAAAAATAAATAATCCTCGTGTCAGAGGGGAAAATTGATAGCATTTACTCTGTGGATTTGATTACCCAGCAATGTAAAGTTAAATTGGTAAAGTCTAAAATGTTCCTCTCAATTCCACCACTGCCTCCTTTGCCAAGAATAAAATTGATTTAATATACTTTCAACAGTGTAGCCTATGAAACTCTTTCACAAACTGTCATATTTTGACTTGCATAAAATAACTGTTGAAAGCTTCCTCCAGCACAACCATATTTAGTGGTGACAATGTTGTAACCCTCTCTGTACTCTCAGCTGCTCTGTACTCTGCAAATTTTCATTATTAAATAACTGGAAAGTCTAACTTATAATTTACCTTCTGATATGAGTTTACTTCCTTCAGATCAGATTATAATTTCCTTCCTTGATGACCTATGTGGGTCTTCATTTCATCACAGTTTCAGAAAAAAACAAAAACAAACTCCAAGCTCTTTTTCAAAAGTTAAATAAACCTGAAGCCAACATACTGAGAACAATTCAAAGATGATGAATACATTTGGTTATTTGTATACTAAAACACTATATCTATATACTAAAATAGTGATGAACATATAATCTTTATAATTGATAATTCATTATTTTATAAGAAGACTATGGCAGATTATAACCCCCAGTATTAACTGTCAATAACCCTTTTAAAACATTTTTCTGTTCAACAAATTTAACAGTAAATAATTTGTTGATTAGAACTGAGACTGTGAAGGAAGGGGAAAAAATATAACTGGGTACATGTTCTCCACTCTGAAAGGCAGACTAATTTGCAATAACTATAAGAAGAAGCAAAACGTGGCAAATTTCCTGACAGAAGTACAAACTAAGTATGATGAAAGCGCAATAAAAAAGAGTTTAATTCCAACTGCAGATATGTGGTAAGGAGAGGGCTGGATGTTGTAAGGAATGCATCAATAGTTAACAGCTTGGGCTTTCAAGTCAAAAGGCCAGAGTTCAAATCTCAGACATGTTGTTTACTAGCTGTATGACTGTAGGCAAATTAACATGTCTAGGCCTTTCTTCCCTCATCTGTGAAACTAGGAAAATAAAATAAAAACCAACTACATAGCACTTACCAAGACAATACTAAGAGCATTTAATACAAATTAATTCATTTAATTCTCTTAACAACTCTGTGTGTATACTAATATCACCCTCATTTTACAGATGAGGAAACTGAGGTATAGAGAAGTTAAGTGGCCTATCTGAGGTCCACACTGGAGCGTGACAAGCTGGGACTGGATGTCAGGCTGTCAGGCTCTGAGTCACAACCACTATTCTGTGTGGATGAGTTAATGTGAGAGAACTCTACACCCACCATGAGCACAATTTTATACACATTTCATTGACTCCTTTCAGTAACGCTATGAGGTGATTACTATCACTACATACATCTACAAACGAGCATCTGGCTTAGATGAATTATGAAAGAACACTTTTGTGGCAATGGGTACAATGAGCTGGAGCAGGACAAGAGGAGAGAGGACTGATAGAGATATTTTGCAATAATCAAGTGTGATGATAAAGATGGAAATGAGGGAGAGATCTGAGAAATACAGAAGAATGAAAAGAAAATTTTTAGAGTAAAAACAGGAAGAGAATGAAAAAAGTATCTATCAAAGAAACCAGGACTCTAGAAGGGTCAGCAACCCTAGCCTCACGCCAAATCTGGACCACCACCTGTTTGTGTAAAGTTTTATTGAAACACAGCCACACTCAGTTGTTTATATATTCTCTGTGGCTGCTTTTGCTTGACAACAGCAGAACTGAGTGGTTGCAATGGAAGCTATCTGGCCTGCATAGCCAAACATATTTACCATTTTGCACCTTAAAGAAGAACTCTGCCAATCCTTGCTCCAGAGAAGCCCTGTCCAACAGAAATTTCTGTGATGATGGAAGTGTTTCATATCTCCACTGCTCAACAGGGTAGCCACTAGCCACAAGTGGCTGGCTAAATTTAAATTCAAACTAACTAAAAGTAAATAAAATTTAAAATTTAGTTCTTCAATTTCACTAGCCACCTTTCAAATACTCAATAGCATCATTAGCTAACATAAATTAAATTTTATTTAATTCTAATTAAATTAAACTTAAATTTAAATAACCACAGATGGCTTACTGACTACTATATTGAACAACATAGTTGTGGGGAATTTCAAAGAGGTAGATGTGGTCCCCAGAGTTAAATACTATAGAGAGACCAAGCAAGGTAAGGACTTCAAATCAGTCCATAGAATTAAGCAACAAATAGGCACTGATGAACTTTGGGAGAGTAATTTGGGTAGAGTGACAAGGCCTGAGGCCACCTTTCAGTGGATGCAAGAGTGTAAGGGAGAGGAGGACCTGGAGAATAGACAACATGGCAAAGAAGTTAGCATGTAAAGAGAAGGGGAATGTTCTAGCTCCTCTTATCTTGTGCAAATCTTTCAACTGAATTTTATTAAAAGAGAAGGGTGAAACATGAAGGTAGCTGAGGGGACAGGGACTGAAAACTAATGGAAATACTGTTTGTTTTTTAATGGCATTGGCAAATGGGAAAGTAAAAAACAGGGCAAAGTTCAGGTTCTGTTTTGGAAGTCCAAGTGCATCAGTGCCACTGAAAGAAGAGATGTGTGTATTGGGGTGGGAGCATAACAAGAGCTAAGGCAAGAAAGAGCAGTGCAAACCTTACCTTAAAAGCCCTGAATACCTTGTTAAGAAAGGGGAGGCCATTAAAGGGGAATGCCCTCTTCAGAAAGGGTTTTCAGGTCACTCTTGGGAGGCAAACGAGGAAACAGAATCAGTGAGGATCTATTGACTAGCCTAGAGAGTAACAGGAAGTTAAAAAAAAAATGTGGGGGAGGTATAGAAACAAATCAAAGGAGCTAGAAGTAGGAAGAAGGGTGTATCAAAGAAAACTGAGGTCACATCATCTCTGTGTATCAGGTTTATGTTCTCTTTAAGGGACACCTGAAATAAGAAAGAAAAATACATAATTTTGAAGTAAGAGAGGGAGTAACATTTTGTTAATTACCAATAATGTGCCAGGTTCTGAGTTTGGTAAATCATTTAATCCACGCACTACCCCTTCAGGAAGACAGTGTTATTCCTATTTTACAGACGAGAAATGAGGCTTAGAGAGGTCAAATAACTTCCCAGAATTATCAAACTAACACATGGCACACTGGAACCCAGTGCTTTCCCACTCCAGGGAAAATATGATGAATTTCCAATTTTCCATGTCTGTGTGCTAATTTGAGTAATTCTTATATCCTCACTAGACACTGTTTCCTGTGCGCAAAGACCATGTGCTAGCTCATTAATGGCACACAGCAAATTCTCAATAATTGTTTTTATCTTTTTTAACATTTTTTAATTAATTTATTTTATTTTTGGCTGTGTTGGGTCTTCGTTGCTGCACGCGGGCTTTCTCTAGTTGCAGTGAGCAGGGGCTACTCTTTGTTGTGGTGTATGGGTTTCTCATTGCAGTGACTTCTCGTTGCAGAGCATGGGCCCTAGGCGCACGGGCTTCAGTAGTTGTGGCATGCGGGCTCAGTAGTTGTGGCTCGCGGGCTTAGTTGCTCCACGGCACGTGGGATCCTCCCGGACCAGGGCTCGAACCTGTGTCCCCTGCATTGGCAGCGGATTCGTAACCACTGTGCCACCAGGGAAGTCCCTCAATAATTATTTTTAAATATATGTTACAAGTGTGAATGAATGTGAATTGAAGTAGTACTCTTCTGACACATTAACACAAATAAGTAAAAGAGTCTCATGAGGTAACTGCTCAGCAAAAACAATGACGCGCTCAAAAGACTACTATTGCACACAAACAGAGAAGGCTTTAAGCATTTTTAAGAGAGCATCATATTGCTTTGTTCACACTGTGACATCCCATCTAAATTACAGGTACTTGGCCTTGGGCAGTATGAACTGACTGTTCCGGGAAACCCTCCAAATTGGGTAACTGCTTACTTGGGGCAGCATAATAACCTCATGTTAATTGAACCACTAGGATATTGTTTTTGTAAAAGTAGTTGGAAAGCACATCTCTCTATAGGACAATATTTTAACAGAGCAACATAACGCAAAGAGAAATCTGTTCTTTAGCCCTACTGATACTTTCCACATGAGTACACTCAGAACCTGGCCCCATCCCACTAGCTTTCGCCACAGATTGCCCTCATCTCAGCATGAAAGGACAGCCCAGGCATCTACACCTCTGCCAGACCATCTCGGATTAAAACTGAGTGAATTGCCAGTGAGAAATGCAGCCAACAGGAAAAAGAATAAAAAGGAAGGCTTTCAAGAAATCAATACCTGTTATCTGAACTGGATCCACTGTCAACAGAGAGAGAAGGCATGAATGAATGATCCTAAAGATCCCCAGGTTGTGAGTCATGCTTGGCAGCTAAATTCAAAGCAGAAGATGAGGACACAATTTTATCTTGCTTGTTTTATTTTTATTCTAGAGGAAATGCAGGAAAAACAAAGAATTGAAGCAAAAGGAAATGGGATTCAGCTCAATTCAAATGATGAAAAGATAAAATTATAATTAAAACTAAAGGTCAAATGTAAAAGTGAAGATAGAGATGTTTAAATTTCAAAGCATAAATTTATTAAAATTTAAATATAATCCCCAATAAATATATGTTTAAAAGTACATTCGAAAGGAAAGTAAACTTCATCAGTCAGCCCTATTCAAGAGAGCTACTTAGGACACTCTTTGGAGCAGTAGTCCTCAACCAGCCGACTCAGAAACAGGTCATGATGAGCTCATAAGGAACCAAACTCCAAATCAGAGCAGGTTCCTAGAAAACCAGACAGAGACCAGGATGCCCACGGGGACCCTAAGCAGGTAACCCTGAAACCTCAGAACCATCCAGGGAATCAGGAGGGGGCAGAAGAGGAGGTACACTCTCCAATGTGAACCGATATTTGTTGGAAGGGAGAGAGGATGCCTTTTAGCATTTAATCCTAATGATAGCCATGACAACGTGATGAAGAAGGAACAAAAAGGAAAGGGGGAGAGGGAGAAAGGAGAAGAGAGAGCAGCCCCAGCACCATGCAGGGCAGGAGAAAGCCAATTTGTTGACATAGTGTCATCTTGCTTTGGTTAAGGAGGAATGGGAAGAAAGGGGAGAAATAGGTAAGGATTGAAACTAATGTGCTCTAAACCTTAGGACTTTAGGACTGCACATTTTTTCTGTGTTCATATTACATCTTCATCTTAACTATCCATTTCTCTCTCTTTAAAGCTATAACTCAGGCAGAACGATACGCTGCAATGTTCTGATGAAACTGTCCTCTACAGCTGATGCTCCCAGAAGGCAGACACCACATTCATTAACTCATTCTGCACACTTAGCTCATGTCCACAGAGAGATGTCCTATACAAGCTCTTATTAAAGTGGAAGGATACAATCAATCATTTTAGAAGGTCTAAAAAGAACTTTTTCTTCCCATTGAGCCTTGTAAATTATTCTGAGATTGTTTCTACAAAGACTATGTAATTGAGGGAGATACACAGGGAGCATCAATTTTGTTTGTTTTATGGCTTAAAATAAAACGATCTGAAGCAAATGTGACACAATGTTAAGAGTTTACAACGCACAATGTTAAGAGTTTACAACGCCCAATGTTCAGGGTCCACTAAATTATTACCTTTATTTATTCTCTAAATGTTTCGTAAGGAAAAAGACTGTGGAGTCTTATTCACAATATTTCTTAATATTTTTGGAGAAATATTTTGACAATATACATCAGAAAGTGTATAATTTCTCTTTGACCCAGAAATCTTCTAAGAATTCATCAGCAAGAAGGAAGGAAAGAAAGAAACAGAGAGAGACAGATGGACAGTCAGACACAGGGACAGAGAAATCTTTGGAACGCTGCGTCCAAAAAAGCAAGTATTTCTGCAAGTAAAGAGAAACCACCCAAAAATCAACAGGAAGGGATTGTGAAATAAATAATCTTACATTCACCCAATATGTTTAAATATTCTGCATACACTAAAAATCATGAAATAGAAGAATAGAGGAATGGAAACATCACAACTTATTCCAACTGGGAAAATGAGTTATCAAACAATATGAACAGTATAATTCTATTTTTCTGTAAGAACAAAAATAGAGACCCAGAGAGTCAAACAGACTGACAAACAGAGATAATAGATTTTTAAAAGGCACAACACATACACATACAAAAATATGTGTGTACAAAAACTGGTGGTGAATCTGAATAAGGTTTGCAGTCTAACTATCGTACAAATGTCAGTTTTGGTTTTGATAATGTACTATAGTCATGTAAGATGTTACCATTGGGGAAAGCTGAGTGATGGGTACAAATGACCTCTTTCTACTATTTTTGCAACTTCTTATGAGTCTACAATAATTCCAAAATAAAAATTTAAAAAGAAAATAAAAGACTGAAGGGAAATATACCGACTATACCAAGATATATACTAAGAATTATTTACATATTGAACTATAATTGATATTCCACCTATTTTGGCTTTCCTGAGTTCATCTAATTAAAACTTAAAGTAATACTGCACCTTTGTGGGGGAAAAGCATAAACCTAAATTTCAATCAGAATTACTTTTGAATAACAAATGTCAATGAAAAGTAATTCAAAACTTAGATCTCAAACCTAGGCTTTATGATTATAAAACCGCTGCTCCTTTACCTAAGCCAGATTATATCCCCTCCAATTTCCCACCTTCACTCTCACCAAAACAACTTTACACATAGACAGAAACTAAATCCAACTTAACTAACCAGACACCACTAAGTGTAAGTTAAAACATTAAGAAAAGTAACCTACTGTACAGCACAGGGAACTCTACTCAGTGCTTTGTGGTGACCTAAATGGGAAGGAAATTCAAAAAAGAGGGGATATATGTATACGTATAGCTGATTCACTTTGCTGTACAGCAGAAATTAACACAACACTGTAAAGCAGCTATACTCCAATAAAAACTAATAGAAAAGTAGACAATTTTTTTGTCTTTTTTCCCTAGTTTTATCATCAAAAAATCTAAGAACAAGGTCACAAACTACATCTTTGCTCTATCCTTGCCAATTCTGCCACTATCTACATATCATATCATAGATAAAACATTTTCCACTCACATTTCGATAATTTGAAACTTGGACACAGTGCAGCCTGCTCAATTATCCAAGAGTTCACTATCCAGCTGGTGCTAACCAAGCCCATTATGTCTCTTTATTCTCTTTTTTGTTACTTGTCTTTTCTTCACCTTCCTGTGTGTTAGCCCCTCTAGCAGAAAATGAGAGGCTGCACAAAGGGATAAAATTAAAATTGGTTGACTCTTTTATCTATTAAAGGATTCATTGGTTACAAAATGACCACTGTTCATCAAAATATGAGTCTGAGTGTTCTAGTTACTCACACCTCAACAGTCAAAGGTAATTCAGAGTAGATTGTAAAATAAAAGCAAATTTTATTACCCATATTTTCAGAAAATAATAACTAGATATCACTCATGATTACTCTCCTTTTATTAAACAGGAAAATGAAAGCTATCTCATTACAAGCAAAAACACTTTTTTTCTTTGATGTATGAAATCATACCTCAAAGTTATACTCTACCTGGACTCTCATTCAGCACCTGGAATAGTGCCTGGCATGTAGGAGGCATTCAAACATTTGATGAGTGAACAAGAGAAAGAATGAGAGAATAAATGAAGGAACAATTGAGTTAGGAATGGATAAGTTCTAGAGCCAAAAAACTCCACTTTTAACAGGTCAACAAACGTGTGTGTGTGTGTGTGTCTGTGTGTGGGCATCTGACTTGCTTTTAAATCTGTTAACACCAGTAGTATGAGGATAAAACAGGATTAACTGGAGAGGAAATATGACACAATGAGAAGCTGATACACTCTAAAGTCTAACAGATTTGGTTTTTCATCCAAGATCTGCCACCTGCATTCTAAGTGAACATGAGCTAGTTACTTAACTTTCCCTAAATTCTTCTTTAAGAACGTATTCTCTTGAGAAGTTAAAAAAACTATGGTAAGGAGTATTACTGGTGCTATTCTTACTGTGATAATATATTTTGTATTGTGTAACACTTCAACACACACTCACAAACACACTCACATATGTGCATGCACACACACTCATACAAGTACACATGTACAGAGTAAAATCATCTTTTAGGATTTAAGAGATTTTGATTTGAGTATTATCATTTCCATCAAATACAATATTTGAAATAACTAGATATTTAATAAGAAAAAGAGGGCTTCCCTGGTGGCACAGTGGTTGAGAGTCCGCTTGCCATTGCAGGGGACACGGGTTCGTGCCCCGGTCCAGGAGGATCCCACATGCCGCGGAGCGGCTGGGCCTGTGGGCCATGGCCGCTGAGCCTGCGCGTCCGGAGCCTGTGCTCCGCAACGGGAGAGGCCACGACAGTGAGAGGCCCGCGTACCAAAAAAAAAAAAAGAAAAAGAAAATCTTCCTAATTAAAAAATTTTTCTCATGGACATATATACACTAACAAACGTAAGGGAGATAGCTAGTGGGAAGCAGCCGCATGGCACAGGGATATCGGCTAGGTGCTTTGTGACCGCCTGGAGGGGTGGGATAGAGAGGGTGGGAGGGAGGGAGACGCAAGAGGGAAGAGATATGGGAACATATGTATATGTATAACTGATTCACTTTGTTATAAAGCAGAAACTAACACACCATTGTAAAGCAATTATACCCCAATAAAGATGTTAAAAAATTTTTTTTTCTAATTATAAATTTTAAAATTAATCCTTTTATAAATTAAACTAAGGAAAGGAAATTTCATTAAGTTGGATCTTAGGCTGTAAGATCTAAGGCTGTAACAACAAATTACATTTCAAACAGTTCTTGAAATATTCAGGTGAAATGAGATGTTTAGAGTAGATATATGTTGAAGATCTTGAGCAGTCAGAACTCAACATTTTAAAATAATAATAAAATCAGTTTTGCATTTTTCTAAAATTCAAGCTTTTATCAGATTAAGATCAGCTTTTATTCCCAACAATGTAAATATTAACATTTTTATCATTTGTGGCAATACCATAAATGTATCCTAGAGAAATAATATTTTTAAGTTATCTCATAGCTGTCACTTTTTTTCTTTCTTTCGTTTTGTTTTTTAAATGGAGGTATAATCCATATATAACATTATATTAATTTCAGTATACAACATAATGATTCGATATTTGAGTACACGGTATACAAATTTTTTTCTTTTCTTTTCTTATGATGAGGACTTTTAAAATTTACTCTTAGCAACTTTCAAGTATGCAATTCAGCGTTATTAACTGTAGTCACCACGCTGTCCATTACATTCCAGGACTTATTTATCTTGCAACTGGAGGTCTGTACCTTTTGACCACCTTCACTCATTTCACCTACCCCCAACCCCCTCCCCTTTGGCAACCACCAGTCTGTTCTCTGCATCTATGAGCTTAGTTTTTGTTTTGTTTTGTTATTTGTTTTGGTTTTTAGAATCCACATATAAGTGAAATCATATAATATTTGTCTTTTATTACTTTTAACCAGTGGGCTTTCTTTGTTAAATAAAATTTGGTTTATCTGGTTAAGATATTTACTAAAAAAAAAAGACTAAAAAATGATAATCTGGTAACATGATACTGATACAACTCTTAAATCTGAAATTCTTGGAACCTGATATGTGCCGAGACAACTTTCCCAGTCCATACTCACATGGGAACTTGGTCTGTACTATATAAGTAAAGTATTTCCCTCCTTGCAGTATGTGTGTCTTTGGCTTGAGGACTCGATGAATATGTTGAAGAGAAGCAAAAGGACCCAACTGCCTCATAGTAAAACTTAGACCCATGAAGACAAGAAAATTTCAGACCCTCTGACGCCTAGGTAGAAAGAAGACATGGATCATTTTGGGTCTTGGTGGGATGGATGATTCAGGTAATATCTACCTGTAATTTATATAAGAACCTAGATTTAGAAGATGGATTAAGAAGGTTAATCTCTATGTGGTGAAGTTTTAAAATCAGTTTGATGGATATATACAAGGTTATGTGCATTCCACTGCAGAGATAACAACAAAGGTGACTGAGATCTGACCCCTGCCCTTCTATCACCTAGTTGTGATTTTTTTAATTACTGGTAAGAGAAAAGTATCAGTGGAGTATGAGCTTATATAGTGGGTGTATAGTGACTAAATGGAGATGGGAATTGAGCATTCTTTGCCAAACTAGCTTAAAGGGAAATAAGATTCAAGGTGATGGGCTTTTTAGGAAAGAACCATTTGTCAAGAAGACGTGTGCAAGTTGACTCTGGGAAAACAGTGAAGATTTACATTCCACTAAAATGAGAGGAGAGTGGAAGACACATAGAAACCTAGGAGACAAATGGGAGAAAGGAAGTTGCATCTCTGATTAAATTTTTTTTTAAATTGTAACATTGTTTTCATTCCTTTGTACTTTCTAGGTACAGTCATATGACAGCCAGACAGAAGAAGTTAAAGAGTGTAGTCACAACTCATTACCAAAATTAGGTTTTTACCATGTGACCCAATGAGTGTGAAAAATTAAGTCTACGGCTATATTACAAGTCACTTAATTTATCTGTCCTTTAGTTTACACAGTCATAAAAATGCATTATAACTAAACCTATCTCACAAGGCGTCAGAAGGATTCAAAAAATACATACAGTCTTAGCATAGCATCTGACCCAGAGCAAGTGCTCCATAATTAGTGACGGCTGTTGTATTGCCATGGGTGTTATTACTGTTGTTATTATTATCATTATTGAGAGGCATGCCTCAGTTTTAAAGAAAGGAATGAATAGCTCAGTCATGAGCTAGAGAATAATCACATGTGAGTTTCCTTCTCAATCTATTACAGACTCTCCAAATATTATTGTGTTTCACCCCCTAAACATTCAAAGGAAAATTTAACATTTTTAGATCATTTGTTCCCCAAAGTTTTGCAATACCTATGGTATAACACAGGTAAGTGAGACAATCCACAACTCATGGTCCTTGTACTGGATTTCAAAAATAAGATATTCATATTAGAACCAAGAGAGACAGATGCAATATGATTCCTAAAAAAACTCATCTCTGCACTTAACATACGCCATTTATCAAGGCCTGTCCACCTGCACTAGGATCAAGATGAAAAGCAATGAAAGCAAAACAGCAAAGAATACTATACTTGAATGCATTAAAAAAGTAATCAAAATCAACAACTTCCATAATTACAAACATACAACAAGTCCTAGTATTTTCTTTTACTGAGAAGTTGGAGGAAAGGAAAATTTTCAAATATTCATAATTATATGAATTAATTAGGCTACTTATTACCATGTTCTCATAAAAATAATGTTAAAGCATACTACAAGCAATGAGTAATGTGGTCATTATAGATTTTCCTTAAGCCAGAAAACCAACACAGCATTTTTAAGAGAAGAGCTTAATATTGTTTTCTACTGTCCAGGAAACATTTCTAAAGTAGGTAACAATTAATATAAAACCCCTCTCCCGGGCTTCCCTGGTGGCGTAGTGGTTGAGAGTCCGCCTGCCGATGCAGGGGACGCGGGTTCGTGCCCCCATCCAGGAGGATCCCGCATGCCGGGGAGCGGCTGGGCCCATGAGCCATGGCCGCTGGGCCTGCGCGTCCGGAGCCTGTGCTCCATAACG
Source organism: Lagenorhynchus albirostris (assembly GCF_949774975.1). NCBI lineage: Eukaryota > Metazoa > Chordata > Mammalia > Artiodactyla > Delphinidae > Lagenorhynchus > Lagenorhynchus albirostris. The sequence continues at coordinate 37,855,832 of NC_083105.1, forward strand.
GGAGGGGCCGCAGCGGTGAGAGGCCTGCATACCGCAAAAAAAAAAAAAAAAGAAAACAAAGCCCCTCTCCCACCACTTTTGGGACTGTTGTACACATTTTAAATATTTTATATTAAAAAAAGTTTATTTTTTCGAAGAACATCAATCTATTATTCCAGATATAATAGGGATATTTTCCAAATGTTTCTGACATGTAGATCCAGATTTTTTTTTTTTTTTTTTTTTTTTTTTTTTTTTTTTTTTGCGTTACACGGGCCTCTCACTGTTGTGGCCTCTCCCACTGCGGAGCACAGGCTCCGGACGCGCAGGTTCGGCGGCCATGGCTCACGGGCCTAGCCGCTCCGCGGCATGTGGGATCTTCCCGGACTGGGGCACGAACCCGTGTCTCCTGCATCGGCAGGCGAACTCTCAACCACTGTGCCACCAGGGAAGCCCGATCCAGATTTTTTAAATTACTTTTAGTGGTTTCAGTGGAGAAGGGGTAAGAAAAGGAAAAAAAAAAAAAAAAAAACTAAAATTAACTAAGACAATTATTATAGAAACAATATAATGCAGTATATATTTAGATAGAGTACAGACACTAAATTCAGACTGCCTGGGTTCAAATCCTAGATCTGCTATTTACTAGTTTTATATGTTTAGGCAAGTTTCTTAAACTCTCTGTATCTCCATTTCCATACCCACTAAACGAGAATAAAAGGTACCCTACGTCACAGGGTTGTTAGAAATATTAAATAAATTCAAACACTTAAATAAATTTAAGTACTTAGTATTGTACCTGGCTCATAGCATGGATACCATAAAGCTTAGCTGTTCTCACTATATGCTGGACACTCACTATTTATGTACATGAGCAAACTTACTCATTCTAACAGTCCTAGAAGTAATTATTATAGATTATATATATATAGTTGATTTCACAATCAATAAAGATAGGCTGGATTACACACAGTAACAACGGCAAACTCTCAACTTGAAAAAACGTTTACTTCTCACTCATGCAACTTTACTCAGGCTTCAAGTGGACTCCCGGAAGCATTGTTATCTATGCTCAGCAATCCAGGCTACAGGTGCTTCCACGATGGATCTGACAGACCAGAGGGGACTAAGGATTGAAGCACTGACCACTAAATCTTTCACCAGGAAGTGACACGCCTCAGTCTGGTTGCATTAGCCAAAGCTAATCACATAACCACGCCTGGGTAGGGAAATCCAATCCTCCTGTGTGCTCAAAAGTAGAGAACAGACATTGCTGAACCATAATACCCATCACAGTCCCCATTTTATAATTATTTGGGACAATGTATTGTTCAAAGAGTGGGGCCTAAGTTTTAACCCAGATCAGTTTGTTTTTCTCCACTAATAATGATCCTCGGGGCTTCCCTGGTGGCGCAGTGGTTGAGAGTCCGCCTGCCGATGCAGGGGATGCAGGTTCGTGCCCCGGTCCGGGAGGATCCCACGTGCCGCGGAGCGCCTGGGCCCGTGAGCCATGGCCGCTAAGCCTGAGCATCTGGAGCCTGTGCTCCGCAACGGGAGAGGCCACAACAGTGAGAGGTCCGCGTACCGCCAAAAAAAATAAAATAAAATAATGATCCTCAATATGTTTTGTCCCCTACCCACCAAGATAGCTTATCGCAGGGGTCCCTAACAGCCCCAGGCCAAGGACCAGTAGCGGTCCACTGCCTGTTGGGAACCGGTGGGCTAGTGAGCTCAGCCTCATCTGCCGCTCCCCGCTGCTCCCCGCCGCTCCCCATTGCTTGCGTTACCGCCTGAACCATCCCCCCACAGCCCTCACCGTCCGTGGAAAAACTGTCTTCCACAAAACTGGTCCCTGGTGCCAGAAGGTTGGGGACCGCTGGCTTATCGTACAAATTCCCATTAGTAACAGTGACAAACTTCATTCGGCCTTGATTAAGCAGGGAGAGTTGGGAAGAAGGCAATGTCAGGGCATTTGTGGTTTAGAAAAGCGCTAAATTCTCAACTGAGAATTGATGAAACTCTACGAAAACTTTAAAAAAGTGTGGAGAGAAAGCAAAGTGAGATTAGCGCAAAAGTAGATTTTTCTAAGCTCCGTTGCATTTGCCTATGGTTATTTTAGCAAACAGTCAATAATAATGATTTTATGTCCCTTCGACTACTAAATTTTTTTACCACTTTATTGTACTAATTTTTTTTGCACAAATATCTATATTGATCATGTCTACAGCAGATACTGAGTATTCTTTCTTTTCCCTTAATCTTCCCAAATTTCTTTTACTTAACTGATGTCTCTTGGGAGACATCTTAAAAATTATACTTGGGAAATGTTGTTATTCTAACATCAAAACCTAAGGAGAACATATTCCTATTGTCCAGAGTTATCTCTTAAATCAAAGACCTACAGACTTCAGATGCATTTCTTCCACTGAGAGCAACTTATATGTTAAATCAGTAAAATTCACTACTTACCTACAAGTTATAAATCAAACGCTATCCAAACAATGTATTTGAAAAACCTGTTTTCAGCTATTCTAAGATTTTCAGTTGGACTATTTCATACTGGAAACTCTTAAACTTCAATTTTCCTAGATAGTATAAGAATAATACTTCTTTCTATGCACTGTCGCTTACCTCATTTGGCCATAATATCAGCAAAAGTTTATATAATTCATACTTTTTACAAGTTCTCTAACCACATGGTTTAAATAATTTCTACATTCAGATGTGCTTCCTAAAACTGTAATTTAAAGAAGTTATTACACTCATATATATTATCACAAAGATACATTAGCCTTCCACACATTTCTCTCACAAATGTCACACCACAATGGAAAGCAATGATCTCCCTCATGGAGTTGCTACTTAAGCAGAAATTCTTTAAAAAAAAAAAAAAAGAAGAAAGAAAAGGAAAAGAAGCAGCAGGAGGAGAAGGAGAAACAAATAATTTCAACCACTGGATTTTTTTTTCTCAACTAACAGTATATAGCATGAACAAAGGAAAAGTAAGCCACCTTCTGGGAGGTGATAAGAGTTTGGACTTTCTCCCACACTTGGTCACAGCTGATTGAATTTCCATTGTTCATTGATTGTGCCATTTGTCAGGCAATCCATCCTTGCTTATGTAATCATAGCATTCCAGTAGTTCACTCTGTTCTGTCCTGAACGTTCAGCAGCATGACAGAGAAAATTACACACAGAACAGCACCAAGCCGCTGACCTTTAGAATATAAAATAAGGCCGATCTTTTGAAATTGGTCTTTGTTGATGAGGTTATCTGAGGGACAGTATTTCTAACAGGTCATTTTTCATGCTGACCAGATACCTTCATAAAATATTTTTTATTTATAAAAAATGATAATTTAAATTTTAAATATACCTGTACTGTGCACAATATTATGAATAAATACATTTCATTTAGAGTTTGTCAAAAGGGGACACATTTTTCATCTCTAGGTAAAATTCTCACCTTCAAACCAGAATTATACCTGATAAATACGAAGGAAATTTTACAGGAAAGAAAGAAAGAGAGAGAGAGAGATTGAATTTCTGAAACAGCTTAACGTGGCTGACTAATTGTTTGCCAAAGAATCAAAATTCAGTAGAGGAATTAAATTACTTTCTGGTTATATAAAATCCGCATTATATTTTCCTTATTTGTTTTCTTTTGAAAGAATGTCAAACTCAGAAAAGTTGCAAGTACAAGATAAAGAACTTCCTTCCCTCTGAACCACTTATTTTTTTTTTGAACCACTTATTGACATGATGTCTGAAACCCCAGAATAATTTAACAAATCAACAAATCTTAGTTCTTTCACCTTTTTTAACTGTCTCCTTATCTTCTCTGTCAAACTTACAATCAAATGCTTAGATATCTAGCTCACTAGAATCTCTGCAATATACAACAAGAACATATAGATCTGCTGAGTAGCTTTTTACTCCATCTTTTAGACTTTTCCATTTTGTTCCTTCCATGAACTTGTGGTATCTAAAGAAAAAAAAAGAAAGAAAGAAACCACACAAAGTTCAACTTGTAAAAACACGGAGTCCTGTTGATGGGGAACAGGTTTCAAAATAAGCAAAATTCCCTTGATTCCTATTTCACAGGTTTCTTCACTTCTGCCTTTAAACAAAGGATTCTCCTAAAGGGGGAGGAGGGGAAAGTAAAGATAGTGAGGAAACTATTTTTCTGGTAACCCAGACACCTCCACATGCTATCATCTTGTCTCCCCTTCCTGTCACTGTCAAACATCTCCATGGACTCTTTTTCCCTACCATCAGTTCACCCTGTAATGCAGGATTCTGGCTTTGGCTTTCATCTCTCCATTGACATCGCATTATTAAAAGTCACTGAGGAGGGCTTCCCTGGTGGCGCAGTGGTTGAGAGTCCGCCTGCCGATGCAGGAGACACGGGTTGGTGCCCCGGTCCGGGAAGATCCCACGTGCCGCGGAGCGGCTGGGCCCGTGAGCCATGGCCGCTGAGCCTGCGCATCCGGAGCCTGTGCTCCGCAACGGGAGAGGCCACAACGGTGAGAGGCCCGCGTACCGCAAAAAAAAAAAAAAAAAAAAAGTCACTGAGGATCCCTGAGTCAAAACTGCTGTCTTTCAATCCTCAATAGCCTCAAAACATCTCTGGAGCCCTTTACCGCTATTGATTTGCCCTATTTTTATCTCTTCTCTCCCTCTTACTCCATGGCACAAAAACATCCTGCTGTTCCTTCTCCTACTTCTTTGAACAAGTCTCATTCACTCTCATAGGTTTTTTTTTTCCCCTTCCACTTGTCTTCCAAGTTCGGTTTTTAGTATTTTTTTTCTTTCTCTCTCCCTCTCCTCTTTCTCCCTCTAAATTGCTCTCCCTCTCTCTCCCCACTTGGCATTCACCAAGCTTCAGCTCTCACCTCTTTACAAATTTCAGTCAAATCTATAATTCTACAAGTCCTCGCCAAGTTTTCAACTCATTATCTTTAATCTCACAATCAATTCCTCCACTTGGATATCTGAGTCAAATTGTCACGTTCACCATAACTTCTTTACTTCCCTACACCCCACTGCCAGGAAGTCACTATGTCTAATTTAGCTTGAAACAGCAGTCACTCAGTTCCGGCCAAGTGTTGCAATGCAGGAATGCTGACTCACTGCTGACAGATATTCTTTTTTTTTTTTTTTAAGAGAAGCCCCCAAAAACTGAATCATTAAAGGAAATTTAGATTTTAGATGAAATCTTCCAATGTTTAAATACTGACAACTACTTTAAAAAGCAAACAAACAAAAAGCACCTGGGTCACACAAAACCTATCTGCAGGATTACAATCAGGTTGTGACTTACAGCCTAAGAAGTGAAGGCAAATGCCTTAGCTTCTATTCCAAGCCTTCCAAAATCATCCTGAAACTACCTTCTGAATTCGAGTACCAGTAACTCAAAATAACCACGAGAAGCCAACTGGTCTACTGTTCATTCTATCCTACAAGTGTATTTGGTTCTTTCTCACCGCTATCCCTCTGTCATGTTTGTTCTGCACACAGAAGTGTTTTTCTTTCTAAGTCCTACTTTAAGATTGAGTTTAAATGCTATCATTTCCCTGAAAACTTCCTGGACCATATTAGCTTATATATTCCAAAGACATTAGTACCTAGGACTGTGTGTCAGGCACAGTCCTAGACGTTTTACATGCTCCCCACCACCACTATAATCCTAAGAAATTGATACTATCATCATTCTTATTTTATTCTTACTCAATAAGGATAATGAAGCCTGTCCAAAGCAAGCGGCGGACCTGGGGTTGAACACAAACATTTCTTGTTCCAGTGCAGAAAGAAGAGTAGTAAATTCAAGTTTTGATCATCTACTATGTGACATGTGTTTTGTGCCAGGAAATTTTCAAATGCTTAACGAGACTCACCAGACCATTTACAATATGGCTCTCTTCTTCTTCTATTATTTCTTGATAATTTCCCTGCCTCATTAGCCTTCTTTCAGTTTCTAGAATTTACTGAGCTACTTCACACCTCACAGACTTTGCATGTGCTGTTTTCTTTGTCTGCAATGTTCCTCTCTCCTTCTGATTCTAATCTCTACTCATTGTGATCTCAGTTTAACCATCATTTCTTCAAGACTCCTACCATGATCCTTCCAGAAAAGATTATTTTAAATCCCCCTATTATTTCATAGCATCTACTGCAACTCTAAATAAATAGGTTTGTAATAATTTAATGTATGTCTCCCCTACCACTGTGTAGTGAGTTTCTCCACTATCTCTTTCATCATTTTCTCTGTACTATACACACAGTGAGTGAATGATTGGTGTCTTTATCACTTATGAGCCATTTTAAGACCTAGAGGGATTAAACAACCTTTATCTCATAGCTAGTAAGAAACTGAGATCTTGCATGTTAACCTAAACAATTTCCATCATAGAGATGTTAACCAAGCAGAAATCATTTTCTAATAATCTGCATTTAGTCAGAGACTTTTCCTTTTCAGGTTATAGTCATTGTTAATGCATATTAAATTCTAAACCAAACAGTATGTGAGAGTCTGATCATTGAATATTGTTTAAATAAATAGAAAATGTTATTTAAAAAAAATAGAATTGCAACGCTTTCAAAGAAAGGGATAAGGGATGACACAGACTGAAGAGTTAACCACAATGCACGCAAAAGTGAATTGCCTAATTTTTCAGAGTGGCAGCTGGATTTCATTTTCAGGAAAGGCAGCAGGATGTCTAATTCATCAGGAAAAAATAACCAAAACATCCATTCTGTTGTTCCAGGATTAGAGAAATTACTAGGAGTTCTAATTGCTTCACCTTATATTGCAGTTCTCTACTGAAGTCTCTATAATAGAGAATTTAGTCCCCCCAAAGCTAGGTGTCAACAATGTGAATTAACCAACAAACTGTGAGGAAAGGTGGTTCTTCACATGTTCCTAAAGCACCTACATGTAATTTGTCTTTCAAAGATCTCAGCGATTACAGTCCCAGAAATGTATTTTACAGGGCTATTGCCTACAATAGAAAGTCCCTAGTATATCACCCTTAAAGATTTCTATTCCATGCTCACACTACTGCATTCGTAAACTACTATTGGGTAGTGTATGCCATTATGAAAGCTAATATGCATTACTATTTATGCATTGGGGCTTTTGGTAGGCCTGTAGATTCGGAGGGGCGTTTACTTTCATGAAAAATGAACAGACAAGCTTGTAATGAGGAAAGAGAATCCCTCTTGCCTCTTGGAAGCCAAAGGGCATCAGAGATCTTGACTACACCTATGCCAGCTCCACCTAGAAGAGAACAATTAGCTGTAGCGACCCCTCCTCATTTTACTTAAGAACTTGGCAGTCAACATCTCCCTTCCCCCATCCCAGCTTCAAAAAGAAGCAAAGCACCTTCACATCAAATTGTGCCTGTATCCACTTACCACCTCCCAAGACATACAGAATCAAAAATCATCAGGTCTATGAATCCTGTTATCTGACTATCACTTTTCAAACTCATATGTCTGTTCTGTCCTAGAATCTATGGACATAAATTAAAAAAAAAAAAAAAAGACATTTGTCCTGCCCTTGAGTTTACCTTTGCAGAAAAATGTTAACCAATGAGAAATATCTGCAAATAGGATTCAGATTGAAACCACATATTGAATGAAGTTTCAGATTAGATGTATGGTCTGCTGTGTCTACTTGCCTCCCCAACTCTGCTCTGCCAACCAAACTCCTTAGTAACACGGAATCACACTGCTAAAATAAATACAGACTCAAAGACTTATCTGTTATTCACTTCGATCTGTTGGGCTGCTATAAAACAGGTACAGCCACGTGATTCCAAGAGTACAAAGACAGAATTCAGATACAATATTGTCAAATATCAGTGATCTACAATGTACTGAATTTTTGAAAATACCTACAAGGACCCTTTGACAAAAATCCTCATTAAAAAAGGAACATTTTGGGGTTTCCCTGGTGGCTCAGTGGTTGAGAGTCCGCCTGCCAATGCACGGGACACGGGTTCGTGCCCCGGTCCGGGAGGATCCCACATGCCGCGGAGCGGCTGGGCCCGTGAGCCATGGCCGCTGAGCCTGCGCGTCTGGAGCCTGTGCTCCGCAACAGTGAGAGGCCCGCGTACCGCAAAAAAAAAAAAGGAACATTTTAGGCATACACATTTTTTAAATTAATTTATTTGTTTTTATTTTGGGCTGTGTTGGGTCTTTGCCACTGCATGCGAGCTTTCTCTAGTTGCAGCAAGAGGGGGGCCACTCCGTGCTGCTGTGCATGGGCTTCTCACTGCTGTGGCCTATCCCATCGTGGAGCACAGGCTCCAGGCGCGCGGACCCCAGCAGTTGTGGCACGCAGCCTCAGTAGCTGTGGCTCACGGGCTCTCTACAGCACAGGCTCAGTAGTTGTGGCACACGGGGCCCAGTTGCTCCGTGGCATGTGGTATCCCCCCAGACCAGGGCCCAAACCCACGTCCCCCTCATTGGCAGGCAGACTCCCAACCACTGCACCACCAGGGAAGCCTGCATACAATTTTTTAAAATTTAGGCAAGCAACCAGAAATTAAAAAGAGAAAGAAACATCAGAGAGAAAATCTCCAGATCTTAAATGTCTATCTAATGGACACTTTGATTTCCACATTCTCTGCACTCCCTTGAGCCCTCACCAACTTCAACTAATCCTCTAGAAACCTGTCCTTTCCCTTCCATTGCCACCATTGGCAATGGTCTGACCATTGCCTTAGGTCTGGCCCTCATTGGTTTTTACTTGGAATATCCCAGTGACTTCTTAATTGGGTTCTCTGCACACAGTTTTATGCGAAGGACGCTCACGTAAATAATCTCAGTTCCATACTTTATGACATATATACGGACACAGAACTTTTTGAGAACACATTCTTAGGCGAGACAATAATTCTGTGTTTTGATCTGAGAAACACTAGGATTTCCTGTTCTTAAATAATTGTGGTATGAAAGTACAAAGACAACTATTCTTCCTCTAACATTTATAGGGTCTATTTCATTAAGACTTGGTCTTAACCCTTTAATAAATTAATCTTCTTACTAGTTCTACATTTATATACGAGAAAACTGAAGCACAGAGACATTAAGCAACTTGCCTATGAACACACAGCCAGTAACTGTAAGGGCCAGAACTCAAACTCAAAATTCCAGCACCAGATACCATGCTGTTGACCATCATGACTCCTACCCCTACCGCTTTGCCGCATGCATACCGAGTGATTGGGCCACTGTCCAGCACATAAGAGAGGATCTGAAAAATCCTCTGAAACACTACTAAAAAAATTGACTGGTTGGGGAAATATGCTCAGATTCTAAAGATAAAACCACCTTAACAGCTCCAAATAATCGACAGAGGACAGAGCATGGTGGTGACAGAGAACAGTCTCTGGTCAAGATGTCTTTCTCCATTTCAGGTTCCTACTTTCAACAAGAAGGCATTTGTCACCATCATCAGAAAATCTACAAACAATAAATGCTGGAGAGGGTGTGGAGAAAAGGGAACCCTCTTGCGCTGTTGGTGGGAACGTAAATTGATACAGCCACTATGGAGAACAGTATGGAGGTTCCTTAAAAAACTAAAAACAGAACTACCAGGTGACCCAGCAATCCCACTACTGGGCATATACCCTGAGAAAACCATAATTCAAAAAGAGTCATGTACCACAATGTTCATTGCAGCTCTATTTACAATAGCCTGGACATGGAGGCAACATAAGTGTCCACTGACAGATAAATGGATAAAGAAGATGTGGCACATATATACAATGGAATATTACTCAGCCATAAAAAGAAATGAAATTGAGTTATTTGTAGTGAGGTGCATGGACCTAGAGTCTGTCATACAGAATGAAGTAAGTCAGAAAGAGAAAAACAAATACCGTATGCTAACACATATATATGGAATCTAAAAAAAACTAAATGGTTCTGAAGAACCTAGGGGCAGGACAGGAATAAAGACGCAGACCTACTAGAGAATGGACTTGAGGACATGGGGAGGGGGAAGGGTAAGCTGGGACGAAGTGAGAGAGTGGCATGGACTTACCTATACCACCAAATGTAAAATAGATAGCTAGTGGGAAGCAGCCGCATAGCACAGGGAGATCAACTGGGAGCTTTGTGACCACCTAGAAGGGTGGGATAGGGAGGATGGGAGGGAGACACAAGAGGGAGGAGATATGGGGATATATGTATATGTATAGCTGATTCACTTTGTTATAAAGCAGAAACTTAACACACCACTGTAAAGCAATTATACTCCAATAAAGATGTTAAAAAAAAAAAGAAGGCATTTGTCAAATGCAAACCTGACCATGTCATTCCCCCATCTCACTGCTGGGAACTTGGAAATGGTAGTGGGAAACCCCACTGCAGTGTTTTGCAAACTTTTACAGGAAACATCTCTCCCTAATGGCTTGCTGATGAAAGCAACCACACTCTTAAGGCCCATGGCCCAAAGAACAGCCACAACTCTTGAGTTCTGACTGTGTGACTCACCCTTAATACTCTGGCATTCTACATTCTACAGATACAGAATGTATCTACAAATGTATCTGTTTGTTACAATATAAAAACAATGTTTATAACTACTTATAACTGCAACTCTAGGAGGAAAACGAAAAACAAAAAACTTCAATCCTACCATGATTTCTAGCACCACCTACCTGTATGCAAATTCTTTCTGGGTACCCGGTACTGCAGCTTCATATACAGGACAGGGCTGTGGACCTAATCCGAGCTACTTGGCATGATACCTAAATCCCTTCCCAAACCAACCCCTGACTCACCAGCCCCCTTTCCCACCTCTCCAGCCAACACAATTAGTTGCAACTATATCAACAGTCAAATTTCAACCTGTGTTCCACCTCGTGGACTTTAATAATTAGGACCTTGTGGACTTTGAGAAGACATATCCACCCTTCCAAACCCTACTTAGGTGTAATCTTATTGAAGTCGTTCTTCCTCCGAGTGTGTGGATACTTAGTAACACTCCCCTAGTTTATCCCTCTTCTTGCACTTGTTTCCCCGTGGCTGCTTCCCATACTAGACTGTGCTGTCCCTGGGGGCTGGCTCTTGCTCAACTAAGCAGAGCCCTGCCAAACAGGTAAATTTCTGGTCTATAGGAAGCGGGGCTCACAATAGGTAACCTAATCCTTCAGGACAAGGCAAAAGAGCTGACTACGAAATTGAAATTAAACACAAATTAAAAGGTCTGAGCATATCTCCAGTCGCATTGTCTTTCCCAAAAGAACTCCAGGTTCCGGTGCAGGGGACGCCAAGCCTTGGCACCCAAGAGAGAGGGGGGTGGGCGAAGGCGTCACTTACCAACTGGTGGAAGGCGAATGTCTGTTCTCCAGCGTTTTGGTCCAGGGCTTGTACCAGCTGATCTGCTCCGCGGCTTTGCCCCAGAACCTCTCGGGGTCGGCCACCGAGGCCGCGAAGTGGGTCTTGTACTCGCAGCCGCCCGAGGACAGCGCCCGGCAGCCCCGGCCCCCGAGAGCGCCCCGTTGGCCGGGGGCCACGTACGCCCTGCGGGCCGGGCCGGCTCCCCGGGCGGGAGAGGACGCGGGCAGGGACCCCCCGAGTCCCCCGGCGCCGGTGACTTTGCGACACTGCAGCCAAGATGGCTTCATCGCTGCCGTTGGCGCCCCCCTGCAGGCTGCGCTGCCCGCCGTCCCGAGCCCACTCCTCGGGCGACCCCTGGGGCGCTCGCGACTTCCTGGAGCCCGAGGGGAGCAGGCAGGAGGCGGGGGCAAATTCCGAGGTGTGCCCAGAGCCCGGGAGTTTGGAAGTCACACTGGAGTCGCCGGGAAAAACCGACCTGGAGCGGCGGGGGAAGCCACAGGCTGCAGCGGGGGCAGGGAGGGGGGCGCACAGCGTCCCCGCGCCGGGCGAGAGCGGCGCCGCGCGAAACCCGACGCCTCTGCGCGTCTCCAGCTCCGCGACTTCGCCTGGAAAACCGCCCTCAGGCTGCAGAGCGGCCTCCCTTCTCCGACGCACAGGTACCCCTAAGGTGAGGCCGACGGACCCAATTCATTGTTTTCCAGCAAACAAGCAGTGCGCAGCTTCTCGGGGTTGGTCTCTGGAGAGCCAGCCGGTGGAGCGGCCGCGCCTCGGCCCGCAGCGGGAATCCGCCAAGCTGGGCTCTGCGGCCCAGCCCCTGAAGCGTCGAGTTTTGTTTCTTTCTCTTTAAAACAAGCTCCAACCTCGGCTATTTAGAAAACAAGCGGCTCCTGGGTGAGGGCTGCTCCAGGATTTCCCGACAGCTGTGAGAGGAGGAGAAGTGGAGGGAGGTTGCCCAACCGAGTTGGGAAGTGCTTTGGGGGTGACTGCCGCTGGGGAAGGTTACGCCGTTGGAATGGGGATTCACTTGCCAACTGGACTCCCCGCAGGATCTAGGCAGAAAGCAGGGTGACTTGTTGATTTTCCTCCCTGCCCATTTGCCTCTTTGGAGTTTCTTTGCCCTTTTTTTTGGATGAGACCCCACGCTCCCCCCACCCAAAAAAAAATTTAAGCCCAAACGAAGAGCAAAGTCAAGATGAATCTAAAGAGAAAAAGAGGAAGCTGAGGAAAATTAAAAGAGAAAGGCGGTATGGATTACCGTCTGGGTTTAACATTCTTCAGATTCCTTCACTGTTTTTTCTACCTGTTAGTGAATTACAGATGCGGTCGCGTTTGCCTTTGTTACGCCAAACATATGCTGTTTGGTGTGACGGTGTTTGCAGTTTTAAATGTAAAGATGTGTATTCCCAAATCTGAAGTGGGAAATAATGAATGCCCCGACCCTAGGAAGATTGTAAACAGATTTTTTTTTTCTGCAGGAAAAGAATAATGTGAAGATAAAGGTTAAACAGAACAGAGATAAATCTAATGCAAAACAAAGAACATTTCTTTAAATAATCACCTCAGCTATTCCCTTTCAACTAAGAAGGCGCTAGACTTTTCCCTAACACCTGCAGCCTACCTCTCTACCAAAGGCCTCACAGCAAATGATTTCCAATAGCAAAAGGCACTTGTCACTATTTGAATGCAGAGAGAGTTAGGAAGCCCGATAACCTCCTGTCCTCCTTCTTTCCTCTGCCCAGCCGTCTAATGCTGCTGTCTGGTCTACAAGATCCTCTGACTGCAAATCATCCCCTATTGTATTACAGTGATGTCCATCCATCTTAGTCGTTTGCTTAACAGATATGTGAGCCCCTGCATTGTGTAAGTTGTGACTTGTTGCCGGGGGGGGGGGGGATATGAAGGAAGCAGGCAGATCTCTACTGGCTCTTCCTGTGTATCCACATTGTGCTGGCACTTTCAAATATGTTAGCTCCTGTATTTCCCAAGTACTAAGAAGCGGGAAGTATAATCCCAGTGTTTACCACCTTGAGGCTGTGTGACGGATATCCTGGCACACCAGTGATTCAAGGTGCACAGGCTCCTTAGGTTAGTCCTGCCACCCACCCCAGCATACTATACAAAGACCATTTTCTCTCTGTGCCCCGACTTGGAAAAGGTGGAGAATCTGACTCCAAAGTCCATAATTTTCATACCAGGGTGATTATTAAAAAGAAGAAAGATTTTAGACTTCCAATAAAATATGACAAGGTGAATACCCACATCCATTCCTCTTCTTCTAGAAACCTCACTGAAAAAGAAAGTACGGTGGTGGTGGCGGTGGTGGTGATGGTAAACACCCAGAAGAACAAAGAGAACAGGAGAGGACAAGAAAACAAGTGAGAGAATGGAAAGAAAATGAATTCATGGTATGTGACTGGGGTGGGGGCAGGGGAAGGTGAATGGAGAAAATGGATTTCCTCGTCACACACCTGAAATGCCTCAGGATTTGGAGGCCCTGGGTTCCCCTGGAGGTTCAGAATGAAGGTTAAGGGCTTAAAAACCAAAGGCCTAATTAAAAGATTGTGTGAGATGAAATTAAACCCCCACACACACACTGCTGGGTGGAACCATTTTCTCTGGACCCTGCAGTACATTGTCATGTTTTAAGTAATTTTACGAAACAGATTGTGAATGTAAGTTCCATTTCAAGCCAAGGGAAGAGCATACAGTACAGCACAGGAGGAGTGTAGTGGAGAGGCAGAACAGGAGTGGGCAGTAAGACTAGAAACATGAGCCAGATGCAGAGCTGCAAAATAGCGTCAAATGCAGGCCAGGACCTGAGTTTGAGACCATTCACCTTTGACACTAAAAACCTGTTGACTATCGCCAAGCATGTGAAAAGCTTAAAATCATTAGCCGTTGAGACCCGGTTTGAATCCTAGTACTGCCTGTAATTAGGTGGGAAAACTAGGAAAATGAGCTAATTTCCCTACACTGTAATTTCAGTATCTGTATTTTGAGGCTGATGATCCTTACCTCACAGGATTGTTGCAAGGTTTAAATATGTGTAAATTGCTTAGCACCAAGGCAGTAGCAAATGAAGGTAATTTAAAGCCTGTGAAGAAACAGCCACTCCAAAAAATCAACCCCCAAACCTCCAGCTTCATTAACACCCTTGAAATTTTACAGTTAGAAATTTTTGCAAGAAATTATTTTGATTGAAACATGCATGTACATTCCATACTGCTTCAAAAAATAAAATAAGATTTTTGACTAATTTGGAGACAAGGTAGTTGCAATCTTTTCAGTGTTCAAGCCCTCTAAAATTCCAGCCTTTTATAAGTACAATATTTATTTCATTGTATGGCAATAAACGGTATATTTAATATGCTATTCAAGATGACATTTTAAAGAAATCTTAAACAAAGATTAATTGATCAGATTATCCGAGAGAAACTTTCTAGTAAATGGGAAAAGCATAATAATGAAGGAAAGAGTGAAGAGAATCAAAAAGTGTGAAAGACTGCTCAAGAAGGAATGAGCGGAAGGGAGGAAATTGGAATTGAAATACTTAATGCCTAAGAAAACGTTGCTGAAAATTAGAAGAGCAGAGTGGAATTAGCATTAAAAGAGAAAAAAGCTACAGGAATCCTACAACTTCATTTTTCTTAGGATTACAATTTCTGCCTAGGATCAGTCATTCTTAGTACAGACTAACTTTTTTCGCAGAGAGTAAAAGGGATTAAAGAGTACACAATTGAAAAGTAAGTGTAGACTACCCTGGTCATGTATTCTGCTGACCACACAATTCAACTTTTTGCATAAATTTGTTAAGAGTTAAATGTCTAACTTTGGGTAAGTATTAGAACTACTAAGATTTTCACTTATGACAAAAGCAAAAATGTTATATATTGAATTTCCTGGATATTATGAAAACTTGGCAAGTACACATGGAATCATTTGCAAAAATTACTTTATCTCTGCAGCAGGTACATGCTGAGCTGAAATTTGAGCCTGCAGAAACACTGCAGATTTATTCTGATTTAGCAGAGAATTTCTGGAAAATATGCTGACTTTCATGGCTTAGTAAATATTTTTAAAACTTCTAAAGTGAAATGACTCATAGTAATGTAATTATAGACTCCTATTTTGAAACTTTCTTCTTTTTGCCCACATAGTAATTACAATAAAGGCAAGGAGAAAAAGGCGGATGAAAGAATTGTTTTAAAACAAATAACATTCCAGTGGATGGGAAGAACTCTACAACTTCAGTTCATTCTAGCAACCAAATATAAGGTATGGGATTCATCCACCAGCCTTATTTTTATTTCTTAAAAAGATCCTAAAATTTAGTGTTAATTAGTAAAAGGTAATAAAAATGTAGCTGTCTTTATCTGAGAAAAACTGGAAAAGGAACAACCTAGGCAAATATTTCCAATCATATTTTTCAAGTTCTTAGGGTTTTTATTTTTTTCATTTTTTTGTTTGTTTTTGTTTTTATCTGTATAGCAATTTCCAGTTGAGGGGGAGAAATCTCATCAATGCAGTTGTGATGGAAAATCCAGTAAAAATGGCTAATATTTTAATCAGATCACCGAAATCCTTGAGAGGTCATTTTAATTCTTCTTCACAGATTATTCCTAAGAAAGTATTCTGTTTCTGTTTTATATTCTTAAACCAAAGCCACTGCTTGTTACTCAATTTTTTGTAATAATACTTTAAATATATAAGAAATTATCTCATTTTCAGGGAACAAATGATGAAAAGGAAAAATATCCTTTATAATAAAATTGTTCATAAAGTGTAGTTGATTACCTAACATTACTTTGGGTTACCAATGTGTGTGTGTGTGTGTGTGTGTGTGTGTGTGTGTGTGTTAAGAAGATACAAAATTAAACTAGAAAATGAAAAACAAGTCCAGTTAACCAAAACAAGAGCCGCTCTTATGTAACAAGGAAGTGGGTAATCATTTGGGGGTTTTAAAGACAACACAAGTCTTTCAAATGAAGCTACTTTAAAATTGAAGAAAATATGGAGGCAAAGAAATTGCTTACTTTAAGTAGATCGTGAAAAAAGATATCTCATTTATGTGCATAAGAAAATTATAAAGTATTTGGACACTTTTTCCAACCATCATTCTGAATGGTGAGACTTCAGATGACTCTTGTGATACTTTTCTGTTTTACCTGTTAATACAAATCCCTACCTGTTTTTAGAATTGAACACCTGAATATTTAGAGTTCTAGAGTGTGTTCAGAATTCCCAGTGGAGATATTTTGTGTATAAAAAGGATTTCAATGGACTTCTCTTTGTTATTTGCTTACACTTGCTTTTTTTTTTTTTTTTTTTGCTTAATCCAGATACTCTTATAACTTGGTATGAATATAAAGTTTGCCTCTTTATATCTATATACTTATAACTGTATGTGGATATAGAGTTTCTCTATAACATTATATTGCTTCTTCCCACTGAAACTTTTATTAGCCTAGTATAAACCAACTTATCAGTTTTGAAAGAGTAAGAAAACTGTTATTTTTTTTTATCATTTTTTTAGTAACATTGTTTCATACCTACGAACTTCAAGTAATGTTTCTGGGAATCTCCCCCTTTCACCTCTGCTGTGACAACCCCAGGAGACAGTACAAAGATTTAGGTTTTTTGATAGACGATTGCACCTGCAAAACTAACTAAAAATGTATGTGTGTGTGAAATGACTAATTTCTGCTTTCTTCTCCTTTGACATTTCTAAAGTCCATTCCTTCGTCACTCCTTCAGCGAGCTAATCTAGTACCCTGCTAGCCCAACTCCCTTTCTGCAGGTTCAACTATCTCCTATCACTCAATTAATTCATAGGGGTTTACTGAGTGCCTCTCCCTCCCCATGCTCAGCAGGATTCTCGGAACACAAAGAATTGTTTATAAATGACTAAGAGGTACTAATACATCCATCTCTGTTCCTAAGTAGCTCACAGTCTAGTCAGGAAGAAAACACGTCAGCAAGTGCCATATGGTTTGTTAGGCCCTTTAGAGGCAGATGAAAAAGCAATAGTGGAGGACCCAAAAATGGAATGGAAGACCCTAGGATTAAAGTAATCATTCTAAAACATAAATCAGTTGTATCACCATCTTGCCTAAAATCTGTCAGTGGCTTCCCACCTGCCTATGGTGAGAAGTCCAAAGCCCAAAGTCTTTGGCATAGACCTGCCGGTTTCACTTGGGATCTATTCTGCTCCCCTAGAGGGCATTTGGAAATGAGTAGTGTACTATTATCTATTGCTGTCTAATAAATTATTCCCTAACTGAGCAGCTTAAAACAACAGATATTTATTATCTCATATGAGCTTCTCTGGATCTGGAATCAGAATGAGTTAGTTAGCTGAGTGGTTCTGGCTCTAATCAAGTGGTAGCCAGGTGGTCTGTTGGTCAGAACTATGATCATGCCAATGGGCAGGGGTATCGAGTTCATGCTCACTTACATGGCTGTTGGCAGGAAGCTTCAGTTCAAGGGGCTGTTCAGAGGACATGGCAGCTGGCTTTCCCCGGAGCAAGATGAGTGATTGAGTGATGGATTGATTAAGTGATGTGATGTGTGTGTGTCTGTGTGTGTGTGTGTGTGTGTGTGTGTGTGTGAGAGAGAGAGAGAGAGAGAGAGAGACCAAGACAGACTCCACAATCTTTTATGACCCAATCTCATCTCAGAAGGGCAATTTATCACTTCTCCTTTATGCTATTGGTCACACAGACAAACTTCGGTACAATGTGGGAGGAGACTATACAAGGGTGTGAATAGGAAGAGTCTGGATGATTGGGGACCATCTTGGAGGCTGGCTGCCAAAAGTAAGAATACTTTTGCTTTGTCGTAGTGACTGGAGTTTACTTTTTAACATGAGCAAAGACCAAGGATACTAAAATCTTGTACAGGAAAGAATTATAGCCCCTTACCAAACTGCCAAGAGTGTTGCCAGATAGTTCTTCTACACTTTGTATATACTGCCTTTTCCTACATGCACACACCTGGCTCTATTCATACCTGGCTTCTCACAGTTCCCTATAAAATCCTAGTCCTTCACCTTCCACAAATCTTCCTTCTGACTGCAGTGGCTTCTTCACCTTGGCAACGCTTCCAACTCTCTCTTTAGGATTTAGTACAAATCTCTTCATCTCCTGGATGCATTCCCTGATCACATTAAGCAGATGAGCCCTTGCTTTTCTCTGCCCTATTCATATATTTGTTATAGCATACACTACTGTAATTACCTTTACCAACCCTTCTCCCCTGGAAGACTGTGAGCCCCTGCAGAAATATGTATTATAATGTTAGTTTAACCTCAGTGTCCCCATACCTTACACAGTTCCCACACACAGCAAACACTTCTTAATACAAGTTAGTTGAATGAATGACCAAATTAGTGGCATGTTGTCTGTGTTTGTGTACCTGTGTGTACTGGCATTGTGCCACTTAAGAGAGAATTGCAGAGTGTAAAAGCCTGAGAACAACTGATCTGCTCTGTTTCAATCCAGACTCTGCTTGGTTCCATTTGTTTCCCGTTAAAGTACAAATTTGCCTTCACATCCCATAATCTATTTTTGAAATAAACGTTTTATATCTTTGCCAAAAGGATAACCGAAAGTTATATTTTCATAGATCATGTCTATAAATTTTAGGGGACACTACCTGATTAATACACTTATTTTTCAGAAAATGTTTAAGAGTTTAAGATCCTCTCTAAATCAAGAAAGAATAATCCTGCTTCGGTGCATTTAATGATGTTTAACTGTTGAACTCAAAGAGTTAATATAAATTCTAAATGTGCTATGTTACAGCCTATAGACTTTATTAAAATGAATCTGCAGTAATAGGACAAAAGGTTACTATCCTAAGAGAGTTATTACAAGCATTAAATGAGCCAAGTTATGGGCAAGAGCAATCTAAAGCTGTGAAGACTGAAGCTTACTATTCTAAAAGAGCTAATGCAATATCCAAATGCATTTACCTAAGGAGTAGTTTATTAACTGAAGCACCTATGCTGTTTAGGAATAATTTGGGAGCCTCTTAGGGCTTGGAGTTTTGCTCCTAGAGCTGGATTCCAGAATTGTCCAGTTTCATGAATTTCTATTTATGAAAGATTCGGCCTCCCAGTCATGATTGTGCCCTGACAGACTTCTGCCAAACCTTCCAGGTGTTGAGTGACTTCCTGGACCTTCACCTGCTCCAAAACTCCTCTGTTATTCTGCTTGGAGACATGACTAGTTCGATGTATGCTCATTTGTTCAGGTAGCCCTTTCAGCAAAGAGCTATTGAATATCAACTATATGTCAGGCATACATGGATACAGAGGCCAAGAAGACAGACGCTTTTTGTTAGATCGCATGATGTATATGTTCTAGTAGTCAGATATAGAAAATAATAACTTAGCACACTATAACACAACATATAACTATATTTGAGATAAGGATGTGGGCTATGATAAAAATAAAACAAAGTAAAGGGCAAGTGAGCAAATTCCCTTAGGAAGTGATATTAAACTAAGACCTGATCTATAGGAAGGAACTGCCAATGGGAATATATGGGGAAAGAGAACTTTAGAGAGAGGGACAGACGGAACACTTTTAAGGTCTCTGTGGATGGAACAAGCTTGATAGGTATGGGAGTTAGAAAGTTAACAGGTGATGTTGGAGCATGTTTAAAGGTTGAGAGTTGCTGTATTAGAGACAGGAAGAGCTAGATCCTGAAGGATCTTATAGACTACAGAAAGGAATTTAGATTTTACTCTAAATGCAGTTGAGAGCTATTGGATGGATTTCAAAAACAGAAGTGTATCTGATTTATGCTTATAAAGTTTGGGGGTTTTGAGCCTCCTATTCTGGTCCTTACCATAACCATTAGCTCCTGAATCTGACATCTGTAACAAAAGGCCTTCAAAGAGGTGGCTTTGGGTTTGCTAATGACACACTGTCCCTTTTTTCTACGATGTTTATATTTTATGGAACTTTAATAATGAATCCCACCTTGACTCAAGTTCAGGAAGCCCTTTCTCCTAGATTCTGTATTCCAGTTTTACCTGTCGTGTAGACAGGCACTTAATTCTTCAATCATTCTTAGCCTTTGCTAATTCTCTTGTCAGGTCCGTATTAGAGAGCTATAAGGAAATTTCACCCTCTCCCCTTGCAAACAACCAACCAACCAACAAACAAACAGAACAAAACCTAAACAACCAACCAAACAAAACCCCCAAACGTCAACATCTTAAACCCCCTTCTGGACTTCATAAGACTCAAGAAAAGTTGAGTGCATTAGTGCCCCCCCAAAATATACAATTTTAATACTGCCAAATAGTGCCAAATACCCCTTATTCATTCACTGTTATAACTGATAGTAATTTTCCAAATTGGAGTACACTCAATGGCTATTCTAGACCCAGAACATCCAGTCTGCTTAATAAAGTTCTTAACCTACTAACCTTAGAAAGAAGATCAGTCATTTTAAAGATATTCCTCACCCCTTTCCTCAAAAACATTCTCCTTGACATCATCAAGACCATGCTTTTCCCATGTATGTTCTCTGTGATGGGAAAACATTAAAAACAAGCAAGAGTCACTTGGTATAAACAAGTACAGAGGAGGCAGAAGCTCAGTTAAGTAGATGCCTCCTTTGTAATTTATAATTTGTCTTCCTGAGATCAGATGCTTTAGGAAGTGAACTAAATATTTTGTCTTTGAACAACACTGTTTTGAATGACACTTAGACCACAATCAATATTTGAATTAAAAATGTAACTTAAAGGGCTTCCCTGGTGGCGCAGTGGTTGAGAGTCCGCCTGCCGATGCAGGGGACATGGATTCGTGCCCTGGTCTGGGAAGATCCCACATGCCGCGGAGTGGCTAGACCCATGAACCATGGCCGCTGAGCCTGCACGTCCGAAGCCTGTGCTCCACAACGGGAGAGGCCACAGCAGGGAGAGGCCCGCGTACCACCAAAAAAAAAAAAAAATGTAACTTAAAAAAACACACAATTTCCTTAAACATGAACATTTATTCTTTTCAGGATTAGATAAGCAGTAATAGAAAAGTGACTGACTTTTGCCCTGTGTACTCCTTTGTTGCTTACCTCATGTGCAATGCCTGTTGATTTTGACAATGCTGCATGTAGTAGCACTCTATAAGACTCTACAGAAGGCAAATAAATTTGAATCTCAACACTGTAAATGCATTGTGGTAATTAAAAAGACCAAACTATTATAATTAAGTTGTAATTAAGATATGTAACAAAAAAAAAGATATGTAACAAAATTCTTAAATTTCTATGAAAGACAAAATACGTAGAGCAAAGCAAAGACTTTTACTGTAAAAACTAAATTAAATCTATACTAGGGATTTAGTTATGTTGTATATAACTGAATGGTAATCAGATTTTTTTGTGATAGTTATGATAACCCCAAAGTTGACTTGTTTCTCCACAAATAGTATTAGAAAATAACATTTAAGTGATTTATTGAAGTATACATTTAAATCAATTCAAAATAAATAATCCTGTGAATGTTTAACTGAGCTGCTGCAATTTTACTTTTGGTAATTTGATCAAGGTTTTTGTGCAAGATTTAGATCTAAGAGATTTGGGGTTTGTAGGCAGTATTCTTCCTCTGTCTCTCAAAACTACACTTAATCATCTTAGGTTAGAAAGATGACAATCAGAAAGCTTCCCAAGGAAAAAACACAACCCACTTCAAATTTCTCTTTGGAAATGGAACGTAGGTTAAAAAAATTTTTTTAAATAACAGTAATACCATTGGCATGCAATCAAAACAGATTTATTAAGAACAAAAGAGCATAACTATTTTAACTCTACTTTAAACTTACCTGTAACCTCCCCTCTTATTAACAAAAAGAACCAAGATGTCTAACCATATGGTAGAGGCAAATTAACAAAATTTGAGGTGTACACTTTGAAAATACATCAGGTCAAAATACAAGTGGAAGCATTGATAATGAACATGTGTAGCTAACATTTATCCAAGAGGAGAGAGAAATGGAGAAACTTAAGAACATTTAAAACCTATGATTTTTTTCCACTCACTCAAATAACCTTTGATATAGGCCAAACAAGTTGTAAATCCCAGTTCAACAAAAGCAAATGAGTAAATATAATAGGGAGAACCAGGGAGAAATTGTTATAATAGAGAGGTTAGGAGTTCAGGCTCCTGAATCAGACAGTCCTTGCTTTCAGTCCTTGCTCTATCACTTATTAGCTGTGTGATTTGGAGCAAGTCTCTTATTCTAAGACTCAGTTTCCTCGTGTGTAAAATGGGAATAATACTGGTGAGCTTAAGTGAGATAATGCATATAAAGCACTTGGTGCAGTGCCTAATTCATAATTGGTACTAAACAAATGGTTATTTCCATTCATTGATTCAGCATGTATTTATTAGGCATCAGGTATATGCCAGGCATTCTGTTGGCTAATTGGAATATAACAGGAGCAAAATTCTGTTGTCATCAAATTTATAGTTTAGTTAGGAAAGAAACTTAAATAATCAATTACAAGAAAAGTGCTGTGGGAGTATGGGAGTACATGATCATTCTTGAAAAAAGTGGGGGAAGGAGGTAAGCCAGAGAAGGCTGCTTGAAGGACATGATTTTTAAATGTGGAAATGCAATAATAGACAGGGGTTGAGCAAGCAACAAGTACAAGAGTGTTCCAAGCAGAGGAAAAACTTATGAAAATAGCTATAATTTTTTCAGAGGTTCAGATAGACATATGCCTTTCTCATCTTCATCTCTGGCCATGCTGTAACCTCTGTCTGGAGCACACTTGAGCCTCTTTGTATTCTCCCTGCCCCATCTCACCTCACCCAGACACAGCAGTTACTAACGGTCAAGTGAAGACATGGCCAGGACTTGTAATGTCGTCTTAGTGCTTTTTAAGCCACATAAAATAATATGGAACTTATCTTCAGGGTCACAGGAAATTGGAGGCTTTTAAGTATATGTACATGAGTGTGTGTGTGTGTGTGTGTGGGTATCAGACAGTGTTGTTTCCTGGAGGATTATAGTCCCCATTGCATTTTACTAGGGCAGCATCAAGTTATCTTGGAGAAAGGAGGAATGGATCTTCCTGGGCTGCCGAGAAAAGAGGGCCATAGATGGAATGGTCCAGAAGCATCAAGTAATAGCATTAATTTAAGTTTCAGATAGCCCCATGGTCAATGTGCAAACAGTATCTGCCATGATACTAGACTTTTTTTTTTGCGGTACGCGGGCCTCTTACTGTTGTGGCCTCTCCCGTTGTGGAGCACAGGCTCCGGACGCGCAGGCTCAGCGGCCATGGCTCACAGACCCAGCCGCTCCGTGGCATGTGGGATCTTCCCGGACCGGGGCACGAACCTATGTCCCCTGCATCGGCAGGCGGACTCTTAACCACTGCGCCACCAGGAAAGCCCTAGACTTTTTTTTTTTTACAATCACAGACAATTTATTATTCAAAAAAAAAAACTGAGGCATAAGGACTCAAAGAAATTAACAGAAGATATTTTACAAGGGACCTTGAAATACTAGACTATTTGATATATAGATCACAAAGGAAAACTGTACCCAGCAGGATATAAATGTTTAAATGTGCAGAATATATAGTCCAAAATACTTAGTAATGGCAGTGATGACAACAGAAGCATGACGGTACACTGAGAAAACTCACAGAAGACTTTATGCCAAATTATGACCCAAGAAATGGACCATTCAGGTCAGAGACAGAAGAGAAACTGGGGAATAATTTGATTTGCCTAGTGTACTCCAGATAAACTCCAAATTCTTCAACCTAACTTACAATGCCCTCCATGAACTATCCTCTCTTTCCCTCCCCTTCCTCATCTCTTACCAGATCTCTAAGTTGCTTTATGACTGGTTCTCACTCTCCTCTGCTAATACACATTGTTTTATTTTGCTAGACCGTTCTTTTCTTTTTTCCTAAGATAATTCCTCCTCAGCCTGAAGATCCCTCCTTGTCCATTGCCTCTTCCAGGAAGACTTTTCTAAGTGTAGTAGGTGCCTCTGTTTCCACTGTCTTAGCACTTACCACAATCCACTCTCTGCCACAGTAAACTCTAACTTCTGAGGGTAAGGATCAGGCTTATCTTGGTATCCTTGATATCTAGCATGGTAATGTTACATGGTAGATATTTAATAGGTGTCTTCTGGAGACTGTATCTGATTGACCAATTGACTTAAAGAGTGAGTGAATGAATAAGGGAATAAAAGACACACACACAGTCCCTCCCATCAGGAAGCTTGCACAAGCCTCTTAAATAGCCTCATCCACCAGAGGGCAGACAGCAGAAGCAAGAACAACTACAGTCCTGCAGCCTGCGGAATGAAAAACACATTCACAGAAAGAGAGACAAAATGAAAAGGCAGAGGGCTATGTCTCAGTTGAAGGAACAAGATAAAACCCCAGAAAAACAATTAAATGAAGTGGAGATAGGCAAACTCCCAGAAAAAGAATTCAGAATAATGATAGTGAAGATGATCCAGGACCTCGGAAAAATAATGGAGGCAAAGATCGAGAAGATGCAAGAAATGTTTAACAAAGACCTATAAGAAGTAAAAAAGAAAGACCTAGAAGAATTAGGGAACAAACAAACAGAGATGAACAATACAATAACTGAAATGAAAAATACACTACAAGGAATCTATAGAAGAATAACTGAAACAGAAAACGGATAAGTGACCTGGAAGACAGAATGATGGACTTCACTGCCACAGAAAGAATAAAGAAAAAAGAATGAAAAGAAATGAAGACAGCCTAAGAGAACTCTGGGACAACATTAAATGCACCAACATTCGCATTATAGGGGTCCCAGCAGAGAAGAGAGAGAGAAAGGACCCGAGAAAATATTTGAAGAGGTTATAGTCAAAAACTTCCCTAACATGGGAAAGGAAATAGCCACCCAAGTCCAGGAAGTGCAGAGAGTGCCAGGCATGATAAACCCAAGGAGAAACATGCTGAGACACATAGGAATCAAATTGACAAAAATTAAAGACAAAGAAAAATTATTAAAAGGAACAAGGGAAAAACGACAAATAACGTACAAGGGAACTCCCATAAGGTTAACAGCTGATTTCTCAGCAAAACTTCTACCAGAAGGGAGTGGCATGATATATTTAAAGTGTTGAAAGGGAAGAACCTACAACCAAGATTACCCTACCCAGCAAGGATCTCACTCAGATTCGATGGAGAAATCAAGAGCTTTACAGACAAGCAAAAGCTAAGAGAATTCAGCACCACCAACCAGCTCTATAGCAAATGCTAAAGGAACTTCTCTAAGTCGGCAACACAAGAGAAGAAAAAGACCTATAAAAACAAACCAAAAACAATTAAGAAAATGGTAATAGGAACATACATATCAATAACTACCTTAAATGTAAATGGATTAAATGCTCCAACCAAAAGACATAGACTGGCTGAATGCTAAATGGATACAAAAACAGGACCCATATATATGCTGTCTACAAGAGACCCACTTCAGACCTAGGGACACATACAGACTGAAAGTGAGAGGATGGAAAAAGATATTCCATGCAAATGGAAATCAAAAGAAAGGTGGAATAGCAATTCTCATATCAGACAAAATAGACTTTAAAATAAAGAGTGTTACGAGAGACAAAGAAGGACACTACATAATGATCAAGGGATCAATCCAAGAAGAAGATATAACAATTGTAAATATTCATGCACCGAACATAGGAGCACCTCAATACATAAGGCAAATGCTAACAGCCATAAAGGGTAAATCGACAGTAACAAAATCATAGTAGGGGACTTTAACACCCCTCTTTCACCAATGGACAGATCATCCAAAATGAAAATAAATAAATAAACACAAACTTTAAATGATACAATAAACAAGATGGACTTGATTGATATTTATAGGACATTCCATCCCAAAACAGCAGATTACACTTTCTTCTCAAGTGCTCATGGAACATTCTCCAGGATAGATCATATCTTGAGTCACAAATCAATCCTTGGTAAATTTAAGAAAATTGAAATCGTATCAATTATCTTTTCCAACCGCAATACTGTGAGACTATATCAATTACAGGAAAAATCTGTAGAAAATACAAACACAAGGAGGCTACTAAATACACTACTAAATAACCAAGAGATCACTGAAGTAATCAAAGAGGAAATCAGAAAATACCTAGAAAAAAATGAAAACACGACGACCCAAAACCTATGGGATGCAGCAAAATTTATAGCAATACAATCCTACGTCAAGAAACAAAAAACATCGCAAATAAACAACCTAACCTTACACCTAAAGCAATTAGAGAAAGAAGAACAAAAAAAACCCCAAAGTTAGCAGAAGGAAAGAAATCATAAAGATCAGATCAGAAATAAATGAAAAAGAGATGAAGAAAATGATGGCAAAGATCAATAAAACTAAAAGCTGGTTCTCTGAGAAGATAGTTAAAATTGATAAACCATTAGCCAGACTCATCAAGAAAAACAGGGTGAAGATTCAGATCAATAGAATTAGAAATGAAAAAGGAGAAGTAACAACTGACACTGCAGAAATACAAAAGATCATGAGGAAAAAAAAAAAAGATCATGAGAGATTACTACAAGCAACTATATGCCAATAAAATGAACAACCTGGAAGAAATGGGACAAATTTTTAGAAAAGCACCACGTTCTGAGACTGAACTAGGAAGAAATAGAAAATATAAACAGACCACACACAAGCACTGAAATTGAGAGAGTGATTAAAAATCTTCCTACAAACAAAAGCCCAGGACCAGAAGACTTCACAGGCAAATTCTGTCAAACATTTAGAGAAGAGCTAACACCTATCCTTCTCAAACTCTTCCAAAGTATAGCAGAGGGAGGAAGACTCCCAAACTCATTCTATGATGCCACCATCACCCTGATACCAAAACCAGAATAAGATGCCACAAAAAAAGAAAACTACAGATCGATATCACTGATGAACATAGATGCAAAAATCCTCAACAAAATACTAACAAACAGAATCCAATAGCACATTAAAAGGATCATACACCATGAGGTGGTGTACGCAAATCAATCGATATACGCAAATCAATCAATGGGATAAATGATATTCACAGACTGCAGGAGAAAAAGCATATGATCATCTCAGTAGATGCAGAAAAACTTTTGACAAAGTTCAACACCCAATTAGGATAAAAACCATCCAAAAAGTAGGCATGGAGGGAAGTTAACCTCAACATACTAAAGGCCATATACGACAAACCCATAGCAAACATTATTCTCAATGGTGAAAAACTGAAATCATTTCCTCTAAGATCAGGAAGAAGACAAGGTTTCCCACTCTCACCACTATTATTCAATGTAGTTTTGCAAGTTTTAGCCACAGCAATCAGAGAAGAAAAAGAAATAAAAGGAATCCAAACCAGAAAAGAAGAAGTAAAATTGTCACTTTTTGTAGATGACATGATACTATACATAGAGAATCCTAAAGATGCTACCAGAAAACTACTAGAGCTAATCAATGAAATTGGTAAAGTAGCAGGATTCAAAATTAATGCACAGAAATCTCTTGCATTCCTATACACAAATGATGAAAAATCTGAAAGAGAAATTAAGGAAACACACCCACTTACCATGGCAACAAAAAGAGTAAAATAGCTAGGAATAAACCT
This sequence comes from Lagenorhynchus albirostris, assembly GCF_949774975.1. Taxonomy (NCBI): domain Eukaryota; kingdom Metazoa; phylum Chordata; class Mammalia; order Artiodactyla; family Delphinidae; genus Lagenorhynchus; species Lagenorhynchus albirostris. The sequence goes on from NC_083105.1 coordinate 37,883,821, forward strand.
ACAGAAGGAGGCAAAAGGCCTGTATGGAGAACACTATAAGACACTGATGAAAGAAATTAAAAGTGATACAAACAGATGTTTGTATCATGTTCTTGGATTGGAAGAATCAACATTATGAAAATGACTATACTACCCACAGCAATCTATAGATTCAATGCAATCCCTATGAAACTACCAATGGCATTTTTCACAGAACTAGAGCAAAAAAATTCGCAATTTGTACAGAAACACAAAAGACTCCGAATAGCCAAAGCAATCCTGAGAAAGAAAAACAGAGCTGGAGGAATCAGGCTCCCTGACTTCAGACTATGCTACAAAGCTACAGTAATCAAGACAGTATGATGGCACAAAAACAGAAATATAGATCAGTGGAACAGAATACAAAGCCCAGAGGTAAACCCACATACATATGGTCACCTTATCTTTGATAAAGGAGGCAAGAATATACAATGGAGAAAAGACTGCCTCTTCAATAAATGGTGCTGGGAAAACTAGACAGCTACATGTAAAAGAATGAAATTAGAACACTCCCTAACACCATACACAAAAATCAACTCAAAATGGATTAAAGACCTAAATGTAAGGCCAGACACTATAAAATTCTTAGAGGAAAACATAGGCAGAACACTCCATGACATAAATCACAGCAGGATCCTTTTTGAACCACTACCTAGAGAAATGGAAATAAAAACAAAAATAAACAAATGGGACCTAATGAAACTTAAAAGCTTTTGCACAGCAAAGGAAACCATAAACAAGACAAAAAGACAACCCTCAGAATAAGAGAAAATATTTTCAAATGAAGCATATGACAAAGGATTAGTCCCCAAAATTTACAGGCAGCTCATGTATCTCAATATCAAAATAACAAACAACCCAATTCAAAAATGGGCAGAAGACCTAAATAGACATTTCTCCAAAGAAGATATACAGATTGCCAACAAACACATGAAAGAATGCTCAACATCATTAATCATTAGAGAAATGCAAATCAAAACTACAATGAGGTATCACCTCACACCAGTCAGAATGGCCACCATCAAAAAATCTACAAAGAATAAATACTGGAGAGGGTGTGGAGAAAAGGGAACCCTCTTGCACTGTTGGTGGAAATGTAAATTGACACAACCACTATGGAGAACAGTATGAAGGTTCCTTAAAAAACTAAAAATAGAACTGCCATACAACCCAGCAATCCCACTCCTGGGCATATACCCTGAGAAAACCATAATTCAAAAAAAGTCATATATCACAATATTCATTGCGGCTCTATTTACAATAGCCAGGATGTGGAAGCAACCTAAATGTCCATCGACAGATGAATGGATAAAGATGTGGCACATACATACAATGGAATATTACTCAGACGTAAAAAGAAAGGAAATTGAGTTATTTGTAGTGAGGTGGGTGGACCTAGAGTCTCTCATACAGAATGAAGTAAGTTGGAAAGAGAAAAAGAAATACCGTATGCTAACACATATATATGGAATCTAAAAAAAATTAATTAAATTAAATGATTCTGAAGAACCTATGGGCAGGACAGGAATAAAAACGCAAACATAGAGAATAAACTTGAGGACACAGAGAGGGGGAGGGGTAAGCTGGGATGAACTGAGAGAATGGCATGGACATATATACACTACCAAATGTAAAATAGATAGCTAGTGGCAAGCAGCCCCATAGTACAGGGAGATCAGCTCAGTCTTTGTGACCACCTAGAGGGGTGGGATAGGGAGGGTGGCAAGGAGATGCAAGAGGGAGGAGATATGGGGATATATGTATATGTATAGCTGATTCACTTTGTTATACAGCAGAAACTGTCACACCATTGTAAAGCAGTTATACTCCAATAAACATGTTAAAAAAAAAAAAAGCTAAGAGAATTCAGCACCACCGAACCAGCTTTATAGCAAATGCTAAAGGAACTTCTCTAAGTGGGAAACACAAGTGAAGAAAATACCTACAAAAACAAACCCAAAACAATTAAGAAAATGGTAATAGGAGCATACATATCGATAATTACCTTAAATGTGAATGAATTAAATGCTCCAACCAAAAGACACAGGCTCACTGAATGGATACAAAAACAAGACCCATCTATATGCTGTCTACAAGAGACCCACTTCAGACCTAGGGACGCATACAGAGTGAAAGTGAGGGGATTGAAAAAGATATTCCATGCAAATGGAAATCAACAGAAAGCTGGACTAGCAATACTCAGATAAAATAGACATTATAATAATGTTTCAAGAGACAAGGAAGGACACTACATAATGATCAAGAGATCAATCCAAGCAGAAGATATAACAATTATAAATATATATGCACCCAGCATAGGAGCACATCAATACATAATGCAAATGCTAACATCTATAAAAGAGGAAATATATAGTTACACAGTAATAGTGGGGAACTTTAACGATTCAATTACAACAATGGACAGGTCATCCAGACAGAAAAGTAATAAGGAAACACAAGTTTTAAATGACACAATAGACCAGATAGATTTAATTGATATTTATAGGACATTCCATCCAAAAAACAGCAGATTACACTCTCTTCTCAAGTGCACATGGAACATCCTCCAGGATAGATCACATCTTGGGTCACAAATCAAGCCTTGGTAAATTTAAGAAAATTGAAATCATATCAAGCATCTTTTGCGACCACAGTGCTATGAGATTAGAAATCAATTACAGGGAAAAAAATGTAAAAAGTACAAATGCATGGAGGCTAAACAATACATTACTAAATAACCAAGAGATCACTGAAGAAATCAAACAGGGAATCAAAAATTACCTAGAGACAAATGACAGTGAAAACATGATGATCCAAAACCTATGGGAAGCAGAAAAAGCAGTTGTAAGAGAGAAGTTTATAGCAATACAATCCTACCTCAAGAAACAAGAAAAATCTCACATACACAATCTAACCTTACACCTAATGGAACTAGCGAAAGAAGAAGAAACAAAACCAAAGTTAGTAGAAGAAAAGAAATCATAAAGATCATAGCAGAAATAAATGAAATAGAAGCAAGCAAAGTAATAGCAAAGATCAATAAAACTAAAAGCTGGTTCTTTGAGAAGATAAACAAAATTGGTAAACCTTTACCCAGACTCATCAAGAAAAAGAGGGAGAGGACTCAAATCAATAAAACTGGAAATGAAAAAGAGAATTTACAACAGACACCACAGGAATACAAAGCATCCTAAGAGACTACTGCAAGCAATTCTATGCCATTAAAATGTAGCCTGCAAGAAATGGACAAATGCTTGGAAGGTATAACCTTCCAAGACTGAACCAGGAAGAAATAGAACATATGAACAGACCAATCACAAATAATGAAATTGAAACTGTGGTTAAAAGTCTTCCAACAAACAAAAGTCCTGGTCCAGATGGATTCACAGATGAATTCTATCAAACGTTTAGAGAAGAGCTAACACCCATCCTTCTCAAACTCTTTCAAAAAATTGCAGAGGAAGGAACAATCCCAAACTCATTCTACGAGGCCACCATCACCCTGATACCAAAACCAAAGATACTACAAAAAAAGAAAATTGCAGACCAGTATCATTGGTGAATATGATGCAGAAATCCTCAACAATATATTAGCAAACAGAATCCAACAATACATTAAAAGGATCATGCACCATGATCAAGTTGGATTTATCTCAGGGGTGAAAGGATTCTTCAATATACACAATTCAATCAATGTGATACACCATGTTAACAAACTGAAGAATAAAAACCATATGATCATCTCAATAGAGGCAGAAAAAGCTTTTGACAAAATTCAACACCCATTTATGATAAAAACTCTCCAGAAAGTGGGCATAGAGAGAACCTACCTCAACATAGTAAAGGCCATATATGACAAGCCCACAGCAAACATCATTGTCAATGGTGAAAAACTGAATGCATTTCCTATAAGATCAGGAACGAGACAAGGATGTCCATCTCACCATTGTTATTCAACATAGTTTTGGAAGTCGTAGCCACGGCAATCAGAGAGGAAAAAGAAATAAAAGGAATCCAAATTGGAATAGAAGAAGTAAAACTGTCACTGTTTGCAGATGACATGATATTAAACATAGATAATCCTAAACATGCCAACAGAAAACTACTAGAGCTAATCAGTGATTTTGGTAAAGTTGCAGGATATGAAATTAATGCACAGAAATCTCTTGCATTCCTATACACTAACAACAAAAGATCAGAAAGAGAAATTAAGGAAATGATCCCATTCACCATTGCAACCAGAAGAATAAAATACCTAGGAATAAACCTACTTAAGGAGGTAAAAGACCTGTACTCAGAAAACTGTAAGACACAGATGGAAGAAATCAAAGATGACACAAACAGATGGAGAGATATACTATGTTCTCCGATTGGAAGAATCAATATTGTGAAAATGACTATACTACTCAAAGCAATCTACAGATTTAATGCAATCCCTATGAAATTACCAATGGCATTTTTTACAGAACTAGAACAAAAAATATTAAAATTTGTATGGAGACAAAAAAGACCTCGAATAGCCAAAGCAATCTTGAGGGAAAAAAGCAGAGCTGGAGGAATTAGACTCCCTGACTTCAGACTATACTACAAAGCTACAGTAATTAAGACAATATGGTACTGGCACAAAAACAGAAATATAGATCAATGGAACAGGATAGAAAGCCCAGAGATAAACCCATGCACCTATCGTCAACTAATCTATGACAAAGAAGGCAAGGATATACAATGGAGAAAAGGCAGTCTCTTCAATAAGTGGTGCTGGGAAAACTGGACAGCTACATGTAAAAGAATGAAATTAGAACACTCCTTAATACCATACACAAAAATAAACTCAAAATGCATTAAAGACCTAAATGTAAGGCCAGACTCTATAAAACTCTTAGAGGAAGACATAGGAAGAACACTCTTTGACATAAATCACAGCAAGATCTTTTTTGACCCACCTCCTAGAGTAATGGAAATAACAACAAAAATATACAAATGGGACCTAATGAAACTTAAAAGCTTTTGCACAGCAAAGGAAACTATAAACGAGATGAAAAGACAACCCTCAGAATGGGAGAAAATATTTGCAAATGAATCAATAGACAAAGGATTAATCTCCAAAATACACAAACAGCTCATGCAGCTCAATAACAAAAAATCAAACAACCCAATCAAAAAATGGGCAGAAGACCTAAATAGACATTTCTCCAAAGAAGACATACAGATGGTCAAGAGGCACATGAAAAGCTGCTCAACATCACTAATTATTAGAGAAATGCAAATCAAAACTACAATGTGGTATCACCTCACACCAGGTAGAATGGGCCTCATCAGAAAATCTACAAACAAGAAATGCTGGAGAATGTGTGGAGAAAAAGGAACCCTCTTGCACTGTTGGTGGGAATGATATAGCCACTATGGAGAACAGTATGGAGGTTCCTTAAAAAACTAAAAATAGAATTACCATATGACCCAGCAATCCCGCCACTGGGCGTATACCCAGAGAAAACCATAATTCAAAAGGACACATGCACCTCAGTGTTCATTGCGGCACTATTTACAGTAGCCAGGTCGTGGAAGCAACCTAAATGCCCATCGAATTTAAGCCTCAGAAAAATTAATGCCTTGCTGAAGACTAAACTGATAGTATGTAGAAGAGCTTGGAATAGAATCAAATTAGATATAGTAAGATTTTGAGTTAGAGAGTAAAGTGTAAACACAAAAATATTTTTATGGAGTTGTAGAGAAAGATAGATTACTGGGTAGACTCACTTGTATTGATATTTACAGTAAATCAAATATGGTCACCTTTGATGCCAGTATAAACTTTGATGTTCCACAGTCTTATGGACATGATATAATAATTGTACTTTTTTAAAACTTCAAAATATGTGGGTAAAAGTATTGTGGTCTAACTAGTATTTGAATCTTGGGTAAAGCATGTACTTTTCTGCTTGGGTCATGTGGTCACGATTTATTCACGATGCAAAAGCTGAGAGCTGGAAATCCAGCTCCAGATATCCTAGATCTGCTGATTAACAAATATCAGCATTTTGACCAGCAGCATTTGCACAATTTTTCTCAGAGTAAACATATTATTAGGAGTGGAAATTTTTAAAAAATCTCAAATACCTTTAATGCACATTAATTAAAATAAATTATAAATGACACCCCCAAGCTTAAGTAACTAGAATATTGAGAGAATAAGAAACTTAAAGTTCCTGATATGAGTATTTTGAAAATACAAAGCAATTGGCCAGGCTTTAACATCAAGTAAATAGTAGAATAGAAGTTTGAAGAATATTTATAAGTCAGTCACCTATCAAGACACTAAAATATAACATTAGCAAGGTTTGTGATGCTCCTTTCTTGTTAGATCTTGCTATCATAAGATTTATATCTTATCACCCATAAATGTAGTAATTTATTTGCAAGAAGATCTATGAGATTTTAGTTTTATGATTGTTATTTTTATTATTAACCTTGAGCTTTTGATGCTTGTTTACTTGGGTGTTATGGAAAATTGTACTTAATCTTTGTGGATTTTTTTTTAGGAAATTAGATTTTAAATCATTCATATTTAAGCTGCTGGCAATTAAGCTGCTGTATATTAAAGTATCATTAATTATGTACCCATTGGCCTAAATAAAGGTGGCTTTGATCTGGATATTGCTAGAAAATCTATCAGTTGTTTCCAGCATTCCTACAATAAGAAATATGGGTCTAAATTAGAAGTATACAGTGCTTGCCATAGGGCCAAAATATTCTCCCTTGTCCCATAAAACACTGAAATGATTTTGTTAATGATTACTGATATTTTCCTCTCCCACAAGGTTCATATTTTCTGCTAAGATATTTCTATTAGACAATTTCCTATCAGTGGAAAAAGAACAATTTGGGATTCTAGGGAGTCTGATATAATGAAAAGCTATATTGGTAGTTCAAACTCATCAAATCATATAATGAAATGCTCATTCCAATTAGAGTTAATCCTCAAGTTATTTGAACTTATAAGATGAATGTATTTTCTATTAGTAAACCAAAATTGTATGCTAGCTACCAGATTGATTAATTTTTAGCCATATAAAGTTTCTCATTCTTTAAATGCACAGAAAAAGTTTGATCATGATGGCTAACAAAAGTAGTACAAGTATTTCTGAAGTAGGGTACACTATTTTCACTTGATTATATCCAGAATCCAAACATCAGAATAATGAGTCTCTGTTATTCTGAAATAACATTTTTGACTTACTGATTTTATGGATGGATGAAATGTTTCTCTTAATTAATTCAACCTAAGAGGAAGTGAGCATTTTACATTGCATTGTATCTGTCATTTTATAGGTGAGAAAACTGAGATTCAGAGAAGGAAGGTAACTTCCCCAAGGATCCACAGCTGGTAAGTGAGGGTGCTGCAATTTGAACCAGATGAGATTGGCTCTATGGCCTGAGCTCTTAATGACTAAGTCCATTAACCAGAATTTCTCAGACCTGAGATCATGCAGACTGTTGAGAATGTATCTGTGGATCCCTAAGGGTCTATGGACCCTAGATTGAGAAATACTATAATTAAATATTAAACACATTTAAAATTACTACTCACCACACATAAACTTCATTATGTAATATCTTGGTCTAATAAAACCATAAACACAAATTTACATAGAAAATACAACGCAGTTGCATGATGATAAAAGAATCTATCAGATGATCTAAAGCATGTGTATACATACATGCAAATCTATCTATCTGTCCATCTAGTTTTTCAGGTATTGAAGAGTATGGACTTGGTTAGGTACAAATAGAGAGTTTTAGTTTTCTTTAATTACTGCCTTTACAATACTCTTTGGAGCAGTTTCTAAACCTAGGTATGCAAAGCAATATAACACCAAGAATTTAAAAGGAATAATGGAGCAAGGATGTGTCCTTTCCTGAGAGGGATCTAGCTGAGAATAAATCTGTAGAAGGGACTTCAAAGCAGGTTCCTCCCTTCTACCTTCCTCTCCCTATCTCTTCTATCCTGCTTCACAAAAGAAAGGCACACATCTCAAAAATCTCTCTGGACGTCAAACAAAGTGACTTCAAAATATTGGCTTAAGAAAACAAATCAGTGTCAATGGATAACCAAGGAAATATAAACCATCTCAGGACTTGGGTCTTTTTCCGTCGTACAGATATTTCTGTTAAAAGTGAAAAACTGGCATTTAAAATGGATTGGTATTGATAATTGTTAAAGATCTCACCTCTTCCAGCTTTTCACATTGTCAAAGAATGTATCAGTTTTCAGGGAGCTCCATAAGAGCAAAGCAAATAACACGTAGTTAAGAAATGTTAAATATCGAAAATAGCTTTTTTCATGTATTTAATTATAAGTAGTTCTTTTAAGCTATACTCAAGATTCATCCTTGGGACCTGTCATTAGCTAAAAAGAAAAACTTTGAAGAGTTGAAGCAGTATAGGTTAGTGAAGTAGATCCTTTTAACGTAATTGGAATATTTTTTGAGATTACTGAGATCTTCAAGATACACTGGATAAAACCCATAGGCAAATTTTTTATGCTTTCTTTCAGATTTGGTATGTATTATTCAACAAAGTAGTTAAAACCTATTTTATCAAGTCATATTGTGAAATATTTAATTATTTAATCCTCCTCTTATTTCATCTTATGAAATGACTATTTTCTACCTTTTATTAATAAAAAGTAAAAGTAAATCTAGCCAGACTGGTTAGTTTTGGCAATAGATAAGTTTCTCTTTATTTAGATACAAGAAAAATGTGATCACAATAGCTAGTAAAATAATAGAGTTCTTTCTGATTTTGTACAATGCTTTAATTTAACTATTTGAATGACCAAGCATCAGAGTTTAATACATGTATGTACACACATTTAACAAGGAAATATTTCCAGGTAAATAAATGATTTATGATCTGAGCTACGTATTACATTGCATTGTTAAAAAATACGTAATGAGAAATAACACATTGATTTATAATTTTGTTTTGTAGCTTATAAAATTGTATGAACTAATCTTGTCTTAAGAGGATGCTATCTTAATCTCATTAAGAATTCATTTCTAAGAAATTATTATATACTTGTAATAAAATTTTACTTTTAGTTATTGTATTTTGATGAACTGCAGATCATATTGAAACAACTGGGTCCAGAAAAAATACATATTAAATGTACAATTATAGGAAATTTTTAATAAATCACATTTAATTTATATCCATAAACTAGTTCTCTTACCTCTGAACAGACAGGCATAAATCAACAAGTATGCTGCATAAGAAAACGTTCACCTGGGGAGTGAGATACCAGTGTTGACTTCTAATTTGTGGTGGTGGCACTCCTTGAGGTCTTCTCTCTTGGATTTGGTAAGCACCATTTCTTCACTCTTCAGGCAAAGAAGTAAAAATCCGTAGTTTCCTCCTTGGGTAAATAATTCACAACTTGAATAAATTTTGGTTCTCCCTGTTTCCTGGGGTTCTGCTTAAATGGACTTGAGGTTGGGATAGGGACTAGGGCAATAATCGGGAATGGGAACCAGCCATCAGGGAGATAATAGCCTCAATTATTTTCAACATTCTTTTAAATGCAGAGAATTGATGCTGCTTTTTTCTCAGCCTTGGGTTTTTAGCTGTTGAACCTAAGACAATAAGAACATTGCTACTCAGCTCACATACACAGAATGAAGCATAAATTTTTAAAATTATACAGTGAAATGATTGTAAAAACCACAGGATACATCCTCAGATCCAGGGGGGCTGCAGACCCCAACTTCAGGTTCTATAATCAGTACGCTTTCCACCTTTTAGACAGGTGCCATCCAAATCCAAGGCAGCTTGTGAACTGGAGATTACCTCAGTCTCCACAGAATGTCTATACTACTGTTCATCGAACAAATTTCACTGAGATGTATTTTAAAAAGTCAAAACAGATTTGACCATTTCTAAGTAATCTGCCGTTTTATTTAGAAATTTCAGGAAAAATCATGATGAAAATTAAGATTATTATAATAAGCATTGTAGGTTAAAATTCAGAACAACTTTTAGTACTTTAGTATCAATCAAATCTTTAAAACTTTATTAAAGAATAAATGTACCAAAACTAGAAGAGAAGAAAAAGCACATATATAGAAATATAATTTTCCAAATTAAATTATATTTTTATAGGGAATTCAACAATCTAGATGAAAAGAGTATTTTCAGTATACAAATATTTTCTAAAAATAATTATCTAACAACGTTGCTTTTTTTTGCTTGTTTTTGGTCACCATTCTCTAATTTATCACTGGCGTAATCAAGTTAACATCTCTAGGGTCTGGGAATAGACTTCAACTATATGAAAACAAATGAGTTTTAGAGATACATCAAAGTCCTCTATAATGTAGATATAATAGAGACAAAGTATCAATATATTCAGCCTAGGAGATATTAGTAAGAATAAAAACACAGAGAATAGTTCGGCAATATATAAAGAAACCCAGAGAGTTCCCAAGGAATGCTCACTAATCTTGCAGTTTTCAACTTATACCACATTATCCTCTCAGGGTACCATTACGCAGAATTGATTCTGGCCTCACATGTGGAAAGAGGCAAATTCTAAAGTTGATGTGTGACTTTTCCTCTATATCTAAACCAATAACTAAAGATAAAAACCATTCAAGGCAAGGCATATATTTGTTAATGTAATAGTATTGCCCAAGAACACAATATATTATTTCCACGTGTCATTTTGTCATTGATAATAACATCTGATGTATTCAGTGGTCAATCTTTTGGTAAATTCAACATCTGTAACAAATCTGAGAACCTGATAGTAAATGGAAAAAGTTCTGACCCCCTGAAATACCTAGTATTCTAAGATTCATGCATCTTGTGTACTGGCTAGACCCTTGATTCAACATTAGATATAATGAATACACATTTTTAATACTTGGGTGTCTTACTTCTCTGTCCACATCAAATTAAGAAGAGAACTGGAAGCTTCATTTGAGAATTTGTGCATCCATTCCACAAATATTTTTTTAAACTTCTCATGTGCTCAGCATTACACTGACAAACTAAACTGTTATTTAATAACTAAATAACAGTAAGAAAGGAAATAGAGAAGCAACCATACTAAAGCCAAGCATAAAACTGATGATTGTAAAAATGACTCTAAATTGTTAAAAGAAGAGCTTGATACTTTCTGTTTATGTAAGCAAGCAGGTAAGTGTGTTTATTTTAGTAAAAAATTTATTTTATTTTCATGTTAGTAGGATTATAACTTGAAATACATATTATTAAAAAGGTTATTCTTGATACTTAAAGAAACAATTTGCTATCTGAAATTCATTTACTGAAGCAATGTAATTCATAACAGCAGCAGGTGTATGCCAATAATAACAGGCAGTGTCTCATTGTTTCTTTAGTAACTTTTAGAATTTATTCTTATAAAAATAGTCACCTCTAAAGGCTGGTACAGCAATTTAATAAGCTTGAGATTAATTTTGGTTACATTGTGTCTCAGAAAATAGACATTGTGAAACAAGGCACAGCCAGGTTCCTGGAGAAACCACAGTGGTTATTTTCAATTGGCTATTTCTATTAGATACAGGAATAGCACTGAGAAGCTTTGAAAATTTAATAGTTTCTGGCCTTCCTAGAGGACTAAATCAGTAGATTGAAATGAAATGTTATGCTGGATTTCAAAATAGAATATTGTGAATTATGTACACAAAATAATATTAGTGGTCATTCAGAAAAACAATCAAGCATTGCACATGTTAAACCAGCCGTGTAGACTGGCATGGGTTCATAAGTTCAGGGACTTCATAAAATTCTGCTGTGGACAAGTAAACATTTAAATCAAAATTGAAAATACAATCCTCAGGTCTATCGTGTCGTGTATTTTTCAGTCTGAGCTACATATGCGTTATCGCATTTTGTGATCATGTAAAAGCACAGGTTCCCAAAATAAACACAGTCACCTCCAATCAAGTTATTAACAACCCAGTGAAATTGAATTTGGCTAAAAACCAAAATTGTCAGTCTCCTCTCTCATCTTCTATAGATGTTCTTTCTTCCCTGTATAATGCATCCATTGTTTTAACCTAAAAACATACATCAGTACTAATCGTTAACACAAACAGCTATGCATGACCATCCATATATTTTGACATGTAAAACTGACAATTGTTTCTGAGCAAATGTTTCATATTTTACTTGCCACCCACTGATTTCTAGGCTTTTCCCAGAAATGGCAGTTTTGAATTAATAATCCTACATTGTTATTATGTTTCTATAACAGTATTCTGTTAACTGTTCTTAGCACTCCATTATATGTAATTAGAGTTATAAGTGCAAATGAAGTAAAAATAGAAATTCTACCAGATGTTTGATTCATCCCTTAGTAAAGCAATTGAATAAAATGAAAATCTGCCGTCTGTTCTATGGATTAAAAATCCACATGTTTGTAACATGGCCTTTTGTAGCCTTTTGATAGCTATGATTTCCAGAGGAAATATATTAAGATAATTTTTTATTATACTTCTCAAAATATTTTGGATTCTCTGAAGTTTTATGAATTTATGATTCTTGATCTATATCAGTTTTTCTTTCCATTCCTTAATTTGTATTATAAATCATATAGGTGTTTTAAATCATGAAAATAGCTTTTAGCTTATTTTCTTGAATGCTAAAAAGAAATTAAAGAAAAATCTGTTTTTCTGGGCACTATCAATGAAATCTCAAAAGAATGAGTTTTTAGATCTATTACAATTGGGGAAAATAGAGCTTTTTTTAGTAGTGATATTGTATAAAATCACCAGATGGCATCTCCTAGTCCCTGTAGAAGATTTCTGTTCTCTTGCTAAACAAAATATTCAAAAGAACAACAAAAAAAATTACGCTATACCAAAAAGGAGGCATTTCCAAGTACTAACTGCTTATTTTTGTATTGTACTTCTCTCACTTGTTAGTCTCTTGCTTCCATTTTTACTGATTTCAAAAAATATTTATTGCCTATGTAAACTGTAAGGTTTACAGACAAGGAAGAGTCTAGAATCAACCACTAAAATTCTGTTCTTGAAATCTCTCTCCAAGGACATTAAATCCAGGGTGAATATCAATTATCTTTTTAAAGCTCACAGTACAATAATGGTACTTCTGATTCAAAGCTGAGCTTTGCTACAAGAGGCAGAGCCCAAAAGGTAAAATTAAATGTGCAGTGTCTAAACTGAGCTCGCTGATCATTCTTCTTTTCCTCTGAGAATCTCAAGCTGTGGTTTACAAACAGCTTTCTTGTGGGGTATGCTGTGAAATAGCAAATGGAATTTTAACTTATCTGTTACTTCAGGGCTTTGTTTACTTTCCTAAATGGAGAGCAGCACGATATAAAGAAAGAATTCTGGAAAACTATACCATCTAGAACTGTTTCCCAACCACTCTTCTGAAGAAAAATACTGTTATGGTCCAATATATTGTAGACATAACTGATTAAACAGAAATAAGTGTTTTTGTTTATCTGCTTGTTTGAGATGGCTCAGGACTTCTCCTATTCTAATGTGTCTGGTGAATCTCTCAAAAGGAAACATGGATTAAAGTAGTATAAACAGTTATTTCACCCTAGCATATGTATTTTGTTGATTTCTTATCAAGATTTTTATTCAAACGAATATGCTTTGGGGAAAGTTGACCAGGAGGAAGGTAATATTAATCATCAGCTTTAAGGGATCAGTTATAAAAATTTCAACAATATCATTAATGATGCAGTTTTTTGTTTGCTCATCCATTAATGGATGAGCAAATTTGGAATTTTTTTGATTCCAACTTCTGTTGGAATAAAAGTTTTCTCCGCTATCTGAAAGTTGAGTGTTCCTGTGAAAACTCTGGGAAGCAGAAATGGAGTAAAGTGAAGAAGCAATTACCTGATGGCACATCTTGCTAAGGACATGCAAAAATAAATTGAGATAAAGCACAGATGCTTACAGACAGTGTAAAGCTTTTGTGGCCTGATGCTAAGGTGCTGAGTGTAGTTCCCAGGAAAAGAGCTTGGAGGTGCCCTCTCGCTGCTGGGGGGTGAGCACTGCCTCTGTAAACGGCTCCCTGCAAAACAAATACTGAGTACTATTGTCCCGTTTTTCCTAAAAGGAAAAATCCTCTTAAGATTTCTTTCAGTTAGCAAAAATAGGTACTAATGAGGGTCTTTTGTAAAAGTGAAGTGATATAAAGCAAACTTTCGAAAAGAGGGGGATACCTGTATATTGTATTCCATTTTAGGTGTGATGTATGTCATCATGTGTTTTCTCAAAGAGAAACTTGTATACATTAGAAAATACCTGAGTAATTGACTGAAATTTTCGCTTTTTGTATAAGATGTGTTGATGCAAACTGACAGGACACAATTGTTTAAGAGATTTTTTAAAAATTTCCTGTTGAATCATACAGAATGTTGAAATATGAAGACATCAATGGGACTATCTTAACAACTTTACCTCCCTCATTTTAAGGAAATACCAGCTCAGGGAGGTAAAATAATATGTTCAAGTTTGAGTATTTTTTTTAAAGCAAAAAATTAAGAGAAAACCATAGTAACCAAACAGAATACCTATGGCATAAATGAGACAAGTTTATTTCTCTTACATATCCAGGGAGCCCAAAGGTTTCTATCCCAGGCTCCTGTCTTGCCACTATGCTATAAAGGACTTCCATTCCCAAGGCCACCTCAAGGTCCCTGATAGCTGTTGGAGTCTCAGCATATAGGTACTCATTTTAACCAGCAAGAAGAGAGAGATTAAAAGGACCCTCTTTAAAAGCATTTTCTGGAAGTTGCACACCCTATTTTCCTTATAGCCGTTAGCTAATATTTAGACATATGATCAGACCTAAAGGCAAGGAAGCTCTGTGCCCAGCTAAAAATTGAGAAGAAAGTGAGGATAGTGATTAGGAGATAATTAGAAGCCTCTGAACTCAGGTAGCTAGTGAAGGAAGAACTTGTGAGTTAATTCAGCTCTTTAGAATTCCTGTCTTTTCTTTCTTTCTCACATTTCCACTTATTATGTGAATATACCCAAGGTTCTTTATTGTTACATTCTTTTTTTTTTTTTTTTTTTTTTTTGGTACACGGGCCTCTCACTGTTGTGGCCTCTCCCATTGCGGAGTACAGGGTCCGGACACGCAGGCTCAGAGGCCATGACTCATGGGCCCAGCTGCTCCGCAGCATATGGGATCTTCCTGGACCGGGGCACGAACCCGTGTCCCCTGCATCGGCAGGCGGACTTCAACCACTGCGCCACCAGGGAAGCCCTATTGTTACATTCTTCAAAGTGTACTTCAAGTCTCCCCTACCTCACAAAATTTTTTCTAACAACCACATCTCAAAATAATGAATTAACTCTCTAATTTTGATGTTCAGTCTATACCACGAAGTCTGGGCTGTATTGTATTGTGGACACTTCGGTTTCTATGCAGCGTTTTTCCAACTGCATTACAAGTTTCAAGGAGCCAGGGAGTATAACTTTATTACAGTTTGTGGCTGGCCCTATTTTTTGATTTGCTGGATCCAGTGGCCTTTGAGTCCTCATCCTAATTTACTGGGTGTAACCTAGTCCTACCCCTTAGCTTCTGTGGTATCTCTCACCAGCTCTTCTTAGTTTTAGAATACTGTGTACCCACAGTCTACAGGAAAAGAGATCTTGAACTCTGGTCCCTCTCAGTGTTCATTTGTAGGATATTTTAGTACTGTCGAGGTTTGCAGACTATTGGCCTACAGGTCTAGTTTGTAGACATATTTTGTTTGGCTCATATAAGGTCATTCAAAGAATGATTTAGTTGCCAACATTTAAACATCGGAGATGTCACATTAAAAAAAGAAAATTAAATTTCTGGCTGCTCTTAAAAAATGGAAAGGTCTGGCATCATCAGGTCAACATTCCCACATGCTTAGTAGTGTCATCCCTTGTGGAAGAGACTGTGCTTTGTGTTCACTAAATTTCATTTCTTTCCCTGTGCACACAACTAAATTACATTTCTCAATAAATTAGGTGTGGCTGTTTGATTGAGTTCAATCAATCAAATGTAGATTTATAAGTTCAAGGAATGGCTGTTGAAAAAATTACCCATATGATGCTCAGTGCTCACTTTCTCACCCTGTATGTCACACTGATGGATTTTTACTTCCATAGTTCCTAATATCAAAAATAGATACATGAAATTTTATGTTTCTTTGTATGAACTCTCTCAAAATAGGCCCAATAACTATACAATATAGCCATCTTTAAATTTCATGAGAATTTTTACAGAATCCCAGTTAATGTTAATGTCATCAAAATATAAAATATATTTAAGTGATTTTCTTAAAATAATTCCTTTACCTGAAAACATCAAGTATTTCCACATTTCTGTCCTTCTCTGTACTTTTTCAATCTATATGACCTAACTGGAAATTAAAATGTGAAAGATACAGTTGAAGTCACCTGGCTTCTTTTTCTCCAATCTTATTCACATCATTCTCTTTCCAGAAATAACTATTAGCCTAAATTTGGAATTTATCATTCCCATGCACATTTAAAAATTATTATTATATAAGTAACAACAAGTTATCTATTATTGATTATATATTATTATTGATTATATATTATTATTATTATATATATTATTAATATAATCAATATTATATTGATTATATATTATTATTATATAAGCAAGTATCAATAAGTTATATATTATGATTTGCCTGCTGTAAAAACATGTCCATGCACAACACAGAATGCAATTTTCTTTTTCTTATTCAATGTTATGTTTTGTTTTAGAAAAAGAAAATGCATTTTTGTTAAACATTTTACTTATTTCTTCCCTTTAAGCATTTAAACAGTTAATTAATTTGTGGAACAGCTAATCCATTCACATGGATTCCAAAATCAGTAAACCTAAAACACTATAGAGTTGAAAATCTCCCTCCCACCTCTGTACTTACAGCCACTCAGTTTCTACCCACCTCAGTCCCCCAGAATAGGTACCCATGGTTACTAGTTTTTTCTGTATCTTTGCAGACAAGTTTTATAGGCGTAAATAAATGTTAGCATGCTATGCGTTATTTTGTACATTGCTTTTTCACTTAATAACATACTGATTATCTTTTCATATCAGTGCATAAAGAGCACTCTTATCCTTTTTTTGTGTAGCATCATGTTTTATTTCATGAATGAACCTCTACTTATTTAACTACTATTCTATTGATGTACATTTTGATTGTCTCTACTTTTTTAGCAATTACAAATAATGCCACAATATATAACACACATACATAATTTTGCAGGTATGAGTTATATCAGTTATTTATTCTAGCATAATAAATTAGCAGCTTAAATTGATAAATATCTATTATCTCACATTTTCTGTGGGCCCAGAACACAAGCAGAGTTTATCTAGATTCTTCTGCCTCAGTCAGTCTCACAAGGCTGTTATCGGGATTTGCCAGGTCTGTGTCTTCATCTGAAGGCTTGACTGGGGAAGGATCTGCTTTCAAGCTCACTCACTTGGCTGTTGTCAAGATTCAGTTCCTTGGAGATTTTTAGACGGAGGGCCTCAGTTCCTCATGGACTGTTGGCTGGAGCCCTTCCTTATATCCTTGCCAGATGGACCTCTCCATAGGGCAGCAAACAACATGGCAGCTTGCTTCCTCCAGAACAAGGGCTCTATGAGAGAGTGCAATGTAAATAAAGAGCCACAAAGAATAAGAAATAAATTAATAGATGCACATGCACGTGTGTGTTTGTATATGTGGAGGAAGAGGCTGCCAGGGGAGAGGGAAGCAGAAGAAAGCAGTGGAGCCACAGATGGGCATGAGAAGAGAGCACTCAAATAGCCAATAGATGTTTGCTGGAAAGCACTGCAAGACAATAACAACCAGAACTGACACTGGGGGGAGTTTGGGCATGCTTCAAATGTAGATAAACACAAGAGCTTGCAGTAAGGAAGCCTGAAGGAGTGGGGACAATAGAGTTCTCAGAAGGCTTGAAATTGACCTGCCAAGGCCAACTTCCAGGGCAGGGCCCAGGGAAGAACACAAATTTAGCGTAACATAGATAACAGAGTGTAAGGAAAAGATAATAGTTGTGGAGAGAGTAGAGCCGGGAATGTCAGGAAGCAAGTTACTACTGGAAACAACAGAAGGGGGAGCTCTGTGAAATAAAAGAACCAATCAGAATCAAAGCTTCCTTTAAAAATTCAGGAAAACTAATTTCACACTAAAATGAGTAAGAGAAAACAAATGTGTGAATCCCGTAAGTAGAAAGAAAAAAAGGAATAGAAGAATATCTACGCAATTAAAAGACCCCAGAAAAGAAATACAATAGATAGATAGACAGACAAATAAATATTAAAACCGTGCCTAATATTTCAAAGTGAGCTAAAAGATATCAAGAAAAATACATAAGAAATAAACTAATAAAAATACAACATAAAATCAGAATTAGAAAAACTCAGCAGTGACCTGACAGAACTCAAAAAAAAAAATCAGATTTGACTTTTTAAATGCTCTTATAAATATTTTGTACCTTTAACTTGGAACACATGTGCTAGAGTTTCACTGAGGCATATGCCTAGTTGTGGGATTGCTCCATCAAGGTGTGTGAGCATCTTCTAATTTGCTAAATATTGCCAAATTGCTATCTGTAATAAAATGGTTGTGCTAGTTTACGTTCACACCAATATCTTAGAAGAATCAACAGTTCTGTATATATTACCCACCTTTTTACTGTCAGGCCTGTTTCAATTTTCCCAATCTATTGGGCATGAAATGGTATCAAAATATTATTTAAAATTTTATCTCTGTGCTTACTAAAGAGGTTTAGCATTTTTAATGTAATTTTTATCAAACTTTCTCTGAATTACCTACGCACATGCTTTTATCTATTTTCTTTTGGGTTGGTTTTGTTTTTCTTATTGATTCATAATAATTCTTCTATTTATTTTAAAAAGTAGTTCTCTGTTACATGGATTTTAAGTATTTTTTTAAGTTTAAGATACGTCTTTTTAAGATATGTCTTTTTAGTTTACAATGTCTCTTTTCAAAACAAACCTTGTAATTTTAATATGATATATATTTCAGTAAGTTTTCATACACAGTGGTATAACGTTTTTTTGTTTTTTTCTCTCCTACACCAGTAAATGTCCTATACATTCTTGAACACTTTATAAAGTTTTGCTTTTGCAGTAGAGTCTTTAACCCATGTGGAATGGATTTTAGGTGTAATGTGAGGTATGGTTCTAATAGTTTATTTTTGTTATATCAATAACCACATTAAAACCAATTTTCACTAATACAAACAATGCTGCAATTGGCATGCCT
Organism: Lagenorhynchus albirostris; assembly: GCF_949774975.1. Lineage (NCBI taxonomy): Eukaryota > Metazoa > Chordata > Mammalia > Artiodactyla > Delphinidae > Lagenorhynchus > Lagenorhynchus albirostris. The sequence goes on from NC_083105.1 coordinate 37,903,157, forward strand.
GTGCTCATGAGCACGTGCTTCTTATGGTAGCACCTAGAAGTGGAGGGACTGGGATGAGGGGCATGCACATTTTCTTATTCAGTAGCTGTTGAGAGATTATTCTCCTAATGGAATTTTTGAATTGACACTCACCAGTGAAGTTTGAATTTTACGTCCCTATGAGTGTCATCAGACATTAAGTTGAGCCAATCTGATGAATGTTAATTGTTGTATCAGTAGTCATTTTACAAAGATTTTTTTCTTTCAATTTGTGTTCTTGAAATATATAATCATTTGTTCAAAGTGGACTATTTTCTGAATTTGCATAATTAGTGAAGCCCGGAGTATTTCTTTCAGAGTGATAAGCAAATATCCCCAAAGAAGGTATTAAATAACGATTCCTTCCCTGCATTGTTACATTGTATGTAAGACACTATCTTAAAGATGATCAGGGAGGGCTTCCCTGGTGGCGCAGTGGTTGAGAGTCCGCCTGCCGATGCAGGGGATACGGGTTCGTGCCCAGGTCCGGGAAGATCCCACATGCCGCGGAGCAGCTGGGCCCGTGAGCCATGGCCGCTGAGCCTGCGCGTCCGGAGGCTGTGCTCCGCAACGGGAGAGGCCACAACAGTGAGAGGCCCATGTACCGCAAAAAAAAAAGATGATCAAGGAAAAGGAATTTATAATTATTTATTTGAATTTTCTCATCCCCATGCTTTAAATATTCATACTACTACTACTAACATATCTGCATGAGCACTTGACAATTTTAAAGAGTTCTAGCATGCATTTGGACAAGAATTTAAAACTCAGAGTTTCTCATAACTAAACATTAATAAAAATGATTAAATGTTCTTTTTTGTGCTAATGAGTCACTCCCAGTTTTTTAGCTCCCTATTATTTTGTTTCATCAAAAATGTTTGCATATTTATATCAACTTTCTGTTTACCCTTAGATTATTCATGCCTGAGTGGTGTGTCAGCTGCAGAAATAGGTTTAATGAGTTTCATGGGAATACCTCATTCCAAGAACAAAAACTGGAAAAGAAATAAAACACAAATGCCTGCATACTAATATGGCCCCTTGTTAGAACCAGTCTCAGGGTACAAGATGATAGAAAGTCCCTACACAATATACATCTCCTTTAGAGAGGCCTTTACTTTGGCTTTCTTTGTGTAATCTCCTACAGACACCATACTAATTCTAAATATATAAACAACAACTACCCAAAGGTAGAGGTTACCGTTACTCTACCCTGAATATTGTATTTCTCTGCACCTGCTCAGGTTTTATTTTATAAACTATTGCTTTGTTCTGCTGCTTTTTTTCCTTCTTTCTTTTTTAAGAACGATTGTTGTTTATGATAGAAACCGTTCCCATAAAAATAAACATTTAACTTATTAGCATTCTACACAGACATCCTATTTCTTTGAAAGAGAGCCTTAATTTACTTTGGTGAAGATAATGCATTATAAAGCACCTTTTTTACATATTTAATATATGCTATGTAGTGCTATTCTATTGGGACAGCAAGCAAAGTTAATTTAAAAGAGTGAAATTTAAAGTTGATCTATGAAGCGCATAAAAAATGGAGAACTAAGGCAATTACTCATGCTTTTCAGATTAAAAATTCCTATATATATATATATATATATATATATATAAAAAGAGAAAGATTTTGGATCTGTATAATTTAGATGTATTATTTTATGTATAGTTCCTCTGTGTGTGTGTGTGTGCATGCATGCACGTATGTGCATACACAGCAAAATACATGGAATTATAATCTTGATATTCTAATGCTCATGAAAAATTTGATCTTAAATTTTACAGTAAACATTAAACAAAAGATTTGCAAGGAACCCTCCATTTTTTAAGCCAGGTGAAGTTTTTGAAGCAATATTAATCAGTGGTATTTAGAAGGAATCCATTAACTTGTCTGAAACGTAGGGGGAAATATTGTTTGATTTAGTTTTGATCACTTTGAACTATATTCAGCACTTTAAGATGGATTTCCCAATTTCCTTGGATTTCAAAGAGAAAAAATTTCACTCATTAAAGCAGAAAAGTCTTGATTCCTCCACACATAAAAAAATACTCTGATGTGGTGCTTAGGTGACAGTGAAGAAGGAGATAGGCAAGAGGGACAAATAGGAATAAATATTAATGACTAATTTATGCAAAACACTTTACACATATATTTATATTATTATCGTGGTTGGTAATCCACTCACTTATTTCATTAAAAATAAAAAGAATTCTTCTTCTTTTTTGGCAAATGACCTGAGAAAAGTTAGCAATTGCTCAGTTTGCATGGTTGGTATCAGAGTTGGGATCAGAATCGAGGTTTGAAATTTATAGTCTGTTTGACTACAAAGTCCGTATCCTATCCTATCTAACACACCATGCAACAAGGAGAAGTACACAGTAAATTTTGACTAAGGGTGATAAGATGTGCAAATGTGTCCAGTAAGAGCATAAGTGTTGTTTATTTTGTTTTTTTGTTTTTGCGGTACGCGGGCCTCTCACTGCTGTGGCCTCTCCCGTTGCGGAGCGCAGGCTCCGGACGCACAGGCTCAGCGGCCATGGCTCACGGGCCCAGCTGCCCCGCGGCATGTGGGATCTTCCCGGACCGGGGCACGAACCCGTGTCCCCTGCATCGGCAGGTGGACTCTCAACCACTGTGCCACCAGGGAAGCCCATAAGTGTGCTCTTAATGTTCTTCTGTGTTGCCAAGAAGGAATGAATATGTACCAGCACCATTTACCTGAGGAACACAGTTGTTTGGAGAAAGTTCAGATATTAGATACTACTACTAACAGCCTCTATAGTGATACAGAATTTACAAAAATATTTTATATGATTTAGATACCATTTATTGAGGGCTCACTTTCTGCCAGTCATAGTCCTATTATCACATTTCACTTGTTCAATAAGCCAGTGAGTGAAGTATTATTAACTAATCTTTGTAGAAGATACTGAGGTTCAAAGACTGATCAATATCATAGAGCCCTTCAGGAATTTATCAGAATTTAATCTAAGGTCTCCAAACTTCTCATCCTCTAAACTTATACTCTTTCCACTGCTCCAAACTAACCACTCAGTACCTCAAACAGAGAAGGCACTCAAGAGCCCAACAATAATTCCAAGTTAGAGAAATGGAATAATTATTATGATTGTTCATACTTTCAAAATTCCTTTTTTATACAGAGTAGTCCAACTCTTTGGATTCCAAAACATCCAAATCATTATCTCAGTCCTTTATATAACATTGCCCCAAGAAATTAAATAAACAAAACAAACAAAAAAACCCAAACAAAAACCAACCTCACCATCAAAATTTTTTCAATTAGATGAAGAAATAATAAAGAACACTTCTTTAAACTTTCTTGAATGTGATAATAAATGCTACAGTGTTTTCAAACATCATTTAGGAAGGCCATCTATGGTAACAGTTAAACACTATAGCTGTAGAGTTCTGACTTCCAGAATCCAAATTCTAGTTCTAGAACTTATTTTCTTAGGCGATGACATAGCAAATCTAATTTTCTGCATGTATGTAATGGGGATAATAATACATCTGTGAATCATTTAGGATGGTTGGTTATAAGTTTTTAAGAACTACCTCCCCAAAATTTAAATAACCAAAATGAATGCATTTAGCTCATGTAAATTGAGATTTCAAAAGTTTCAAGAATGCTTTGATGGCAGCTCTGGCTGCATTTTTCTAAGGTTGTGTGCCAATGTTGGCTTACTTTGGGCTAGCCAAATGTCTGCAGCAGTTGTGAGCCTCCCATCTCACCCTGTTCCCTCCAGAGTTAAGAGAGCCCTGCTCTTCCCACAAATGTCAAATATAAGGCCTTGAAACTTCATCTGGATTTAATCATCTAGAGGCTTATGCCTACCCTTTAAAATCATTTCTATAGCAGGAAAAATGACAAAGAGTTCTCTTACTGGTGTAGGCCAATGTATAGATTTGGGACTGAGTTCAGTCTTAAACAGACCACATAGCAGCTTCACTGCAGGGAAAGAGGGAGAGAGATAGCAGCTGAGAATGTCAAAATCAATGTCCCCTGCAGCCTGCCTTATAGGGTGAAAGAAATCATCTATGTAATGCACCCAGCAGAGCTTCTGATACACAGTAAAGGATACATAAATGTAGATAATATTATCCTTCTAATGTTTTTACTTTATTTTTATTTTATTTGATAATTTTATTAGTAGGCAATAGAAAATATTGAAGGAAAGATTATATACAGTATCTTAAAAATAATTTTTGTTCTAGAATATAATTCTATATAACTAAATTAGACTGTTGTTACTTTATGTGCTGAATTTGGGCTTAAGAGAGAACCAAATCATATATCTTGATTTAAACAATTCTTTGCTCTCATCCTCCTTCATTTTTTTTCTATGAAAAATATTTATAAATTAAATTAATCTTTCAGCGACAGTTAATTTGGCAATAAAAACTACACTAGAATAATTTCATTAACTAGCCTGTTGGTTCTCAAGCTGCATGTATTCGCGATACACTTTCCAATGCACCAATTTTTGGCTGAATACTTAAAGGGATTAAAAGAAAATGGGTGATTTTTTTAAAGTGCACTTTAGGAAATTGAAGGAAAGAAAACCCCTCATTTCACAGTTATTCAGCTATCCTCTTCAGAGCTGAGCCACAGTGTTGTTTTATTTTCTACTCTGACCACACTCTTGTGAACTTGCAATGCAAAGTTTTCGCATGTTCTGATAAAAATGTCATTTCTCTTTTCTTCACCTTCCCTTTCCTTTTACCTCTTTTTTTTTTTTATCGTAAGAGATCACCAAACCCAGTTTTCCATAATGATAATAATAACTAAAATTTATTGAGTGCCCATTATCTCCCAGAGACTGTTTTAAGTTTTTTTATATGCATTAATTCCTTTAATCCTCAAAATGGTGACATTTCTTGTGAAGGGTTGTTATGGTCCTTTATGCAGTAGCACACATTATTATTGCAAACCCTTGAGTACGTCTATCTTTTGTTGTAATATATGCTTTAAGGAGTTATTTTTGTAGTTTGAATAAATTACTATAAGCAAGAATGCTTATATAGTCATCCCTTAATCCCTTAACACACACACATTCACACACACACACACATATATCCGTGCAATGTGATTAAGTCTCGAGATCTTGAACTAGCATGGGTCTCCAGGCACAGGACCCCCACAGTTCTTGAGTTTACAGCTTTGGATTCATGCACACTCAAAGACTGCCTCCCTGTCTCTGAATCATAGATTCAAGTTCCTGTAAGGCAGAATCTGATTGGCCTATATAGGGTGAAGTGTCCGTAAATGATTCACTCAGCTATACCTGGGAGGAAGAATTTTATAGGTTGAAAGAAGAAGGAGAAGGAGAAGAAAGGGGAGGAGAAGGAGGAGGAGAAAATGTATCATAGACTCATCAATTTCTACTATTAGTAATAATGTCCCTGATAAAAGGAAGCAATTTTATATCAGTGGTTAGTGGGATTGGAGGAAATTGGGACATACAGAGATCAGCAGAGGCTGGACAAAGGAAAAGGAAAGATACCTTACAAGGAGAGTTCCTTAGCTTTATGTCTAAGGGTCTGAGCAAGTGCTTTAGTAATGAGCATGAGAAATGTATGAATTATTTATAGTTATTTAATTGTGTTTAACTGCACAGCACACTTTTTTTCTCTGCAGTGTGAGTTGAATCATTCTCATTCAATTTCTCATAATTTGAATCAAAGAAACCTTCCTAGTATTATTATAAAGTTATATTGGAATAGAGACTTCCATTAGAAATTATAGTTAAGATTCTTATACTTAGGGCAGATCACATAGTTAGCAAAATTTGTAGAATACTGCAGTAATGATACCTTCCTGTCTGCAAGTATTCTGCCATTATACCTACCATTATTTAAAATGTTATTTCTACAAGAAAAGAAGTGGAGGAAGAATATAAAGACAAAACAAAACAAAACAAAAACAGAAGTGCAATAATCAGTTCCCTGGACATGATGCCTCTAGAAGTCTATTCACATCATTTCATAGAGAGTAATTTATGCTATAACTGAGTTCTGTTCAGAAGCTTTCTATGAGCCCCTCTCTTCTTGTCTTGTTTGACCTTTCTCCCCACTGTACTGAAGAACACCATAGTTTTCTTTGTTAACATGACGAACCACAGGTTTTCTTCCAAGAAGCTTACTAGTCAATATCCATAACGTCTGTCCCCTGAGAATATTAACATGTAGAGGAAAAGAAAGAACAAGACCCTGAATTATCAATTTAAACTTAATATCAAATCAAGAATCTGAATTTTACCTCATATCCAAGTTCTTTTAAGTAAGAAAACATTTGGTATTATTAGTCTTTTAATTTTAATAATTCCAGTTTTTGTGCAGTGATACCTCATTACAGTTTTAATTTGCATTTCCCTAATGACCAATGACACTGAACATGTTTTCATGGTTTTTGGCCATCTGAATCTCCTCTCTTTGTTTGCCTTTACGTTTCCTCATTTATAAAATCGAGATCTATGTTTTTCTTATTGATTGATTTTCTTAATCTTGTTGATTGATTTCTATTGAACAAGATGTATATTATTCTGAAGACAAGTTCTCTGATGGATGTATGTCAGGCAATTATCTTGTTCCAGCCAGTGGCTTATCTTTCCGCTCTCATAATAGTGTCCTTTGTGGAATAGGTATTCTTAATTTCATAAAAACCAATTTATCATTTTTTTCTTTCAACATTCACTTTTTGTGAACTGTTTCAGGGACCTTTGCATACCTCAAACACTTGAAGACCTTCTCCTATATTTTATTTTGGAAGCTTTATTATGTTACCTTTTATATTTATATCTATGGTACATCTCAAATTAAATTTTTAGAGATCAAGGTTTATCCATATTATTTATGAATATTCAACTGGCCCAGCACCATTTATTGAAAAGACTGTTTTTGTACAACAAACTTTAGTGATGTTCTTATCACAAAACTGATGAACACACGTGTGAATCTATCTCTGAACTCTCTGTTGTGTTTCCTTAATCTATATATCTATCTTTGCACCAATATCACATATTCACAATCACTATAGATTTATGTCTTGATGTCTAGGAATATAAGTAATCCAGCTTTATTCTTCTTCAAGATTTCCTTGGCTCATAAAATTCTTTACATTTCCTTATAGAATTAGCTTTACATTTCCTTTTAGAATTAGCTTGTTCATTTTACTTTTTAAAAGCTTCTGGGGTTATTGGAATTTTGTTGAATTTGTAGATTAATTTGGGTGAGATTTAAAATTTTTAGTGTTTTGGGTTTCTATTGCTGCATAACAAATTACCACAAATTTAGGGAATTAAACTGACACTCATTAATTATCTCATTTTCCACAATCCAATGTCTAGGCATCATTTATCTAGGTTCCCTACCCAGGGCTAGGGGTCACACGGCTGCAGTCAAACTGTTGGCAGGGTCTGGGGTCTGATCTGAAACTCAGGGTCCTCTTTTAAATATTCATTTCTTTTTCTTTTCTTTTTTTTCCTGCACAGAGCACATTATTTGACTAATTGTTGTGACAATTATGGTAGCAGCACCGTTTGGCTAAGTCCTGCTCCAGATGTAAAATAAATTGGAGGGTAGGGGATGGGATGGGTAGCAAGAGAGGAGAGATGAGGAGACAGCTAAATAATCCAAGAAGAGAGGAGGGCAAAAGAGGAAAGGAATTTACAGCAAGAAGAAATATATAAGCTCTAGAGAAAGCAGCCCATCAAGAGTGCCCTAAATTAAACACTTCAAGCAGGTAAAAGCTGGTTGAGATTTTTCAGATATGCCTTTGGTAAGTCAGGCCTGGAGGGTGGAGTAGTTAAATAGCCAGCATGAAACAGAGAAGCCAGATACCTTCTAAGATAGGAGGGGCCAGAAAGCCACTCCATCGAGGGATGGAGAAGTTGGGTGGAGGGATAACCAGGTTCCTGCTGGCCCTCCCTCACCCCCGGTCTTGTTCTTGGAGGAGTTTAGGAGTGAGCAGGTGGGAAGTGTAAAACTGGCCCCAGGTCTATGTCAATATTCTGCATCAACTCAAAAATAAATTTCACCTGGGTCTCATAGGCTTAGACTGAGATATTGTTGTTAATTCCTTGGATGCTCCTGAAGCCCTAAGGCTGGAGGTGGAGCGGGTTGAGCCAATAGATGCTGGTGGTGAGGCTTATATAGTGTCAGCTGTCAGTGTTACAGTAGTCAATACAGTAGTAGTTGGGGACCAAAACTGACTTCCAGGTATATGAACTACATAATCTGGTGGAGCAGTTGGGAGCCCAAGGCTTGGTCATCAACGAGGCTGATGGGCAGGGGTCAAAGGCACTCAACACATGGAACCGGACACAGTCATCAGCCACAGTGTTCTTAATGAGCTCTAGGGTCTCCTGGACTGTCTGTGTAGGGTGAATCTGGGAGTTCATTGTGGCCTGAATCACTGGGGGGAATAACATTTATTTGACCCCTGCATTAAACGTGGTAAATGCTGTGAAGGACCTTACCAGCTCATTGGTTATGTGATTTCTCTCCATTAACTTAAGGCCCGAGTCTCCCTCTACTTTAGATCTGTCTCAGGGGCCCTCAGAGGTCAGGAATCAGACCTTGACCATACACAAATCTGGCAGCATAGAAATCTGGCAGCTTTTGCTTCTTCAAGACCAGGAGGAAAGAGTCTCTGACTTCTTCCTTCTTTGCTGTCTAAACCCTTTTTTAAATGGCTCATGTGATTAGCCAGGCCCACTCAGGATAATTGTCCTTTTTCTTAATAATTAGGGACCTTAATTATGTCTGTAAAATCCCATCACCTTTGCCATATTCTGTAGGTTAGCAGCAAGTTAAAAGGTCTGCCCACAGTCAGGAGGGGGAGATTACACAATGGTGTGAACCATTAGGGCTCTTTTAAAATTCTGCATGGTACAAAGTAGTGAGTCTTCCAATCCAGGAACATGGCATTCTTTCTGTTCTATTTATTTTTGTTATTTTAAACTTGTCTCAACCATATTTTGTAGTTTTAGCAATCTATTGGAAGATTTATTTCTAGGTGTTAGATTTTTTGTGCTATTATAAATGATATTTTATTGTTATTTTCTAATTCTTGTCTACAACATATAGAAATAAAATTTACTTTTGTATATTAGCTTTGAATCCTGATAAATTTACAGAGCAATTTCTACTAGTTTATCTGTAAGTATTACTAGATTTTATATATATACACAATCATGTCATCTGTTTCCCTTTTTCCTCCCAACCTTTATACTTTTTTAATGCTTTTTGACCTGGACAGAACCTACAGTACAGAGTTTAATAGAAGTGGTAATAATGACATTCTTGCCTTATTCGCAACCTAAGGAAAAAATATTAAATGTTTCATCATTAAATGTAATGTTAACTATGAGTTTTTTTATAAATATCCTTTACGCAATTGAGGAAGCTTACTTCCACTGAAATTTGTGGAAATTTTTTTATCATTATTGAGTGTTGAATATTGTCAAATGACTTTTCTGTATCGATATAGTTAAATTATTTTTATTCTTTATTCTATTAATGTGATTAATTATATTGATAACTTCTCTAATATTAAACCAAACCTGCTTTCCTGAAACAAATCACAGTTCATCATGATAACACATCATATATTTTTATATTACTTTATTTGACTTGCTAATGTTTATTTAAGGGTTTTGCTTACATGTCACGAGAGATACTGGCCTGTAATTTTTCTTTCTTACATTGTCCTTGTCATGTTTTAGTATCAGATTTATTCTAACCTCATAAAATACATAGGAAAGTAGTCCCTCTCTTTATATGCCAAGGAAGGTTTGGTTTTGTTTTGCTTTGATTAATATTATGTATTTTTTATACGTTTAGAAGAACTCACAAGTAATGGCTGGCATTTTATTTTTTGTGAAGATTTTAAGTTATAGGTTCAATTTCTTCCATAGATATAGAACTGTTCAGAGACTTTTCTTTTTTTGCGGTACGCGGGCCTCTCACTGTTGTGGTCTCTTCCGTTGCGGAGCACAGGCTCCGGACGCGCAGGCTCAGAGGCCATGGCTCACGGGCCCAGCCGCTCTGCGGCATGTGGGATCTTCCTGGACCGGGGCACGAACCCATGTCCCCTGCATCGGCAGGCGGACTCTTAACCACTGCGCCACCAGGGAAGCCCAGAGACTATTTTTTATTATGTCACTTTTGGTAAATTATCTTTCTTAAGGAATTATTCCTGTCATTTATCCTGTCTTCCTTCTGTGCCAGGCTCAGTCCAGGCTTCTAGAATCTCCACCCCCACTCAACTACCAATGGAGAGTAAGTTAATTATTGACATAAATTCTTCTGAAGCTGTTAGGTAAGCTTAGTGACTATTAATTAACTAAAGAGATTTAGTTGTCTAATTAACTAAAGAGATTTATTTTTTACCAAGTATAAAGAAATAAGGTTTTCAATTTATACCATTCTATAAAGTCAAAGAAAAATCAGGCAAATAAAAATTGCCTGATTTTGTTCATTGGTTGGTTGGTGTTTTCACTCTCTTGGTTTGTTTTGGGTACTCTTGGAAGCGTGTAGCAAGTTATTGAGGGATTAGTGAGGGATCAAATGGAGGGCATGCATGCTCAGACAAGGACAGTATTCTACAAGTAGACTTGAATATTCTGAGCTATGCGATAAGCATCATCAGAGTTTCACACACCAGATATATTGTGTTTGCTCTGAAGCCCAACAGATGACTTTCCCTTTTGTGCGTTTTGATTCTTTCCCCCCTCTCTCTGCCTGTGTAAGTTCTTGTTGATTCTCAGCTGACATGCCAAATACTCTTTCCTCTTACTGCCAAACATCCCTTTGATGGTCTCTCTCTAGACCTTAGTCCCTCATTATCCATAACTTTAATGCTTAAATGGTTTACACCATTTATTTTCTTATGCCAGTGTGAACCTGAGTTTGTGCCTAAAACCCAAGGAAATAGATCTGTAACCGTTTAATATAGAGGTGCAAATGTACGACCAGCTTTCTCTGTATCTACTTGGTAGTCTGATGGAAGAGAACTTTGCTTAAATATACTATAATATTGGGATTTCATCACTTAGGTATTCACCACTTTGGGTCCTCAGTGTTAAAATCCATGTATTTTTCACTGAGTAGGCTCCTACCTTGCACTTCCCTATAGTGAGTAATCAGTTGAAAACTAGTCTTAGCATTAGTGGGCAAAAAGAACTCCTGTGTTCCAAGGAGTTAGAAAAGATATCAGTATAATGGAAGGAGGAGCCCAGCATGAAGATTAAATATTTGGGATGCAAGAAGGTGTCTTCCTATAGATTCTTCACACATTTACCTATGGTTGATTTTGTCAAAATACGTTTATTTTGCAAGTGGGATCAAGTGAAAAACAGATACTTTGATAAAAGTTTCAGAATATATTTTTAATTCTTTCATATGGGTTATTTAAATGCAAAGAAGAGTTATTTCTCCTTTTCTGCTATATTTGGAAGGGTTTTCAGTTAAACAATATCTCTTCTTTGTGTATAAAAGATTTTTTTCTTTCAGTACAGACTGATTAAACTATGAGAAAGAAAAAGATAAGACACATAGCTTATCTTCTGGCAAACTCTTTGCATTTTCCATTAAGCCCTTTTTACAGCAGTTTCAGAACCTTTGTGAATCTAGTATTAGTATCATGAAACGTTAGAGCTGATAAAGACAATCTAATTTACACTCCTCATTTCCCAGGTGACGAACAAAGATCTCCTAAATCCCAGTTCAGAGGTGATTGCACAACATCAAAATGCTGTTGTCTCCTTACATATTTATTTTCATTTATAATTGTTTCAGGAATGGAACTGATATCTGTAAGAGAATAATGTTCAGATTAGTTAGCATATTGGAGTAATTTTTGAGTAAGTGCTTTAGACAAAGCACATTGTTTTAGTATATATTTTGTTCAAAGACTGAGTAGCTGTTTTGCTTATTTTCATGTCATGTGAAGATGCTGAAATGACATTATCAGTATTAAAGGCAGATAAATTAATATGAAATCTAGTCAAAATTCTCCCTTGGCTAAGTGGACTTATCATAAACAACACACATATCATTTGAAATTTCCATTTTAAAAAAGCATAAATCGAAGCCTTCAAGTGAGAAATATTAACAAATAGTCTATCTTTAATTAGAGTTCAAGTAACTTGCACTTTAAAGCATGAAACTTAACTAAAAATCCTTATTTTCTATTTACTCAGTGTTTTTAATCTTATGCAGTGCTTTAAGTATTGAGTGTCCTGCAGCTCTGGTATCCTTCTATTCATTAAATGCATGATTTTGAACAAAGAACTGACTCCTTGAAATGCATGTTGTTGCATTTCACTAAGTGAATTTCTAAGTAGATCAAGAAAATTAACTTAAATTCTTCTGACTTAACGCAGAATAATTTAGTGCTACACAATAGAGAACTAAAAAACCAGCTTAGTCACTTGGAATTTTAGGAGTTATATTAAGTAAGAATTACTGGGCGGAAATATTATCATAAAGTACATAGACATAGATATTTAAAATTATTAGATTTATAGGGAATTCCCTGGTGGTCCGGTGGTTAGGACCTCACACTTCCACTGCAGCATGCCCAGGTTTGATCTCTGGCTGGGAAACTGAAATCCTGGAAGGTGCATGGTGCAGCCAAAAAATAAAAATAAAATAAAATTATTAGATTTATAAAGTTACTAGATCTGTAAAATGTAATTAATTATAAGAATGTTTACTTCATTAGTTAGAGAGACCCTATCTTGAGCAATTTTCCCTCCGCCTTTCAACTTCAGAAAGTGGAATACTATGGGAAAAATGAAGTAAATGAAATAAAATAACTATTTTTAAAAAATACCTGACCGCTATTCTTTCAGGTTTGGTCATTACTTCCTATGCTCCTCTAAGATTGTGTACCGCATTTTAAGAATCACTGTTTTGAATCGCTTGACTCTTATCTACTTTTTCTTCAAATCTGTTCCAGTCGCCTTTTTTTCTAAAGCTTTGTCAACCTGAAAAATGAATCCTTGAAAGTTTTCCCCTCTTCTGAATAACATATTATTCTGATACATGGAATGTATTTTTTATGATCTGCTATTATTTTGAATCATATAAAATTGCCATTTGAATAGTCAAGCCATTAAAATGTTGGCAGTTTCATATAATTCAAATTAATATATGCCAAGCAGTTCATGCATGCTTTCAAATGTGTGATTCATTTCTTTCCTTCACATACTCATTGTATACTACATTTTATTTTATTATATGTAATTACATATCAATTTCCCATCTAGCTTATAAACTCCCAAGGAAAAGAACAGTCACATTTTTTGTTTTTAATTAAGAAGAGCACAAAAAATTTCTGTTGAATGAACAAGTGAAAGTAGCAGTAGAATAGAAGCAAATACTGTTACTGCATTAATAAATCCACTTTTTTTTTTTTTTTTTTTGCGGTACGTGGGCCTCTCACTATTGTGGCTTCTCCCGTTGCAGAGCACAGGCTCCAGACACGCAGGCTCAGCGGCCATGGCGCACTGGCCCAGCCGCTCTGCGGCATGTGGGATCTTCCCGGACCAGGGCACGAACCCGTGTTCCCTGCATCAGCAGGCGGACTCTCAATCACTGCGCCACCAGGGAAGCCCCAACTTTTAACATTTCTTAGCTTGCGTTTTTTATATAAGAAGCTAGAGCTTCTTATATAACTTTTTCTTGGTTTAAAAAAAAAAGAGAAGCAATATAAAATTTCTTCGATATGTGATATTTATCTTTTAATCCAGAAGCATAGATATTCATTCATTCATTCATTCAACAATATGTTGTCTGCACCTACTGTTTTGGACATCATACTATAGGCATGAGAAACAAAAATAATATAAAATATTTATTGAGTTCTTGTATGCCAGGCACCATTCTAATGTTTTACATATTTTAAGCTCACATGGAACCTATGAAATACTATTTACACTTATCAAATGGTGAAAATGAGACACAGGGAAATACCTTGTTCAAGGGTATACAGCTCATAAATAGTAGAGATGGGCTTCAAACCATGCAGTCCAGTTCCAAAGTCTGTCCCCTTAACCACTGTCTAGTACTGCTTCTCACAACAAAATCTGAACACAACACCCGCTACACTCTGAGTTAAAAAATCATTTGTATTATTTTTGTCACTGTATCCTGAGCACCTAGACCAATGCCTGGTACATCTTACGTACAGAGTAGCTGTTGTTGCATAAATGAATAAATGTTCAAGAAGAATTCCTCTAGAGAACTGATATGCTGAGATAAAATCTGTTATAGACATATAAAAAAAGTATTGTAGAAGGTCTTAGGATGCAGGACCTAACCTTGTCTGATAGAATTAGGACAGATTTTATGAGTAACATGTGAGCAGTATTGAAAAGATATTAGCCATAAGACTATCCTTGGTGTAGAAAACAGCATTTGCAAAAGTTTTGAGTCTTGAATTGAGTTAGGTTCTACTGCTGGGTGTTAGTAGAAGATAGCAGAGACTGGAAAACTGGAAAGTTACTCTGGGATGGGACTATGAAGGGTGATGTATCTCAATCTTGGGAGATTGCATTTATCCTAAGGGCAATGGGAAGGCAACCGACTTGTTTTCTTTCTTCGTGTCTCTCTTTCTGTTTGAAAACCTTTTAAAAGTGATTCAATCCAGGGACTTCCCTGGTGGCGCAGTCGTTAATAATCCAATGCAGGGGGCAGGGGTTCGAGCCCTAATCCGGGAAGATCCCACATGCCATGGAGCAACTAAGCCTGTGAGCCACGAGTGAGCCTGCGCTCTAGAGCCTGTGAGCCACAACTACTGAGCCCACGTCCCACAGCTACTGAAGCCCGCGTGCCTAGAGCCCGTGCTCTGCAACAAGAGAAGCCACCGCAATGAGAAGCTTGCGCACCTCAACAAAGAGTAGCCCCCGTTCTCTGCAAACGCAGCAACGAAGACCCAACACAGCCAAAAATAAATAAATAAATTTAAAAGCGATTCAATCCATTAGCAGTGTTGCTGTTGTTATAATTGCTCTCAACTATATCTCAGCTAGATTTAGTGAAATATCAGTCATTAAAATGGTAAGTTTCAGATTTTAAAACAAAGTAGCAATGTATTGAAACAACCCTCCACAAGGTCAAGGAGAATGACCAGTAATTTAACTGTCTGTTAGAACAAAAATAAACACTTTCAGAGGAAGATAACAGAAATTACAGTTTTTACATCTTTCTCCAACAATGTCTAACATGTAATAAAAAGTACTAGACTTCAAAGAAGTAGTGAAATGTGATTCATTGTCAAGAAATTTTTTAAAGTATTCAACAGAAAAAGCTCTATGGTGGCTGAGGTATTGGAAGGAGCAGACAAGGCCTTTACATATATTCAATGGGCTTAACAGCAGATTGGAGACTGAAGAAAATGTCAGTGAAATTGAACATAGATCAACTGAAATTCGCCAATCTGAAGGTAGATAAAAAAATTGTAAAAAAAAATAAATAGTATCACTGAACTGTGATAACTGTTACGTGGTCTGATACATGCAAATGGAGTTCTAGAAATATAAGAGAGGGACAATAGGGCAGAAAATATTTGGAGAAATTTTTCACAAATCTGGGGACTAACAAGAGGCTCAGCTAACTCCACACAAGGATAAATACAAAGAAAATAACACTGAGGGACAGTATAATCAAACTACAAATGAATATCAAAAGAAAAGAAAGTGTCTTAAGTAGCAAAAGGTGGGCGGGGGGGGCGAGATATATGACACTCAGAGGAATAGCTATATGAATTAAATGAACTGATTTCCCATTCGGAAAAAAAAAAAAACAAAGAAAATGGAACGGCATCTTTAATTGCTAAAAGAAACCAGAATTCTATGTGCTAAAAGAAATCAGAATTTGATGTTCAGCAAAAATATCCTTTTAACAATAAGAATAAAGAATAAAATTTTCAGATAAGACAAAACAGGTAATTTGTTTCAGAGATCTGCACTACTGGAAATGCTGAAGACTTTAAACTATAAAATATGACTGGGTAGACTTCTTGCTTCTTTATGTATTCTTCCTATTGCATGTCACAGTACCTTACACAAGGTAAGTGCTCAGTAAATTTTTTTCAGAATTCATGTTTGTAATTAATTAACAAATAAAAAGCAGTTTTGGACCAATTATCTGAACTATCAATACTATCATTCACCAACTTTTGCAATTTTTGTTTTCCTAGTCCAGTTCTGTTTTTCCTGGCATTTGAAGGTTTTGATTTACCTATACTCTCCAAAAAGCTTTACTAAAATTAGGTCAATATTTAAAGAGAAAATGAGATTTGTGATGCCCAAACAAATTCTGAACAACCAACAATTTTCCTTGAAAGATTCATGGTTTCATTTTATTGATTTATTATGCCTGAAGCGTCCAAGTAATTGCCTTGTGTTTAGAGACTTACACTTTATCATAGTATAACGTATTTAAATATATCTACCTTTATTTTCTAGATAAAATATGATTTAAAAAGTATTAGTGTGCATTTTTCTGGGATATGCATTAAACCATGGTCTGCAAGAAATAATTATGGGAAATATTCTGCTGTGTGTGTGTGTGTATGTGTGTGTGTGTTTGGCCTGCACAAAATTTATTATAGCCCTAAACCTTCTATTCTGTATTTTAATTATCTTAATTTCCAAAACTAGAACACACAAACTCCTCATGAACAGAATAAAATTTGGAATCCTTTGCTACAGTGTTTTCTCTCTAGTAGCTGCTCAGCTATTGGTGAATGAAAGAAAGAATGAATGAATATTATAGGTGATAGAATCTCTAGTTAGGTGTACAATCTTCTAATTTCTAGTTATTCCAAAGTTGATATTAAAGAAGTTGGATAGTTTACCACACAATTCAATTATTTATGTATTGTTGACCTCATAGCCAACGTCATAGATTTATCTGTATTTCCTCTCTGTATTCTCACTCTATTCTCCCTTCTGCTCCTGAAACTACATTTAGCAAGGTCTCAATACTTTCCATCTTACTTAACACAATGGCTTTCTTTCTATCTTCATTATATTCCAGATCTTAGAACCAACACCCAACCTGTTAACTGAAACATTTTTCTCAAGGTTTCTGTAACACCATACTTGCCTCATTTTCCTCTTGGTTCATAAGCTTTTAGATATGTAATTCTATTATATACAGTTTTGGTTATTGAAATGGTTGTATTTTTTCTATAATACATTGATAATATAATATCACTATATTTCCTAATACTAATATATCCTTGAATTCCTATGAATAACTCTATGTGGTTGTAGAGGGTTATTAGTTTGTTGTAATTTTTGTATTGAGGTATAGTTGACTTAAAATGCTGTGTTAGTTTCTGGTATACAGCAAAGTGATTCATATTCTTTTTCCATTATGGTTTATTACAGGATATTGAATATAGTTCCCTGTGCTATACAATAGGACCTTGTTGTTTATCCATTCTATATTTAATAGTTTACATCTGCTAGTCCCAAACTCCCAATCCAACCCTCCCCCACTCCCCATCCACCTTGGCAACCACAGGTCTGTTCTCTGTGTCTATGAGTCTGCTTCTGTTTCTGTTGTGATTTTTAATCAATCCCAAAGGTTTCCTTTTTATTCTATGTAGTCATAAGCAGGTTTGCCTAAAGTGAGTGAGGGAAAGAGAACTTTACTATGTTTTGTGCTCAGAAATATGTTCACTTTGAAAATGACAGAAAAAACTTTCCATTTTTCTAACCTGTGGTAGTTTGTATAGAATCAGTCACATCTACAATTAAGCCATTAAGGAAAGAATCCTTTAATAAATTTAATAATGTATTTTTTGTTTCTCCATGGTTATTATTCAATTTTTTTTTTTACTTTTGTAGTCAATATTGGTAATTTTTCAGAAAATTACCTATTTCAATAATATTTTCAAATCTATTAGTGGGTCTCTGAAAGGTAGTCTCTTAAACTTCATATCTCTCATTTTATCTCCTGTTTTATGTCTAAATTTTTTTTTTATCACATTTGTCATAGAGTTTATGCTCTATTTTATCACACACCCTCCTCATCCCTACTTTCCACAAACATGCAAAAACAAAAATAATTGCAACAGAAATCCCATATTTTGGATTTATTTATGAATTGTTTCTTTCCTAATTTTTAAAAAATTATCACTTTTCTACTTTGATCCCATTTATTTCCATTCTCATATTTCTGTAAACCATTTTCATCCCTTCTGTATTCTTTATTTGAATAATTTATTAACATCTTGGTTTTTTTTAACATGATGCCCTCTTTAAAGCATGTTACTTTACCTCTGAGTATACATTTGGCTGTATCCCCCAAGTTCTCATTTTTCTTTTCTTTTTATCTAAGAAATTTATTAATGTAGATTTTATTTTCTATTTGAACAGATACATTTGGCTGTATCCCCCAAGTTCTCATTTTTCTTTTCTTTTTATCTAAGAAATTTATTAATGCAGATTTTATTTTCTATTTGAACAGATAATTGCTTTGGAAAATTTTTAATTAAAGTTTTTAAATTCTTACTCTTTGTAGGACTCTCTCCTGAGAGAGATTATTTCCTATCAATGTCTGATACTTGCCAATCAGAACTCCCCACTCTTCCCTGACACCCTGCACCCAGCAGTTTCCCCTGCAGACTTCACAGGTCTCATATGCTTTCCTTATGTGTACGTGTAGTTTCCAGAATTTCGATGCTTCCTAGCTTTGCAGAAAATATAGTTTGTGAATTCCCTCTTTCCTCCCTCTATTCTCCTTGATGCTGTATATGGTTTCTAGGAAAGCAATGGGAAGATAAGTAACTAAGCCATTGCTACTTTTTTTTGGAGACTGAATTTGTAAAATATTAATAGTGACTTAATAAATCTGCTACAGCAGAAAGGACCTTTGCTCTCTGCTAAAATTTCTGCTCATTGAATATATATACTTTTTATAGCATTTCATTACTGCTAAAGTTAATGTTAAACTCTTTCATCGACTAATCTAACCTTAATTAATGTTCCAGCCTCCTGTATCTATTCAAAGAATGTGTGATTAACATTTTAAAAGCTAACTTGAGTTAATGCCTAGGGAAGTATACCAACAGTGGTAGCTGGATTACAAGGTATTTTGTAGGAAAATGATAAAAATAAAATGAATCCAAGGAAAAACAGTAAGCTGCCTATTTGAATGTCTTCAATACTTAGAAAACTAAGTGAATCATTAGAATAATCTATTTTTTATCATGGACTCATTAATTATTTATATGACTTAGTGAACTATTCTATGACCTCTTTATAGAGTTTGATTTAATTTGTATGTATGATATGATCAAATGAATTTGTGTCTTAGACTCTTAGCTTTTAAATATAAAATGAAAGGCCATCCAGATTTTTTAAATTGAGGAAGGATATTAATATTTATTAATGTAAGTTTAAAAATACCTTTCATTTAAAAAGTATTATCAAGATCCTAATTTTCATGTTTTTAGTAATAGGCTCTAAATAATGATCTATACACAAGATCCGCTCTTGCCCAAGCTACATGTAAGCCTTCTACATATAAGCTTATTATTCATCACAATATCATAGTCTCTCCTCCGGCTAACAAAATTGTCTCTAAAAATTCTAGTGGTAGATTTATATTAATAAGGACTAACCTGTCTCATAATATTAAACTGCATGCATTTTTCAAACTATCATATATTATTACCTTTCAAAGTTGCTACCTTCTACTTGGTTAATTTCCAACACTACATTTTGGTTACAATTGAACACATATAATGTGTGTTTTTTCACACTCTTATTTTACAACTTTAATTCAAACCTTCTATGATTACTTGATTAATAGTTTGCAGGTGCTCTGTGGACTCTGCTTCTAAGAGTAAACTGGATACCTCTGTCAAAAGTATTATAATAGCATTGTGGTTATTGTATTAATAATTTCTATGATTACCTACATTGATGCATTTTTATGTAGCTCATCCCAGCTGCACAAACCCATTCTCTTATTAATAACATAATTGTGATGTCTACAGAGTTTGATCCTTCTCTTCTTTCAGGCCGTAACTCAAATGTTATCTTCTTGGCAACGTCTTCCCTAGCCATCCTATTTAAAAATATACCTCCAATTTCCCTACTCTCTTTTGGTTTTTTGTTTTTGCGGTACGCGGGCCTCTCACTGTTGTGGCCTCTCCCGTTGCGGAGCACAGGCTCCAGACACGCAGGCTCAGCGGCCATGGCTCACGGGCCCAGCCGCTCCGCGGCATGTGGGATCTTCCCGGACTGGGACACGAACCCGCGTCCCCTGCATCGGCAGGCAGACTCCCAACCACTGTGCCACCAGGGAAGCCCCCCCACTCTCTATCCTGAATTATTTTGCTCCATAGCGTTTAGCATCCTCTGATAATTTATATTTTACTTATTTATTTGTTTGTTTATGGTCTGCCTCTCCTGTTTAGAATTTAAGCTTTATGATATCAGGAATAATATGTGCCCTGTTCATGCTCCAGTCACTGCTGCCAGAACAGTTCCTGGAATGTAGTACGTTCTCAATAAATATTTGTTGAATAAACAAAAAAGCAAAACCCAGAATAATATGGACATTATAGGAAAAGATACATAGGAAGTGTCAGGGGTGTTAAAGAAAGTAATGTTTGACATAATCTTGAGATAGAAAATAAGAATGAAGTCTCTGTACTCTGGATTCATGTTTACAATAAAGATGTTAAATGAGTAGTGAAATTATGATCTGAGCATGGGCTATGAAAGGGTGGGAATATAGTAGAAGCTAGAAAACTGAGTCAGATATGCTCATGCTACACTGCGTCTTCATTTCCCTTCAGATGCTGGGTCTCATTCAGTCATCCTCATTGTGACTTGCCTCTCACTGTAAAGAATACTTTGCTTGAAAAATATGACAGCTCCATCTCTATTGATTTTTTCCTGTCTTCTGGCATGGATGGTACTCTGGGAAATAAAAAAAACCCATATAGTTGGTTCCTCTACTATTTAAGGCGCTCCTCAGTGTCTAATGAAGCAAAGTGTTCTATAATTGAGTAAGTAAGGGCATCAGTACCAAAGCAGCTGGAATCATAGCTCATTTTGCCACTAGTGCCTGATGCAGGATGAAGAAAGTAGCAATATGCCAGGTGGAGATAAGTCACTTAGCTGGCTGATCACATCAAATTGCTCTCAATATAATCAGCTGGGACACATTTACCAAACTGGCATTTTAAATCATTATAAGGAAGTTGAATTAATTACCTGGTTATATGTTTTAATATTATGTGTTCAGTATATGCTCATAGCAAGCACTTAATAAAAATGTTAACCATTATATACAGAAGGAAAAAATAGAACAAATAAAATCATAGCTGATTTCTTGGTAATGTTAGACTTATCTTTACATTATGACTCTGGAATATTGTCCTAATCATAAACTCGTTAGTTATCAATGAATGTTTTTGATTACCCGAAAATCTGTACTGAGGCATCAGCTGAGAAAATTAGGAAAAACAGACTGGAACCTATAACACTTAGCACCCGAATTTCCTTGTGTCATTTTCCATTTAAAATCAATCAAAATTGGATTACAACTCATTTTTAAACCCTAGTTCTTTGTTGCTGTATGTCTGCCAGCCCCTGAATCACAATTCAGCTGTGCTGTGTCCTGCATACATTCCTCTTAAGAGGCTTTTATTGGTTGGTTGCGATGAGGTTTTACACAGTCCCTTGATCCCACAGAGTTCATTATCCTGCCGTTTTCACATTTCATTACATGGCATGGAGAAAACGAAACATGGGAAAGACTGGGGCATAGTATACATCATTTTTCTAACCTTTGAAGCTGATTACAAATGGCAATAAAAATGCATTTTAAATCCTAGTTATAGTGACATTGAAATTAATGTAAATGGTGAGTGCTGTGGGTTCTCTGTCTTCTTCTTCCATTAAAAAAAACTACTGAATACTACTGCCTTGATACCATAACAAAAATTTTTATGCTTTTTTAAAGCTGTTTTTGGAACTAAATTATTTTTTTCTTAAGGACTTTAAAACTCTGGCAATGTCAAAATTACAGTGATAAAGAGTTTATGAAGGCTTTTATTTATCACTTCAAAATAATTGTCAGAGAGCCTCTAAAATTTTACTCCTGGCAGAGGAAAAAAAACCTACCAAACATTTAACACTGGCTACGTTATGAAGCCATAGTTTTAAAATTTGATTTATTAAAATCAGAAATATTATTTTTTAATGTAAAATATTTAGCAACATAAATGTGATCAAAAAATAAGAACTCTCACTTCAAATAAGCCCTTAGTTTTTACTGAGGGCATTTATGACAGCCCATAAATTCATTTGCCAAAAATAAGAAAATGCACTTATTCCACTGTATTTATTTCCCCAGTGTTTTTGTAGGGGACAGTTGACTTCTTTATCCTACTGCCCATTATCCTACCTTGCATCACTGTACTGCCCATCTTATTTGGGAAGAATTCCCCTGATTCAAGTGATAAGAGAACTCTGTCTTCTACTACAGAAACTGAAGGATCTAGATATCACTTCTCCCTGACCCCCTAAAGAGCCAGCTCATGATACTGAATCAGTGAAATTCTTCAGCTTTGACTTTGAATCTGCAAAGATGCAGGTACATATGAAGACATTAGCAAAGCAGTACTGTGAGGCTTGCACAGGTGCCAAGAGTGGTATCCTTAGCATGAACTAGACTGTATTCCCTGATTTCTAACTGAGACTGATTCTCTGACTTTTGAACTGAAGTTTTTTAGCTAATCATTATTCATCCAGGAAAATAATTTCTCCTTAAGTTCTCCAGAGTTGGTGGTGTTGCTTACAATAAACACTCTGGTGAAGAAATTGGTATTTGTGAATAGATTGTAGACAGCAGATGCTTAGAGAAAGGAGGATTCTTGGGTTCGATGTTGCCTAAACAGTGCTGAAGGGGAATGCAAATCTGTTCTTATCGACAGGTGAAAATCTGGCAATGAAGGTATGCAAGGCATGAAGGATTCAAGACTATAGGGCGGGGTAGTTACTTATAATCATACTGAAAAGCTTGAGGAGAGAAAAAGAGGATAAAACCTGTGCTGTCCATATAGTAGCCACTAGCCCCATACGGCTAAATAAACCCTGGATACTTGAAAACTTAGTGCTTAAGAACAAAAGAATGTAAAATATCTCATTTTTACTGCTTATATGTTGAAATAATAATATCTTAGGCATATTGGGTTAACTAAATTATAAAAACTAATTTCATGTGTTTATTTTTACCTTTTAAATTGTGGCTTACTAGAAAATTTTAAATTACATAAGACACATTTTTTTAATAATTTTTTAAAAAATTTTTATTGGAGTGTAGTTGATTTACAATGTTATGTTAGTTTCAAGTGTATGGCAGAGTGAGTCAGTTATACATATGTATATATCCACTCTTTTTTAGATTCTTTTCCCATATAGGTCATTCCAGAGTATTGAGTAGAAGTTCCCTGTGCTATACAGCAGGTCCTTATTTATAGTAGTGTGTATATGTCAATCCCAATTTCCAATTTATCCCTCCCCCTCTTATCCCCTGGTAACCATAAGTTTATTTTCTACATCTGTAACTCTATTTGTTTTGTAGATAAGTTCATTTGTACCCTTTTTTTAGATTCCACATATAAGCGATATCATATGATATTTGTCTTTCTCTGTCTGACTTACTTCACTCAGTATGACAATCTCTAGGTCCATCCATGTTGCTGCAAATGGCATTATTTCATTTTTTATGGCTGAGTAATATTCCATTGTATATGTGCACCACATCTTCCTTATCTGTTCCTCTGTTGATGGACATTTAGGTCGCTTCCATGTCCTGACTATTGTAAATAGTGCTGCAGTGAATGTCAGGGTGCAAAACATATTTGTGACTCACAATTTATGGCATCGGTTCTGAAAGAGTGAGGACATAATAGGTGTGGTTATATGGGTGAGATTCTTAGGGCTTAAAAATATACCCTCATGGGGCTTCCCTGGTGGCGCAGTGGTTGAGAATCTGCCTGCTAATGCAGGGGACATGGGTTCGAGCCCTGGTCTGGGAGGATCCCACATGCCGCGGAGCAACTAGGCCCGTGAGCCACAACTACTGAGCCTGTGCGTCTGGAGCCTGTGCTCTGCAACAAGAGAGGCCG
The DNA here is from genome assembly GCF_949774975.1 of Lagenorhynchus albirostris. Lineage (NCBI taxonomy): Eukaryota > Metazoa > Chordata > Mammalia > Artiodactyla > Delphinidae > Lagenorhynchus > Lagenorhynchus albirostris. Next base: position 37,927,375 of record NC_083105.1, read on the forward strand.
CGACAGTGAGAGGTCCGCGTGCTGCGATGAAGAGTGGCCCCCGCTCGCCACAACTAGAGAAAGCCCTCGCACAGAAATGAAGATGCAACACAGCAAACATAAATTAATTAATTAATAAACTCCTACCCCCAACATCTTCTCTAAAAATATATATATACCCTCATTATCCAATCCCACTAACCAGATAAAGAAACCCCTTTCCATTTGCTTAAAACACTGTAACTCCCTTGCATGAGAGTGTTTTGTTAAGTCAATTTTCTTCATATCCAGTGGTCCATCCTTCATGGTCTCCAGGCTTCCAACTGGAGCCATATACCAGCATGTTTCCTACAGACTCAGAGAACTTCAGAACTTTGATATTTATGTGTGTAAATATGTGGGAATATTAGTGAAAATAGACGGTGCTCCACAAAAGAGGGAGCAATGATGGACATATATACACTACCAAGCATCAAATAGCTAGCTAGTGGGAAGCAGCCGATAGCACAGGGAGATCAGCTCGGTGCTTTGTGACCACCTAGAGGGGTGGGATAGGGAGGGTGGGAGGGAGGGAGACACAAGAGGGAAGAGAGATGGGGACATATGTATATGTATAACTGATCCACTTTGTTATAAAGCAGAAACTAACACACCATTGTAAAGCAATTATACTCCAATAAAGATGTTAAAAAATAAAAAAGGAGCAATATAATTTGAAATTGGGCTGAAGGTATTACTGTGAGCACACCTCCCGGAGAGTCCTGATTCATTCAGTGTGTTACTCAGTCAGCTGACATGGGTCTAATTATTTGCTTCCCTAAAATGACTGATGACTGGTTACCCACCTAACTTGCCCAGACCTTTCAGGGAGTTGTACACTGAGCCAAGTTAATTCCCAGTATCTCAGACTGCCATTGCAATCTGCTGGAAAGAATGAGAGTTTATTGCAGTTAGTAGGTTGGTGGAGTTCTGGCCAAAGTCTGTCTCTTGGTTGACCCAACTGAAGCCAAATTCATAGTGATTTTATTTCACAAGTCCTAACATTATTCTGTAAATTTCATTTCTGCTGAAGTTAACTGGAGTTTATTTCTATTGCTCACAACAGAGGGCACTCACTGGCTGATGTAGATTTGTGGAACTTAGCAGTGTCTTCCATTGATCAGAAAGGGTACTGATGTTGATACGAATACACCTATTTTAAATTTCAGCTTTGAAACTAAATAACTGTGTGACTTTGAGCACCTACCCTCTTCACTTGTAAAATTAGAATATTTGACCATCATTTGGCTTGCTTCCAAGCCTAAAATTCTTGATTCTTTCCACCATAACTGAATCTACATGTAGTGTCTCCAAACTACATTTATTTTTAACCCAGTAGTTTGACAGCTCCCACCACAAATACTCAATGTGTCAATAGAATTAGGATTATTAAGAAAGCCTGCTCTAAATCTGAGGTTTTTAATTTTCCTGCTCAGTGATATATTCACCAAAGTTCTAAAACATAAGCCTACATTCACTAGTTTATCCCCTGAAAAAATGTTTCTCCCTATTTATTTTTAACCCTATAGTTACAGCCTTTGATTGTTAATTTACAACAGTTATAACAGTTATAAATCAATTTCTTTAGTCTACAGTAGAACATAATCTCCAGGCCAAAGAGGAAGACAAATTCAAAAAGAATAATTTTACGAATATATCACAACAACTGTGGTAAGTGCCACAAAATTTAATAGGGTGGGGACTTCCCTGGTAGCGCAGTGGTTAAGAATCCGCCTGCTAATGCAGGGGACTTGGGTTCGAGCCCTGGTCCGGGAAGATCCCACATGCCGCGGAGCAACTAAGCCCGTGCACCACAACTACTGAGCCTGCACTCTAGAGCCCACGAGCCACAACTACTGAGCCCATGTGCCGCAACTACTGAAGCCCACACACCTAGAGCCTGTGCTCCACGACAAGAGAAGCCACCGCAGGGAGAAGCCTGGGCACTGCAACAGAGTAGCCCCTGCTCGCTGCAACTAAAGAAAGCCCACAAAGCAAAGACCCAACACAGCCAAAAATTAATTAATTAATTAATTAAAATAAATGAATAGGGTGTTCTGAGATCACATAATGAGGCACCTGGCAGATAACTGCCTCTGAAAGAAGCAATGTATTTTTCAGAGGTATGCTCAAGGTGAAACCTGGATCACTCTAAGGCTGGCAGCTGATGGGTACAGGCCTTCTCCAGCTGATGTGTTAAATGCAGAGCAAACTGAAGCACAGGGCAATGTGTGGTGTATCAGTTTGCTGACATCAAAATGCTTTATTAATCCTCGTTTCCTCTGGGAGTTATAGAACCTGAAATCTCAAAGGGCTTAGATCCAGATTTCCTCCCCTCACCAGCCCAAATAGGTGTTCATATCACCTGAGAAAGATAGTAATGAAAAGGCAAATAAATGCCTTCTGTTTGCTTCAAACATCAAGATATCTGCAGAACTCTGCCTTACATGTATGCGGCCTTTCCTGGTTCTACTTTCTTTTAAACTAAGAGAATAAAAGTTCTCACTTGCAGGAAATAAATCCAGAATTCTCCTTAAGAAGCAAGAGTCCCATAAGAATCCACTATCGACAAAGCAGAAAGTAGTTTTTCTTTTAGGCCTAGTGTCCTCATTTTCTTTGCCACTTTAGTTTAATTTAGGTCCCGGGCATGTGTTTATTTTCACAGAGGTATTTATAGAGAGAAGAAGAAAAGAAAGAAAAGTTTAAATTTGAATTTCTCCAATGCCTTCAAGATACTGGGACTTTCTCTAAGGGACATGAATGTATATATTTCCTTCATAGTGACAGCTTCCTGAACATGATAGCCTGGTTAAGTGCCACTCTCTGGAGAGAGTAGGCTGGGTTATTACTGATATTTCATCTACATGGAAAAATCGCTCAATCACCTAGGCCTCAACTTTCCAGTCTGTAAAATGTGAACAATAATAAGACTGAATAAAATACATTTCTGAAGTGTTTGGCACAGTGCCTGGCCAATATCTACTCATTAAACATTAGTTATTAATATAGCCATCATTATTGTTTTTAACAAATAACCAATACCAGAATAGTGGTGGGAGTTGGGGGAGGGGGCACAGAAAGGCAGGGAAAGGAGCACAGTCACGTTACATAGACAACCTCTGAAAATATTTTAATTTGTATAAAACCTATGGTCACGTATTATACATTTTAACTGCTTCTATTGACTATGCATCTTTGGATTGACTTCTATATATTGCATTACACGGCAGCATATTGCAATGTTTAAAAGTAAGGTCTCTGGAGTCACAATACCTGGATACAAATGCAGTCTCTACCATTTTCAAGCTCTGCAACGTCAGGCAAATTACCTGTCTGAGCCTCTGTTATTATATCCTTAAAATAGGGGTAAACATAGTGTCTTACCTCCTAGGATTGTTGTGAGAATTGAATGAGATAATATATGTCAAGTTTTCAGAACACAGCCCGACACAAAGTAAACATTCAAGAAATATTAACGCAATATAATTGTTATATCAAATATCATAATTATGTTATAGATCAAATATGATATATCAAATATCATAGACTTTTCATATTCTTCCCTAAGAATAGTAGTGTTTTCTCATTTCTTATCCTGGAAAGCCTATCTAAGGGTTTTGCTCAGTGTGGTGAAAGTTGATCTATCAAATTTTCATTGAAAAGTTGAGGCTAAAACAAGCAGTGTTGCCAAATCTCAAATGTTTAAGATTGATTTAAGCAATTGCATGGTATCAGTCATAGTTCAGTCATAAAAATAAAAAAACCACTCTGCTGTTTTAAGTAGCGAGAAATTTAATACAGTGAACTAGTGACTTAAAAATATATAGGAAGGCCTGGAGAAGCAGCGACTGTGGAAAGCATTCATTATTACTCACTATTACTCAGTTTTATCACCAGCCATGAGGGGATTAGAAAGTTTCAGAATCACAGGAAACTTCCACTAATGATCTCAGGTCACCACGACACCAGATGAACAACTTCCAAGGGGATCAAAAGGAACTGCAAAGCATCACAGTTGTTCAAGCCCATGAGGTCTACTTACTGGACGAAGAACAATGGTTTCTGCTTCTCATGGCATTTTGAACTTTGTGGCCTCTGCTTGGTGGACTCTAAACCAGAAACCCGCTGGCAAGAGATTCTGGGAAATGCATTTGCTAGACTTCCAGTTGCTGTGATATGAGGACAGGAAGGAAAAGAAATAAGCGTGCAGGCGGTTGGTCCCTCCAAAATAATACACAGCACAGTCATTCATTTGTCCATTCAGCATTCATATAGAACCTTCTACCTATATTCAAATTTAAAAATAGCATTCTTAAATCTAACATGTTATAATTATTTCTTATTCAAATAAATATATGCTCACTCTCTCCTTATAAAGGTATGATCCCAAATTCCATCAGTTAATTTATCCAAATCAGGGTGATATCCTTCTAGTTTGGTCACAATATTTTGGGGTAAACTTTAAACAATATATTATAAAGTTAACAACCACAAAAATACTTTATATAAAAATAGGAGAGGGCTTCCCTGGTGGCGCAGTGGTTGAGAGTCTGCCTGCCGATGCAGGGGACACGGGTTCGTGCCCCGGTCTGGGAAGATCCCACATGCCGCTCCGCGGCTGGGCCCGTGAGCCATGGCCGCTGAGCCTGCGCGTCCGGAGCCTGTGCTCCACAATGGGAGTACGCAAAAAAAAAAAAGGAGAAACGGAAAAAATGACATAGGTTAATATACATAAATATATGCATAAAAAATTAAGCAAGAAAGTATGCCTGGGCACTGTAATGATTTCTGCATCTGGATGTGAATCAATAGTTGATACTAACTACTTCCTTTTTCTGGCAACTGTTCTAAGTCCTCTTTGTCCTCACCTGCTTCTGAGTTTCCCTTCTATTTCACAGGCCACCCCACTGTGTAGTAGAGACCTTATTTTTCCTTAACGGGACCATTCATCCCAAACTGTTGAGTAAGCCCCTTCATTGCCTGTTGGTTCATTGACAATTGCAACTTCTAGTTTTATAGAAATTTTATTTTGTCCCATGGTAGAAGTATTCCTCCCTTATGCATCAGAGAGCCCAAAGTTGTTAGGACAGGAATTGAGACAGTAGTAATGAGATGAACCACTCCCACTTATTCCCTTAGTGCCAGACCCACATGTTCTCATTGTCCTTTTAGGTGATTGGGTAGCTGATAAGATCAGTAAATCCCAGGGGTATTAATTTATTGCCACACATGGCACAGTAAATGAGTTTCTTGGTCATAAACAATGTTTGAGATTCTATGACAGTGAGTAAGGCATTCAGTGGGCCCAAGGGTTGATGCTTCTGGGAAAAGATTATGGAACTGAGAAGGGATATCCGTATACACAGTGTCTGCTCCACAGAGCTCAGATTGCTACCCTTAATAAGATGTAAAAATTCAATATATCAATTTGCCACCAGGTGACTGGCTGGTCCTAGTGAATGGTGCCATACTGGAGACTCAGCTTTCTTAAGTCTTGACAGACTGGGTATTAAGCAGTAGTGTTCACTGGCCAGATTAGCCTTGGAGAAAGTACGCCCATATGGCTTAACTTTTGTACAACTTCCATCTGAATGGCCTTGGACACTTTGTTCTTGAATTCATTGAGCAAGCACCGGGGTGGCTGTTGAAGGAGACTGATTAACATCTATAGGTCAAGTCATCTTACCTACATGATTATTAAGAGTCTATGCAGTGTATGCCCTTTGGTGAGGCGGTGTATATATGGGATACAATTACCTTCACACTCAGTGATTACCTAAAAGGTTCTCCTCTGCTGATCTCCCATTTACTCCTCCCCTAACGTCCCTGTTACTTATGCTCCAGTTATGTTCCTTCCATGTTCATCACTATTCAGTAAATCTTTTGAGACCATCTATTAATTGGTATATACAGACTTATGACGGTTTGACCTATGAGTTTTCAACTTCACGATGGTGCAAAAGCGATACACATTCAGTAAAAACTGTATTTCAGATTTTGAATTTTGATCTTTTGGGCTAGTAATATGCAGTATGATACTCTCTTGTGGTTCTGGGCCATGGCAGCTAGCCTCAGCTGCTGGTCAGCCACACGGGGGTAAACAACTGACACTTTTACAACCGTTCTATATCTATACAACCATTTTGGTTTTCACTTTCACCACAGTATTCAAGAAATTACATGAGATATTCAGCACTTTATTATAAAATAGGTTTTGTGTTAGATGATTTTTTCCCAGCTGTAGGCTAGTGTAAGTGTTCTGAGCACGTTTATAGTAGGCTAGGCTAAGCTATGATGTTTGGTAGGTTAAGTGTGTTAAAAGCATTTTCGACTTACAGTGCTTTCAACTTACAATGGGTTTATCAGGTTGTAACCCCATTGTAAGTTGAGGAAGATCTGTATCCATATATCTTGTCATTTCCATCACCAGCAAAGTGAAACACTAAATGTACTGCTCAAGCTTCTACCTGCTAGGAAGATCTCCCCCTGTCTTCCAGGAACCTAATTGAGTGGAGTTGTTATGTTATATTTTGTAGTTCTGACTGGTTGCAAATCTGTTTTCTTTCTTTTTTTTTTTTTAAGATTTTTTTTTTTTGATGTGGACCATTTTTAAAGTCTTTATTGAATTTGTTACAGTATTGCTTCTGTTTTATGTTTTGGTTTTTTGGCCCCAAGGAATGTGGGATCTTAGCTCCCCAACCAGGGATCGAACCTGCACCCCCTGCATAGGAGGGCAAAGTCTTAAGCACTGGACTGCTAGGGATGTCCCACAAATCTGTTTTCTTATGTAAACCACCCTTGGAAGTTTCCTTTCTCATACAGTTGTTTATAGAAACTCCCCATGAGGTCGCAATGCATATTGAGAGGGAGGTGGCAATGGGTGCTGCCTGCAGAATTTAGAGGGGCCTTTTTCTCAATGGTGGGGGGTGGGGTGCAAGATGTAGCAATTTATCTTTTACTCTGGAGGGAATATGTCACCATGACCTAGGCTACTGGCACTTTAGAAACTTCACCGAGATAGCAGGCCCCAGAATAATCCTGGAGATTACTTCCTAACTTCTGGTACATCGTGCGTCATGACAAGGCGTCTGAGAGATTTCTTGACTCTTGCCAACCAGACCTAAAAAGAATGTCATCAGTGTAGTAAACCCCAAACCCTATGGGTTGAAGAGATGCTTAAGATTCCTATAGAGAATTCCTGTGGTGAGGCATAAAATTAAAATAACTCTGCTAGGTACAATTTAAAAAAAAAAAAAAACCTGTTACCAGTAATATTTTTTATGGGTATAACTTCAGAGACAGACTGCAGGTTTTGAATTTATGTGAGTTACTATTTTAGGAAGATTCAAAATTGGGTGAAAAATTATTTTCATATCTAATAAGCAGATTTATAAAATAAAGCCAATGAATAAAAGTGATATCTAAGAATAGGATAGGAGTATTGCATAAAAAGAATAAATAATAATGTAAAATGGCAAGAGGTAACAAATAGAATCATAGGATAGAAGTTAGAAATTAAAAATAAATTTTAGAGAGATAACGAATATGAGGCAAAAGTACGGATAAGGGGCTTTCCTGGTGGCGCAGTGGTTGAGAGTCCACCTGCCGATGCAGGGGACACGGGTTCGTGCCCCGGTCCGGGAAGATCCCATATGCCGCGGAGCACCTGGGCCCGTGGGCCATGGCCGCTGGGCCTGCGTGTCCGGAGCCTGTGCTGCGCAACGGGAGAGGCCACAGCAGTGAGAGGCCCCCGTACTGCAAAAAAAAAAAAAAAAAAAAAGTACGGATAAGGCAGAGAAAAAAAAGCAATGATTATAAAGAATGCTAGTATAATCTACTTATGAGTTATTCTATCTATCATAATTATTTTTGTTTTTAAATTAGTAACTATGAAAGGGAAAATATCCCCAGTGGTAAAAGCATATATGACTGGTATAGAAGAAAAAAAACCATTTTGCTACAGTGCTGATACCAGAAAAATCATAGATTTTATTTGAAATTTAAATGTGCCCACTGTTCATCTTTATGTAGACATTTAAAACTCAAATATACTGATTCATTATTTTCATTTTCTTAGTTGCCATTGTTCTGAAAAAAATTTAAGTATTTCTCTTGAATAATTCAACGTCATTCTCTCCTAGTAAAGTTAGTCACCTTCATGCTACTGTTATAAATTAGAAAGATGTTTCTGGTTTTAAAATAGCTTTCTTTGCTTCAGCTGAAACATAATAAATACAAAAACATGTATTTTCCCCCAAATTTCTTCCAATTGAATGTTATTTAATAATTCTTTTAGTATTTAACATTCACATTTTATTACCTTTATTTTATGGCAATGTACATATAACAGACTTTTAAAAATCAGAATATATGTCTAGATTCTCTAATTTTGCTAAGTCTAAAAGTGTCAGCATTTCACATTCTTAATACTGCAATGCTGGAAGGGATTGAGAGAGAAGCATCATTAAAAGTTTGTATTAGGCATCCATGTAGTAGGATTGATACCATGTTGACTATAGTATGAAACATAAGTGCTCATTTTCATCTGGTAACATATAATCTAATTTATAAGCCGCTCCAAATCCCTCCTCACTTTATATACCTGTGAATAAAAAACTTTTTAATCTCATTTCATTATTTTATAATTTGTTTTGTATTTTATAACTTATAGTTCTAAGTATTTGTCAGCATAAGAGTTTAAATGACTAGCATTCTGTTCTTTGTTTTACTTTTAGATTTCAGCTCTGCCATTTTTTAAATTACAATTTTATTGAGATATAATTCACATACCATAAAATTCAGCTATTTAAAGTGTACAGTTCAGTAGTTTTTGGTATATTCACCACTATCTAATTTTAGAACATTTGGTCACTCCCGAAAGCAACCCCATAGCAATCATGACTTGTTCCTCCTTAACCTCAGTCCCTAGAAATCACTATCTACTTTTTGTCTCTATGGATTTTCCTATTCAATACATTTCATATAAATGGAATCATATATGTGGCCTTTTAATCTAGTTTCACTCACTAACAATGATATTTTCAAGATTCATCTATGCTGTAGCATGTATCAGTACTTTATTCTTTTAGGGAGGAATAGGACTGTAGGACTATACCACACTTTGTTTATCCATTTATCAGTTGATTGACATTTAGGTTGTTTCTACAGTTTGGCTACTATGAATAATGCTGCAGTAAGTATTAATAAGCAAGTTTTTGTGTTTTCAATTGTTTGGGGTATGTATATACCTAGGTAGGAGTGGAAATGCTGCTTCTTATTGTAACTCTATGTTTAACATTTTGAGAAAATGTGAAACTGTTTTCCAAAGTGGTTGTAGCATTTTACAGTCCCATCAGCAATGTATGAGGGTTCCTGTTCCGCCACACCCTAAGCATACTTGGTATTATTTGTCTGTTTTGTTTTAGCCCTCCAAGTGTGTGTGAAGTGGTACTTCATTGTAGTTTTAATTTGCATTTCCCTAATGAATGAATGGTGTTGTGCCTCTTCACATGTATCTTTTTTCTCTTTGGTTTATCGTCATTGGAGATAGGTCTATTAAAATCTTTTGCCCATTTAAAAATTAGATCATTTGTCTTTTTGTCGTTGAGTTGTAAGAGTCTTTTGTATATTCTGGATACAAGTCTCTTATCAGGTATATGATTTGCAAATTTTCTTCCCTTTTGCAAATATTTTCTTTCACTCTTTGGGTGGTCTTTTTACTTTACTGATGCTGTCTTTTGAAGCCAAAAGTTTTGTTTTGATGGAGATGAACTTATCCATTTTTTTCTTTTGTTGCTTGTGCTATTGGTGTCATATTTAAGAAACCATTGCCTAATCCAAAATCACAAAGATTTACTCTTATGTTTTCTTCTAAGAATTTGTATTTTTAGCTATTACATTTAGGTCTCTGATCCCTTTTGAGTTAATTTTCATATATGGTGTGAGGTAGAGGTTCAGTTTTATTCTTTTTTTTTTTTTAAATAAATGTATTTATTTATTTATTTGGCTACGTTGGGTCTTCATTGCTGCACACAGGCTTTTTCTAGTTGCAGCAAGCGTGGACTACTCTTCATTGTGGTGTGCAAGCTTCTCATTGCAGTGGCTTCTCTTGTTGAGGGGCACAGGCTCTAGGTGCACAGGCTTCAGTAGTTGTGGCTCACGGGCTCTAGAGCACAGGCTCAGTAGCACCAGGGAAGTACCAGTTTTATTCTTTTGCATGTGGATATCCAGTTTCACAGTGTTTTTTATCAAAAGACTATCCTAATTGTTAATGCCTACAACTAGCATTTCTATTTGCTTGTTATTCATCTATGAAATATATATATTTAACATAACAGTATAAATAAATATACTGAAAGTACACCGATCAATATAAATAAATTGCATTCTTCTTTGAAAAAAATGTTTTAAAATGACCCAGACTAAAAGCTTTATGAATGTCTTTACCTATCTTAGCGTGTACCTACTTTGCTTAGTGGAAACGTTATTTTCTCTTATCTATGTTTGTTGGCGACTTAGCACCATTCCTGAATCATTCTATTCTCTGTCTGTTTCCCTTGCCAACAAGATTATGGCCTAGATTTACCAAGAAAGGTGCTCATGTGGGAAACAAAATGCATTGCTCCTGGTCAACAGTGGGATGTATTTGAGCTTAATTGGATGTTTTTGCAGTAGCCTCTGAGAATTTCTCTGCAAATTATCTGCCTTGAAGCTTCAGGCAACTATAAACATACGTAGTGGATCCCTACATTTCCTGAAACTGCCTGAGTCGCAGAAAGCTAACAGCGAATCTGAAAGTTATGGTAGCTGTTCGTCACCTTTACTCTTCCAACATACACAGTGGTTTTCCAAGCTTCCAATTCTTTGTATTAAACCTCTTCCTTCTTGGACTATTTAGAGTAATTTTTGTGTTTCTTTTTGAAGTATAACTGATATATTTATGTTGGAGGATATGCCACACACATATTTTTAAGTACTATGGAATCAATATTATACCCACACATTTAAGAGGTTTTTTAAAAAAAAAACAAACCTTAACTATTTATTTATTTTATTTACTTTGGCCATGTTGGGTCTTCATTGCTGCCCATGGGCTTTCCCTAGTTGCAGCGAGCGGGGGCTACTCTTTGTTGCAGAGCGCAGAGGCTACTCTTCATTGCTGTGCATGGGCTTCTCACTGCGGTGCCTTCTCTTGTTGCGGACCATGGGCTCTAGGTCAGCAGGCTTCAGTAGTTGTGGCATGCGGGCTCAGTAGTTTTGGCTCAACAGCTCTAGAGCGCAGGCTCAGTAGTTGTGGTGCACGAGCTTAGTTGCTCCATGGCATGTGGGATCTTCTCGGACCAGGGATCGAACCCGTGTCCCCTGCATTGGCAGGTGGATTCTTAACCACTGCTCCACCAGGGAAGTCCCCTAAAACCTTAACGATTATAAAAGCTTTCTCATGCTGTCATCTTCCTTGCCTTGATGCTGCTGAAGCTTCGTCTGGGATATCTACAAAAGAGGGAAAGTTTTCCACTCATACTCCTTGCTGAAGTCACTGACTTAGTGCCTGTGGCATAATGGGCTCTGCTTTCTATCCCCTGAAAAACCATAGCCCACTGAATTTTATTCCTCTTTTCACCAGATGTCTCCTCATGGACAATATGTAGAACCTTCTCTGATTTCTTATGGGAGGACTGAGTCTTTGTGGGAGTGCATGGAGAGTGTCTCAGTTTCTATTTTTCACCTCGGAAAAAGAGTTCCCAGAGTGTTATTTTCTCTTCATTTTGTTTTCAGCCAATTGTCCAGTTCTTTCTTTTATAATACATTCTGGTAATACAACTACAACCGAGGTACGTAGATAATGGAGATTGATGGAGATGTTGATATCTATAAACACACGAGTAAAGGCTACATTTTCTGAGAACCAACTATGTTCTAGGTACTGTATGATGCATTTTACATTATAATATTTTTAGTGGATATTATGTTCAAGGCTATGCTAAGGAGTTTATAATCATTATTTTATTAATTCTATGAGGTAGGTACTATTATCATTTCCACTTTACTGATGAAAAAAACAGATTTTAAAAAGGTTAAATAATATCCCCACAATCATAGAGTTATTATGTAGCAAAAACTAGGTTTCAAACCCAGGTCTGTGTGGCCTTGAAGCCCATATATTTTAGATTAGTCAATTCTGTGACTTATATGTGTGCATATATTAAAGAAGTTTATACCTTCCTTCTTTATTATTCCAATCCATCCTCCATTACCATGGGGTGCTTGTTTGTTTCTTAAGCAACTAATACAGTCACCTCTTGTTCATGAATTTTCAGTGGTTCCCTACAACCTACACTCTTTAGTATGGCTCAAAAGCCATTTGGTGATTTGACCCCTTGAACCTACTGAGTCTTACTTCCCTTTCCTCCTCCAAACTGTATCTTATTCTAACATGTTTTCCCTCTGTGTGACACACTTACATGACTGGCAAACTCCTAATCATTCTTCAAGTCTTGTCTCCAAACATCACCTTCTCTGTGCAGGTTCTATTGATTCGCTTTCTTCAGGGAGACTTGGACAGAACTTCACCTCTACTCTCATTGCTTCTTGCATATTTGTGTGGGCAAAGTATACCTCTGTAATAGGTTTGTTGTGAAGATTAAATAAGATTATCCATGTAAAAGACTCAACAGAATGCCTAGCACACAGTAAATGCTCATCAAAATGTTAGTTATTATATTTGTATTTTTATTACTAAGCATTAGCCAAAAATATAAAATTAGAACATTGCAATTTTATTTAGTTTTTCTTAAAGCTTTCCATTTTTTATTGTTCTACCTTTTATATTGTAAATTCTTTTACATAGTGTTTGTGTTTCTGACCAGAGAAGATCCTGGGAATATTATAGGCAGGGCTTGTTGGCTAATAGTTCCCTGCTGCTAAGGGTGTCTAGTTGGTTATCAAACCAAATTTGAAAAAGTTCTTAGACCCCTATTTGAAAATAATTTGTTACGATGATGTACCTGTTGGTTTGTATTTAAATAGTGTGATGGGCTGGGAAGATTTGAAGTGAACCAGCTGAGCGTCTATGGTCATGGCAGAGAAGAAGCATAGTTTCAGTTGCTCAGCTCTTTGAAGGGAGGTGGTGCTAGGCCTACTTTCAGGGACAGCTTGATGGAACCACTCAAGCTCCTTGCCTGCTCTGTTGGCTGCCACCATGACATGCTGATAAAGATACCATCACTTGACTGAAAGGAAGAAGAGGATACAACAGGGACTCACAGACTGATAGGATATACCTACTCCTTCAGATAGGGGAGCTCATGCAGTGTGCCCTCAGTGAGAGCCAACAAAAAAGTGGTCTAATGTTCTTAAACTGAAAGTAAGTAGGTATATGCGACTGTGTCATGTCTTTCATCCTAAAGCATAAAAGAACTTGACACAGACATGGAGTCAGGTTTACAAGCTGAGTAATAACATACTTAGGCATTACTAATGCACTATCTTTTTAATCTTTATAACCACAATTCTTAACAATATTTTTGTCCCAATCAGACATTGGAGGAAGATACAAGGAGAGATGAGGACAAAAGGAGGGGGGGAGGGAGACATAGAGAAAGGAAGAAGGAAAGAGGGAGGAAGAAAGAAAGGAAGGAAAGGAGGGAAGGAGGAAGTAAAAAAAATGAAAGGAAAGTTAAGGAAAGGAAGCAAAAGGAAGGGATGGTTGGAGGTGACATTTCTCCCTTTTACTGACTACACCACACCCTGCTTCATTTTCCTGTTGCCTCTACCTCTGGATTGTTTTCTGCTAAAAAGTGTTTTTTCTCCTTATCTTTTAACATTATGCCACCCTGCAACAGCCAGTTTCTTTTGTAACCCTTCTTTTATACTCAGAGCTGTTATGGCAGACATAACTAGAGCTTCCCTGGATAGACAAGAAGAAAATATATCCTCGTAAAGTCAGGAACGCCCATGTGACTTGCTTAGGTCCATTAAATGTGAGCAGCAGTAATGAGTGCCTCTTTATCTTCTTTTGGATAGAAGCATTTCCGAGTGGAGAGCAAATGTTCATGCTCTCCTTCCCTGCCAAGGCAAATGTGGAAGCATCATGCAGATCCTTGTGCCACCATGATACACACAGCTTTCTGGCTAAACCAAGTTCATATATATAACACAAATAAACAGTAAACGTTATTTTAAGCAACTAAGATTTTGGCATTGTTTACTGCTGCAACATAACCTTTAATATTTTGAATAATACAAACATACCTTTTCATTATACACATGGATCTGAAAAAGACATCAGTCCTCTCAGTCCAATAAAAGGTCCCATTATATTAATTTGACCACAGATAAAGGGAACTTCCTAGACATATATTTCTTTTTCATAAAGTTGATCAGTTGGGCTATACATGTCATTAGGTACACTGAGTTTCAGCCTGACCTCACAGTATTATTGGTCTGTCTCTCAGTATCTTGGCAGAAATTCTTTATCAACTTCTATACTTGTGAGTGAAAAAGACGGTTGCATGCCCCCATTAAAGCAATAATATAGAAAAATCTCTGGCTTACAATGGATGGCTACCACACGTAGAATAGCCACTCTTTCTATCTATTTTAACTTTTATCCTGATAAAAGACAGATTCTTATGACTAAAAGAATTCTTTCTTAGTCCAGCACCCTTCTTACAAATAAGTTTTTTGGTTCATTGTATTCCTAATTATACACAGTTCTAGCCTAGCTCCTCAGGTCTGACATAGTCGAGCGTTCCTTTGGTTTCTGTTTCATAGTACTAAAAGTTAGCTGTAGTTACTCACAGATTTTAAGAAATGTAGGAGTCTGGGTCATTCTGGTTTCCTTTTTCTTGCTGCAGGAAAATCAGAGATGTGCAAGGAGCGGAACTGTTTCATTATTTCCTAGGGATGTGTCTATAGTTCTAAACTAAACACATCAGCCTGACAACAATAATTACTTTCCTGGAGAGGAAACCCTCAAAAACCTTAGCGTTCTTCATTTATTTATTTGTTGAACAAATATTTACTTTATGATGATAGGAGTTCAGGTAGTTTTCCAAGTACTGGGGGCCCTGCCATCATGGGGATACCAAATAATATACAAAAAACCAAATGAACTAGAAAATGTTGGATAAACAATTATTGGACTAGGCAGTGCCTGGGGTGGGTCACTTTAGATTGGGTGGTCAGCAAAGACTCCTTACTTAATTAGTGTGATTTAGCACTTATTACTGGGCTCTTCCAGGTGAGTACACACTTGGAAGCAAAACAAAAACAAAAATAGTAGAAGACAGAAAACTGCCCTCCAAGATATTAGTGAATTGGGGAAGAACTATGACCAAATTGACTCCAGAGAACCTGTTCAGCTCCTGTTTTACTACTCACACCATACCCCCTTCCAACAGTCAGGCCTGATCCAAATCTGGTCACATCAGTTTCTATCAGAATAAGATGGGGGGGGGCGGGGTTTAATGTGGTGAATCACACTGCAATCTGACTCTGCCTTTGGCTCTGAGCGATGCCCCAGGCATGGAGAACGTGTAAAGCCAATTCATTTCAGATCTGAAAATATCATCAATATTATATTCACTAAACATGCTCATTTTTATCACAGTGCTTTTACTGACAGATATGAAAAGGCAAATGATCCTAATCAGAACCAAATTTTTAAAAGAGTCAATGAAAAAAAGTTCAAGTGCCTTGGAGTGCCAAAGATATCTTGTTCTGTGTTGACAGCAAATGAAACAGTCATTTAGAAAAACTAACAGTGTGTGGATTAAGTGGTCAACAAGACTTAATGCACAGTGGATTTGAGTCTTTCATTGGCATATAGGAGGGCAGTTATTGAGTCTCAGCGCATGGAAAGTTAAGAAGTCTCCCTCTGAACTTTTCGCGCATGCTAATGCAGAGGATGACTCTCCAAAAGCTAGGCAATCATTTAGCTGACACCTACAAACTGATGGAAAAAAGGAAAAGGTAGCCACAATTTATTTAGTGCTTTTGGTGGCTACTCATCCCTGTTGCCCTCACATATCCAGCTGGAATATTTCACCAGGGCATCAACCTCTGCCCTTATATACACTCTTCAGTTATGACTCTTCAGGTCATTCTGCAGCATTTACTGGGACATAGACATGGAGGCTCCATGGCTGTGGTTATAGTTTATCAGTTCAGGAGAGTAGTGTGTATATTCCCATAAGACAAGTAAACACAAACTCATAAAAGGTTAAAAGTGCATATTTACAGAATCCCTTTCTACAGGCAAATTTAAGAGATGGAGAATTCTGTGCTGTAACCATATTCGAATTATACATGCACAACCTCTTTGATAAAATAAAAAGGATAGAAAAGAAAGGACAAAGAAAGAAAGTAAACAAAGGATTCTATCATCTTGCCTCTGATATTTTTTAAAGCTTTTTATATGGTAAGATCAGCAAAGAAAAGATAATGTCAATACTGGAAGGAGATGAAGGGAAGAACCAAACGCTGGAACACAGGTTGAGAGCCTCTGTGGCATACCCCCTTAGGCTAGGACATAAATTAATCCATTCCCCAAGGGTTGCTTCACAAGAGCAGACGGTCTATTAAGGCAAGGCTGAGAGACTGTCTTATTTATTGTGTGGGTTTTTGTTGTTTCTTTTTGTAACTAAAGCATAATGGACTTTTTTTCTCCTATATTTTCATTTGCACCAAGGTTATAAAAGTGATCTGAATTGTATATTAGCCATTTTACATCCTCATGAAATCTCTCAATATGACGCTTTTGAAAGTGAATGATTATGCGAGGTATGTTTAGAATAGCAAAGTTGTACTGGGAAATGTGAATTGCATTTTTGACATTTATCCATAAATTAATTACTCAAGTATTCATGCATAACGGGAAATTGTTGAATTTTTTCATATGTTAATTATTGACCAAGATCGTATTAATATTTAGATATACATCATTCCGGCATTATTTTCTTATATGGAGTATATCTCCAGAAATAAAATATGAGTCTCTAGGGTAATTGAAAAGCCACTACATTTTACAATTATCAGATAAAGTCTAAGGTGATAAATATTGCTTTTAAAACACCTGGGAAACTATAATTTCTAAAAATAAATTGTAAACTAAGCATGATTTTATTTTGCAGGGCTTTGAAGCTATAAATCAATTTATGCTTGCCTCTCTATTCATTTAACCTATGGTTCCCTCGCTTTCCTATTTCCAAGGAACTCATTCAAGTATCCCAGGAAGTGATAATAATAACCCCTCTGTATCTCGCAGCGGCTACTATGAAGATAAATGGAATAATATATGTGAGCATGCTTTGGGATACTTGAATGAGTATATATACTGATTTGAAAGAATACATAAATTAAAAAGTGGCTATGGGCTTCCCTGGTGGCGCAGTGGTTGAGAGTCCACCTGCCGATGCAGGGGACACGGGTTCGTGCCCCGGTCCGGGAAGATCCCACATGCCGTGGAGCGGCTGGGCCCGTGAGCCATGGCTGCTGAGCCTGCACGTCCGGAGCCTGTGCTCCGCAACGGGAGAGGCCACAACAGTGAGAGGCCCGCGTACCGCAAAAAAAAAAAAAAAAAAAGTGGCTAATATTGATTTTTATTGAGGAACTATAGAATGAACATTTAATAAGATTTTTATACTTTAATTCAGATAAAATTTCATAAATATATTCAACATATTTCAATAAAAGAATCAGTGATTTAACACATCCTCTGATTCAGGTGATTCAGAATAAATGCTATTGATTTCCACTTGACTTTGTTATTTCTGATCACTCTAGTAAGTCCTCATGTGCAAGCACTCACTAGCACATTTTCTGGTCTGTTGAGCCTAGATTCAGAAACACACCCATATCCTCCTACCCTGTGTTACAACTCTAAACAGTTAAATCAGAGGCTATCTAGAGTTAACAAATTATATTCTTCACATTAAATTTTAAAAGCCATTGTGTTATCTTCAATCTTAATTGTGCTATTTTTAATCCACCATTTTACTCACAAATAGAGAAGAGTAATGATGTAAGTTATCAGAAAAAACAGATAATCCATTGATCTTTCCAGCAGAATAAACAGTTGTGTGCAATGGGGACAGTTGTGAGGATTGTAAAAATGTGGCTGTAACTGGGTTGAATTTATTCTTCTATGGCTTTAGTATATTATTGAAGGGGAGTCCCAGCTGGGCTCTCCACGCCCCCTCCCTGTGAAATTTTGGCTATTCATGGTCTCAAGGTCATCAACAGTCAGAAAATGAATGCAGATTAATATAGGGAATTGAATTTAATTCTCATTACTCTGGAGAAATAGCACTGGGAATGGATGCTATACTTGCTTGTCTAATAGATCCTTCTTCTGTGTCCCCAAGGCACCTTGCCTTCAAAAATATTTTCACTTGGGCAAATAAATAAGCCAGACTATGACATATATCCTTTAAAAGACCGAAGCATGGACTGTGCACTTTAACCCTCAGCATCTAGAGTAGTGGCTGGGGTGGAGTGAATGTAATATAAAATATATGAAGAATGAATAAAAAAATATTCATTAGCCATTTTAGATCTCAATTTGGAAAAATGTTACTCTTTTATTCTGACATCAGATAAAATTAGAAAAAGAGGCTTGGAAAGGAACTTGGGAGAAAGTGATGGAATTCAAATAGTCCTTTAAAACATAGATTGCTTTCTTGGGGAAGGGGAAATACCTTATTAGGCTATTCAGTTACACATATATAAAGCAAGCACTCTGCCTCCTGTATTTTGTTCTTGAGGGAAACTGGTGCAATTATTTGGACCTTTTTAATCAGAACTCTCCTTGTTCTTTCCTTTGCCCAAAATGTCTTTCTCTCTTTCTGTTTTGTTTTGAATGTTTACAGCAAGATGCCCTGCACTGGCAAAGTATTTGCCTTTGTAAAGATTGTGTGTTCTTCTTTGGGAAGTTACTTATGAAATAAAAAGAGCTGAGTCTTGGTCTTATAAGATGATGAAATCTGACCTTTAACTATGAATTAAATGATGGGCCATTTGTAGGGAATCTATATATCGCAAACACTGGTCAGGCCCCAGGAAAGGCTACTTCACATCGCTTGCCCTGTGTCTTCAAAACAAAGGCAACTGCTGTTAGTAGGTGTGGAGGTTTATGTGTTGTACTGCTGCTGAAGTTTGAGACAGACTACACTTCCAAGCACAGGGATGATTCGAGTGGGAAAAGATAGAAGGCAACTAACTTGTTGAATTCACTCTCTTAGGTATGCAGTAGAATCTTGCCTAACAAAGTACCATTTCCCAGTTGTACTGAATGTCCATTTTCTTGCTTCCTGTTCCAATTCATAGTTTCTGAGGTACTTTCATATTGTGCAATAGTTGTGACAGTCACTAATGGAGGCTGAAAAACATTTTACAATATAAAACAATTCATATTTCTCTTAAATTTGAGTATAGGTCAGTCTATACCTACACTGTCAATATGGTAGCCACTAGCCAAAGTGGCCATTGAACACTTGAAATGAGGCTGTTCCAAAATGCTATAGGTGTAAACACTGGATTTCAAAGAGTTGACAAAATAATGTATTATATCGTAAGAATCTTTTATATTGATTATTTGTTAAAATAACATTGTTTTTGGGTATGTTAGTTAAAACATTATTAAAATTAATTTCATCTTTTATTTTTACTTTTTAAATTGTGACAAGTAGAAAATTCGTAATGACATATGTGCTCACATTATATTTCTATTGGACAGTGCTGGTCTAGACCTAATATGTGTGAAGTGTAATACCAAACCCTCACATAGACACCTAGTAGGACACTAAACTCTAGAAAGCAGAATAGTAGTATTTGCTACAACTACTAGTGTAAAAATGTTTAGTAAGATTTAATAGAAATTTCAAAAAGTGGTTAAAATTTTCTATTTTATTTAGTTAAAAGACTAAAAATAAAATACATTATTGAAATTAGTAATTTCAAGGGCGAGTTCATGAAATAGCCCTAAATGTGTTGCTAAAGAAGAAATATGTACATTCAACAATATGGCCAAACACCCAGAATAATTATTCATGCTATGGGGAATTCCCCGGTGGTCCAGTGGTTAGGACTCTGTGCTATCACTGCCGAGGGCCTGGTTTCAATTCCTGGTTGGGGAACTAAAATCCCACAAACTGCATAATGTGGCCAAAAAAAAAAAAAAAAATTTATCTGTGCTATATATTCTACTTTGAACTGCAAAAAAAAAAAAAAAAAGCCTTCAGCTATATCAGTATAGTGGAAAATTTTTTTAAGATATTTGGTGGAATAAATACCAAATCCCACCTTATCACCATTTTCAGACTCACTGTGGAAATGTCTACTACATGCTTTTAAAACAAGATACACTAGAGGAGTTAAGGAAAACAACAAGGTTCTCAAATAAAACCTGAATGATGAAACCACACCCTAAACACAAGGAATGCTGAGTAAAGGGAAGGCTTGAAGATCTTTCTCTGTTTGGGGAAAGATTTGTGGAATTTCTGTATTTCACATGTTATCCAAATATTATACCAAACCATTATCTTGTTAAATAAAGTTAATTAGTCCATACATTGCCCCAGAAAGCCCAAATTCTTAAGAATTTGTCTTAAGCACAGAATTTTTCTATCTTCTTTGACCAATTCCATAATAGGTCTGAGAATCTCATGGGATGTGTATGAGTATGGAATTGTATCTTTGAAATAGTATAAAATTTTTATACTGTTGTGATGGGAATTTGAGGTTTCAATGTTTATTAATATTTTTAGAATCTGTCTAATTTTATATAGTTGATGCTCAAAATTGTGTGTATATGCTGCACAAAATTAATTGCAGAAAATGTTCATCATGTATTAAAAATCTCCATTTGGCTTGGTATAAATAATTGGATAAAGTATCAAAAATATTAAAACAATCTTTAAATAACCAACAGTAAAATAGCAAACTGTGGTCTTTGACAGAAAATGAAATCAATTTTGAATTTGTGCTATCTGCTGTTGTTTGATATGAACTTTTGCTTGACATTGATAATGTTAACAAATACTTATAAAGGTAAACAAAACTAATTTAGATACTTTAATTTTTGACCATTTAAAATACACTATTTCAAAATTTAGAGAAAATGATTTTTCTAATTTAAAAAACTTTGTGTAAAATATGCAACAAAATTGAATTTCTAATAAAATGAAGAAATTAAGAAAATTTAAAATATTTGCATAACTATTATAAAGGAGAAGATTCGTAGACAACTAATACTGAAACTAAGTTCTATAGATACTGTTTTCTGGCTATTATAAATTCAAGGTATGGTCTTGATGGAATAGAGCTGAGCAAACTGTGCAAGGCATATATCACTACCTTACATTTTCCTTATAATATCCTAGCAATGAAACAACTCAAAGAAACATGTATGGTTATAGATGGTGCAGTATGAAATGGGAAAAATCTTGATATAAGTAATATAAAATTATATTAATATAATTAAATTAAGTATTTTTGAAATAGTTTCAGTGAAATGTTAATTTTTCAAGTCTTACCACCATTACAAATATTTGAACATGAAACTTTATAGACTAATTCCAAGTACTGCATTATAACTTTATAAACAGTTCCAGATAAATTTTTCCAAATTGAAGTTTTTAAAGCAAATAAACATGTTTTAAGCACTGTAATATTCAGCAAAGGTCTAATATGGCAATATTGTCAATAGAATACAAATTATGTGAAAACCTTGATTATAACAGTGTAATGAGTAATTTTGCTGAGGGCTAAAAAATTAAATTATATGAAATAAATATATAATTTATAATTTGCTTTGCTTTATTACTCATCCAAATACTTTACTCTTTTCAATAGACTAACGAGTATGTGACGTAATATTTGAATTTGTTCATTTTTGGAATTTTGCTGACCTTCGGTAATAAACATTACCAAAGCCTAATAGATATTTTTCAATGTGTTTATTATGAAGTGATATTTGTCAAAGTAGAAGGGAAGAATATATTTCATTTAATAGCCTGTAGTCATAATTTATAAGTTTCAAATATTTAGTCTTATTGTATATGGACCTACATTTGTAATGTTTTCCAAGTTCAGACTTGCTCTGAAGGAAGTAGACATTTCTATTTTACTAATCAGAGTATCAAAGTATAATTTTCTAAAAGTTAAAAATATAACTCACAGAAACATAC
This sequence comes from Lagenorhynchus albirostris, assembly GCF_949774975.1. Taxonomy (NCBI): domain Eukaryota; kingdom Metazoa; phylum Chordata; class Mammalia; order Artiodactyla; family Delphinidae; genus Lagenorhynchus; species Lagenorhynchus albirostris. The sequence continues at coordinate 37,949,580 of NC_083105.1, forward strand.
AGTAAGCTCAAGTCAAAAACATTAGTGAGGGATTAAGCCAAATGTTAAGCTGGTTCAATGGAGTATAAGAAAGAACAAAGTATGTACTACAGAGAGAAAAAAAAAATGCTGAAATGACATTGCTAAATTAAATACAAAACTGTTTAATAGACTCCAGGACCATAAAATGTAACCTTTTGGGTTACCTTTTCTATCAGACAGAAATCATTTGTGTCTCAAATGGACAAAAATCATTTACAGTTTAACAGTCTTCTAAAGCTTAACATTTAACTACATGGAGTGTGGAACTTTGTCAGTAGTAAATAGTTAATCAGACAAAACCGAATCCTCTTAGAGAATTAGATAAGCCTTGAGCAGACCTGTTTAATGGTACTAAAGTATGTCATGGAAAGGACGTGCAGTCATTCTTTTGCATCCCAAGTTTTGGATACTTTCTCTTAGTAAGGGAAAAGAAACAAAAGCTGGGAAATTCAGTCTTGAGAGGGACTTCTTCTCTAACTGGAGCTTGGGCAGTGAGCCAGGAGGCTGATGAATAGAGACAGACTCAAAAACATGCCATGTGGTAAGAGGAAATTGGCCCCGGCCATTTAGCGGCAGGTCTGAAACCAGGCCAGGAGGTGCCCGATGACTGCGACTCTTCAGGGATGGGCCTGGACTGGCACGCTCCAAAAGCAACCTTATTTTGTTGTAATTATAATTTATTCTGTATTTTCAAATCCTTTTTTTATCTTCCGCCTTCAGTAAAATCCAGCCAAGTGGTAGCTTCATATTTAGCTGTGTTGTGGGAACTTAAAGAGAGAGTCTCTTTGTTGTTTGGGTGAAGTATTCATATTAGGCATAGAGAAAATGGGGAAGGCCAGTGTTTTTCCTCATGCTGAAGCCAGAACAGTGATAGTAGCAGTGGCTCAAGGGAATGTGACCAGAAAGAGAAATTACTCACCATTGAAATTGTTGGTTATTCAAAAAGGAGGAGCTATGTTGATCAAATGTGGCCAATACCAGTGGCAAGAGAAGATCAGGCCATATGAAATACCTGGGCAGGTATGTATCAGAAATACTTGGAAGGGGGTCTTGGAAAAAATTAGCTTTTTCCTTTGGACAAATGAAACAGGTTCCAGAGCACCTGTGCTTGTTGAATTGTAGTACAGTGATTACAGGTATCAACTCTAGAGTTATATTGCCTGGGTTCAAATCCTAATTCCACCTCTTAATAGCTATATCAAGTTGATATTATCTAGCTTCTTTATGTCTCAGTTTCCTCATCAGTGAAATAGGTATAAAGCATACCTACCACACAGGATTGTTATGAGAACTAAATTAATATCTTTCTATCCGAAAATAGTTAAAATGGTACCCATCATATTGTATGTATTTTGGTAATTTTTCTCCTGGAATAAGCTCTATTCTTGCCTTCCTTCATTCACTTTTGAACTTTAGAAGTAGTATCCTGCAAACCGATATATTTCCCTTTTTAGTTGTGTACAGAATTTTGGAAAGCAAGAGGAAGAGAGATGCCATCTTTCCTTGCCTTTGGAGATGCCTTCAGCAGAAGTAGTAGCAGTAGTGTCACATAGTCTCTTCTATGGGAGTGGGAGTGTGGCTCCCAGGTTCCCACTCATCTGCAGTAACAGCAGGGACATAGCCTCCATCAGAGTAGTGGCAAGGCTGGGCTTCAGGGCAGGAATGGTGCCAGCTCTGGATCAATGGATAAAGCACTGTACTCTTTGGTTCACCCAGCTTTTCCAACAATTTTGTAACTAATTCTGCATTAAATCCCTTTACACTTGAAATATCTAGAGTGGTTTCTGTATTCCTGACTGATGGACACATCTATTATTGTGTCCATTATTATATTATATAATATATATTATATTATTTCCATTATTAATATCAATTATAGTATTAATATTATTATTAATATCCTCTGGAATATTATCTATAAACCAAAAAGTCTAACAATATAACCTTTTTACCCACCTTTTCCAATCTACTACTCTAGTCCTTTTTTCCACAGACTTCTTCCTTGAACCAGAGCATATATAGTGAATGATGAATAGTTATATGAACTGGTGTATCATTTAAATACATCACTGTAGGTTTATATCACTGATCAATGGCATAGTGGGTAGAGAGATTTATTTCATTTGACACCAGTCTAAGAAAGATCATATTATTTTGGAGAATGAACTTTGAACAATTAGAAACAATTAGTAAAATCAGTAACAGGAGAGTTCTTATGTCCCATATAAGGCATACTGTGTGATTAACCTGTAATACTTTATCTTTCTCCAGCTCTCTACTGATTACCATGACTTGTAACAGTTTTAAGGAAGAAATATATACCACACAAGTAACCTTGTTTCACAGCTGGACTGCCTTGGTAACGGAAACTTTGATCAATGGATTTAGCATCCAAAATTATAAACTCATAGAAGGATTTATGAATATGAGGGTTTAAAACTTGGGAATAATTCAAAAAACTGGTCTGGAAAAGACAGAATTGATACAGAGGGAGAGTACCTGGCTCAGCAATGAACTTAAAATGTTCTGAGAGATCAATCTGGCTCATATTTTTCCTTGGTTCTAATTCTTCCCTTTCTTCTTTTTGTGGTCCGCGGGCCTCTCACTGTTGTGGCCTCTCCCGTTGCGGAGCACAGGCTCCGGACGCGCAGGCTCAGCGGCCATGGCTCACGGACCTAGCCGCTCCACGGCATGTGGGATCTTCTCGGACCCGGGCATGAACACGTGTCCCCTGCATTGGCAGGCGGACTCTCAACCGCTGCGCCACCAGGGAAGCCCTGGTACTCTTGATATGATATAATGAGAATGATACTTTGCCTCTCTGGTCTTTCTCCACAAAATACATTATCCCGGTCTAATTATGAGAAAAATATCAGACAAATCCCCATTGAGGGATATTTTACAAAACATCTGACCAATATGCCTCAAAACTGTCAAGGTCATCAAAAACAAGGAAAACCTGAGAAACTGTCACAGCCCAGAGTAGGCTAAGGAGACATAACTACTAAATGCATTGTGGTTTCCTGGATGGAATTCTGGAACAGAAATTCTGGAACATTAGGTAAAAAACTAAGGAAATCTTGGACTTCCCTGGTGGCGCAGTGGTTGAGAGTCCGCCTACCGATGCAGGCGACCCGGGTTCGTGCCCTGGTCTGGGAAGATCCCACATGCCGTGGAGTGGCTGGGCCCGTGAGCCATGGCCACGGAGCTTGTGCGTCCGGAGCCTGTGCTCCGCAACGGGAGAGGCCACAACAGTGAGAGGCCCACGTACCAGGAAAAAAACTTAAGGAAATCTTAAACTATAGACTTCAGTTAATGATAATGTTAGGATTTTATTGCCACATTAATTGTAACAAATATATCACACTAACGTAAGCTATCAACAATTGCTTATATTGGAAACTAGGTTTGGGGTATATATGAACTCTGTGTTCTATTTTGTAATTCTTCTGTAAATCTAAAACTATTATAAAACAGAATATTAAAATATTTGGTAGAACACTTGAAAAGTTATTATATTTGGATGACCATAAGTTACATATTTAGATGTACAAATTATTTTACCATATAGATCCAACAAAGCAGAATAAAATGAAGAAGGAGTTCTAAATATGTTTATTCTTTCATGATAATATACCATACTAAAATGTGTTGTTTGGAAATGTTTGCAGCTTTTGCCTATGTAACTAATGGGCTTCAATCCTAAAAATGCTAGAGAAATAAGAAACTATATTTCAAGTGGAAAAGACAAAAATCGCAGGAAATAACAATCATGCTCTGAAATATAATAAAGTCATTGAGGGATTCTATATAATAGCAGTACAAAAAAGAGAGAAGGACACAGTTAAAGGGTAAAATCTACTGGGGACACATTTAATTCAAGTATTGTATTTTGGAAACTACCCAAAAGCAGTAAGAGAGTTAGCCTAACATCTGGGAAATCACAGTGAGCAATACAATAGAATGGCAGTTCATTTGTATATTGGGAGGAAAAAAATCAGTATAATAAGGAAGAAAACAAGGTTTTCCTACATATAAAGGAAAAAAATAGTCTACACCATAAACATATTTCCCAAGTAAATAACTATCTCCCAGGTAGAAAATGTGTAGCTTGTAAGGTGCAGCTTGAAATGCAAGGACAAGTCTATGTCAAGAATACATCTAAAATTGACGCACAGTTCATTGCAGAGATTGCTTTAAAAAGTTTAAGCAAAGAAATCCAAAGCTGTCATCTGAAGCATTTCAAATCTGTGACAAAATGCTTAGTTATAAAATGATGGTTCTAAGCCACATTAAGCCACACTGGCAATCTTACGGAAAGAGAAACTGATATTTCGCAAGGGTTGTGTCACATCATGTTGGAATAAGGTATCACTGATACCCTGGGTCTCTGATGCTAGAAGTGAAGTGATAGACCCTGATTTAATCCTCAGGAAATATCTTTTTCAGTCTATTTGAAGATAAGGAAGCAATCTAATCATTTGGAAGACCTATGATAGTCCCTTCAAAAGACATATTATTAGGAATATAGTTAACCACAAATCAGTGATTTCAAGGGCTTCCCCCAATATAACAGAAAAAAATAATTTAGAACCATCCTGCCTTTGCCTAGAAAATAACTTTTTTTGTTTTCACTAATAATCTCCATTTATTGAGAGTTTATTCTGTGCCAGGCAGCACCAGGCTAAGTTACTGACCTTATTTCACAGATAAAGAGGCTTGGAGAGTGTGAAGAGTTTGCCCAAGATTAAGAGCTAGCAATTGGGGGAACTGGGGTTTGAACTCAGGCGAACTTCAGAGGTAATAGAATCACGTGACAGAACATTAGAAAAGGTACACAGGGGAATTCAATGAAAACTCACTCTTTTCCCCATGTTCCCCAGCCACACATTTCCCTCCTCAGAGACATCTGCTTTTGCCGTGCTGTGGATCCTTCCAGAGAAATATTTATACCCCAACATGTATGTATCACAATTTATTGACTAATCTGTCCCACTGATTTGAAATGTCACTTTTATGGTATAATAGATTCTTATACGTATTTATATTACTCTTTTCAGAGCTGTCCTGACTCTTTTTTGCCTATCTTTTATTTTTGCCATTTCTCTAAAATTCTTTTTATCTTCTTTTTGGTTTAAAAAATTTTTTCCTTTTCTTGTTTCTTTCTCTTAAGGCATTATCCATTATGTTCATTCACTCATATTATTTTATTTAATTTAATTAATTAATTAATTTAGAAAATAACTTTTTTAAATGGATAGTCCTCAAGCAACTCAAGCAATTTAACTTTATCTATTCATGATGCTAGATCAGAGAATATGTGTTAAATAGAAAAAATATTTATTAGTTTTTTGGTACTCTATGCTAATACTTAAATATAGAAAATCTATACAATGTGCTATTGTGAACTTAATTGTCAAAATAATTTTCAAAATCTGATTTTATTGATTAACTCCAAATTGAGTATGTAAATTCTACACATGCTTACTTTGGCCTGATGTCCATAGTTTGAACATTTTTTTAAAAAAGCAACTAGTAATTCTTTCAATGAAGAGTAAAACACTAAAGGTGAAACAGACAGACTGATTCCTGTGATTGTTGGATAGTTATGTTGTTTAACTTCTTGGCTAAAGGAATTAATTTTGCTTATTCCATTATAGCCTTAGCACAGATCATTATTAACATTCATTTATTTAACAAATATTTACTGATCACAAATTTGCATCAGGCATTGTGGTAAAATTCAGGGGATACAACTGTAAACAACATCAGAAAAGTATCCTCATAGAGCTTATAGTCTAAAAAAGAAGACAGATATTAATTAAATAATCATATAAGCAAATATGAAATTGCTCTTGTAATAATTACTAGGAAGGACAAGTGTGTGGTGCTGTGTGATTTAGTCAGACTCGGAGAAAGCTTCTCTGAGAGTCACACTTGGGCTCAGATATAGTGAGTAAAAGTTCACTAGACCAAGAGAAGAAGGAAAATTTCCCAGGTAGAGGGTAGAATGTATGCTACTAACTTATGGCGGAAGATAGTTTGGACCGTGAATAAGCTTTGAGGATCATGGTAAGAATGTTTGCCTTTATTTTAAGAGAGTAGGGAAAGCATTCAAGAGTTTTAACCCAAAGTGACATAACTATTTTTGCATTTTAAAAATGTCATGCAGTCTATTATGTGGAAAAATGGTGAGATGATGCTGGCCTGGATGCAGGTAGATTAGTCAAAGGGTTATTATAGCACTCAGGAGTCAGTTTTTGAGAAGATGAGCCATGATGTTTTTACTGGAAATGCTAAAAAGTGGATAGATTTGAGAGCCATTTAGGAAATAATATATGCTGGATTTGGTAATGGGTTGAATATGGGGGTGAGAGATAAAAGAGATTTCTGGCTAGTGTAGCCTAATGAGTATTGGAGCAATTCATTAAGACAGACTATAAAAGAAGATTATTAAAATGTAGGGAAATACAATGTGTAATTGATGATTCCATTTTGGGATGTTGACTTTAAGATACCACTGAGACATACCAGAAGGGATGACCCAAGTAGCATTTCCAGAGTGACAGAGTCAAGATCTCCAGAAATCTCCTCCCCATAAAAACAATGAGAACAATAGCAATAATGCTCAAAATCAATTTTTTAAAAACTCTGGAAGTGAACTAAAGGCTTGCAACAATTACAGAAGTCTTTATGCAATAAAAATGGCTGAATCTCAGTAAGAAGAGTAAGTATTGTAGCATTTTAACTTGCCTTACTCCCATCACCCACTTCCCAGCTCCATAGTAGAACTGAAAACCCACAGGCTCACAACTAAACAGCTGTAACAACAAGCAGTCCAGCAGCCACTGGAGGGACAGAGTGGTTTTGGATTTTCCTAAAGTCTCATCCCCAGAGAAATGGTATTATCTGACCTTTCTAGCAGCTGCTAGGTAAAGTTTCATTCTTAGAACTTGCCTTTATTTGACCTAACTCAGAACTCTCTATGTGTGAGCCTTATCTCCAGGGTATTTGTAGAAAATAGTTACTGGTAATTGTTTGATATTGCAGCTGCCTGAGGCAGTGATACTACTTGTAGCTAACAAGAGGTTGACCAAAAATCTCAAAAAGGAAATGGGGAATGAGATGTTTATTGGGGGATTTGAAAAGGACTGGCATATTCCTGAAAATCTAGGAGACGATGCTCACATGCAGAGCTGTGCATATACCCAGGAATGACCTGAGAATGCCCATCTTTGGCTGATGTTGATGCTCTACCTAGGTAGGAAGTAAAGACTAAGCCAGAGATTTAACTGTGCTGGAGCACTGAAGGCGTACCCTAACACACAAACAAAGGGTCTCAGCAAGACTGAGAGACTTACTGGTTCAGGGCCTTAACGCAAATCTCTGTCTAATCATTAGCTGATCACTAAGTTAACTGAGAAGAGACTTCATTGGCTGGATACAAGAAAGAACACAGACTGAATTAGTCCAAGAAAGTCACTCAACAAACAACTTTGCTGGTGGGGTTGTAAAGTGTTGCAGCCACTTCGGAAAACTGTTTGATAGTTCCTAAAATTGTTAAACATAGATTTACCATAAGATCCAGAAATTCTACTCCCAGGTATATGCCCAAGAGAAAGGAAAACCAATGTCCACACAAAAATTCATACATGAATGTTCATGGCAGCATTACTTATAATAGCAAAATAGTGGGAAAAAACAAATGTCCATCAACTGAAGAATGAATTTAAAATATGCTGTATGAATCAATGTGATACACCACATTAACAAATTGAAGGATAAAAAACATATGATAATCTCAATAAATGCAGAAAAAGCTTTTGACAAAATTCAACACTGATTTATGATAAAAACTCTTCAGAAAGTAGGCATAGAGGGAACCTACGTCAACATAATAAAGGTCATATATGACAAACCCACAGCCAACATCGTTCTCAATGGTGAAAAACTGAAACCATTTCCTCTAAGATCAGGAGCAAGACTCACCACTATTATTCAACATAATTTTGGAAGTTTTAGCGACAGCAATCAGAGTAGAAAAAGAAATCCAAATCAGAAAGGAAGAAGTAAAACTGTCACTGTTTGCAGATAACATGATATTGTATAGAGAATCCTAAAGATGCTACCAGAAAACTACTAGAGCTAATCAATGAATTTGGTAGAGTAGCAGGATACAAAATTAATGCACAGAAATCTCTTGCATTCCTATACACGAATGATGAAAATTCTGAAAGAAAAATTAAGGAAACACTCCCATTTACCATGGCAACAAAAAGAATAAAATACTTAGGAATAAACCTACCTAAGGAGGCAAAAGACCTGTATGGGGAAAACTGTAAGACCCTGATGAAAGAAATTAAAGATGATACAAACAGATGGAGAGATATACCATGTTCTTGGATTGGAAGAATCAACATTGTGAAAATGACTCTACTACCCAAAGCAATCTACAGATTCAGAGCAATCCCTATCAAACTACCAATTGCATTTTTCACAGAACTAGAACAAAAAATTTCACAATTTGTATGGAAACACAAAAGACCCCAAATAGCCAAAACAATCTTGAGAAAGAAAAATGGAGCTGGAGCAATCAGGCTCCCTGATTTCAGACTATACTACAAAGCTACAGTAATCAAGACAGTATGGTACTGGCGCAAAAACAGAAATATAGATCAATGGAACAGGATAGGAAGCCCAAAGATAAACCCACGTACATATGGTCACTTTATCTTTGATAAAGGAGGCAAGACTATACAACAGAGAAAAAACAGCATCTTCAATAAGTGTTGCTGGGAAAACTGGACTGCTACATGTAAAAGAATGAAATTAGAACACTTCCTAACACCATACACAAAAATAAACTCAAAATGGGTTAAAGACCTAAATGTAAGGCCAGACACTATAAAAAACTCTTTGAGGAAAACATAGGCAGAACACTCTATGACATAAATCACAGCAAGATCCTTTTTGACCCACCTCCTAGAGAAATGGAAATAAAAACAAAAATTAACAAATGGGACCTAATGAAACTTCAAAGCTTTTGCACAGCAAAGGAAACCATAAACAAGATGAAAAGACAACCCTCAGAATGGGAGAAAATATTTGCCAATGAAGCAACTGACAAAGGATTAATCTCCAAAATATACAAGCAGCCCATGCAGCTCAATATCTAAAAAACAAACAACCCAATTCAAAACTGGGCAGAAGACCTAAACAGACATTTCTCCAAAGAAGATATACAGATTACCAACAAACACATGAAGAGATGCTCAACACCACTAATCATTAAAGAAATCAAATCAAAACTACAATGAGGTATCACCTCACACTGGTGAGAATGGCCATCATCAAAAAATCTACAAACGATAAATGCTGGAGAGGGTGTGGAGAAAAGGGAACCCTCCTACACTGTTGGTAGGAATGTAAATTGGTACAGCCACTATGGAGAACAGTATGGAGGTTCCTTAAAAAACTAAAAATAGAACTACCATGTGGCATAGCAATCCCACTGCTGGGCATATACCCTGAGAAAACCATAATTCAAAAAGAGTCATGTAACACAATGCTCATTGCAGCACTATTTACAATAGCCAGAACATGGAAGCAACCTCAGTGTCCATCGACAGATGAATGGATAAAGATGTGGCACATATATACAATGGAATATTACTCAGCCATAGAAAGAAACGAAATTGAGTTATTTGTAGTGAGGTGGATGGACCTAGGGTCTGTCATACAGAGTGAAATAAGTCAGAAAGAGAAAAATACCGTATGCTAACACATATATTTGGAATCTAAAAAAAAAAAAAAAAAAGGTTCTTATGAATCTAGGGGTGGGACAGGAATAAAGAAACAGACATAGAAAATGGACTTGAGGACACGGGGAGGGGGAAGGTTAAGGTGGGACAAAGTAAGAGAGTAGCATTGACATGAATACACTACCAAAATATAAAATAGATAGCTAGTGGGAAGCAGCTGCATGGCACAGGGAGATCAGCTCTGTGCTTTGCAACCACCTAGAGGGGTGGGATAAGGAGGGTGGGAGGAAAACACAAGAGGGTAGGGGTATGGGATATGGGGATACGTATGCATATAGCTGATTCACTTTGTTATACAGCAGGAACTAACACAACACTGTAAAGCTATTATACGCCAGTAAAGATGTTAAAAAAATTTATGCAGGAGTGAATTGGTACGTCTTAGAGCAGTGGAGTTATGTTATAGGAAAACAACTTTTTTTTTTTTTTTTTTTGCGGTACGCGGGCCTCTCACTGCTGTGGCCTCTCCCGCTGCGGAGCACAGGCTCCGGACGCGCAGGCCCAGCGGCCATGGCTCAAGGGCCCAGCCGCTCCGCGGCATGTGGGATCCTCCCGGACCGGGGCACGAACCCGTGTCCCCTGCATCGGCAGGCGGACTCCCAACCACTGCGCCACCAGGGAAGCCCAGAAAACAACTTTTGAGTGGGATTTGGAACCTAACCCTCATATGAATTGCATTTAATGCCTAAGGGCCTGAGACTGATTCCTGTTCAGTGGGGCCTCAATACTTACCGACAGTCTGGAAAGATAGATGTAAGCAGTCAAGGTCATCTCCGTATCTTTTCCAAGAATAGTATGCATGTCCAACTGCTCACATGCAAGATTTAGATTAAAATCCAGTAAGCGTTGTCTACTGTGTGCCAGTGACACTTTATCTTGTTAACCTCCTCCTAAGACACAATTTATTTATATTCATTAAGTTTACAGAGGCTGATTTATTAAAACAGAATGGAGTAAATCCTTCAGGCAAACAGAAACGTTTTATAATTCTCATCCATCATTTGTTCTCTATTAGGAATTTTATAGTTGTTATAAAGTCAGGAAGAATAGCAAACACACTTACTGCATGCCAGACACTGTTTCAAACAGTTTACACAGATTATGTCATTTGACCTTCACAACAACCTATTCCATAGGTACCATTTATAATCCAATTTTACAGATGTGGAAACAGGGCAAGAGACATTGTCATTTAGCCAGGGTCACACAGGTTCTAATCATTGGATCTAGGATTCAAAATCAGCAGGCTGATTTCAAAGCAGAGACTCTTAACCTTGAAGCCATACTCTCACTGAGCACTGAGTGACTCACTCCTGAGGGTTTCAACTTTGTTTTGACTTAACACAGTACTCCTAAAATTTTAATGCATTTAAGAATTACTATATAAGGGTATAGACCCCAAATCGAGTTTTATAGGAGATAGAAGGGGTTTTTCAAGGGCAATCTTTTGCCTTACTAGCTGACTTTAAGATTAACCTTAGGAAGAAGCAATCTCACTGTAATTTGCAAAATCACAGCCATCCTGTGAAGTAAATGCAATGTAAGTAGAAGTCAGTCCTCCCTAACAGGGTGCTGGGATATGCCAATTACAGACAACTTATCTGTTCATTAGGTCTCAGAAGTTTTTAGGTAACACTAGTCTACTTGCTGTATTGCAGGTGGTATATGAAATTTAAGATATAAAATAAATACTTAGAAATATATTTTTATTAGCAGTGTCGCCTTTTCAGACAAGTTTTAATCACTCTTCATTTATTTGTTCATTCATTTGTACCTTTCCTCTTTCCCTTCCTTCTTTCCATCTACTCATTATTCATTCACTACTATATTTTAGGTATGTGGACAAAATAAAGCAAAATGAAACAAAACTCAAACATGGTCTTGTCCATGTTTAGCTTATGCCCTTTAAAAGAATCAGGAGTTTTCACATTTTTCAGTATTGGTTTAACTCTTAGAAACATGCCCAATGTTGATCAGTGGAACTGGATCTTTTGCCGAAAACCATAGAAAAATGTTAAATGCGTTGAATTATGTCTTCATATTAATATATTAGAACTCTAATAGATAACATTCTGGTACAAGATAAGGATTATAAGAATCTCATTTGACTTTGATAAATGCATTTGTTTGTAATCACAATACTTTCTTTTACTGCTAGATAATAGAGATAATGTGTTTAGCCTAAAAATGTCCACCTGTTATCAAGCTGGGAGAATCAACTGCAATTGTCTATATTCTATTTTTATATGTCTACTTTTAAAATTTTCTTAATAAAAATTCCTGGATTTTAACTTCTAAACTATTCCAGTGATACAGATAGAATTAGGCAAATTTGATGCCCAAATGCTGCTGTGTCCAAATGAAAACTTCTAAGTCATGAGTAACACCAAAATATTAATAAATGAAACCTGTAGGAAGTAGAGATTCCAGGCCAGTAAGATGAGGAAGTTCAACCTACATCTCATTCTGGAGGAAACACAGTTACGATCCCTCATCGCAATAAAGTAATGCCCATCTGAAAAGGTCTCGTCTGATGGAGGTGTTGCCATGTTATATTTAATTCGTTTAAATTTTATAACGAACTTGTATTTTGTATAACCAGGAAAATGAGTGTATGACTCATGGTTTCTATACGGTTAAAAGAAAAATAAAAATCACCAATAAGCCTGTGAAACAAATATACAGTATAAGCCTTTCTACCATAGAAGGAAATTTGTAACTTAATGAAAAGTTGTTTTCCAGAGCTCTCTTTGAAAAGTTGAAGACACAAAAGAAAAGTAAGTTTTGTTTATTCCTCTTTAAAAAGGATTTTTGCATTTCATAAGATGACAACTTACAGTCCACAAAATGTTTTATATTTCTTTCTGCTACTTTCAGTTCCCTCAGGATTTGTGTAAACGCTTTCCAAATTTAGCAATGGAATGTCTCAAAAAATAAAAATTTGGAAGGGCAATATTAATATTGGTAAAAGGGGTGAGCATAAAAGCAAACAAAGAAGTGAAAAATTTGAAGAGTGAGAAGGAGAATAAAATAATACTTAAGAAGACAAGAAGCAAAATGCAGGCATTCTTTAATTTACACAAACATTAACTTTCTAAATTAACAAAGTAGTGAAGAAACACTGATAATAAAGTCTCAGATTTAAAGAGAATTTCTACCTGGAGTTGGCGATAACTAGGCAGTAGTATCCTTGACACATTATTATACTATAACCCAGATCTAAATCACATTGTGAAGATGAGGACTCAGAGAATATGAAGGCCAAATTATTGAAGCAGCATATTTGAAGTCAGAGGTTCTTTGCTTACATAGAAGAAACTACTAGTCATTGAGTAGGTGGATCCCAAAGGAAACTACTAAAAAAGAAAAATGACCTGTCGGATGATAATTAAAATTACCTGGAGGCTTAGCATTGATGGTGTACCGCAATCCTTAGCATGCCAGGGAGACATATAGTAAAATACCTCTTTCCTCACAAAATCTGTTTTTCAATCATATTACTTGGTCATAGTTTCGAGGAACTGTATTTCCAACTCTGTATTGAAAATGGATAGATGAATGGCATTTTCTTTATTTTTAAAATGCCTTGAAAGTCAACTTCATGGACCGTATCTCTTCAATAACCTAAGGAATCAAGGGAGGAAAACATTCAGACACGGGATATAAATAATAAGTGAAGAAAATACAAGTATAGAGATGAAGGAGAATTGAAGGGCAGAAGTATAAATGCTGCAATTTTACCTACACTTTTTCTCCTGAATGATGTTGAATGCAACAATTAACCTGGTTCTAACCTCCACCCACACCTCCCGTTGACTCAGTGGGAACTCTTCACAGAGCAGCAATTATGAGCTGCACATAACACAGAATTGTTAACTTGCTCATTTGCATCTCTCCTATTTCCTAAATATATCATCTCATCTCCTACTATGAAAGTTCCACTGATATCAGATGCAGATACTTTATGTCTCAAGAGCTATAATATTTATATATATATATCTCATATGAAAATGAAAGATTAAAAATCTCATATTTATGGTTAAAATATGTCTTTCACACATATGGATCTCTGTTTTATATGACCACTAGTCTGAATAAAAATGACAATCACTATGTACTAACACATTATGATGCTGAAAATCTAGGGTGGGAATTTTGTCCGCATAAAGACTTGGGGTAAGGAGAGGAAGATACCTCCCGCCTGATAATACAATTTCTACAGGCTCAGTAACATGTTCCATTTTTTTTCTTCAGGCTTTGTCTCTAATTTTAAAACTGATGTTAATATTAATTAGAATTGACATAAATGACCCAGTATAGGCACCACCATTTAAATCTTTATAGCCACTCTCTGTCCTCATCTAGTTCATTTTCCTCAAAACATTTCAACTGAATGAATGTATTATTATCATTATTTCAAAGCTTACCTTGGAATGAAGAAGTTTTCTCAATAATTCCCTAAAACGTCTCCTAATGAATATCTTATTTTCTATGTAATAGTAGTATTTTCATTATATCCTCTCCATAACAAAATCTCTCATTTTTTTTACTGTTATTTTATTGTTCTTTTTATACTACCTGGAGTATAAGGTAAGCTACTACAGTAGTAGGAGTTCACAAAAGAGCAAAGAGTTTGGGGGGATATATACAGTGACATTTTAGGGAAGATGTGTGGTGTTAAGAAATCTTGAGTCCTCAGAATTTCAAACTTTGGCCACTGCTTACTTTTCCTTTGTATACTAGAGATACTTCTTTAGCCAGAGTCAAAAGCCTTCAAAAAAGTAATGTTGTTTCATATCTTCCATGATGAACAATGAAGAAAATTGCATTGAGTGCTATGCAACCAATCAACCAAGCTATAGTTTGGTGTGAAGCCCTGTCTGTGTGACCTCAGATTGGGTCTTTTCTCTTCATATGTGACTAGAACATCACCAGTTGATATGGATAATTTTGACTTTCTGCTACTCTATTTAGAATTTGTAATCATTTTTCTGTAATAAATTTTAATATACTATTTCAAGAAGAACCTCCTCACCTTCCTGCTCAAAAACTTTAATGGCCATCTGAATAAATTCTAAACTTTTCTCAGTGACCTCCAAAGCCCCCTATGGTACCTGCCATTCCCCTTCCCTACCAGCTTCTTTCTAATCTTAATATTTTGCTACTTCCTTCACATCTTCCATGTTTCAGTCAAGTTTAACTGTTTCAATAATAACATACATGCCATTGCTTCCTGAGGCGTACATTTACACATTCTGTTCAGTTCAACTGAAACGTCTATTCAGTTCTGCCTCCACCTAAAAAATCCTTCTGTTTTCAAAGACGCAGCATAAATGACATGTCTTTCATGATGCCTACCATGTTCCATGTAATCCTTTGTTCATATATTTTAATGTTGTGGCACTTACCAAGCCCTACCTTATTCTGGAGATAATTATGACAGCTATATGTTACTGTAGGGCAGGGGTCACATTTTATCTATCCTTTTCTTGTAAATCTCCATAGAATATAGTAGAGCAAATATCTTGTACAAATGAAGCAATCAATAAATATAGTGACCTAATTTTTCATTGTAAAATGCATTTAAAGTGAAGTTTATCTTCTAGGAAAAATGATTATTTTACTCATTCTTTTATTCACTAGTGTTTATTGAGCACTGGTTTTATGCCAAGCAATGAATATACAGTGGCAAACCAAACATTGTCTCTCTGCTCATGAAATTTACAATCTAGTGTTATAGTGTAGTATAAAAAGGACTGAACTGATTGTCACTTGGCTTTCAGTCTGAGCCCTGTTCCTCACTAGCTAGGAAAAGTTGGGCAGATGATTTAATCTCTCTGGATCTCATTTTCCACTATTGGTCAGATTTGATGTTCTTTAACATCCTTATTGGCTCAAAAATATCATTATATTTTATTTTGACTCTGGAGGAGTACATTTGGGTGGATGCAACTTGTTCAGTAGTATATATGTCAATATCAATGCTGTCTTTTTTTTAGAATTAAGTTGCTTTCTCTCTGTTCGGACCAAATACAGTAAGAGCATGTGTGGGTATTTCCTAAGTAATATCAAATAGTCATGAAAAATAGTAATTAGCTTCAAACAAATATTTTAGTAGGCCTAATATAATGTACTAAATGTTAGTAATAAATATAGGACTGGTATGTATTGCTTTAGACAAATGATGACCATATTGAAAACTCGTGGCCAGGAAGTTCCCCAGAGTAATGAGTGTTCCTTCCTTTTATGTTCACTCAATCAGGCAGTAATGATGGAAAAGATAACTTTCCCAAATCAGTTCTGTGCTTAAGAAGGAACTGAGTATACTAAAGAATGGCTAGTGTTTAAACATGCTCACGTGTCTCCTTAAACACACCATTAATGTTCCATTTTTGGAGAAGTCATTTCTGAATCCCTAAACATTGATTTAGGTTATAGATTCTCACTGTACCATGTACTTCCCCTAATAGCATTTGTAACTATTTTAATTGAGAAGTAATTCCACAGATACCAATAATTCCAGTAGAGTATCAGTGGTCTTGATTACTGCTTTATCTTCAGTGCTTTATCTTCAGTGCACAGGGCTTGGTGCGTAGCAGCCACTTGACATGAAACTATTGAATGAATGAATGAATGTATTTTCTTTCTCTCTATCTAACACACACACACACACACACACACACACACACACACACATACTTCTGAAGCAAATAGCTTTCATAACTACTGGTAATAAAATTTGCTCTTAAGCTTTAAAAAAATCACCACTAAGTTGATTTTTTAAATATTTGAGGAGTGGAGCAGGAAGGAGTAGTGGAGGGAAAAAAAGAGAAGAGCTCATGATGGTGACCACTGTCCCGTAAAAATTGCTGAATACACACAGCCACCCATTCTCCTCCTAGGAGGCCTTCACCTGTCTTCTCCAGGGATCAGGAAAAGCAAGCACCCTAGATGCTGCCACTGCCTATTAACTGTACTGAAAAACATTATCCCCTGCATTAAAACTATATACCCGTCTTTTTTAATATCTCTGTATTACTGAATTGTGATAATGTATGTCATCAATTCATGTGCAGGGTTCAAAACTGACTTCAGTATGGAAATTCAAAAATGAATATTTGTGTGTCCATGCATGCACACACACACACACACACACACACACTTAAAGTAGACACCAAATAGAAATTTTTAAAAAACACTAGTAGTCTTTTGGGATAGAGACAATTTTCATGACCTTTTGTAAATACAAATTTGACACAGTGTGGTTGCAATAAAGATAAGACCAGTAGAGAGCACTACATGCATTAACATTTAAATATTCTTTTGAATAGTAACTAGTAACAACATTTAATGAAAGAATAGTATTTCTCACTTTAAATTTTACTTAGAGTTTTCTCTAATTAGTGAATCAATGTGTTACTTTATTTGAAAAAACAAGGTACTTAAACATCTTCTTGTGCTTTCACTGTGTTCCTATCTCATTTGGTGGTAATAAAACCTTCAATAGAACAAATATCCAAAAGTGGATTATTTTAGGCTCTTAATTTTTTTTTTTTTTTTTTGGCTGTACGCGGGCCTCTCACTGTTGTGGCCTCTGCCGTTGTGGAGCACAGGCTCCGGACGCGCAGGCTCAGCGGCCATGGCTCACGGGCCCAGCCGCTCCGCAGCATGTGGGATCTTACCAGACCGGGGCGCGAACCCGTGTCCCCTGCATCGGCAGGTGGACTCCCAACCACTGCGCCACCAGGGAAGCCCTAGGCTCTTAATTTTTAACTTGCTTTAGACACTGTTAGTTTCTCAGTTGAAAACTGGGGTGATCATCATTGGTTTACTGGATTGCTGGATGGTGCTTCATACCACATATTTTGAAGACAAAAATGGTCCTCAGTCTATGGCAAATAGTTTTTTTCAGTCACTTTGACATTTTAGGTTCAATTAAATATGACAGTTCTATAGAAAAGAGGTATCAATTCTCATGGGATAGAATGCCTACAATGAAACAGGAATAAAATGGCTGCAGGTATGATAATCTGAGAGCATTATCATTGAAAAGGGCCACATTAGTCCTGGGTTATACGGAAGTACACAGTTATAACCGAGTGGAATTTATGCTCATAAAGGTGATATAAACAAGAAAGATTTTCCTTCTTAATGCTGTTTGAGATAGCAAAAACCTAGAAACAGCCTGAAAGTTCATCTATAAGAGAAGATTTCAGTGGAATTTTTTGAAGTAGTTAAGAGATCTTACATATATAATGTATTGATATGAAAATATCACTAGATAAAATAATCAAGGTGTAAAATATGGTGTATAAGGCTATTTGAGTTTTTTAAAAGATATGTGAACACACATGAATGTGTGTAGACACATATATATGTGTATGTACATATAATTTCTGAAAGAAGACACGAAAATCCCTGTTAACATTGGTTACTTGTGGTAAGATTTTGTAATACCTATCAAGAATTGTTTTCCATGTGCCTTGTCTTACACTTAACATTTCAAAAAAAATTCCTCGTTAAAAAGAAAATATATTAACTACATAAAAGACTTAATAGTTTACTTGCTTGTCCTAGGTTAAAAATGGCAGAGATTTGCTTACTTTCTCCATTTATTTGCAATTGCTTTGATTTGGGGTCTAGACAAAAATATTTGTTCGGCTTGATTTGCCACTACTGATCTCTGCAAAATTCGAGGTGACAGGAACCTGATGATTTAGAGTTAAAACATTTTTCATTTGCCTTATTTTTTTTAAATTTTTATTCCAGTTAAATCCTCAAGAAGCCAAAATAAAGTCATAATTGTATTTATTATTCAAGTAAATGCTTTGAGCAAGAAGTAAAATTAAGAAATCACTGAAAGAGGAAGTTTCTCAGAGATCCTGTATTTCAAGGTGGCGTCTTGCATAGCTGCGGACTTGGGGAATGGCACAATAAGATTATAAGCATCAGAAGGATCACCTACACGAGCAAGGGGATAAGAATTCATCGAGCACCAGAAAAGCAGGGAAGGCAGAGAAGCAGAGAATGGGGCACCTAGTTTAAGAAAAACATAATTTGACCCCACTGAGAAGTTATAGGAAAAAGATATTACACTTTATGCTTCAGGCTGAGCCTAAGAAAGATCACATTTAAATGCAAACTGATTAAAATTGTAGTGATTTTTGCTTTAATTTAGAGAATTGAAGGATAAAAACAAGAGTTTATAACTCTCTCCTGAATGTGCTGCCCATGCTAATGTTGCATTTTGCTCTCAAACTTGCTAATTACTGGCAGTATGACCCTCAGCACACCTACAGTAAATTCTGTTACTGCCTCAATTACTGTATCATGTCACAATCTGGGAAGAATTTGAAGATGGCCTTTTCATCTGTTTCTTCCTAATATTCCTAATTAATTCCATTGTTCCAGAATTCGAGAGAAGTTGGGCAGGATTAAGAAAAAAATGAAAGTCAGGAACTGAGGTGCTTTCAAGAGAAACCCATTTAAACCATATTTTAAATAAAGCTAAAGTTTGAATAAAACAAGCCTTGAACATCCTTAGTGTCCTTTTTTAAGGATCAAGGCAATAGAGTTCTCTCATCACCATGATAAGATTCTCTAGTAACATATAGGCACCCAATTATGATAATCTTGTCCCTCCTTTTCTTTAGTTTTCATGAAATCCCATAGAATATCTGGTCCACTTGGTTAGCAATCTTTTTTTTTTTTTTTTTTTTGCAGTACGCGGGCCTCTCACTGTTGTGGCCTCTCCCGTTGCGGAGCACAGGCTCCGGACGCACAGGCTCAGCGGCCACGGCTCACGGGCCCAGCCGCTCCGTGGCATGTGGGATCTTCCCGGACCGGGGCACGAACCCGTGTCCCCTGCATCGGCAGGCGGACTCTCAACCACTGCGCCACCATGGAAGCCCTGGTAGCAATCTTTTGATTCAAAATTGCAAAGAGTAGCTTTCTCCTCTGTGACATTTTATTATCCGCATACAGGAAAGAAAATATCTCCAAGTCTCCTCTAAAAGTGAATGTAGGGACTTCCCTGGTGATGCAGTGCTTAAGAATCTGCCTGGCAATGCAGGGGACACGTGTTTGAGCCCCGGTCCGGGAAGATCCCACATGCCGTGGAGCAACTAAGCCCACGTGCCACAACTACTGAGACTGCATGCTACAACTACGGAAGCCCATGCACCTAGAGCCCATGCTCTGCAACAAGAGAAGCCACTGCAATGAGAAGCCCTCGCACCATAACGAAGAGTAGCCCCCGCTCGCCGCAACTAGAGAAAGCCCACACCCAGCAACGAAGACCCAACAGAGCCAAAAATAAATAAAATTAAAAATTAAAAATTTATTTTAAAAAATAAATAAAAGAGCTTCCCTGGTGGCACAGTGGTTGAGAGTCCGCCTGCCGATGCAGGGGACACGAGTTCGTGCCCCGGTCCGCGAAGATCCCACATGCCGCGGAGCGGCTGGGCCCGTGAGCCATGGCCGCTGAGCCTGCGTGTCCGGAGCCTGTGCTCCACAACGGGAGAGGCCACAACAGTGAGAGGCCCGCATAACGCAAAAAAAAATAAAAAAATAAAAATAAAATAAAATAAAAAAATAAAAGTGAATGTAAACTGCCTCCAGGAAGCATTCAAGGAACCCAGACTTTTTTTTATTATGTATGCCTTTAACATATACAAATTTATACTATCACTTATTCTTGTTGATACATCATTGTGTAATTCATACTATGCCTTTCCATTGATGCTTCTCTTTCCTTTCCAAATATTTTGTAATTCCTCAGAAATAACATGAATGTCTCCTATTTCTTCTAACTTCATCCCAGGCCCGGCATCCTAGTCAGTACTCCATCAAATACAGGGTAGATATATTATTTTAAAAAATTTTTGTATCAAACACAATGTGACTTATTTTCTGATCATTCTAATGTTGCCTGCTCCCTGCTGCATGTTTCATCACAACTTTCTATTTTATTTTCCTTGTAGGCTTCATGGTATGATGGCAAATGTTTAACAACTAGCTTTCCTGAGGAAAACACAAAGCTTCCATATGTAATATTTGCCAATATGGTGTAAACACTCCCACCATGGCCAGTCTAAAGATACCAATGTGATGTCACTAAAAGTGACATTGGGGCAAGATGCACATAACTGGGTCTCACGTGTGAACAGCCTTCAGCATATCACTGTTTGTGGTTCTTACTACTACCTAAGATTATCTGATTTATTGTTTATTTGTGTTTTATCTGTTTCCCTTCATAAAATCTAAGCTCCATAAGGAAAGTCACTCCTTCCATGTTTACCACTGAACATAGAGCAGTGTCTGGCATATACAGTAGCAGGTGCATCATAAAGATTTGTTGAATAAAAGCATAATTGTAGACTCAAAATTGAGTATATTAAAAACATTTTAAGATGTGATGGTAATAAATTTTTTTTTTTTTTTTTGCGGTACGCGGGCCTCTCACTGTTGTGGCCTCTCCCGTTATGGAGCACAGGCTCCGGACGCGCAGGCTCAGCGGCCATGGCTCACGGGCCCAGCCGCCCCGCAGCATGTGGGATCTTCCCGAACCAGGGCACGAACCCGTGTCCCCTGCATCGGCAGGCGGACTCTCAACCACTGCGCCACCAGGGAAGCCCTAAAAATATTTTTTAAAAAACATTAAAGTTTGTGGGTTCTAAAAGTTCAGAAGTATCTCCTGAGTAGATGAGAGAAAGAAATGAGTGCAGTATCACTTTTAAAAATCACTTTATCTTGCCTCTCTTGCATCTATTAGGCTTTCCCAATGATGTAACTGTGAGGTTGGGATGCATAAAGAAAAAAGGAAAATTGTAAGCTTTGAATTTAAATTTCATCATAAAAGATCAATTATAACTTCTAACTGTGAAAACAGAAAAATGTTCATTTCAAAATGAAACAAAAACATCATTTTATATTCTATGAATTAAATAGGCATAAATAAAATAAACAATTACCAGAAAGACTTTGCACTTATTACATGTGCTATTGCCTATGGCAGAATCAGAGCAAACATTAATTATTATATTTATTATTTTCATGATAACTGGTAATGTAAAATAATGCAAATAAGACCCTACAAATGAGGATTATTCAGATTTCAGAATTCTTTCAAAATTTTAAAAAATTTCTTTTGAGGACTTCCCTGGTGGCGCAGTGGTTAAGAATCTGCCTGCCAATGTAGGGGACACAAGTTCGAGCCCTGGTCTGGGAAGATCCCACATGCCGTGGAGCAACTAAGCCCATGCGCCACAATGACTGAGCCTGTGCTCTAGAGCCTGTGAGCCCGCGTGCTCAACTACTGAAGCCCGTGCGCCTAGAGCCAGTGCTCTGCAACAAGAGAAGCCACCACATTGAGAAGTCCACACACTGCAACAAAGAGTAGCCCCTGCTCAGTGCAACCAGAGAAAACTCGTGCACAGCAATGGAGACCCGACACAGCCAAAAATAAGTAAATTAAAATAAATTAAAAAACTTTTTTTGAAAGAAGTGAAAAATAATTAAAATGAACATTTTATATTTTATTTCATCTTCAATTTTCTAACATTCAACACAGAATTAGTAACTCTATTTCATTCTGATGTTAGTAGTTTTTAATGTAGATGCTACAACACAATTTTTTTTCTTAGCCTGGATAGTCTGTACATTTCATTGTATGATGGGCACAAAGCTATTCATGAAAGGTTCATTACATTTCTGTTAATTACATTATCTTTCACAACCTCTCAATGGCCCTTGTTTAGGCTTGTTTTTCTTATGCTCCAAATTGAACTGCCTATTTTGCCCAAATGCACCATGTCTGCTCTCCTATCCCTGGTTTTTCTCTCCCGCTTCTCAGAATGCCCTTTTCCCTTATCTCTGTCTTTTGTAATCCTGACATTATTCTAGACTCAGTTCAGTCCTCAAATTATTCATTCTCTGCACAGCACATAGTCACTAATTGACCTCTTTCTTGTTTGTTTCTTAGTTTGTTTATTGTCTTTCTCTCCCGTATAGAATATAAGCCAAGTGAGAACAGGGCCTTTTCTTATTCACTGCAATATCTCAGTGCCTAGAACAGAGTCTGGGATATAGTAAGTACAGTATTTATTGACTGAACAGACAGATAAGTAGTTATTAAAACAAGTCTAAGATTCAGATATTTTACCGTGAACATACTTGCCACTCAGTTTAAAAAAGCTCTAAGGAGAGAATAATATAGTAAGGTTCTCTATGATTATTCAAAAAACCCCAAACCTTTATATTCCAAAGTATAGGTTGGCACTTCATCTTAATCTAGTGCTATTTTGACAAAGCTGTGAGAATTAAAGAAGATAACGAGATATCATGACTCAGTCA
Source organism: Lagenorhynchus albirostris (assembly GCF_949774975.1). Lineage (NCBI taxonomy): Eukaryota > Metazoa > Chordata > Mammalia > Artiodactyla > Delphinidae > Lagenorhynchus > Lagenorhynchus albirostris. The sequence continues at coordinate 37,972,775 of NC_083105.1, forward strand.
AAAATAATTTCTAACACCCAAGGCTGAAAGAATTCCAGTTTGTGGTGTTATTTTCCTCATATGAAACTGTGCTTATTATACTCCATTTATAATCTAACTAAACACATTTTCTTGGTATGCTAATGCTTTATTCAAACCTTCTCTTGATTTTGTCATTTAATTCACAAAGATTCAGTTAAGTGAAACAGACCTTAACGTAACTTTGAATGAATTTTTTAACAAGAAGAGACTTTATATTCAAAATAGGTAGTCATTTTAATATTAACCTGTATTTATATAAAATGGAACCAGTGTCATAGTTCTTTCCTCCTTTGACCTAAATTTCCTCCATGCATTTCTCTCTTTGAGTATATCTCAAGCATAACAAAAAAGAGAGAGGATACACACACACACATACACTCATATATGGAACTCTGAAATAAAAGACTGAAATCACTAAATCTTGAATAATGCAAGGTGAAGTGTGTTTCTCAGTGGAAAGCACAGGGGCTCTTGAATACAGGTGCTACTATTTTTTTTTTTAAAGACATTTACTTTTTAAAAAAATTATTTAGTTTTTGGCTGCATTGAGTCTTTGCTGCTAAACGCAGGCTTTCTCTAGTTGCGGCGAGCGGGGGCTACTCTTCATTGCGGTGCGTGGGCTTCTCATTATGGTGGCTTCTCTTGTTGCGGAGCACGGGCTCTAGGTGCGTGGGCTTCAGTAGTTGTGGCTCGCGGGCTGTAGAGTGCAGGCTCAGTAGTTGTAGTGCACGGGCTTAGTTGCTTCACGGCATGTGCTATCGCCTATGGCAGAATCAGAGCAAACATTAATCTTCCTGGACCAGCGCTCGAACCCGTGTCCCCTGGCAGATTCTTAACCACTGCGCCACCAGGGAAGCCCCAGGTGCTACTATTTTTAAGCAAGTTGCTTAACCTCTGTGAGTCTCAGTTTACTTATCTATAAAATGGGATAATAATACCTAATCCTCTGGGCTGAAGACATAAAGAGAAACCAACCTAGCTCCAAGCCTGGCATATATATAAAGTGTTCAATAAGTATTTCTGAATTAATGAATTTCATTGAAAATAAAGGTGCCACAGAGGTAAATTAATATATATCATTTAATGAAAAATTGCACTGATTGTGTAACCAAATAGCTAAAAGTATAATCACAGGTGTTTTTAACAATTCCCTGATTAATACACAATTAGCAAGGCAACACACATGTGAATGGATCAAGTATATTGACCTTGATGCAACACTGTGTTTGATACAGGAGTGGTCCAGGCAGTTACTCAAGAGACTTAAGCATGGTCATATCTACCAAAGCAATACAGTAGATTAAGGATATTTTCTTATGTTTCTGCATGTCTCAATTAGAAATTCACAAGTGTTATCAGAGACAGTAGTTAGTTATTCATCCTTCATAAAAAAACAAAATCTAACAGATAATGAATTGTTTATTATTCATTTTTTACACCTGTGCAGACATACGCTAAAGGCATTGAACTTGCCACTATTAGAAATAATAACTAACGAATATATGGTGATTTGTGCTTTCTCGTCCTGTCTTTTTCAATCCATACAAAACCCTACAGAGTCAACAGAGAGGGAGAATGGTAGAGTAAATTTTCAATTAGGGAGCTCAAAGCATAAGTCCAGAAACATTCTATTAAATGTTTGGTGCTGAGGCTACATCAGGAAACAAAAAGACAAAAAGCCTACCATCATGGACTTCACAATCTGGGATTTGTATTGAAATCATGGCTTTTAGATTTATGAATCAAGCCACTAAAGTACATATTCACAATACAGGATGTTGTTAAGAACTACATTAGTGGCCAAGGGATTTGTATGTTCTTTTCGTCCTCAGTTATTGAATGAGGTTTGGTATTTTGTGCAAAGCCTTGGAACATACTCTGTTGTTGTTGTCCACAATTCAACTTCTGTCTGTTGTTTGATTTAGGGGAGGTGAATAATGATAATCCACCAGAATTGTTGCTTCTTCCTGTCTCCCACAGCAGTTCCTTTCTACGGTGCTTAGAGCACTTACTGCTCTCATTTTTGCTCAGAGCTTGCTCATATTCTCACAACCAGCTCATTATTTGTCTCCCAACCTGTACTGAGCACTGTCTAGAAAAAGTGCCACATCTCATTAATCTTTGCATGGCTAGTGTCTAGCAGAGTGTTGCCATACAGTTCAGGTGGGATGTATGTTTGTTGTATGAATATATTTGTATATACTTTACTGTTTTCAAAGCACATACATGTGCATGATCTCATCAGACCCTCACAAAACTCAGTGAGATTGCAGGGAAGAATTAGTTCCCTCATTTTACAGAACCTCAGTGAGATTGAAGATTACAAATGCCCTTGTTTGACAGATGAAGAAACTGGGGATCAGTTAGAGATTTGATTTCTGAAAAGCACATAACTAAGACTTGAATTTCCAGATCAGTGTTCTGTCTAAACACTAAATGAAAATATAGGCATGCTGAACTATTATTTTCCGTTTGTCTTTAAGGTCTGTTAGGTGTTTGGCCAATCATTTATGACTTTCCCAAATCACTGGTGAAATCTTGTTTGTTAGTTTTTTTTCAAATGTAAACCATGAGATGGGAAAGTTTTCAGAAACCATCCATATTGTAATCAGAATACAATGACGTAGATTATATGCAAATATTTTGCTGTAAAACTGTGTCTGTCTTCAGGAGTATATTGCTAGCCAAAACAATTCTGCTCTGTCATAGGGAAGGTGACGGAGGCAGCTTTGTCATTTCCAATCCTGAACCCATAGTCATCACCCTTCTGCTTACACAAGATTTCTATATGCCTCTTAATTTCTTGATCAAGAAAATGAGAGTCCCTACAGTGGCAAGATAGTGAAAGCAGTCTGTTGGGGTGAAGGGGTCACAGCTAATAGTTGAAGGTTCTAGTAACTGAATCTTGATCAACTGACTCTAAAGTCACCCTTTTAAAAACATCATCTCCCATTAGATTACAGGCTACTGGAAGGCAGGGACTGTATTGAATCCCCAAGTCAGGCCATGGCTTAGTTCAATTCCTGTCACATATGTTAATTAATCAGCAAGTGGCAGCTCTGAGGGTCAGCCTGGAGGAGTGCTAGGGACATGGTTTTCAAACTTAGTAATAGAAACTTCTCTTTGTGTTTTTAATTGTTTTCTCATTGTGATTTTTAATTTAAAACCATTATTAAGAAGTTTGCTTGTGAGATAAGTTATTTTCTAGGCAATATACTCAGGTCCTTAACGGGGGCCTAGTGATGGAACTCTGTCTTGTGTACTGTTATAAGTCAACATTCCAAAATAAACTTTAACAGAAATTAGCAGCAACTACAGTTAACCCCCAACATTTCTGAACTAGAAGCATTTTCTTTCTAGGGGATGGGATTAAGGGGTTGACAAATTCTCTTAATCCGAAAAAAATCATGTCTCTGCCTCCCTCCCCTCTATCCCCTCCCTTTCATTCTTCTCCCTTCCCCCAGACGCACGTACACTCTGACCATTTTGAGTGGAAAGTTGAAAGAAAGCAACACACTAGCTACACGCATCCAGCGATCCTTGGGGTGGAAGAGCAAAGTTCTAGGGCAGAGCCTTCCTTGTCAGAGCCGGCGATGCTTTCGCTCTCCGGTACCTGCTCAGCTTCACGCCGCATCTGAAGGTCTGCCCCTCGCGGAACAGTTGCGTCTCCATCTGGCTGCCAACCCACCCAAGCCTTCTCTCCTCCACAACCACCACCTTCCCTCCTTCCCCCCTCCTTTCCGTCTTCCCTCTCCACCCCGCCCCCAATCTCCTCCTCTTTTTCTCACTACAAGCGGTTGCTGATGCTGAAGCTGAGCGTCACTTCGGCTCCCACGGCAGACATGGCGACATTGACAGTGGTCCAGCCGCTCACTCTGGACAGAGGTAAGGGAGCAGCTCACCCGTCAGGCCACTGCGTCCCCTCTGCCTCCCCCTCTGCCCCCGCCAGCTCCCACCGGGACCGCCAGCTCCCACCGGGACCGCCAGACGCGCTCGGGCAGGGGGAGCAGGGCAACGAGGAGGAGCGAAGAAGGCTTTCGCGCTGAGAGCAGGATACTTTCTTCCCCCTTTCTCTGCCCGCCACGTCCCCGCTGCCCCCTTCACGCCTCACTCGCCCGGCACAAGGGTGCCTTCGCCGGGCTGTGGCGTCCCCGCCGCCACTCCCAGCCCCTCGCCGGATCGCCTCCGGGCCGCCGGCTTTGTTGGAGCGGAGGCGCGGGGATCGCTCGGCGCCCGCCCGGGGCTTGGGGCTGGTGAGGGGCAGGGAGGAAGCTTGCCGAGCCGGGCGAGGGCGCCTGCAGCCGGAGACCGGGGAAGCCTGGCGAGTGAGCCGCTTGCCAGCCTACGCTGCCGGGGGCCTGGGAGGAAGGAAGTTTGTCCCCGCGCCGGGGGGCGAGGGTCGGTCAGGCTGCGGGTGCCCGGGCAGCCGCCCGGGGGCGGACAAGGCGTACCCCGTGTGACCTGTGCCGGGGCGCAAGGCGGCTGGACTGCCGCGGCGGGGAGCTGACCTCGGCCGAAAGGGCAACGCGGAGAGCGGGCAGCCGTGCCGGGGCCGGGGGCGCAGCGTCGCGGCAGCCGTGCCCTGCTCTCCCGGGCTTCGCGCTCTGAAGGCGCCAGGGGTCGCGTCTGCCCCCGCCGCCGGCGGCTCTCCGGCAGTGGCAACTCACAGTTTGTCCTGCCCCAGCCAGCCTCGTCCTCTCCCAGCCCTGTGCCACCGCGGTGCCCGGGCTGCGGAAGGCGCTGGGACGCAGCGCAGGCTGGGTTGAAATTCAACTTCTGACCTCCGACCCTGTGCGTTCTGCCCTCTGACTTGACTGGGGAAGCAATGTTTGCTTCCTTCCCAGGCCCTCCCCAAGCCTAAGGATGTAAACCTCCGCTGCGATCTCGGCCTCTCCGGTGCATGCGTGCGGGGTTATACCTGTCCTTTGCGTGTTCGAGTTTCCTTTCTGGCTTCCGACGTCCAGTTATGAATGCGCTGAGTCTCACGACTCTGCAGCGGAGGACACCTCGTCCTGGTCCGCAGAGGCCGGATTTAGGACCATGGGCGGCCATTTGGAAATGGTGTGCTCAGATGAAAATGATTTAGTCCGATGTGCCTCTAAAAATATTCTTAGTAGCGGATTAAACTGGACTGTGGGGCAAGGCAAAAGAGCATCCTGCTGCGAGTACAGTGAAAAAGCCAGGGCAAACTTAGTGAGGTTTTTAATTTGGAGAGATTGTGGGTGACTTTAACGTAATCTGTTGGGGCCAGAGCGGATGTTATGTGGTGCCCATAGCAACCTTACTTGGGGTAGGAGTTGAAAGATAAAAAAATAATTGATTTTATGTTGGGAAATGTTGTTTTGCAAGCTAGTAAGTTAATAACAGTAGTTAAAAAGGTCAGAAATCCATTGCATAATCCATGATTTCTCCCCAGGATCATCATCTGCCCTAAGCAGGATAAATCCATTGCCTCTAAAAACCAGACAGATGGCAAGCTATTAGAAATTATGGATTTCCCAAGTATTTCTGTTTTAATGTAATGAGATCTTATATTGTCCCATTCCTAAATCATAGTCTTTAAACATCGCAAGTAAAACGACTACGTTAGGAGAGAAAACGAACAAGCAAACAAACTCCAAGAAAATTGCATACCTGAGGAATTTTATATACTAACACTACTAAAAACATTTCACTTTGGGGGGGTCTTACTTTAAATGCCTGGATCAGTTGTGGAGAGGAAGTGCAATCAGACTAAGTTCTATTCTTTGTTCTTGTTCACAGCCAGACTGTACCTGTCCTTCCCAGTTGTGATTAGGTTCATGGAATAAGTAGCTCAAGAGGCAAGGGTGGGTGAGACAGTGAATCTATCTGAATAAATTCACCAGCAGCTCACTGCGAGGTCTGTAATTTACAGATGGTGGGTTACTGGCATCATTAATGTGCATGAAGTCAATACATATTAATAATTTCCCCTATACATTATTAAAATATAATTAACTGTTTAATTACATCATTAAATTGATGAAATAAACTGATAAAAATTTTCCTACAAGAAAAAGAATCTCTTAAAAGAGAGAGCCCAATAATACTTATCTGGCTGCTAGCTGTAGCTCTGATACTCACTTTGGAGTAGTTGGTTAGCCTCTTTGGGCATCAGTTTTCCTCTATGGCACATAAGGAGTTTGGATTAAATGATTCTGCCACTGTGCAGCTTTAACAGTCTAGAATTCAATGAATTAAAACTAGGACTCAGTTTCTGGTCACCTGCTGGAAGATTTTGCAGATCACTTCCTCTCCCACCTCTTCCAGGTGTCCTTTGACGTGCCCTGAGGTCACCCACTACTTTGGCGTCATCAAAGCATTTCTCAAACTCTGTTGCATCTATCTCCTCATTGAACAGAACTCCTTGAGGGAAGAGACCATTTCTAACTTCATCTTTGTATTCTCAGTGCCTGCCATAGTCCCTGAGCACAGTAGAAGATCAAAAATTAATGTAAATTAGTGTAAGGGAACTAAGGATTGTAACAACTTAAGCGCCGTTAAAATATAAGGGTTTCATAGTGAACAGAGGTACAGCTTATAGATTCACAACATTTTGACCCTGGAAAGAATGGCAGGGAGAACATAGGCCAGTGGTTCTTAAACTTTGTTTTCCCCCATGCACTTGACAGATTTCCATCAGCAACCAAAGCTTACTTATCTGTGATTATTAACCAAGGGGGATTGTGGCAGGTGAGCACAGGAGAAAAGGAAAGAAGACACTGCATAAAGCCTACTAAGGGCATCTCATCAAGCAAACCCAAATACATGATCCATATGTATCCTGCTGGTTCTTTTCTAGCATCTTCATTTTTCAAATGAAAAACATGAAATAAGCAATGATAAGAGATGTTTTCAAGGTTACTCTACTAGTTAGTGGGAGATTTTATGCTAAAATCTAATTTTTCTTGTTTGGTGCCCTTTGGCATTATCAACAGATTCATCTAGAATCTTCAGGGCAGAGGTTTTAAGCAAACAAAGCAAAGCTATGGCTTGAAATTAAGATTGATCCCTCCCAGAATTCAAAAGATATCTGAAAGTAAGAAGCTCAGAAGTCTGCGCTCGTTTCCTGGGTCTTGTCTGGGAAGCAAGCCTTTGCCAGAACCAGCCTGGCCCCTGAAAGGACAAACAGGGTAGCTTCAGGTTTTCACTGCTCTGTGTGTATCCTAAACTCTTTTCCGTCTGCCATTAAGACCTCAGATTACCTCTGTGGGGGCTTCTGGGTGGCTGTGGTCACAGCAGGTTCCTGTTCACGCTGGTCCCAGTCCTTAGGATTGCTTATTGAGTGCCTACCGCCAAGTCAGACGCTACTGTGGGATTGCTATATACTGATGAGCTAAACAGACTACCACATAGTCTTCATGGTAATTAGAGGTTGGGGGGGGGAAGAAATTACACACACACACACACACACACACACACTCATTCAAACCATTCATTTATTCAATAAATATTCATTTATCACCTGCTATATAAGAGATGCTACAGGAATGCCAGAGACAAAGTTTCTGCTTTTATGGTCCTTAAGAGTCCAGTGGGGAAAACATAATAAGTTAGGAATTCATTCATTCATTCAACAAATTATTGAGTGTCAGCCTTATGGCAAGCACTGTTTTAAGCAATATGGTCCTAATGAACAAAGTAGATAAAGCCTAATGGAGTTTACATACTAATGAGAGAACCACACACTGAACAACACATAGGTATACAACTATAAGTGCTAGTGAGAAAAAGTAAGACTGAATCAAAGAGAGTGATGGGCTGCTGTTTGAAACATGATAGTCAAGGAAGACCCTTTCCTCCGAGTTGGTGACATTGGAGAAGAGACCCGATTAAAGTGAGGAAGCAAACTTTGCAGGTATCTGGAAGAATGTGCTCTGGAGAAGGACCTCACGTGTGTATCCTGGGAGCATCAAGAAAGTCAGTGTGAAAATGTGAGCACAGGGAAGAGTGGCAAAAAATGGGATTTGTGAATTGGTGGCCAGGGGCCAGATGATATAAATTATAATTAGGATTTTAGATTAGTTGAAAATATGAAGTGCTCTGAAGACAATAAACATGACAGGAGGATAGAGAATAATGGGGAAGGACCTATTTAGATGGTGTTGGTCATAGAAGGCTCACTGAGAAAGTAAAATTTAATCTGAGTTCTGGTGTATTAATAAGGTCCTTAGGAAAAGCATTATGGATAGAGGGAAAAATACAAGAAAAAGCTGTTGCACATGTAAAGCTTGGCTACCATCCCATTAATACCTCCATAACCAAGCAAATGACTGAAAAGAAAAATTACCAAGAAATAACAACACTCTAAGTATGCATCTGGGGCAGATAGTTGGTTATAAGTATACCAAGAAAATCTCAACTTTTTGCTTCTTACTGCTAGACTAAAACACTATATATTATAATTAAATTTTCAAAGATACCTTTTTTAAAAAATTAATTAATTAATTTATTTTTGGCTGTGTTGGGTCTTCATTGCTGCGTGTGGGTCTTTCTCTAGTTGTGGCAAGCGGGGGCTACTCTTCTTTGCAGTGTGCCGGCTTCTCATTGAGGTGGCTTCTCTTATGGAGGAGCACGGGCTCTAGGCATGTGGGCTTCAGTAGTTGTGGCTCGTGGGCTCTAGAGTGTAGGCTCCGTAGTTGTGGTGCATGGGCTTAGTTGCTCCGTGGCATGTGGGATCTTCCCGGACTGGGGCTCAAACCTGTGTCCCCTGCATTGGCAGGCAGATTCTCAACCACTGCACCACCAGGGAAGCCCCAAAGATATCTTGATCATTGTAATTTACATGTCACTATGCATAGATCTACATGTTGAACCCAAGTGGTCATAATATGAGATATCTTCATTTTCAGTGTGATATTTTATATTAGACTGTGATGTAGAAAGTAGTAACTGTAATTTACCCTTGTGGCAAAGAGAAGATGCTGATAAGGAGATTAGTGTGGAATCATCTCTTCCAGAATTTACAATATTCAGTGCAATTCTTCCCTACACCTTTGCCCAGATTTTAATCTCTACAGTCAGGAATGACCTTCAGCTAAAATCAAGGGAACAAAGCAGGGTGCAATCCATGATATTTAATACCATTATAACGAAGAACATAGGAATACTTCACTATTAAAAAATGCATGGATTTAGGCACTTTCCTTCAGTCCAGTAGCTCCAACTCTCCTTCACTTACCATCTCAAGGTCAGAAAAGATAATACAATGGAATTCTCCAAAATGTTACTTCTGCTTATCTTTTTGCCCTGATTTTAAGCAGAATGGCTTTTTAAAAAAACATGACTTATAAGGAAGTCTTTGCATGACTTATAAAGAAGACTGACAAAGTCAATTCTTGGAGAAAAATGGATAATTAAAATAATTTCTATGAGTAATTGAAATTGTGTAATTTTAGGGGCTTCCCTGGTGGTGCAGTGGTTAAGAATCCGCCTGCCAATGCAGGGGACACGGGTTCGAGCCCTGGTCCGGGAAGATCCCACATGCCACGGAGCAATTAAGCCTGTGTGCCACAACTACTGAGCTCTCGTGCCACAACTACTGAAGCCCACGTGCCTAGAGCCTGTGCTCCACAATAAGAGAAGCCACTGCAATGAGAAGCCTGTGCACCGCAACGAAGAGTAGCCCCCACTCGCCGCAACCAGAGAAAGCCCGCACACAGCGATGAAGACCCAACACAGCCAAAAATAAAAATAATTAAATTTAAAATAAATTTATTAAAAACAAAAGAAATTGTTGGGCTTCCCTGGTGGCGCAGTGGTTGGGAGTCCGCCTGACGATGCAGGGGATACGGGTTGGTGCCCCAAGAGGCCCCAACAGTGAGAGGCCCGTGTACCGCAAAAAAAAAAAAAAAAAAAGAAATTGTGTAATTTTAAATATTTGAGACTTTGCTTATAACATGATCAATAGTTTACAATCTGCATTTAGGCACCTATATAAAATAAAATGCTGGTGTCACAGCCACTGAACTTCTCTGTGAGTTAAATTCAACTTGGATACATTGCAAAAGTGTAAATGTAAATCTTCTTTTCTTGAATTCTAAAATAAGTTTTAATGTAAAATATTGATTAAACAAATTTTGATGTGTTTTCCCTTTAAAAAAATTAAAACTTTCGTCCTTTGAAAATTCTAATAGAAAACCAAGAGCTTTTATTTTGTGGATTTCAAACTTATGAAAAAAAACATGAGTGCAAAAGTTGAATGCAAATGGAAATCCCACGAGTGCCACACTTTTCATAGAATTTGTGATACATTAAAAGTTTTCTCTCTTCCCTTTTCCCTTTTCAAGGCAAGTGGAGCTTATTACTTTATGTATTTCCTAATTCAAGCCTTGGGCAGCCTATAGCTTTTCTAATCAGCTGTATTCACCAGTTTTTATAAAATCTGTATTTGCCTGAAAATTGCTTTTGTTCATAGTCCAAAGGGGCCTTCCTCCTCTCTCTCTCTTCGTTATTTATTTATTTATTTTTTAGCATGAGGAGAAATTAAGGAAGAAGGAAAGTAAAAATTAAGCTAGTCTTTATGTTGTTTTAAAGTTGTATGCCCTGATGGTTGTGATGGGGAGGAGAGAGGGGCTGACTATATTTTATGGCTCTTGTCCTAAAGTCTTTTTAATCAGCAGCCAGAAATGTTTTAGTCTACAAACATTAAGTATTTGCTTTCTTTCTCATTTTTTCCATAAGCGTCACTAAACATTTAAAAACATATTGAATTTTTTTTGCAAATCAATATTTGAGTTTCTTTTTGCACTACTGTTACAAAATATTTTCCAGGAGTCAGAATCGTGTCATATTCACCTTTTCTTTTTGTTTGATAATGAAAAGTTACAAAGAGAAGGAACCAAATTTCTAAAAAGTCTTAGTTATTGAAAAAGGTATTTTCCATTTAATGAGAGTTTTATACACAGTTTTAAAATTGAAATTGAAAAATTAATGATTGAACTTCCAGGAAAAGAAACAGAAATCTGGTGAATACCTTCTAGTTTGGTGTGTCAGCCATCCAAGCTCTGAGATGTATTTGGTGTTCTCTGGTCATTTATGAAAGTAATGCTTTTGCTTTTGGGGTGCTTTTTCAGGATCACAGCTAGGGCTTAGCTATTTAATAAGGAAAAGAGAACATTTAGAGAGGAGTATCAAATGGGAAGATATGTGTATTGGGTTTTAAGGATGCTACTATAGGTGCAAAGCCAATACCTCTTGGAGAGAGTTCTTTACTTAGTTCTGACATCTGTCTATTAAGATATAGTCTTCATCAGGTCAGAGACTCTGCTGGATTTGTTTACACAGAGCTCAACACACTCTTAATATTGATTGATTGATTAATTGAATAAATGAATGAATGAAATTGACTTAGTTGGACTAGCTATCATGGAGTCATTCGTAATGCTAAAAAAAAAAAGCCTTCCAACATATAATAATGTAAAAGTGGTGGCTACCTTACTTTGTCACTTTGCTTTGTGTGTGTGTAGCAGACCTAAAAGTGGAATGCTCTCCAGGGCCAAGAAAGGATGTGAGGTGCTGGTGTTGATACTTATACTTGTAGCCCTACTTCCATTGCTTGCATCCACCTGCCATCTTAACTTGTTAATTGAACCAGGCAAGTTAATGCCAGAGTACAACTGAAAAGGGTAAAAAAAAAAAAAGACAAAAAAGGAGGAGGGCTTAGCAGAATCTGCCCCCCCACCAACACACACGCATAAGCTATACTGCCTTACTTTTTTTTTTTCCTTTTAACTACAAATGGATGGATAATAGAGCTATGTCCTGATAAACAAGTTAGAATCGATTTAATTTGAAATCACTCTGGGTTGGCAAATGTAAACACAACCTTAAAAGTCATGTAGATTAAATCAATGCTTTACTTCTGGTCTAAGTGATAAAGAGGTTTTTTTGTTTTTGTTTTTTTTTCTCCATGACTGACTTTTACTAAGTGATGTGCTAGCTGAATTTGAAGACTTGTCTATTAAAAGTAAAAGTAAATATACCCAAAGACTACTTGAAAAAAGTTGGGTTGAATTGAAACTTATATTGAAATTATACTCAGATAGTATCTGACTTGGACAGAAAACAAGGGCTTCTAGTTTAAACTGGTGGTAATTTCCTCTAGAAACACAGCTATTCCAAGTCCAACTGGATATGCTATTTTTGTTTACTTGCCTACTGTGGTGATAGTTAATGATATTTCAGTATGAGCTCTGTTTGTTTTTTTTTCTATCAAAGAATCATCTTTCACCAAAAAAGGAAAAAGGATAGAATAATGGGAATCATAGAATGGCAATAAGATTTAAACCCCCAAGTTAGATGGGGAAAAAAACTCCATCAAATCATAGCTGGGTCTATTTAATGGTATTGAATTTGGAAATATGGCTGAGAGAATGCTGAAAGTGATTTTTGAGGAAAGTTGTCAAAGAGCACTAATTGCTGATGAACAAATATCCTGGCTTCCAAAAAGGTGTTAAAGATGTTTGGGGAAACTACAGACCAATCTACTTGTTGTTGCCTCCTGGCAGAAAAATCTAAGGCATATTAATAGAAGAATGTGATATTGGCACTTAAAAAAGAAAGTGGTGATCCCACAGAGCCTACATGGGATCACCAAGAATAGTTTTTTTTCAAATTTCAGGTGTGTGCCATAGCAATACTATATACTCACGACAGCACAACTTTCATAGAAACACTGTGGAAAGTGTGAGGTATGTGAAGTGGATGATTGCACTGTTGGATTTCTAGTGGTTGAAACACTATTCCAAGGCGATTTGGTTCTCTGTCCTATTCAACATTGTTACCAATATTTTGGATGAGTGCCATAGAAGATTTTTTTATAAGTGACATAGAGCTAAGAAGAATAGCAACTAATTTGGCCAACCAAATCGGTATTCTAAAATTATAACTAGCTTGGAGTTTGGGATTAGCAGACACAAACTACTATATATAGAATAAACAACAAGGACCTACTGTATAGCACAGGGAGCTATATTCAATATATTGTAATAAACTATAATAGAAAAGAATATGGAAAAGAATATGATATAACTGAATCACTTTGCTGTACACCAGGGACTAACACAACATTGTAAATTAACTATACTTCAATTAAAATATATATATATAACAAATCTATAAAGAAAGTTTAAAGATTATATCTACCATTCACTGGTACCAAATCAATTTTCCATACTGAATAGAGAAAAACCCGTGAAACAATAGCAACAATTCAAAGTAAAATATATATATAATGTTTAATAGACAGGTAAGCTCACAAATTTAGATATTTTTAAAAGTGTAACAAGAATGTAATGTTTTTCAATAAAAGTTGTTTGCCAAAATCTTCAAAATAAATAAATAAATGAAATTATAACTAGCTTGGACAGGGTACAGTAAAAGAGATAAAATTTAATGAAAATGAATGTATTCTTCATTCATTCATTCACCAGGAAAAGGGAGCCAGCGCTGTCTATTCATTGCTCTTGGTTCTACTGCCCAGTGAATACTGCCCCACTGGACACCACTCAACCACCACTAAAACCTCAGGCAGGCCCTGTACCTCAGTCAAGCCATAATGATTCAGTTCTGGGTCGAGACAGGGATGGTTTAGTATGACACTTAAAACATGCACCCCAGGACTTCCCTGGTGGCGCAGTGGTTAAGAATCCGCCTGCCAATGCAGGGAACACGGCTTCGAGCCCTGGTCCGGGAAGATCCCACATGCCTCAGAGCAACTAAGCCCGTGGGCCACAACTACTGAGACCGTGTGCCACAACCACTGAAGCCCACGCGCCTAGAGCCCATGTTCCGCAACAAGAGAAGCCACCGCAGTGAGAAGCCCGCACACCGCAATGAAGAGCAGCCCCCGTTCACTGCAACTAGAGAAAGCCCGCCGTGTAGCAACGAAGACCCAACGCAGCCAAAAATAAATTAATTAAAAAAAAAAAAAAAAACATGCACCCCAGAGCCAGCCTGCCTGAGTTTGAATCCTAGCTTTTCTATTTACTAACTCTGTAACTTCCAGTGTTACTAGACTGTTTTGAATCTCAGTTTTCTTGTCTGTGAAATGGGAAATGATAAAAATAGCAGTGACTTCATAAGGTCGACGAACCTTAAACGAGTTAATACGTGCAAAATACTTAGAACAGGCCTGACACATGAGCACCACTCAACAATGATAATTATTTCTTCCCTGAGTCCTCAAAGTCAAGGAAGACATCCTTCGATATCCGCCGGATATTGGTTCCAGGACCCCCTGCTGATAACAAACTCAGAGGAAGCTCAGTCCCTTACATAAAAAGGTGTGGTACAGTCAGCCATTGTTTCTGCATCCGCAGATTCAAGCAACCATCCATCTGCAATTAGTTGAATCTGTGGATGCGGAACCCCCGGATATGGAGAGTCAACTGTACTCCCACCCTACTGCCAGGAGGTAAGGACAGATACTGTTTGTTGCCTTCAAGCTATACTAAGAGGCAGAGACCGTGTTTATTTTGGTATGCTGTAGAAGCAGGAAGCATTTGGAGATGCCTGGGGGTCAAAGCAAATATTTCCTGTATAAATACCTAATTTGCCAGCTCAATCTTTCCCTAAATCCTTTCTTTCTTGATGCTTCTATAACACTAATTTTCAAATTTGTACTAGAGCACTTACCACACAATATAGAATTTTTTCTTTTACACTGCCGTCACCGTGACAACATAAGTTATTTATATTCATCTTTGTGTACCCATTGCCTATCACAGTGCCTGAAAGACATGTGCTCAAATGTGTGCTGAATAACTTAGTGTTTTTTTTCTTCAAATACTGCATAGCAGTCAGGGGGTAAAACTAGGTGAGTTAGCAAAGGATACAAGATGACAGATTTTTTTTTTTTTTTTTTCCAGTACGCGGGCCTCTCACTGTTCTGGCCTCTCCCGTTGCGGAGCACAGGCTCCGGACGCGCAGGCTCAGCGGCCATGGCTCACGGGCCCAGCCACTCCGCGGCATGTGGGATCTTCCCGGACTGGGGCACGAAACCGTGTCCCCTGCATCGGCAGGCGGACTCTCAACCACTGCGCCACCAGGGAAGCCCAGATTTTTTTTATTCAAGAAAAAAATCCCCGGGTTTCCCGCGTGGCGCAGTGGTTAAGAACCTGCCTGCCAAAGCAGGGCACACGGGTTCGAGCCCTGGTCCGGGAAGATCCCACATGCCGCGGAGCAACTAAGCCCGTGCACCACAGCTACTGAGCCTGCGCTCTAGAGCCCGTGAGCCACAACTACTGAAGCCCGCGTGCCTAGAGTCCGTGCTCCGCAACAAGAGAAGCCACGGCAATGAGAAGCCCGCGCACCGCAATGCTTCAACTGGAGAAAAGCCCACATGCAGCTACCAAGACCCAGCACAGCCAAAAATAAATAAGTAAATAAATTTATTTTTAAAAAAAAGCAAGAAAAAAAAATTCCCCACATTTATTCTGTTCAAAATTAGAATGGGTGCCTTCCAGGAATTTGTGAACATTCCATTACCAGATTACTGGAAAAGTACAGGCAAAACTTGAATGACAAATTGGAAAAGTTGTTACAGATGGACTTTATGATTCGGTAATTGTTAAGGACAGGGACTAGAGTTTATGCAGATGTTCAGGGTTTTAATTTTATTTTATTTATACAGATATCAGAAGTGTACTAAACAGGGCTTCCCTGGCGGCGCAGTGGTTGAGAAGTCCGCCTGCCGATGCAGGGGACACGAGTTCGTGCCCCGATCTGGGAAGATCCCACATGCCGCAGAACGGCTGGGCCCGTGAGCCATGGCCGCTGAGCCTGCGCGTCCGGAGCCTGTGCTCCACAACGGGAGAGGCCCCAACAGTGAGAGGCCTGAGTACCGCCAAAAAAAAAAAGTGTACTAAACAGTTGACTGGGGAAAATATAACCAAGAGTGACTTTTTGACTCTTGTTTAGTGCTGTTTAATTTTGAAGCATCACATGACGCTGAGAGAGGCATACACGTGCCAGTCAGGAGTGTGAGCACTGGATCCAGACGTCTGGGTTCACATCCTATCTATGCCTGCCTCTTCCTTAGCTCTGTAACCTTGGCCTGTTAATATCTCCTCTCTGTCCTTTACTTTTCATCTATAAAATTGAAAATAATAATAGTTTCTATCTCTTAAGATTACTGTAAAAATTAACTAAGAAAACATATGCAAGTGCTTAGAACGCTGCCAAGTCCATAGTAAGTGCTCAACACTGATTGATTATTCCCCACCCCTTCTCCCCAGAGCATGTGTTTTTCCCAGTGCAGTAAATGAAAAGTGCACAAGCTTTGGATTTAGACAGATACGGATTTGAATTGCAGTTCTGCCACTTACTATGTATGGAAGCTTAGAATACTGCTTACTCTCTCCACATTCTGTTTCTTTCATTCTTAATATAGGAATAATGACACCCACTTTATGTGGTGATACATAGGCTACAGGCTGTGGTTACATAGGCTTGCAAGGCTAAGGTTCTTCCTTAGCCTTGCAAGGAAAAGAGAATGAGAATCTACCATGTGGCAGGTACCGAGTCAAAGGTTGGGGGTAGAGCGTGCAGTCCAGGGGAGACAGACATGAAACATAATTTATGATAACATAGTTTGAGTATTATAGTAACAGCTCACACATATTGAGCATGTACTACGTCAGGCATTGTGCTTAGAGTTTTTCATATTTCATTTCAATTAGTCCTGAAAACAAACCTCTGAGGCACATGCTATTAGTATTTTGAAGATGTGCGAATTGAGGCAGAAAGAGGCTAAATAAAGGGATTGGAACTCAGTCTGGTTTATATTGTGACCTTGAGCTTAATCACTATGCTACACTGTGGAGAGCAAGTACATAGGTCTGTAACAGGGTCTGTAACAAGACTTGAGGGACGTGGACTTGTAAGGGATGGCAAACACGGAGGTGCTTGCAAAGGCTTCAAAGAGCAGACAGACTGGTAGGAGGCACCACCAGGACAGTATGTTGTTCAGACAAAAAGGAAAGAATGTTATTCAATGCTTATAAGAGGGGTATATACTAATGCTGGTAAAGACTAATTTAAGTGATGTATTTTAAAAGTCTATTATTCGAAATTATTCGAAAATAGCAGGTGTTTAATAAATGGTTGTGCTTATTATTAATCATGTTTATTACTTTCTTGGTACAAAAGATCAAAATACCCAAATATGGAATTAAAAGAAAGTCTAGCAAGATTCTGTTCCTTCTTTCCATGCTGTGCCAGTGAACCAAGAGATTATGACTGTGACATTTAGATTATCTTTCAGTGATCTGTCACGCGCAGATAAAACTTCTTCATATACTTGGAATTTTGACAGGCTCACAGAGGGAGTTGAAAAAGTGATAATAGGGCCCCAAGTCCCTTTCTGTACAGTCTTTGCTGTTAAGTGAGACAAGTGCAGCACAACCTGAGTTTCAGGCATGAAGAGAAAATTGTGACTTCTTTTCTTCCTTCAAGATTGGCTCTAAATGGCCTGAAGGGCATAAACACACTCTGCTAACCCATGATCTTTAAAATATAGGCCTTGAGGTTTTAACATGTGTTTCAGTGGCCCAAGCCATGCTGTATTTGCCTAGCATTAAATGTGGGAGAGATGATCCATCTAAGTAAACTGATCTCAGAGAGGCAGCAGTGAGTGGTGGCATGAGGCAAGATCTTAATTTCCTGCCCAGGAATTGAACCCGGGTAGCCTGGATGAAAACCAGGAATCCTAGCCACCAGACCCCCCCTGGTTCTTGCCTCCTAGTAAAAAATACATTTCTCACGGAGGCAAAAACTAAAAACACGTACAAAGTTTATTATTGGAGACATAGCACAGCAAGAAGTGGGAGAGCACACAGAGAAGCGGTTGGTTTAGTTAAGATAGAAGCAAGGCAGAGATGCACACCCGGAGAGAAAGGTGTGGGCCTCCTCCCTAATGAGGAGGCGTGCAGGAAAGAGGCCGTTAAGTCATCTATATAGGTCAGTTCTTCCGGGTCTTTGTTTATCTTTGGCCAATTATCTGGTTCCTTTTTCCACACCTGCCCTAGGACTTTCCCCAACATGTGTGCACAACTTTTTTCCAAGATGGATCACAGCCCAGAGGCCTATGGGATGGCCTTAGCATCACAAATTATGGGGTGGCACCCCCTCCTTTTTGACCCCCAAGGAGCCTTTCTGCGCATGTGCAATGTTTCCCTTGCCCTAAGGATGGGAAATGTATGACCTCCTGATCTTTTAACAGGGTTTAGCCCCTCTCTATCCCTGCCATAAAAGTGTCCAATGTCCAGTTATCTACCCTATTCCTGTTGCTGTTTCTTATATCAAAGTGCAGATCTCGAAATATAGAGAGGAGTCCGGTCATAAATGAGGAGTCCGGTCATAAATATGTAGTCCGGAGCCCGTTTTTCTCTTGCCTCAGGAAGTGTAAACAGGGGGCTGGTAATGAAAGTCCAGCCTGGAGCCCATCTTCTTCTCACCCCAGGAAGTGTGAACAGGCCAGGTGTAAATGTCTGGCCTGGAGCCCATCTATCTCCTGCCTCAAAACCTTACAGATAACTAAAAATTAATCAATGGTTCATTTTTAACCATTTTTAACCCGAAAATATAGGATTCATTTTCTTTCCTTCTCTGGTATAGTATATGTTCTCTAGAAAATGGAGCTTTTGTAAAAGAATAGTGGAAAATAAAACAAGTAAGGCAGGACAGCAATGCATATTACTAACGGAATGATGAGATATTTATGTGGATGGCTCAAAGGGAAATTCTGCATCACTCCAGCTTCTCAGACCCGTTTTAGTTAGTTGACTTTGACAGATACATGCCTCTGGATAAATAAGGTATTCTGGATCATGTAGACACTCATTTCTTCTGATGACACACATTTTGCAAGTATTGACAGTTTGGCTTCCAAATGATAACTTTGAATAGAAAAGTATTAAGATTGTATATGCTATGGACTGAATGTTTTTGTCTCTCCCTTCCCCATTCATATGTTGAAATCCTAACCCCCAATGTGATTTGGAGGTGGAGGCTTTAGGCAGTAATTAGGGTTAGAGGAGGTCATGAGGGTGGGGGTCATGATGATATTAGTGTCCTTATAAGAAGAGACTAGAGCTCTCTCTTCGCCCTGTGAATATACACCCAGAAGGTAGATGGCTGCAAGCTGGGAAGCGACTTGCACCAGAAACTGAATCTGCTGGCAGATTGATCTTGAACTTCCCACTCTCTAGAACTGTGAGAAATAAAGGTCTGTTTTTGAAGCCACTTAGGTTATTACTTTGTTATAGCAATTTAAGCTAAGACAGTATAGCAATCATCACATGATCTTAGCCTCGGCAATCCTCTATCCTAAGTAGTTGAACACATTAGCTATAGGCAAGATAAGTTGTACACAGATGCACACGGAGGTATACCTAATTTCCTCCTTAGTTGCATCTTTTTCCCTGTGTGAGTTTTGAAATCTTTGTCTTACATGTACGAACAAGTTTTCAGAGCCTCTTCTCTTGGATTGTTCTCCATTATTTTCAAATACATTGAATTCTTTAAATACATTTACTTATTTTTTTCTTAGCAGTTTCTCCTGGATATTTTTCGAGATGAAATTTTCTATTGTAAATTATGCATTTTCCAAATGTAAAGGAGCTGTATCTAATCATTTGTCTTACATTCAAACAATACTTTACTGATCTAATATTGATGGAGGCCTTTGCTTATTTTGCTATAAGTCTTTCTTTTAATGTTTGTATTGTGTGGGGGGGGTGTTGGCTAGGGTCCACAGTGTGTATCTTTAACTTATCACAGCCTTCCTTAAAATAATACACTTCCAACTGCTGCCTCTTGTCTTTTGTGCTATTGTTAAATCTATGCTATAAATGCATAATTCATTGCTACTAATTGTGCTTTAAACCAGGACTCACAAGTCATAACCCCCAAACCAAATCCAGCCTGAGAGCTAAGAATGTTTTTTTCATTATTTTAAATGGTTGGAAAACTCAAGAAGAGAAATATTTTGTGACAGTGAAATATTTTAATACAATGAAAATTGTATTAAATTCAGATTTCCATGTTTATAAGTAAAGTTTTATTGGAACATAGCCATGCTCATTAATTTACATGTTATCTATGGCTGCTTTCAGGCTACTTTCAGGCTACAGTGGCAGAGGTGAGGAATTTCAGAGACAGAGACCATTTGGTCTGTAAAGCTTCAGCTATTTACTCAGATTCTTTACAGAAAACGCCTGCCAACCTCTGCTTTTAGAGCATTAAAGAAATAGAAAAGAGAGAATGGCCTTTACGTTTGCATTCAGTTGAACCATCTGAGTTGCTTGACCCTCAGCTTGCAGTCTTCCTTGTACACCCGTGTCCCAGCTGATTCTTGCTCTTTGCTCTTACATTGCCACAGGGGTAGACTACTGTCGCTCCTTTCTTGGTACTTACTAGCCTGGTGGTGGGGCACAAAGGAGCTTCTCTGTTGTCCTGGCCCAGCCTTGGTCTCAGGAAGACCCTGTGCCTGAGCCTCAAGGATGGGGCTTTCTCGATGATGCTGCCTCTTCCTGGTCTCCCAGACTAAACTCTGGCTTCATCCTTGGAGGGTCTTGGTGGGAGAGCTCCCTGCCCCTCCCTCAGCGGTAGGGGGCCTCTAATAGTATTGGTATTGGATCCTGGAATTAACACTGTTTCCTGCTTCCCTCTCCCTCCACCTTGGCATACAGGTTTTTTCTTTTATCTGTCTCCCAGTTGTAACAGGTTTTTACCTTTACTCTTAACTCTGACCCATTCTTTCTCACGAGCTCCCAGTAAAAGTTTGTAAAAATTGCCTGTCTTTGCCACTCCCAGAGGTTTTATATTGTCATGCTAGCTCACATTTGGACTTTCATCAATCAGTTAAACACTTTAGCTGAATTCTTCTTCCCCATTTGTATGGCACTCTTCTGCCCGTGCTCTGCCACAGATGAGTGAGCCTGTGCTGGGTGTGAGCCTGGCTCACCTCCCCTCTCTGCTTGGATGGGTTTCTGTGCTCTTCAAGGTTCCTATACTATTACAGTTTTGCAAAGTTAACTTATCCTATGTGAGCTAAAATTCACACTAACCTAATTGAGTAAGAAATTGTGTTCCCAGTTGGGAAGACAGGCTTTGAAAGCATTTTTGCAGCCTGGTTAATTTTTGGTATTTATCTGCACATCTGAGTGACTGTTTGGTTAGGCAGACTGTCTTTATGTTGTTGCTCATATTTCAAATTAAAATTCAATTCAGAGACTAATTTGAGTGAATCTGTAATATGGCAGACTGAGCTAACACAGAACCTCTCCCATTACAAAGATCAAGATGTGCTACATAAAATCTAACAATTAAACTCTCTACAGCTTAGAATGCAAGTGAGAAAGCATTATCTCCAGGTGCCAGGAATGAAAGGGGAAGTGAAGGCTGGAATGGCAGTGGTATCATGCTGACATCTTGGTACAAGTGGACGGAGGGAGATGAAGGGGATGCCAAGTGGTCCCAGACTGAGAAATAAGCCCCATGGCTGGGGGCAAAGCAGGAACTGAGGGTGATGTGTTAGATCTTCATTATACCCATACCCTAAACTGCATTGCTTAGCTTGGAGTCTGAATATATACCACTGAGCTGGTTCAGGAAACTTTTTCTCAAGGAACTTACATAAAACGAGTCCTAGCCTAGGACAGACTAGAGGAAGTAAAATGAAAGCACTCTTAAGAAGCATTCAGCTACATTACTGGTTTCTCATAGAACAAACAATCCCTGCCAAAGGTGAGCTCGCAAATAAACATTAGAAATGAATGAGAAGGAGGTAGAACATTCGAGTGAGTCAGTGCTGACAACAAACCAGGGGGTTAGTGAGCCCTGTGTTTTGGGCAGAAGGAACAGAAATTCAGAGAGAAGAAGGAAGATATGTCTGAAAAACTAAAAGAACTCGATATAGAAGAAACCAGAAAGAGACTCTAAGCATATTTATAATGATTTTAAAATGCACTTTAAAAATAGAAACTATAAGGAGAGAACATGGCACTGAAAAAATAAGTAAATTTGAAAAAGATTCCTGAAAAATATGAGAAAAGAATACTAAAAGCAGATTTTTTAAAAAATAAAATGACATTAAATTATTATTAAAGTTTTGAAAAACTTGAAAACTTCTATTTATAAGACTTTTTTTGTTTTGTATTCACATACAGGAAAATAATTAGCACCATTTTCACTTTATCTGATTCTAAGGGCTTATATTAGAAATGACTGTGGAACCTGAAAGGAAGCTCTTCTTGGTTAAGTATCAAAACAGCCAGGAACTGGGGGTAAGGCTTATGTTTGGTTTTGATTTTCTGAGATATTAATCTGATCATGTCATTCCTTGCATTAAACTTTTTAGTGGCTTCCCATTTTCCAATATTTTAAATATATCTTAATATGTTCTTAATTTTATTAACTGATCATATGCCAAAAATTATTTATGTATAGCCTTTCCCCTTTATTACTTATGTTCCAAATACCTAGAACACAGCCTGGCACATTGCAGGTGTTTAATAAATATTTGTTAAATAAAATCAGGATCTTGGCAATGTTGTTCTCTTTGTGGGGAGAACTCTTCCCTTCCTCTTCCTCCCGTTTCTTGGCAAATTCCTACTTGTCTTTTTAGCATTTGGGTTTCAGATTCCTCAAAAACTCTTGTTCCCTGAGCCTAGTTTAGTTCCCTCTGTTTTATGCTTCCATAGCACCTTATAATGCCCTTTTGTAAATTCACCCAATTATTCACTCGATTCTTGAGTGCCTACTATGTCCCAACTCCTGTTCTAGGTCCTGTGTAGTGAACACAGACAGAATTTCAACTCTTGTGAAGCTTATATGGTAGTGGGGTGGAGGTGGAGGATGACAAGACAAACAAATAAGTACATAGTACTTTCTATAATTTTAAGTAATCTGAAGAAACATGAAGCAGGTTTGCGGGGGTGGTGGCGGTGACAGAGCCAAGGAAAGTAGGGGTGGATCCAGGGAAGTCCTCCTGTATTAGATACAGTAAGTCCCCTGCATACAAACGAGTTCTGTTCCAAGAGTGTGTTCATAAGCCCAGTTTGTTCGTAAGTCCAACAAAGTTAACCAGGTACCCAACTAACACAATCGGCTATATCGTACTGTTCTGTAATAGGTTTATAATACCTATCACCACTGCTTTTACGCTTGTTTCCGGACATCCTGGGCTTGAAATAAAGATGCTGTACTACTTGAAATAAAGATGCTGTACTACTATACAGTACTGTACAATAAAGTACACAAAAGCACAACCACTTGTGGAGGATGCACGCACCTGACAATGTAACCCAGACACGTGAAGTAACTTATGTGATTGGACGTGCGAATGCACATTCGCGTCTTTGAAAGTTCGCAACTTGAAGGTTTATATGTAAGGGACTTACTGTATAAGTAAATAAGTAGTTTTCCCCGAGGATAACTGGGAAAAAGTAGCACAGAGGAAACAGCAAGGGTAAAGGCCTTGAGGCAATAATGTTCTGAAAGTATTTTAGGAACAGCAATGAGCCCTGTGCCTGGGGCACAGTCAACAAGGGAAAGGGTAGAAAGAGATGAAGACAGAGAGGCTTTGGGTTTTTTTTTTTCTTTTCTGGACAAGTGATGTCATTTTAGTTGTTACAGTTATCTCTGGGATGGGCAGGGCCAAGGGGGAAGGCGCAGGGTGTGGCTTCTGGATGGATAGTCCTAGGAAAGCCAAGTCCTAAGGGTGCAGCCCCGGGAGCAGCCACGAGGTGGCGCCAGGCCGCTCCCGGAACTGCAACCCGAGGCTGGGGGCTGGGAGTCTTGATGATTCCCTGGGACGCCAGGCCTCGCCCTCCACCGGGCTGGTGGGCCCCCGAACACCCTAGAGGGGTTTCGCTTCCGTCCGGGGTTCCGAAGATGGTTCCCATATGTTTGAGGGGCAGTTCAGTTGTCCCAGCCTGGGGACTGCCACCGCAGAGCATCCACCGCAGCAGGTCTGCGCCCAACTCCTTTCTGAGCTGCTGGAGCGGTCGGCGGTCGGGACAGGGGGCCCCAGGCAGCCTCGTCACCACGCAGCTGTAGGTAACCCGCCGCCGGACATGGTGACTGCGGCCGCTGAGGGCCACCTGGCCGCCCCCGGGAAGACGGCGGCCTGGAAGCGTTCCGGGAGCCCAGCCGAGCACTGGAGGTAGGCCAGCGCGCCCTCGGACTGGAGGAGGCTGACGCTTGCTATTTTGAGGACTTTGGCTTTTAGTCTAATATACTAAAGCCACAGATGGTGGGATTTTTAGTTTGAACGGGCTAGATTAGTTGGGAAGTAAATAAAAGAATCCAGACCGGAGATGACGGTGGTAGGGATCCGGGTAGTAACAGGAAAGGTAGTGATGAATGGTCAAATTCTGGACACGCCTGGAAGACTTAGCCTGCAGGATTTGATGCAGGTTTGAGTATAAGGTGTAGGAGAAACAAAGCAGTTGATGAAGAATCAGGTGTTTGGTCTGAGAACCTGAAAAGATGAAGTTTCACCTGAGATTGGAAAGACTCCAGAAGAGCGTAGGGGGAGGGGTTTACGTCCAGGAGAAATACCGATTTTGGATGTGTTGAGATATCAGACGCTAGAATGAAGAGTTTGAGTTGCCAGCTGTATAAAAACTCTGGAGCTCAAGGGAAGAGTCCAGGATGGAGATATAAATATGGGAATTATCAACGTATAGATGGTATTTAAAGCCATCTGGAGGATGAAAAGATGGGACGTTTGATGATTCAGCTCTGCGTAATTACAACACTTAAAGGTTGAGAAGATGAGGAAGCACCAGCCAGGGAGGAAAAGCAAAAGACAGTGGTGATCAGAGGCCAAGTAAATGAAGTCTTTTAAGAAGCTGGGAAGGCTTATCTGTGTGAAATGGTAACAGGTGAGGTAAGACCTCGTCTGGGAATTGACCATTGCGATTAGCAGTGTGAAGATCATTGATGGTCCTGACACTTTTTAGAAATAGTAGGTAAAAGCTTCATTGGTGTAGACTCAGGAGAGGATGAGATATTTTAGGGACAGTAAGAACAACATTTTGTAGAACTTTTGCTTTCAGAGAAATAGCATAGTAGCTGGAGGGAGATATAATTCTCAGCATGCCTGGAACTCCTGGTAAGAACTACACACTGTGGTAACAACTGTGTCCATCTTGTTGACTGCTTTTTGCCTGGTACCAATGCTTGACCCAAAGCAGATGTGCAACTGAGTATTTCTTGAACAGTAAGTACCATTTCAGTTAAAATTATAACCTAAAATTTTTTAAGGTTTAGAAGTATTTTCAATAGATGTTACTTTTTTAAAATTGGACAAGAATGTGTGTTTTGACACTGGTTAAGGAATGATCACAGATAATATGATCATTCCACATCTACTTACCAATTTCCCATCTGGCTCAATTATACTAAGCACCACATACCACCTTTATTTCAGGAAAACCATGCAATAATGACAATTCAATTTGTTAAAAATATTCAGTGCATGTAACTATCTACAGCAGAGTTTTTCAGATCATGGAGAGAAGAAAGTAAATATATTTTTCTTTAGCAAAGTAGACTTTGGTTTAAGTTTGGAGAGCATCAGGAAGCCATTAAGTCTTTAAAGAGCTGTTCACAGTACCAGAGTTTTGTGTGAAAGGTTGATTCATTGCTAAATGATGGTACACATTTATTTAATGAAACACATTTATTTGGTTTGAGGATGAGCGCTTGTAGTACAGTAGATCCTAGGCTTGATGTCTGGTGAACTACAGAGATGAATGAAGTCATGAAAGAGCAGATTAAACGTGTAGGTTGCAGATAGATAGAGGTGCTTAGCTTTGTTTGATGGGTAAGCGAGAGTGTTTGAAAATTTTGAGCAGGGAAGTGAAATCATCTGAGCTGTATATTTATTAGCTGCTATGAAAATTGGCTGCAGGATTGAATCTATGGGGAAGAAGAATGTTTTACAAACATGACTCTGGGAGATTTTATTGGATGCTCTTTGAAAACCTTTCCATGGTAAAATGAATTAGGAGATATTGGGTTTCCCAAACATCAGGTTAAACAAACTTAATAAGATGTTTCTTTACTGTAGCCTTTCAGATACTTTGTGAATCTCTAGGTCGTACGGAATATGCAGATCCTGGAACTCTTTGTTCCAGGAATCCTATTATTCTTTGGAACAGTTTGACAGTTTTGGACCACTGTTGTATTATTGTTGTAATCTGGATGACCTAACCTGAATTTGAGGAAGAGTTATAGGAATGAAAAGGAAGGATGAGATAATGATGGGCATGCCTTACTGACTAATAGATGATGAAAATGGGGAGAGGAAAAAAGTCAAAGGGGAGACATGTGGATTCACAAACTTGATGAGTTTAGCTTAGCACTTGATGAACTTTAAGATGTTGAAGGACAACCAAGTATAAATCAGTGTTTTAACCTGGAAAGAATTCAAGGCTGGAAACAAGTTTCAGGAGAGCAGATACCATGTATACAGTGCAGGAGGCCAATGATTAGACCATGAATTAGGGATACTGAAGAAGTGATAGCTACAGATTTTTTTTTTTCCAGAAAAAAAAATGTGGGATAAAGCAAAAGTCTAGTTTTAGAAACGATGCGGCAACAAGTGCTTGAAAGTAAGCACTTGAAAGTAAGCATCATTTTCAGTATTCAGACTGAGACATAAAAAGAAAACCAGTGTCAAATCTGTTTTTATGCTCAGAGTATTAATTCCCCATGTCAGTAAAGTGTGATGCCTCCTTCAGAAATCCTGACATCCTCAGCATACTTGGGCAATCGGTATATTGTGACAAGCCAGGAATTCCTCACTGTTTCAGCTTTGTCATCCGCCCTGTGATGATTCATTGTATCCACATAAGGAGTACAATCCTAGTTTCCAACTCCTCTCCTTGACGTTCTCAGAGATCTGCCTTCTGGGCCTCCTTGTGGACCACTGCTCTCAGAGAAGCAGTTGTTACGCTTCCCTGGTGGCGCAGTGGTTGAGAGTCCGCCTGCCGTTGCAGGGGACACGGGTCCGTGTCGGAGCGGCTGGGCCCGTGAGCCATGGCCGCTGAGCCTGCGCGTCTGGAGCCTGTGCTCCGCAACGGGGGAGGCCACAACAGTGAGAGGCCCGTGTACCGCAAAAAAAAAAAAAAAAAAAAGAAGCAGTTGTTGCTTAGAACTGTGCTTGTCAGCACTTGCAGGTGTATCATGGAATATCTAGGAATTTCTTTTTATTTATTTATTTTTTAAAATATCTTTATTGGAGTATAATTGGTTTACAATGGTGTGTTCGTTTTTGCTTTATAACTAAGTGAATCAGTTATACATATATATATGTTCCCATATCTCTTCCCTCTTGCGTCTCCCTCCCTCCCACCCTCCCTATCCCACCCCTCTAGGTGGTCACAAACCACCGAGCTGATCTCCCTGTGCTATGTGGTTATTTCCCACTAGCTATCTATTTTACGTTTGGTAGTGTATATATGTCCATGCCACTCTCTCACTTCGTCACAGCTTACCCTTCCCCCTCCCCATATCCTCAAGTCCATGCTCTAGTAGGTCTGTGTCTTTATTCTCGTCTTACCCCTAGGTTCTTCATGACCTTTTTTTTTTCTTAGATTCCATATATATGTGTTAGCATACGGTATTTGTTTTTCTCTTTCTGACTTACTTCACTCTGTATGACAGACTCTAGCTCCATCCACCTCACTACAAATAACTCAATTTCGTTTCTTTTTATGGCTGAGTAATATTCCATTGTATATCTGTGCCACATCTTCTTTATCCATTCATCCATTGATGGACACTTAGGTTGCTTCCATGTCCTGGCTATTGTAAATAGAGCTACAATGAACATTTTGGTACATGACTCTTTTTGAATTATGGTTTTCTCAGGGTATATGCGCAGTAGTTGGATTTCTGGGTGGTATGGTAGCTCTATTTTTAGTTTTTCAAGGAACTTCCATACTGTTCTCCATAGTGGCTGTATCAATTTACATTCCCACCAACAGTGCAAGAGGGTTCCCTTTTCTCCACACCCTCTCCAGCATTTATTGTTTCTAGATTTTTTGATGATGGACATTCTGACCAGTGTGAGATGATATCTCTTGGTAGTTTTGATTTGCATTTCTCTAATGATTAATGATGTTGAGCATTCTTTTTTTTTTTTTTTTTTTTTTTTTTTTTTTGCGGTACGCGGGCCTCTTACTGTTGTGGCCTCTCCCGTTGCGGAGCACAGGCTCCGGAAGCGCAGACCCAGCGGCCATGGCTCACGGGCCCAGCCGCTCCGCGGCTTGTGGGATCTTACCGGACCGGGGCGCGAACCCGTGTCCCCTGCATCGGCAGGCGGACTCCCAACCACTGCGCCACCAGGGAAGCCCGATGTTGAGCATTCTTTCATGTGTTTGTTGGCAGTCTGTATATCTTCTTTGGAGAAATGTCTCTTTAGGTCTTCTGCCCATTTTTGGATTGGGTTGTTTGTTTTTATGTTATTGAGCTGCATGAGCTGCTTCTAAATTTTGGAGATTAATCCTTTTGTCAGTTGCTTCATTTGCAAATATTTTCTACCATTCTGAGGGTTGTCTTTTGGTCTTGTTTATGGTTTCCTTTGCTGTGCAAAAGCTTTTAAGTTTCATTAGGTCCCATTTGTTTATTTTTGTTTTTATTTCCATTTCTCTAGGAGGTAGGTCAAAAAGGATCTTGCTGTGATCTAGGAATTTATAGAACAGCTGAAAGGCTGAAAAAGTATCACCATCAGAAATAAAACCTTTTAAAAAAAAATCAGAAAACTGAGATAAAATAAAATACAGCACAATATGTCCTTTGTTGTGTTAATATCCTTTGCATAATTAAGTCTACCTGCATTTATGTTTAGAAGGAAATGCATGTAGCAAAACATGTAGATGCATTTTCAAGGTCAGAATGGGGAGTTTGGAAGAAAAATATGGAGCAGACGGTAAGCTCACAGGAAAATTGAGTCAGCCAGCTCTCCCCAGATGGTCACCTTTATACTGTTTTTTGTAGTTTGCGAATTAGGCACCTGTGTTTTCTTCAACTCACTCCCTGCCATGTGAATTCTTGCATTTGACATTTTAATTGCAAATAAAAACAATAAAGTCTTGATTTGTTTCCACCAAAACCCCCATATTTTTTATTCTTATTTTTTCTTGGAATGAAATAACACTTATTCATATTTTGGAATTCCTAAAATGCTTATTTGAATTTTACTATTTTCTATTCACCTGGTATGGTAATGGATCAGTTCACATAAAGGATTTCTTTTTGCACTTCTCAGGAGACTGGCTTGAGTAACTTTTAAGAACTGTTCAATTAAAAATATATATATATATATGTTTTCTCTAGAATGTAGTTTTAAAGGAAGTCTATGATTCATGATAAAAATAGCCATATTGATTTCATATCTAATTTAGTTTAAAATGTTCCTTGACTTTGACAGTCACATGTTAAATACATCATCTACCCCCATACATAAGAAGAGCATAATGCCTTTAAATACACAATGATTTTCAGGTAAGCAATGTGTTTTTCTTTTTCTTTTTTTTTTTTTTTTTTTTTGTGGTACGCGGGCCTCTCACTGTTGTGGCCTCTCCCGTTGCGGGGCACCGGCTCCAGATGCGCAGGCTCAGCGGCCATGGCTCGCGAGCCCAGCCGCTCGGCGGCATGCGGGATCTTCCCGGACCGGGGCACAAACCCGTGTCCCCTGCATCAGCAGGCTGACTCTCAACCACTGCACCACCAGGGAAGCCCAACAATATGTTTTTCTCAGTCACTGCTTTCAGACTTCTATGGCATTTGAACTGGCGTTCTATTATTGAAATGTCAGATAAAAATAGTAAGGTTACCTCTATCCGCACTTAATAAACCAACATAATTTCCTCTTTTCTTTTGCATCGTTTATATGCATTAATAAGTGTTGACACTGAGATGCATGTAGAAGAAAAAGGATCCCTAAGAGAGACATGTTAATCTTTTTCCTTACCTGTTAGAGATATCCTTGATAAATGTAACAAAAATAAATGTGTTTAAAGTATTATTAGAATGTGATGACGTTCTTGCACCTGAGTTAAGGTATTCAGAGTATGTATAATTAAAGGTAAGATAAAACTACTCAGTAAACTATGGCAAGAGTGGCTTATGTTAAGGCCACTTGAAAAATAATGCCTTTCAAATTAAACTTGTTTATGTATGAGTAGCTTGTTCTCCATTAAAAAATGTGAATTCATACTCAGATTTAAGTATTGCGATATTAGCTTATTCAAAAGATAAAGCTAAGCTTATTTAATCTTCTCTCAAATGGAGCAAAACCCAGCTATTTACTATAAATTCAGGACCTTGTTGAACAAGTCATTTCGAGTTTATTGCATTTGCCTGTTTGTTTTGAGTCAGATCCTAATGACTCACGAACTAGAAAAGGTACAAGTATAATTTTAAGGACATCTAGTGGTCTATGGGATTAAATTTTTTTCATCTGACAAGAAAATATGAAGTTATTTTTAATCTAATATGAAGTTGTAGCATCTGTTTTTATCCAAATAAATGTTTTATTTGTGAATTTTAAACTTAACTCCTCATGCTTAGAGTCTACAACCGAACCTCCAAACTTCATCTCCTAGAATTTCCTTAAAATTACACTTAAAAAATGTTTCTGATACATTTTCATGCATACAGCAGTTGAGTTATGGTTACGGAGTCAGTGAACAGTCTTTTGTGTAGTGTGTGTTGAATAGCATAGAGCAAGTCAACACTACTCCAAAATATTTCCTCCATCTCTGGGCAGGTATTTTCTTTTGGCTCATTTATTTATTCAGTAAATATTTAATGAGTACCTGCCCTGTTACAGGCCTTCAGCTGGGCATGGACATCAAAGGAGAACAAAAAACAGTCATGGTTCTTGTTCTCATGAAGCTTACAATCTACAGGAGAGAGGTAGTAGTCAAAGAGTCATGGAGATAAATGTACAATTACAATAATAAGTACTAGGAAACAAAGATGGACGGTACTATGAAAGAACCATGGCACAGAGTGGGCATCTTAGAAAGAATGATTAGTGATAGTCTTGATAACATAAATTAAATTTTTTTCATATTTTTTAAACAAAGAAAACATATCTAAAGCATAGGACTGGAATTTATATTTACCCTATAAACCTCCCCAAGAAGTGAATTTATTTTGTAATTAGGGGAAAAAGGCATTCAAGTTTGTTTTTTGTCATCTTTAAATTTATTTAACTGTACTTATGACTAAATAACACTTCATTAGTTACTATTTGCTATGCAAATGCAATAAGTTACTAAACAATTATTTTTCCTCCTCCTCTATTCCCAAGATTTGTTTTATAAAAGAAACATCAATTGAAAGTCTGACAAAGCAGCCCCAGGGAATCTAATGTAATGAGGAGAAACTCATTATTTCACGATTTTTATTTGGAATTTTAAATCATCTTTTGCACAGCTTGAAAGTAGTCATGTTCTAAACAACTATTCACCATAGCAATTTCTGCAAACACCAAGCTTCACTTTGTCCTCTAATCATCTTTTAAAGACACAGATAGCACTGCACTAACCTCACTATACAATTCTCAAAGTAACTAAGCAACTGAGTCATAGTAAGATATAGTAGTGATAAGGTAACAGAGGAAACATTATTAAGTAGCTTGACAGCAGAATAATTTATCGAAGTGTCAGTTTAGATTAAAAACATTCATCCATTCTCTAGTATAGGAGATATTTGAGGACATGAAAAGTTAAATTTGTAAGGTTTCTTTATAATGAGCTCTTTGAAAACACCGAACTTGATTGGGTGTCTCTCCAGCAATTTCCTGATAAAATTTTCCCTTCCAATTTCCCGAGCAATATGAAAAAGGCGATTGGGATGTCCTAGTAATAATTACCAGGAAAAAAATTTCCAATTTGACAATATACACAGGTGGAATCACTACCAGTGTAAAAGCTTGGTTATGTCTTACGTACTAAGCCAGGGAAATACTAAAACTCATAGAGCCTAAGGATCCATATCTTTTTGTGTCTAGTATTTTAAGATGCCAGACAATAATTATTTAACTTCTATTGAGAAAACGTTAGACAGATAAGGAGTTATGGAAGGGAAGGTAAAATATATAGACTTCAGTTAAGAGTTAAATTTAAAGCTCTGTGAAAAGTGTTTTGTTCTTTCATCAAGTGCATCTAAAATCAGTTGAGGCTGTAGATGAAGTGTGAATAAAGCATAGTGTGGATGGACAGGCTGGGTCGCTGGTGATGCAGTGTTGAGGTATCATCTTGCTAATCTGTACGTGGCAGTTGTATTCCTACAACTATACTCCCAGTACTTAACTGGCTAATGAAGAAATGCTCATTGTATCCATTGTCTAAGAAATTTTAGAAACAGTTTGTCTGCATACAAAATGTAGTTTGGACAATGTACTTTGAAATACCTCCCAGAGAGTTTAAAATAAGGCTTCCCTAAAAATTTTCATGAGTGCTAAAATAAACTCTGATCCACTTTCCAAGTCATACCCATGGTTCTTACTCCACCCACTTGTAGAAGGTTAAAGTTGATTATTATAAAAAGATGGAGTCTAGTCCCTTAAATCCTAATTTTCTCAGAATTCACATTTTGTAAGAAATCCAAATCTTGTCAAATTGGGCTTGATATAGTATCACTGTTAACTAGTGAAGACAAATACTTGTATATAATATTAATATAATATATAGGTATATATAAGTACATAATACATAATACTTGTATAATATAACAATAACATTTAATTCTGTACAATCAATTGTATTCAACAACCAGTTTTTAAGGGCCTACAATTGTCATGATTCTGGATTGGATATAATGGCGCATACAAAAATTAATAGGATACAGGTGTTTTAGTATTTAGCGTAAAAGAGGGCAGTAGTTGGTTCAACTTCTTTCAGACATGCAAAAACAGATTACATTTTGGCCAGGTCTAATTTCTCATAGATTCTCCAAACACGATCAAGTCAGGTGTTCATTTGCGTTGTTGCCAAGAAGGCTGGAAACAGAAAATGAGATGAGCTAATTTCACTGTCATTAGGACGAAGGTTATAGTTGGCTGTCATTATGTAAAGACATGGGTGGAAGATTAAAAAGAAACGTGAGGTGAAAACATAGAAGAAAGGGAAAGACATCAAATACGAGATAAAAGAAAGCGCAAACAAAAAAGGAAGTTGAAACTCCTGATTTCCTGAGGTCTCAGGTGATGGTAGGCAAATCAAGCTTCAATTTTAGCTGCTTGGGAAAATTAGATGAATTCTTTTAAAAAAGGAAGAAGGAAAGAAAAAGAAGAAAACGTTGACTATAGTTCCTTTAAAAACTGGGAACACGTTACTCATTCAGACCACATAACGGATTGTTTAACAAAGCTGTATCTTAAGCTTTGTATACTTAACGATTTGTTTATTGGGTAAGTAATCACTTTCACATGAAACAGGTACCGGCCACTTCAGAGAATCTCTTAGCAACTACAGCTTTTCATTTTGTAGCGTAAAGTGTTCTTCTGGTTGCAGTAGGTTTGGCAAACAATTTGAGATTCATGATTTAAAAATTCTAGTATTGTCAGACTTTTGTGATACACTTCATTGTCGTCCCAAATCCTAGAAAGAGAATTCATTCAGCTTTTGATAATAAACATAAATTGGGATTCTTTTTCACAGCATACTAAGTAAAGCTTTTAATTTGAGCACATTTAAATTGAGCTAGTCCTAAGGTTTACCAGTTAGTGTGCCTCTAAGGAACATGGCAAGTCGTGGGTGGATCCAGAGATGAGTGTCAGATGAGAAGGACACAATGGTTGTCATGTCTCATTATTACTTGTAAATTGACAGAATTTCCTTTCATATCAGAGCAATGCAAGTGCAAAGCATTATTGGCCATTTATTTTCATTTGTTGGTACACATGCTCTGTTGTGCAGCATGAGATTTTTAAACTGAGCATTCTTTGGTCCAATTTTTAGATACATCATGAAGCTAGTAATCAGTCAGTATTTCATGTACACTATTTAAAATGTAGACTTAATAATGACTTCTACAATACTGTACATGAAATACTAACTTACGGCTAGATTTAGTTGTCCATAGCCATTTTCCTTAAACTCTGTGGGTCAAGTATGTCTTCAAAAAGAGGACCTCTAGTCACCTTTTCAAAGGAAATTTGAGTAGCATAGTTTCCTTCCCATAATTTAACATTTCCTTTTCAAATATTTCCACTAATAGAACAGGAAGTGAGGGCCCACAGAAAGAAAGGGTTAAAAGAAAAGATGGTATAGATGTCAGGTATAGTTCATGTGCCAGGTACTCTATATGAAAATCTCATCGTAATTACATTCTCCTTCAGACCTCACAATCACTGTATATAATCAGTATTACCACATTTTATACTTCTCAGGTCTCTGACTTTTAGGTTTATATCCATATTCTCCAACTGCTTGGTGCAGTGCTAAAACATTTTATATCATCCCTAATTGACGCTGAATAGAGGGATCTTATATGGATAGGAAGAGACTAACAGGAGAAAGTACCACACTCTTATTATGTGCTTTTAAAATAATTCTGTCTTCAGGGTGCTGATACTTTTCTTCTCCCTCGTTATTCTGGTTACTTGTTCAATTTGTTGACACCATCTGCTTATGGGTAAAGAGGCAGACACAATTATTGATGGAACAGGCTAAGGCATGTGACTGTATTCACTAATAAATCCTTTTCTGCTGAAGAGACATTCTTTTGGGACCTCATCATACAGCTGTGCACCTCCTCGGGGTACTGGTTCCTCTTCTCCCCACCTGTGCTGTCTGTGCCTTGGCATCCCCGCTGCCACCATTTAATTGAAGCTTTCACCATTTCTTGCCAAGACCACTGTAATAGCCTTCTTCCTAACTGGTTTCCTGTGTATATCCTTGACCCACTGGAATTAACATTTCAAACAGTAGTCATAATGATAGTTATAAAATGTGAACCAAATCATATCATTCTTCTGCCCAAAACTCTTCAATGGCTTTCTTTGGTAATTACACAAAAATATAACCTTCTTTTTTTTTTTTTTAGATGTTGGGGGTAGGAGTTTATTAATTAATTTATTTATTTTTGCTGTGTTGGGTCTTTGTTTCTGTGCGAGGGCTTTCTCTAGTTGTGGCAAGCCGGGGCCACTCTTCATCGCGGTGCATGGGGCCTCTCACTATCGCGGCCTCTCTTGTTGCGGAACACAGGCTCCAGACGCTCAGGCTCAGTAGTTGTGGCTCACAGGCCTAGTTGCTCTGCGGCATGTGGGATCCTCCCAGACCAGGGCTCGAACCCGTGTCCCCTGCATTAGCAGGCAGATTCTCAACCACTGCTCTTGTAAAATCTGCTTAAAATCTAACCCCTGTTTACTTCTCAAACTTTGTTTCCTATACAGTGGTGTGCCGTAATCGGTACTTTCTGCCTTGTGAGAGCTGAGTGTTGAGTAGTCAAGTAGTCAAGAATTTTTCAAGCCAGTGGTATCATGTTGGTAGCTTGAAACTGGTCATGGTAGCAGTATTTACACTACAGAAATCAGAAAACGCTACAAATAAGGGCTTTTTCTGTTTTGTCCATGTGTTTTGGAGAGCGGGTTGTTAATCATTTACCAGTACACCATTGCTGCTATTGCTCTCTGCCTTACACACTGTGCTCCACTGACACTGGTTTTGTCTGTTCTTCCACTATGTAGGCTTGCTCCCCTCAGTTTAGGGTCTTTGCCCTTGCTATTCTCTTCAGATATTTCTCCTTCGGATTTTCATATGGCTGGCTTGTTATCAATATTCAAGTCTCAGT
This sequence comes from Lagenorhynchus albirostris, assembly GCF_949774975.1. Taxonomy (NCBI): domain Eukaryota; kingdom Metazoa; phylum Chordata; class Mammalia; order Artiodactyla; family Delphinidae; genus Lagenorhynchus; species Lagenorhynchus albirostris. Next base: position 38,008,643 of record NC_083105.1, read on the forward strand.
CCAATGTCACCTTCCCAGAGTGGCTTTCCATGGTTATCTTAGTCAAAGGACCACCATACGTGACTCCAGTTTCTCAATAACATCAACCTTATCCCTGCTAGGATAGTGCCTTTAAAGTCATTTCCTCTGGTATTAGTTAGTTTGTATTTGGTTGCAAGTCACAGGGAACCAAACAGTAAAGCATATATTTGTCTCATAGACAAGAATCATGGGGTTGCACAGTTCAAGGCCAGTACACAGCTCAGTGATGACATCAGGGACTAGGCCCCTTCCTTCTTCCTACTCCACCTGCCTTAGCATGTGACAGCCATTTTCATGATCACAAAATGGCTGATTCACCTCTAGGCACATTTAAGGCTGGCAAGAGAATGGGGAAAGAGTAAGGGTTCAAAGACCAAAAAGCTGAAGCATACGCCAGCATTTTGTTCATCTAAAAAGCCTGCCTGGGGCTTCCCTGGTGGCGCAGTGGTTGAGAGTCCGCCTGCCGATGCAGGGGACACGGGTTCATGCCCCGGTCTGGGAAGATTCCACATGCCGCGGAGGGGCTAGGCCCGTGAGCCATGGCCACTGAGCCTGCACGTCTGGAGCCTGTGCTCCACAACGGGAGAGGCCACAGCAGTGAGAGGCCCATGTACCACAAAAAAAAAAAAAAAAAAAAAAGCCTTCCTGGAAGCCATACCCAGTGACTTTACACTTACAACAACTTGGCCAAATGACAGAAGAGTCTGGAAAGAGAAGTATGATTGCTTTCCAGATTTTGTAGTAGAAGAAGGCAAGGGATATGAGGGTTTTAGATGACTTTGGGGTAGATCATTCATATTGTTTGCCATAGTACTCAATACATTTTTATGGAATTAGTGGACAGTGTGCCTTAAATGACCCAGCTGTATCTTCATCCAAGTTCCAGATGCAGATGAGTCATCAGTTAAATTCTGCAGTCTAAATGTTAACCAAGTTAATAAAAAGTCATCATTAAGGAAAGAGAAGATGATAATTGCACTCTTCCAGATGACTGGAAGTTCATCCCACTTAAGTTCCAATATTTTATTGTTTTTGGTTATAATGTTCAACTATTTTAAAGGAAGTCTTTCCAGAATATGGTATCTTACTATCATCAGGCAGTTGATGATGATTTGGTCATTTTTAATTATTAAAATATGTTATCAAGGGGCTTCCCTGGTGGTGCAGTGGTTGAGAGTCCGCCTGCCGATGCAGGGGACGCGGGTTTGTGCCCCGGTCCGGGAGGGTCCCACATGCCGCAGAGTGGCTGGGCTTGTGAGCCTTGGCCGCTGGGCCTGCGCGTTCGGAGCCTGTGCTCCGCAGCGGGAGAGGCCACAACAGTGAGAGGCCCGCGTACCGCAAAAAAAAAAAAAAGTTATCAATATGAGCACATTGATTATACTATAATGTATTGAAGGGTTACCTTCCAGGACTCTGGGCAGTGTTATATCTGTTTGCCTCAGTTTGCGATGATGCTATATTTAAAAAATAAGTTTGCCATACCTTTATTGTTTTATTTCTAATCCCTTTTCCATGGCAGGTTAGAGAAATAAATAAGAGCATGGGCACTGGAGTCAAACACCTCTGGTCTTAAATCCTGGCCCTACTAGCTGTGTAACCTTGAGCCAGATAATTCATCTTTCTGAGCCTTAGTTGGTGTTTTGTTTTATTTTGTTTTTAACTATACAATAGGAACAGTAGTAATCCTTTTATGTATTTTTGAGGATTTTATAAGATGAGCTAAGTAAGGCAAGTAAACAATGAATAAATGATGGCCTTTAACTCACTTTATTCTGGATCCCATATTGAACTATCAGTAACCTTAAAGTGCATCTGTGAACCACTTTCTGCATCAGCACCATCTGAGGTGACTACTAAAAGAGCAAATTTCAAAGCTTCACCCTCAGCCTCTTTTTTTTTATCTTAATTTTTAATAAATGGTCCAGGGTTATTTTGTTGTTGTTGTTGACTAAAATTTGAGAACCACTGTTTTCAGCCCTCAGGCAAGGATTTGTTGATCAGGTTAGCATAATCTCTGTTAACAATGTTGGAGAAGTGGTGCTGGGAATGATTTTAACAATATAGATTCCTGAGACACATCTCAAATGTAGTCCAGATTCTAGAGCCATATTGCCGGGATTCAAATCCTAACTCTACAACTTACTAGCTCTTTCCTCAGAGAAGTAATTTTAACTCTATGGGTCTCAGTTTCCTTTTCTGTAAAATGGAGATAATAGTACCTACTTCATAGTGCTAAGAGAAGGAAAATGTTTATAATTCGTGCATACTAAACACTGTACGTGAGAGCAATTAGCAATTGCTGTACGTGACAGCAATAAGTAACATTGTTATTAGATTCCCTGGGGTGTACCTTGAGAGGCCATATCAGTGATTCTCAGCATGGTCATCTCTAGGGAGTGCTCTGAAGATACTAATGCCCAGGCCATATCCCAGAACAATGAAATCCGAAATATATGTAGGTAGGATCTAGGTATCTGTTTTTTGTTTTGTTTTGTTTTTCAGTTAACCCAGGTGATTCCAGTGGGTAGCCAAGGCAGAGAAACACTCTTCCCTATCATTTAAATGCTCTCCAGAGAGCTCCCTGGCAGTCCAGTGGTTAGGGACAGATGGTGGAAGTATGGGCTTGAGAGTTGGCAGACCAGAGGACGAGTCCATTTCAGAAAAAAATTGTGAGATCTTCTTGCCTTCATTGTGTTTGTCAAGCAGCCTCCCCAGTCGTTATCTAATATTTCTTCTAATCTGAGCTATCCTGATAAACCCAGACTTCTGTATTAGTAACCAAATTTTGTAGAATAGTTTCATAAAACAAGTGTGAGGTTCTCAATGAGAACCCTAAGGGAACTCATAAATAAACTACACACACTTTACTGCAATCATTTTAAGAACAAGTATTTTACTTACTCAAAGGCTTCTTTTGCTTCCTTCCAGACCTTGGCTTGCAGGTTTCTGGTACTTTTGCAGAGCTAAAGGGAATCAGAATTTCATTTTAAGCTCCAGTCTAACATCCAATTTATCACTCACCACATCTTTGCAGCACCAGCCAGACCTGGGCTGGAGGGACCTGATCTCACTCACTCTTAGTTTTTAGACTTCTTTTGGCTTTTACCAACTGCCACATACCCCATGACCTCATACTGCTAGATTTCCCTGGATAGATGCCAGCAAGATGGTTCATGCTCTAGTGCCACTGCTCTCCAGATCTCTCCCTCTGATCAGATAGGCAGAGGGCAGGCAGATCACCATGTCTGCTGCCTGTGTCACCAGGAAAGGGATTCTAGTCTCCCTCTGCAGGCAACCCCCAATGGCTACAATTGGTTCTATTTGGAACACTCCTCGCTTGGTTAATGGAAGAGAAGCAAAAGACCTAGTATTCTGTCCAAAGTTAATGACTTAACAATTTTTCATGAATTTTCTTTCATCTCACAATTAAATCTTTTTTTTTAATCAGTTTATTTATTTTTGGCCGTGTTGGGTCTTCGTTGCTGCGTGTGGGCTTTCTCTAGTTGCGGCTAGCGGGGGCTACTCTTCGTTGCGGTGCATGGGCTTCTCACTGCAGTGGCTTCTCTTGTTGCAGGAGCTTGGGCTCTAGGAATGCGGGCTTCAGTAGTTGTGGCTCGCAGGCTCTAGAGCCCAGGCTCAGTAGTTGTGGCACACGGGCTTAGTTGCTCCATGGCATGTGGGATCTTCCTGCACCAGGGCTTGAACCTGTGTCCCCTGCGTTAGCAGGCGGATTCTTAACCACTGCGCCACCAGGGAAATCCCACAGTTACCTCTTAATAAGAACTGGAAACGGCCTATGGTATTACATTACATAACAGGACCGGCCCAGCTTTGAATAAGTCTTAATATAGTGGATAGTGTCTAATTTCTTTGATCGCTCTGTTTTGAACTTTATTTCTCAACTTTGGATGGTAATAGGAATCATCTGGAAGCTTAAGAACAAAGAAACAAACAAAACCTCATGACTGGATCTCACACTTAGAGATTTTGAATAATTGGTCTGGGGAAGCAGGCTGGTTTTAAAACTCCACAGGTGATCCAGGTGAGCAGCCTTTGCTAGGAGCATTGTTTCAGGGTGGGGCTGGTACTTAACACTAATTACTTTCATTCATGGACTTTTGTCAATAATTCTGAGACTCCCAGAAGAATCCCATTCAGTATCCTGTTCTACAGGGTATCAAAGAATAATAGAAAATGCAAGTGTTTCTGGAATGCTGGGGCTGAAAGAAACCTGAACCATCATTTTGTTCACTGTCTCTTGAAATGGGGTCTGTGAAACTACTTTAGAATCCCTTGAATCATTTGTTTAAAAGGCAAATTCCTGGGCCTTATCCTCATACCTCCTGAATCAACCTCCCTCCAGTGGGGGTGAGGGGTCAGGAACCTACATTTTAATACATTTCCGCAGGTAATTCTTAGGCACACTCATGTTTTAGAACCACTGATTTGTAGCAGAGGTTCTTAACCCTGCATGCACATTTGCATTAAATAGGGCTATAAAACTACCCATGCCAACTAGACCAGTGGTTCTCAACCATGGCTGCACTTCAGCATCACCTTGAGGGCTTTCAAAAGCCTAATGCCTAGGCCTCCCCCTATGCTAATCTCACTGGAATCTCTGGGGTGAGACCCAGGTATCCAAGGGTTTTAAAGCTCCCCAGGTGGTTCCAGTCTGCAGCCAAGGTTGAGAACCACACTTCCATATATTCTGGTTTAATTCATTTGGGGTGAGTCTCAGGCATTAATAACTTATTGTGGTAATCATTTTGCTGTATACAGATATCAAATCATTACGTTGTACGCTTAAACTAATACAGTGTTATATGTCAATTATATCTCAATAAAATGGGGGAATAAATAAATAATTTTAAAATGTATTCCAGGTAATTTTAAAGTGCAGTCCAGGGTGAGAACTCCTGAATAGTCACTTTCAGCTTTTCTGAACTTCTTCTAGTTCAGTCACGTGATACCCTTTAGCCTACGGATTCAGGCTTGAGTCCTTTCCCCCCACACCAGACCCAAGCCAGTCTTGATCACGGCTGATAGTGATCTGGAGGTTTCGTCTCAGGAGAAGTTAGTTATATGTCCACCTAGACATAGACCTCTAACCCCTGCCTTCCTAGCTAGTCTCATTAATTAATCCATCATTCATTCAACAAATATAAACACCTAGTATCTGTCAAGTACTCCTCATTGAACTGTGGATACAATAACAAATAGGATACTGTTCCTGACCTCAAGAAGCTAATATATCTGCAAGGGTGAAGGATGGAGACATATATGCAAAAAGAGCTATAGCAGAGAGTAGTAATTATTACAGTGGATAAGTGAACAAAGGACTGTGGGATCATGGCTATGATAGCAACTAAATCTGCCTTGGAGGGTCAGGGAAGACATGCCTAAGGAGATGCTATTTAAGCCAAGTCTTCCCTACATGACCTAACACACCCTCCGTGATATGATTTCTCTCTACTGCATCTCTTGCTACTCTTGGCCTGGTTTCAACTTCAGCCATACTGAACTCTCAGTTCTCTGAATGCCCCACACTCTTGGTAAGACTTCAATCCACACTTATTTGCCTGGAACTTTTTTTCTCCTTGTCCTCACCTGTACCTCCTACCCAGGGCTGTGCTTAGCTGTTATTTTCACAAAGAGCTCCTCCCTGACCTCCTGGATGATGATAAATGTCTTGGTTAGACATCCATGTACTAGCCTGTAGAGCTGCTTTTATAGCTCATGCCCCCTCTGTTGGGTATCTGTGATCCGTCAGACCTATAAATGCCATGAAAGCAAGAGCACCCGTCTGTCTCTATTACCACAGTGTCTCCCATGCCTGGCACTATTGGATGAATAAATTAATTGCATTCCAGGAACAGGGGATGATATGTACAAAGTCACAGAGACATGGTGTTCCTGTGGCATGTCCTAGAATAGTGAAAATTTTGGATGGTCAACGTATAGAATGGGCAGGAGGAGGTTTCTAGAGATGAGTCATAAGAGGTTGGTTTTTAAGAGCTTTGTATGTAGCCCTAAGTGGTCCGAATTTCACCCTTTAGGCAGTAGGAAGCCAGAGAAGGTTTTATGCAAGAGAGTATAATAATGAGATTTATCACTCTGGGAGCAGAGTGGACAGTGGACTGTAAAAGAAAAGCCACTTAAAGAACAGTTAGGAGATGTTCCAGTACCTCAGGAGAGAAGTAATGAAGCAAAGGGTTTCCATTCAAAAGGCATTTTGAGATAGAACCTGCAGCACTTACTGACTAATTGCATGTGGGGGTGAATCTGAAAGATGATGCCATGGTCTAGCTTGGAAGACAGGCTGGATGGAGATGCTATTAATAGAAATATGGAATATAAGAAGAGAAGAGCTAATTTCAGGAAAAAAATATGATGAGCACAGTTTTAAACATGTTGAGAGTTCCAAGTGCCTGTTGGCATCTAGAGTCTTTCATGCAGTTAGAAATGCATACAATTCTTAGCTTGGTATCTTACTGATTGTGGATGTGGCTGGTGTGGTACAGTTGACTATGTTGACTTTCAGTTTATGTAACAAAGGACAGACTTTTGAAACTGGCAGTGTCTTACTGATTTCAGGATTTATGCTTCCTTGGGCTAAGATTGGCAATCAGTTGGCAGTACGTCAAAGGAGAGTCTCCATTAAAGTTACTTTTTGGTTATTTTCTTTGGTTAGATACATAAACCTATACCAACCCCACCCTAATTCAGAGGTGGTAGAAATTTTATTATAGGTAGCTATACTGTTATGTTTTTTTCTCATTTAGTTGTGAATTCAGAAGTGTGTCTTGTTAAGCTAGTGCCAAGTTTAATAGGAACACAAATTGAGGGGTGGATGGATGGATGAATTTATAATTTGATGGCAGGGATACGGGATACTTTCTGGAGTTAATCACTTAGGAATTGAAAATCTCTATTCTATACATAAATGCCTAAGTGACTTTTCAGTGAGTTATTGACTACAGCAAGAGAGGTAGAAGAGATCACCATAAGTATTATTATTATTATTTTTTTGCAGTACGCGGGCCTCTCACTGCTGTGGCCTCTCCCCTTGCGGAGCACAGGCTCCGGATGGGCAGGCTCAGCGGCCATGGCTCACGGGCCCAGCCGCTCCGCGGCATGTGGGATCTTCCCGGACTGGGGCACGAACCCGTGTCCCCTGCATCGGCAGGCGGACTCTCAACCACTGCGCCACCAGGGAAGCCCCACCATAAGTATTTTTAAAATAGCCTTCATCATATCATTTTCTTTTGGCAATACAAGACCATCCTGGGAATTTTAAAGCTGTGGCTATAAGAGACTGTGTGTCTTGATATATTAACGTGTGTGTGTGTGTGTTTGTGTGTGTGTGTGTGTGTGTGTGTGTGTGTGTGTGTAAGTTTTATTTGGGGCAAAATGAGGACTATAGCCCGGGAGACAGCATTCCACATAGTTCTGAGAAACTGCTCCAAAGAGGTCTGAGGGAAGGTCAATGTATATGTGGTTTTCGTGGAGGGGGAGTACATGCAATCAGGCTCTTACTTTTTGGAGAAGGTTTCTGCTGGTCCTGTGAAAATTACTGCTAGTCATGAGGAGCAGACACCACCATGAAGGATTTTAGTGCTTTTCTAGATACGAGGAGATGCAAGAACTGGGCTCATAAAATCTTCTCCTGAAAATATCTAACTATCTAAAGACCTGTTCTGCCAGTTTTTCCCAAAGCACAGAGGGCCTCATTATCGACCTCCACCTTGAACTCCTTTTAGGGGGTGTTGAAGGTCAGCAGCTGCAGCAGCTCATAATTTGATCCTTGTGGAGGTAGATGGCAAGTGCCAGTTTGTAGGTGACAGGGCCCCCTCACTGTCATAAATTCGACCATGGTTTGAGAGGTATTTCGTGACCATTTTATCCCACAGTGCTAGGAATGCTCATTCCCAGGTCTGACGAAGATTTTGTTGGTAGGCCACTCTATGTGCTATTATTGGACTAGACCTTATTAACGGTAGCCAAAAGTCTCTGGACCGTCTGTCTTACTAGTCTGTTGCAGTCCAGGAAAAAATCCCCTCTTGTTGCATCTTGCCATATCTGGAGTTACACTGTTACAATCATCGATCTCATATAGAGCTATATATTTTTGTCAGAGGCTCATTGACACATTTGGTAATGCAAGAAACAACAATCTGGTAAAACAGGCAAAGTGCGAATAACATAGCTAGCAGTATTACTGAAGTCATAAGTAAGAATTAATTTTATTCTTCCATTAGGTGCGGCCCAGTATACCCCCAGGTCATCTGACTTAGTCTGTTCTCTACTGGTCAGGGAAATTATATATTGGCACTGTCCATACGGCCCAATTTCCTAGCATTATTAAGCTGGTTATCCTTAGTATAATTTAATTGTTCCCAAGATACAGGGGCGCCTTAAAACTTAAATGACCGTAGCCTGGTGTTAACCACATAAATTACACCAGACTCTGGGGCTGCAGTGATGAATAAACCCAATTAAGTTCTTACCCTCAAGGAGTTTATCGACAAGTGGAGAAGATGCACATTAATCAAATCATCATACTAATAACTGTAAAAATGCAGGTGTGATAAATGTGGAATGCGAAAAGAAAACCTGAAAAAAGCATCTCAGAGGTAAAATTAACAGGATTCATTTGGTTATTGGGGTATCAGAATATACAAAAGACATGCTTCCTGCTCTTCTTTCCTGAAAGAATATTCAAACTAATTTGTGTGACAAGAAATAACTTATGAGAAATGCCATTAAGGAAGATGTATTAAGTGACAAATTGTGTGGAATAGATTTAAATGACCTTTTATCAAAAGATGAGATCAATAAGCTATGAATTGTAAATTCTCATTTTGCAATTAATTCCACTTACTTTGCTTTGTCACTGTTTTCATTGTCACTGAAATGATGGTACGTTGGTGATGAGATTCAGTTTACTCCATGTCTCTCCATTTTGATATTTTTTTTTTTCATTCAGATGTTGCCAGAGCAATTGAATTACTGGAAAAACTGCAGGAATCTGGAGAAGTACCAGTGCACAAGCTACAGTCCCTCAAAAAAGTGCTCCAGAGTGAGTTTTGTACTGCTATTCGAGAGGTATGAGACTAAGATTTTAATAACTATATTCTGCCATATGTCTTCTGAACAGAAAACATGTCTTTTCCACACAAACAGTTGAAGTAGTTAAGATTGTAACTGCATCTTAGCTTTCTAACTGCTTGGACAGATGATAAAAATAATTTAGTCTGCTAAATTCCAAAATTAGATTCAGTTAGGATTTATGCATTCATATAAAACCAAATGTTGATCTTACGGTACCAATGAAGTGACTGCCTCAGCAGGGGACTCTGGCGTGTAGTCTAAACTATTTAGTAGTCACGTGAAGTCATCTGGAAATTCAGGTGGAAATAGTCATAATTAATGGGGACTGAGCTTTTCTTAAAAGAACACTCAGCTAAATCTTCCTCAGGTAAATCTGAAAGAGTAACCTCCTACTGACTAAAGTTATAGTTATCCAGACATTACTGTCTAGTGCAATAAGGGGAAATTGAACAGGCTGATATGCCCTTCAACAAATCTTTATAATGCTTTCCTGGTTAACAGTTTCAAGAAGCCTGAGGTGAAACAAGTGTGTTTAAAATGACTATTTGAATTTTTTATTGACTGGTGGTGGAATTGACTAATCAATTAATGTATTTCACTGGTTACAAGATGTTCACTTAAGATATATACACTACATTGTTTTATTCAGTAAGCCCATCACCCCTTCCCTATCAGGTACTAAATAATAATTCATTAATTAGCACTTAAAGTTCATATATCCAACATATTTGTCCTGCTAGAAGTCCCCAGTAGTGAATTAAGTACTGTCATCCTCTCCAAAGCCAGCTGAACCCAGTGACTGCCAGGAGAGTTTGTTGTAGCAGAGGGCATGCACCTCTCAAGGAATGCTTGTATCAGCCTCCCTTCCTCTTTGCAACTCTACTTGTGGGTAACACATATTCTGTGCCTCAACAGTGCTAGTTTATGAGTTGTCACTAAGTGAAGAAACCTCAAGTGCCTAAGGCAGAGACACACAAGACCTCTCTCACTACATATGTAAACGATAGCCTACCCAATGAGGTTAATATTTGGATTTTGCTGGGATTTGACTTAGACTGTGCTTGTGCTAAATCTTTATTAAGTGAAGGTGTTAACTACTTAATTTTTGTTTATAATGAACGCAGCTTAAGGAAATAACCATAATTCTATCTCTAAGCTTTTTTTTAAAATCTATTTATTTATTTATTTTGGCTGTGTTGGGTCTTCGTTGTTGCACACAGGCTTTCTCTAGTTACAGTGAGCGGGGGCTACTCTTCGTTGCGATGCACGGGCTTCTCACGCGGTGGCTTCTCTTGTTGTGGAGCATGGACTCTAGGTGCACGGGCTTCAGTACTTGTGGCACACAGGCTCAGTAGTTGTGGCTTGAGAGCTCTAGAGTGCAGGCTCAGTAGTTGTGGTGCACGGGCTGAGTTGCTCCGCGGCACGTGGAATCTTCCCAGACCAGGGCTTGAACCCATGTGCCCTGCATTGGCAGGCAGATTCTTAACCACTGCGCCACCAGGGAATTCCCCCATCTCTAAGCTTTAATTGATGAATTTGACCGAAGACTGAAAGAAAATTCCTCAAAGTGTATGAATTCTCGGCTATCAGCTGCTCAGTGGGAAAGGTACAAGATATGTAGAAACTCCACAGGCCTCCTGTAGTCACTCTGTAGACTAAGGCTAAGTCCCCTATCTTTCACAGAGTGCTACTCCCCTGAGATTTGGTGGCTGACTTTTCATCTTAGATATCCTATCACCTTTCTCTTTCCACAGAACTAACTAAAGAATAGGAACCATCGAATCTCTCTCTCTGCTCACTGGGAATTCGGCTTGTGATCAGTGCAAAGTCTCTACTTTTATGGAACTTACATTCCAGTGAGAAAATGATGATAAATAAATATATAATACAATATCAGAAAGTGACAAGACTATGGAGAGAAATAAAGCAGGATTAAGGGAGTACGGGTAGGGCTCTATTAAATTAGCGTGGTCAGAAAATAACCTAATTGAAGGAACAAGTCGCACAGGTATCAGGTGGTATAGTGTTCCAGGCAGAGGAAATCACAAGTGAAAAAACACAGAGGCAAGAATTATCTCAGTCCATGGAAGGAACAGTGAAAGAAGGAAGGTAGGCTTCCTAGAGGCAGCTGGAGAGCAGATCACACAAGGCCTCGCAGGCCATGGTAAGAACACTGGACTCTATCCTAAGCATGATAGGAAGCCCTTGGAGAGTTTTACCTCACCTGATTAGCTTTTTAAAAATGTTCCTCTGACTACTTAGAGAATACAAGTGTCTGTGCAAGAGTAGAAATAAGAGAGACCAGTAATAACGTAAGGAGTAGGTCACGTAAGAGATGAGATGATGGCAGCCTGGACCAAAGTGACAGCAGTGCATGTAGTGGGGAGTTGTCAAGTTCAATATGTATGTTTTTGAGAATAAAGACAATAAGCATTGACATATTGGACATATGGATGAGAGAGAGGCGTCTCAATGGATTCTTAGGTTTGGACTTGAACAGTTGGATCAGTGGTGATATAATGAGGTGGGAATCTCTGGAGGTGGACCAGGTTTGGATAAGACTATACAAGAGCTCTGTTCTGGGCATAGTAAATTGATGGTCCTTTTCAGACATCCACGTAGAGATGTCTGGCAGGTATCTAAGTCTGAAGCTTAGGGGAGAAGCTGATGCTGGAGATGTAAATGTGATGTAGATATCTGTTCACATAAACACACAGGCCTTCTTCTTTAAAGACCTTGGTAAGGAAAAAGAGGATGGGAGTAAGAAAAAAATGAAAAGAAATATGGAGACATTGTATAGGCATTATAAATATATCTTACGAACTCTGTGGTAAAGTGTGCTATGTTTATCATTAGTGGTCCATGCAAATCTATAACTGATCTATAAGCAGTCCAAAAATTTCAGGGGAAAAAGAGATGATATAATTTATCTACCTTACATTTTATAAACTTGGACTAAGATTAATTTTATGTTCACAGCACCGTCCTTAGTAATAATTTTGTTCTTAAAGGCAATACATGTTAAAAAAATAAATTTAAAAAAAGGCAATACATGTTAAAAAAATAAATTAAAAAAAAGGCAATACATGTTATATAGAAATTGATTTGGTCCCTTCATCTTGGCTAACATTTCATACCAGTTGCATAGTATTGTTTATATTTGTTACGTCTGGGATTTTTATTATTCTTATGGGGTTGTTTTACACTAACTGTGGGAAGTAATGATAAAAGTGTAAACCCTATATGTATACAAAAATTCTGAATCATTGAATAATATTGCAAATCCATCTAGTGAAAATTTGTTCAATAAAAATATAAAATATGAATACAGTTTGCCAGACAGGTGAATCCACAAGCCAATAAAGTACAACTAGGAAGTACGATGATGTAAGAGATGAATACCTGAAAATAACATCTAATTTCACTCCTGGTCTCTTGGGTACTGCCTGTCATGCTGGCATGAAACCTTTGAACTTTTGGTTTCTTATTCAAATAATGCTCAGAATTTCTGTGGTTAAATTATTTGGCTTTTCAGAAATATTTGCCAGTAAATACTTTCCAGTGTGAAAGTTATAAATGTTGTCAGGACTGTTGGAGAAAAGAACAAGAACTAAAGAGGCACCCTTCTTAGTTGCACTTACCAGAGCAAAAACAGGTGCAGGTCACACCACTGCCAACAAGACTGTAAAGCCCAAATTTATGCTTTAAAAGAAAGCAGGACAAGCTATTGCCGGTTTTGTTTTTGCCATATACATGTGTGACAGTAGTTATTGTTTCATGTTGAGGCAATCCCATATTTTGCTTTACATTTGGGTGAAACCACCGAATCAGCTTCTGGCGTATGTGCAGCACTTATATGGGAAGAATAGTTTCATGCAATTTTATTTTGTTTTTTAATGTGGATGATTAAAAGAGATGAGGTGTTTTCTCTACTTAACTTTTTCTGTACTCTGTAACAAAGACTGAAAAAGTTTTGTTGAGATCAGTACTGAAATGAGACCATCTATGTATACAACTAAGAAAGTCATTGATCTATTAATAAATGAGTTGCACTTGAATGACAATCCACACCCAGCTTTATTCACAGAATACAGATGGTAGTTGGCAGTACTTACCTTGCTTGTGTTTTTTTGCTCAGTGATCTTAACAAGACCTGATTAATAATTCAATTGTACCTATTCGGTGCAAGTAATTTCGGAGTACATGGCAGAGAAATGGGGTGACAGGTGATGCTGCTTTTCCAAAGTGAGAGGTACCGGTTGACAAAAGTTCACACAAAGTTTTGAATGAGAGATGAACTTTAAAAATCTATGCTACTGATTCCCAGTAAAAATCATCTCTGCCACTTGAAGTGGCTTCTTCAAGTTTTAGTTCATCACTTTATTAATTAGCTTGAATGACCCAAACTTATAAATTAAAATATAAGGAAAAATAACGGTTGAAATAAAAGGATTATAAAATGTTGATTTTTGGATAAGAGAATTTCCTAAGAGAATTAAGTTGCCATTCAGATAGCTCAATTGCCAAAAGATGGACTTTTTCCCAACACTTTATATTCTTGTGCTTCAGAGTAGGAAATCAATAGTATATTGAATGGTCATATTTTAAAAGAAAATCCAATTTCTGCAACAGAATACCAAAAAATTCCTTCTGAAACTAAAATGTTAAAAAAAAACCCACGAACAAACAGAATTAGCCATCTATTTGCTATCATTATCTTCCAAGTTTTAAAGCCTTCAGGCTTCCTGCTTTCCAGAGTGATATGCTCACTGATCTGGTGTATGCTGTGCTGCTGAGAGCACACCGTGGTGTGGACTTACTCCTACACTTATGCCTGTCGCTTGCATATTTGAACCAAATATACAGAACTGAATGACATAGTTACCCCAAACTACCTTCCTTGGCCGATCACCAGATGGTGTGTGCTAGTATTTTCTAATACAATAGAACTATACAATAAGAAAATAAAACCAACTCTACCTAGAAGCTATCATTCTGTGATAGTGGATTATTGAAAAATATTCCAATTCTCCTCTCCTTCTTAGGACATATTACAGTTGGACTTCTCCATCCTCCCTTCAGCTACATGTGCTTATGACAACTGCTTTGACTAAGGAAATGTGAGTGGAAGGGTGCTTGCCACTTCCTCATGGAAACCTTTGAGTCAGTGCAGTATTTGCTATGTTCCCTTTCCTTTTCATACGACTAGTGATGTTTTATTTGATAAATGATCTATCAGCCTGGATTACAGAGTGGGAAAATGAGAAATGCAGGCTTTAGCTAACTCTTAATGAACATGTAGGATCAGCAAGCAGTAAACCTTTGTTACTTTAAGCCCCCAAGATGTTGGGGTTATGGTACCACAGCAAAACTCAAGCTATCCTGACTGATACTAAAATAGTCATCAAACTCAAATATGTTTTCTATTAAATCATGCGTCTCCATTTTCATAGCTAAAAAAAATAAAATAGTCATCAAGCCAAATTTACCTTGGAAAAAGGTTATAAGCAGTATCAACCCTTTTACTGCTATAAAACAAAATTAATTTTTTAAAACTATGTTGTGTTTTTAGTAAGCTGTGATAAATCTTTTTAAAACTATGTGAAATTATTATCTGATATAGTGTACCAATGCCCATTAGATGGCTCATAAATTTTTAAATGTTGAGACACTTTAAATGTTGAGACACTTTGGTCATAGATTGCATTTGCTTCTAGCTTATCTCCCATTTGCTCCTACTCTTTTTTTTCTTCCTTAGGATGGAGCTCATTAACCCTCCATCACTACCTCCCACCCCATCTAAGTCTCACACCATTTCTTTTTTTTTTTTTTTTTTGCGGTATGCGGGCCTCTCACTGTTGTGGCCTCTCCCGTTGCGGAGCACAGGCTCCAGACGCGCAGGCTCAGCGGTCATGGCTCACGGGCCCAGCCGCTCCGCGGCATGTGGGATCTTCCCGGACCGGGGCACGAACCCGTGTCCCCTGCATCGGCAGGTGGACTCTCAACCACTGCGCCACCAGGGAAGCCCTCACACGATTTCTTTATGAAGGTTTTTCTTTGCTTTATAGACTTGAAGGTATAATCAACATAGAAGAAATAGTTGGAATGTATCAGTCTGCTATTTATTTATTTTTTTTTTGCGATACGCAGACCTCTCACCGTTGTGGCCTCTCCTGCTGCAGAGCACAGGCTCCGGACGCGCAGGCCCAGCGGCCATGGCTCACGGGCCCAGCCGCTCCACGGCATGTGGGATCCTCCTGGACCGGGGCACGAACCCGTGTCCCCTGCATCGGCAGGTGGACTCTCAACCACTGCACCACCGGGGAAGCCCCTCAGTCTGCCATTTAAGTGCTCTTAGTTTCCAATGAGTTTTTTTTTTTGGAGGGATGTATAGATTGAGAATTATCACCACCATGCCTTCCACCAGTAACATGTGGAAAATGTCACTGCTAGACATTTTGTCAGATCAGAGTGAGCAGCAAAGTCTTTAGAGCCGTGCTGTAGTCAAGTTTACCAATGTTCGAATCCCAACTTAGCTACTTATTTTTGACCTCTCTAAAATTTCGTCAGTTTTTAATAGTGGGAGTAATACCATCAGCCTTGAGGTGATTCTGATAATTAGAGATCATACATGTAAAACCTCCTAGTACAGTCTGGTAGCCAATAATTACACAATCAGTGGATGCCATTATTATTAAAGAGTAGAGTCCCAAATTATTACTGGGTACAGTGTTTTGGTAAGTCAGGAAATAGTTAACAGATGGGAATAAGAATGGTAGTTTCTATAGACTAGATCTAAGAAAACCCATAAGACTAATAGACATATTCATTGCCCCACTGTCATGCATTAAAATAAATTGAGCCATTGCATCCTAATTCCACAGTCTCATGGGCCATAACTTTATGACTCAAGTGCTCATTCTTGATGCTGTTTTGTACAGCATCTTAATCTACTTTGTGCATGAAAACGCAGATGGCAAATGCAATGAGCTTTATGAGAAAGCTAATGATTGGTTGTATAATAGCATATAGATTTCTAATTACTTTAAGAAAACATATCCTTGGGTCAGTAGTGACAAGATGAGATGAAACAAGGATACACAGATGGAGAAAGAAGAGTTGGAGGAAGGGAGAGTGAGAGGAAAAAAGGAAGAGAAAGGAAGAGGAAAGAAGGGAGGAGGGAAGAAAGAAGGAAGGCTGGTTGATGCTAATCATGGCATAATGTACTATAATATAATGGAGAGGGCTACCCTGGTGGAACAGTGGTTGAGAGTCTGCCTGCTGATGCAGGGGACACGGGTTCGTGCCCTGGTCCTGGAAGATCCCACATGCCGCGGAGCGGCTGGGCCCGTGAGCCATGGCCGCTGAGCCTGTGCATCTGGAGCCTGTGCTCCACAACGGGAGAGGCCACAACAGTGAGAGGCCCGCGTAATGCAAAAAAAAGAAAAAAATATATATATATATAATGGAAAGATAGGAAGAACATTACATGGAATTAGAAAGAGCATTGACAATGGATTCAGATAACCTGGATTCAAAGTTTTGCTTGGCCATTTAATTATGTGATCTTGTGCAAGTTACTTAATCTCTATGATCTTGGTTTTGTTTAATTTTTTTTTTTTTACATAAAATAACTTCCTGGGACTGGTGGGAATACTAGATCAAATGAGATAAAAAGTATAAAATACCTTGACTAATATAGTGCCTAGCTAAAAGAGTAACTAGTTAAGAAATGGTACCTATTTTGGTGAAATAATTAGTGGTTTTAGTGACAACACAAAATTTTACTATGTTTTAATGGAAATATTAGTTACAACTATAGAGAATAATAGTTCTTTAGTTACTAATCAAACAAATGTAGAATTTTTTTTTACACGATTGCTTTTTTTTTTTAATTTATTTTTGGCTGCGTTTGGTCTTAGTTGCTGTGCGTGGACTTTTCTCTAGTTGTGGCGAGCGGGGGCTACTCTTCGTTGCAGTGCATAGGCTTCTCACTGCGGTGGCTTCTCTAGTTGTGGAGCATGGGCTCTAGGTGCGCGGGCTTCAGTAGTTGTGGCTCGCGGGCTCTAGAGCACAGGCTCAGTAGTTGTGGTGCACAGGCTTAGTTGCTCCGGGGCATGTGGGATCTTCCAGGACCAGGGATCGAACCCACGTCCCCTGCATTGGCAGGCAGATTCCTAACCACTGTGCCACCTGGGAAGTCCCTAGAATTTTTTTTTTTTAATAGGGAGATCCACATTTTAAGAAAAATGTTGACAGTCTGGAGTGGTTTTAGAATAAACCAATATCGTAAGGATCTGGAACCCTTGTCATATGTTGAGAAGTTAATAACAACGGAGGTCATTTGGTCATATTTCGGATTACTTTAGAACAATAGTTTTTAACTTAAGGTCATGTATAGGCTTCATGTTGTAAGTGTGGAAAAAGCAAATATATATAAGATTTATTTTTATTTCCTTCTCTTTATGTGCAAAAAATTTTATGGCAAACTATGTTTTTTAGTGTTTTACTTTAAATATGGATAGAGTGGCATGGATTCATTCTGTAAAATTATCATCCTTGTCATATAGTGGCATTTAGAATAGCATTACATTCGTCAGAATTAACAAAAATGTATCTGAAATTATGTTTATGCATATGTTTCTGTTCATACTGAACTTAAGTTGGCAGATGACAAAGAAAAGAAAGCTTGGTGGCTCTTACACTTCCTTTGATTTTATTTGCATTGCTAAATGTGATGGGGCACAAAAGCCAGACTGTTTCTTGTGTGATAAGTTTCCTGCCAACAAGAGCCTGAAGTCAAGAAAGCTTATTTCTGAGCATCCTGAAAATACATCACAGAATATAGAATTTTTGTTTTCTACAGAAAAAGCTCAATTTTTAAAAAGTGAAAATTTACTAAAACTTATATTTGCCACAGTGTGTCTTGACACCTTTCCAAGCAAAAGAAACCATTAAATAATTGGAGAAAGCTTGATCAAATCATGCGCTCTAGAAATGTTTGAACTGGTGGGTTGCTGAGAAAAACAACACAAAATTAAAAGAGTGCCTCTGTTCACTTGCTATAACCTACTTCTGAACTTTGATATTTTGCTAATATTTTGCAGCCAGTTATGGTGAAAATAATAGCTATGCCATTTCCACTTGGCATGCAATTGGGTGAAAACTATGATTGTTTCAGTAAGTTCTGATTTTTATCTATCTTGTGAATGATGATATCCTGTTGTGTGTGTGTGTGTGTGTGTGTGTGTGAGAGAGAGAGAGAGAGAGAGAGAGAGAGAGAGAGAGAGAGAGATACCCCCGTGGATATTTTAAAGGCCAAGTTGTTCTAACAGTGAAAAGTTTCTTTGTTAAACAAAACTCCTAATGGAAGAAAAATCTTGATACTTTGTGTACATGAGGAGTACATATGGAGTTTCTGGGTCTAGCATCCTGCTTGATTAGTGTGGTGAAGAAGACAGACTTTCTACTTTTCATAGAGACTTATTACTTTCAACATCAGGGTGCATTAATGTCAAGGACTCTGACAATAATCCTAAAAGATGCCTTGCCTCCTCTGTGGAAAGTGGTCCAATAATTTCACAGCTATAGCCTGCAACCTATATTTTCAAGTTTTTATTTAGGAATGGAGCAAAATGTGTTCTTTTTACTGACAAAAGTTTCTTGGCTTTCCAGAAGATGTGTTAATGCTCTTGGTTGAACTTGGGTCAGAGATTTCAATATGTTTATTTTTTAAGTAAAGGATTGCTATATCTTAGAAAAAATTGACAAGAGAGGTTCATTCGAGGCTAGATTTTATTGTAGAGATGTTAGGCCATAAGAAGGAGGCCAGTCCCTAGATTCCAGATTTGCTGATCGTGTACAGTTGCTGTTGGAAACAGCTGCCATTTTGGAGGGAGAGATTTTAGAGCTGAAAATTTGTGACATTTACAGTGCTGAAAGAAGGATATCTGTGAGGGAAAGGGAGTTGAAACGGAGAAAGCCTTGTCAGTTTATGCATGGGGAAGATCTACAACAACTGGAAAGCCTGCAAAACTCTTTTAAAGGTTACTTCTGCTTAGATGATTCAAATGTAAAAAGGATTCAAACGTCATTCCTTGCTGACAGAGGCTGCATAGTTGACACCAGCCTTTCAAAAATAACATCATTTGACTTGAGGATAAAGGATTTGGTAGAACCTGAATTCAACTTGAAGTGTATTAGAGAAAGCCCAGGTGTCAATAGAAGGCTACTCTGCTCTGATAGTGTTTAACTGACTTTGCTATTGAAAGTGATGTGAGCTGCAGCTTTGAGCACTTGCTGCTATGAAACCAGACTTTGATTGGATACTAAAAATGACATAAATATTTCCATGTAAAAGATAACTCCAAATATTAACTTTTTCTAAACCAAATAAAACAGCCTTCTTATTGAAACATACTTTAAGCAGGCACAAAGTTTTCTTTTTTATATGATTTGTTTAATTTGGAATTATATTTTCTAGGGAACAGCCATTAATTTTTACGGAAAAAGAGTCACATTATCCTTTGTGAAATGACTCAATGTCAAAGGCCAAAAAAAAAAAAAGACATGAACATTTACACATGTATTTTCTTGGGATAATACCATAACTTCATTAGATTCTCAAAAGGGTCTATGATATCTCCTCCCACCCCCATCCCTCAAAAACTGAAGAAAACTCTCTAATAAAGGATGATGGTATCAGTTGAGTAACTACATGACTAGTTCATCTCTAACTCTAAGGTCCTTCCAATTCTATGAATCTATACATAGTTACACAGCAAGTAATTTTCTTTTTAAATATTTATTTATTTTATTTATTTATGGCTGCGTTGGGTCTTCGTTGCTACGCACGGGCTTTCTCTAGCTGCGGAGGGTGGGGGCTACTCCTTGTTGTTGTGTGGTGGCTTCTCTTGTTGCAGAGCATGGGCTCTAGGTGCGCAGGCTGCAGTAGTTGTGGCACGCAGGCTTCAGTAGTTGTGGCGCACAGGCTTAGTTACTCCGCAGCATGTGTGATCTTCCCAGACCAGGGATCAAACCTGTGTCCCCTGCATTGGCAGGCGGATTCTTAACCACTGCACCACCAGGGAAGTCCTTAATGTTTTTCTTTATGTAGATTACATGGAATTATGTAAAGCTGAGTATATATGCATGGTAGGAATATATGACTGTGAGACTGTATGAATGGGGTGGGAAAGACAGATACTATGAAGATTTCTAAATGGATAAAAATAATAAAAGAATAAGTGTACTCATTTTATTGAGCTTTTCGGAGAAACTAATCTATAATTTTATCACAGGAAATTGCAAAAACAAAATGACTACATCACTCACTGGAAACAGATTTTGTAAACTATAGTTAGAGTTCTATTCCTGCAGCTTTTTCAGAGAGAAGACACATTTTTAACAATGTAAGGCGTGTTTATAACATCAACATATCACTTTCTGGTAGCAAGAACAGGGTCTGTGTGGCAGGAACCATCTTAGAGTACAATTGCACTAATGGGTCATTGATCTTAAAGGTATCTAAACAGACCCTTACAAATAGTCTGTAATGACTCTGAAGGCTGTTTAGCATCACTGTTGGGTAAATACTCAGCTCTAGCCTTTCTATTTGCTACTACAAATGATAAAATAAACAGTACATATTTCCAGAAGCTTGTAATTACATGTACTTACACAGTAGTTCAAAATAATAGAGCCCTCAGAGAAGCTGTGTTTTATATCAGTCAGATAAAGTGAACATTCTGTCTTCTGTTGAGGTCATAGGACTGCAAATCAGAACTTCTATTTTTGGCACCACGGATGATAACTTTTTTCTCTCAGTGAACAAGTCATTTAACCTTTTCTTGCTTCAGTATTGCCAACACATGTAGACAAGTCCATTTGTACAAGCCATCTAAAATGAATGTTAAGTTACAAACTGGCGTTTTTAACCAGCTTGCTGTTATCCCTGAGTGTGATTTGTACATAGAAAAGGGAATGAAATTAGTATCACTTGTAATTCAAATATATGCAAGGCACTTAACTTCCTCCCTCCCTTCTTTGTTTCCCTTCTTCATTCTTTTCTTCCTTTTCTTCTTTCATAGAAGACTTAGGGTTAAAAACTGACCACCACATCTTGTATGCATCATTTCCTTGATTTTTATATAGTCTCAGTGTCTGTGTTTAATCCTCAAACACATTTATTTTAATTTTATGTGTTTAAAATGTTATAAGGTATCATGCTAACAAAATCTTTGGCGATATTTTTTTTTCACTTAATATCAGTGCTAAGATTCAAACTTTGTGTGTGTGTCGCTGTGATTCACTTGTTTTGACTGTTGTGTGATATTCCATTGTGTAAATGTTTATTAATTCACTCTCCCATTGGAGAGCATTGAGTTGTTTCCAAGCTTTTCACTATGATCATTGGTGTGGCTATTAACATACATGCATTTATTTATTTATTAGATGACTAAGACTTCTCTTGGATATATATGTAGATGTGGAATTTCTGGTTCATAAGGTGTAAAAATGTTCAACTTTAAGAGGTAATGCCAGTTTTTAAACTTGGTTGCTCTAATTTATACCCCAGAAAGCAATATAGAAGGTGCATACTCACATTAGCTCCAACTCTTGGCATATGAGACATTTAAACTTTTACCAGTTGAATAACTAAAATGGATCTCATTGCAGTCATCATTTGCATTTAATTGATCACTAAATTGTTGAATATCCCTTCTTGTGATTATTGGAAATATGTTTCTTTTTCTGTGAAACATCTGTTCATGTATTTTTCTACTAGTTTGTGCTTTTGTATATGTATGTATACATATATATTTAATATATTCTTGTTATCAATTCTTTACTGGTGGTGTATATAGTGAATATATTCAGCTACTTTGTAACGTGTCTTTAAGATGTCTTAAAATTGTTAAATTTTAAATATTCACATTAATCATTTTTTAAATAATCAATGCCATTTTGGTATCTCACCTCAGAAATATTTCCCTACTCCAGTGTCTAAAAGATATTCACCTATAATTTCTACTAAAAGTAAAAATTTTATTTTTAAAATTTATGTCCTTAAACTATCTAGAGTTGATTTTTGTATAGTGTGAGGTAGGGATCCATTTTTTTCTTTTTTTATCTATAAGGGTAAATATTTCCAGCTTTATTTATTAAATAATCCATAACTTCCTCCTTGATCCATTACATTAATATACCAAAAGCTATACACAGGGATCTGTTTCTGGGTTTTCTGATTAATTGGTCAATTTATCTATCCCTTCATTATTTCCCTACTTATCTCATTTGGGAGATCCAAGGCAATGAATATGGGGGTGGGTGGGAGCAGCAGGGAGCGAGGCATAGTTTTAATTCTTGCAGGTTGTGATCCTAGCTTTTGTTTCATTAGGAGGTTTGTCAGTGCTTGCTAATGTGTAAAAGTAAATTAATAAGAGCAAGCCATTCATGGATCAGTGGACAATGATGAGTATGTGCCATAAATTAAAGCTTATGGTAACTCCAATTCTGTTCTTTGCACCCGAGGCCCAAGGAGGGAAGGAAAAAAAAAAAGAACATAGCCTAATGTTCTCAGAGCATAGTTTCACATTCACAATTTGTGGGTCTCTTTCTGTTTCTTTCATCGAAGTTAATAAAGGGTTTAAAGTAAAGTCATCTATCTTACTAGAATGAAGGCAGAGAATGTTTCAGTCATCACAGTAAAATTAGCACCTAGTATAGTGTCTATAATAATGAGCATTTAATAAATACTTGTTGGATGCATGAAGAAATTCATTAAGATGGCTCATTTTCATTAGTAGACAAGCAGATATTTGATTTTTATAAGTCTTGAATTTCAGATAGGACTCTGAGTTCATACAAATCCCAGACAAAACATGATGACACCTCTCGTTCAAAAGAAGATCTTACTCACATTAAAATGGCTTTCAACTTTGAAAGGCTACCTGTAATTAGAAGCGAAATTTTATTTACATTTAAAAGTTGTTTCCAACCTTGAAAACTGACTTGTAATTAGAATCAAATTTCAAGGCTCTTTATGTATTTGCATAAATATATATGTTGGTATAAATGTGCAAATACGTAACGTGGGTTCTCATGTAGTAACTGTATTTGACATAAAATTAAATAATATGTATAGGGTGTAAAAGGAATCTTAGGAAGCACTTAGTCCTGTGCTTCTTAACTTTGGGGAGTTATAAACTTCTGTGTGATTCTGGTGATTGTGAATTTGGTAAAATTATGGACCGTTTTTC
Organism: Lagenorhynchus albirostris; assembly: GCF_949774975.1. Lineage (NCBI taxonomy): Eukaryota > Metazoa > Chordata > Mammalia > Artiodactyla > Delphinidae > Lagenorhynchus > Lagenorhynchus albirostris. Next base: position 38,032,036 of record NC_083105.1, read on the forward strand.
CAAGAATACGTACATGTGCAAATATTTTTTAAAAATGCAGGAGCTGGAAAATCCTCTGAAACTGATCCATTTGGCATCTTGATTTATTATAACCTCTTAATTTTACAGATGAGAAAATAAGATCCAGAAAGTTTACATGGTCTTTCAAGCTGGTTAGTGCCTGAATTAGTACAGAATCACTCTCTTGAATCCAAGTCTAGTTCTGGTTTCACTTGTTAAGGACAGTGGCAAAAATAGAACACTATGCAGTGTAGAAACAATGAAACATTTGTTTCACTACTTATTGGTAATGAGCTAAAATGATTGGAAAATTGTATCATGATTCCATTTCCGTAATTCCTATTCATATCAGTGTTCCATGTATACCAACAGGGTTATTTAAAAGTTTTGCTTCTGGTTCTTTCTTTGCCTCATTTAACACAAGATAATGTATTGTTTTTGTAATATATTGTATCATATATTTGTTAAACAAATTTCCAGAAGGCAATGTAAAAATCTAGTTACTAATCTTTGTATACTTGGCATTATATCACCAAAACAGTTACGACATTTCTAGAAAATTTCAGTCCCGTCTGGAATAACTTAGGGCTTTTTTTTTTGGAAGTATAGTTAGTTGATTTACAATATTATATTAGTTTCAGATGCACAACATAGTGATTTGATATTTTTATAGATTATACTCCAAACAAAGTTATAAGATGTTGGCTAGATTCCCAGTGCTGTACTTTACAGCCTTGTAACTTACTTATTTTATGCCTAGCAGTTTGTACCTCTTAATCTCCTTTACCTATGTTGCACGTCACCCAATCCCTCTACCCTTTGATAACCACTAACTTGTTTTCTAGGTCTGTGAGTCTGTTTCTGTTTTAATTTAGTATTTTTAAGACTAAGCTTTAGCAAATGTGTTTCAGGATCTATCACAAATATGCTTATCTATTCAAATGTGCCCATAGTCCTTTTCCTAATAAGTTAGCTCGACAGCCAGGGAAACCGTTTCAACCAGTAGCCACAACTTTAGGGAGAAGGCCTGCTCTCCTAGATAAAGAGAAAAGAAAACTGTTACAGGTAATCTTGTCTTCCAAAACTACCTTGTATTCTCATGTCTATTTGTTGGCCATATTATAAGAGACCCCAAATATTTATTAAGCCTGATACTTGGAAACTTTTTTTTTTAAAGAAGATGTTGGGGGTAGGAGTTTATTAATTAATTAATTTATTTTTGCTGTGTTGGGTCTTCGTTTCTGTGCGAGGGCTTTCTCTAGTTGTGGCAAGCGGGGGCCACTCTTCATCGCGGTGCGCGGGCCGCTCACTATCGCGGCCTCTCTTGTTGCGGAGCACAGGCTCCAGACGCGCAGGCTCAGTAGTTGTGGCTCACGGGCCTAGTTGCTCCGCCGCATGTGGGATCCTCCCACATCAGGGCTCGAACCCGTGTCCCGTGCATTAGCAGGCAGATTCTCAACCACTGCGCCACCTGGGAAGCCCCTTGGAAACTTTTTTTTTTTTTTTTTTGCAGTACGCACAGGCTCAGCGGCCATGGCTCACGGGCCCAGCCGCTCCGCGTCACGTGAGATCCTCCCGGACTGGGGCACGAACCCGTGTCCCCTGCCTCGGCAGGCAGACTCTCAACCACTGCGCCACCAGGGAATCCCCACTTGGAAACTTTTGAACTGCATTTTCTCCATGCTGCTGTTTCCAATAGGTCAGCAGAAATACATCCCAGACTTGGCCTACTGGCTAAAGTGCAGCCAAAAATTTCTTTGCTCTCCATTCACACACTGCTAGCAGCTGGAGGTGCAGTCATAGCGTCCAGTCCTACCAGTTAATAGGCAAGAGACAGCAGTCATTTTTATTTTTAATTTTATTATTTATTTATTTTTATTCACGTATAGTTGATTTACAGTGTTGTGTTAGTTTCAGGTGTTTAGCAAAACGATTCACATATATATCTATTTTTACACATAAAATAGTTATACACATTTATATACCTATTTTTTCACATTCTTTTCCTTTACAGTTTATTACAAAATATTGAGTATAGTTCCTCATGCTATACAGTATGTCTTTGTTGATTACCTGTTTTACATATAGTAGTGTGTATATGTTAATCCCAAACTCCTAATTTATCCCTCCTCCCGCCCCTTTCCCCTTTGGTAGCCATAGTTTGTTTTCTATGTCTCTGGGTCTATTTTTGACAGCAGTCATTTTTAAAGGCATCTTTGCAAATTTCTCAGGGGCTGTGCAAAGACATATGCAAGTATAAAAATCAAATAAAGAACTAACCAAGCAACAACAAAAACAACACAATAAACTATTTACCTCAGAGTCACTGAGGGAGGGATTAGGGCCCAGCAGACACACATATTCTTCCTCTCCTCAGTCTTGCTTCTGGAAAGATGGGGTCAGTTGCCAAGGACAACAGCAACAGGGAAATCATGGAGGTCTGGATAGCCCACAGAAGTGTCACCTTGATGATAATGGACAGATGTGTACCTTCTGCATTAAATTAGTAATGTTTCTCTTTCTTTAAGGTCAAGAAAGGAAAGGGAAATTAATCTCTCTGCAACACCCAATAGAATACATTATTTTTCTTTCACTGATTTCCTTGATATCATTTTCTTCACACACCTTGATCACCATTTTTAGGTCCTGTCTACTTGGAAATATCAACAGGCATGCACTCATACAAAGATGACAGTGCTGTAACACATCTTCTAAAAAATACTCAGGGCTAACTATTCTGAGAACTATAAACCCATATGTAGTCAATGTGGGAAAGGTTGCTGGCTGTGTAGAGAAATTAAATAATACTACTTCCTGAAATTTCTGATTGAAAGAATATTCTGTTAAATTTACTCTGTGACCACCTGCTTAACTGCCAGATATTTTTGACTGTTTATTTCAGAAAGTGAATTATAACTGAATTCTAATAAAATTCATTTGAAAATCATTGTTTCCTCACAGATGGGACAGCAATTACTTTTGTGTCTAGGATAGAGATTAACCAACTACCACTGCACATTGAGAGAATTGGGATTGCCAGACATTAGCTAAGTAAATTAGACTTTTCTAAACAAGCTATAAAATGTGTCCTTCCTCCAGATATGACAGAGTTATGTCATTTATATTTCAATAAAAAATATATCCAAATAATTAGATTAGAAGAAATTAAAGGACTTAGAAAATTATGAAGGCCCCATAATAGTTCAACAGAACTTCACAACAATAAATACTTTAAATATTTGAAGATAGTCCCATAGGAGGATGATAATTTATTAATTACTCTGGTGAAGAGTTTATAATTATGAGTGTGATTCAAATCACACTGTTGATGTTTCATGCAAAATACCTTGTCAAGCATAGGCAATTATTCAAACAGTAGTTAAGGGGAAGAAATTCATTGAGAATGTTCATTTGCTTTGTGTCACATGATTACAGCTGAGGGAGGAATTATCAAGATCTCCATGACATAAGGACTAAAAGTAATAGAATTGCTGAATCATACCTGATGTTCAAACTTTCATCTTAGAAAGAATAAACTTGGGTAATAAAAGAATCCATTTAAAATATGATTTAGTCATCATGGTATAAAAATAAAAACAAATGAAATTGAAATTGACTGTTATTGTAATTACAGCTTTATAATATTTGCATTGCCAAATGCAAAGACAGACTGAAATGTCCAAATATTTGAACATATGACTACACATATGAATTTCCCCAATCTGAATTTCTGTATAATTAAAATTGGACTCTGTTAAGCTATAGCTTAAAAAAAAAAAATCCCAGAACATTTATTCTATCTTTAGTTAGCTAGTTATAATGATCTAATAGTGAGAAAAATAAATATTGACTAATGTGATTATATTTCGTAGAATATTTGCATTCTGTAGAAGACAAAATGTTTTCTTCTCATTGAATTTCCAGTGATATAAAGATTTACGTTTGTTCATTTATTATAAGATTCCAGAAAGTTGTTTTTTTTTTTTTTAAGTTTATTTATTTATTTTTGGCTGCGTTGGGTCCTTGTTGCTGTGTGCGCTTTCTCTAGTTGCAGCGAGCGGGGGCCACTCCTCGTTTTGGTGCGCGGGCTTCTCATCATGGCGGCCTCTCCTGTCGCGGAGCACGGGCTCCAGGTACGTGGGCTCAGTAGTTGTGGCTCGCGAGCTCCAGAGCACAGGCTCAGTAGTTGTGGTGCACAGGCTCCGTTGCTCTGCGGCATGTGGGATCCTCCCGGACCAGGGCTCGAACCCCTGCCCCCTGCCTTGGCAGGCGGATTCTTAACCACTGTGCCACCATGGAAGTCCCAGAAAGTTTTTGACCATCAAATACTTATATTTAACTTTGAGAGATGTTTTACAGAGGATGTCTAATTAAATATGAGCTTACAGCAAAAGATTCATAAGTTAATCATCTGTCTGGCTATTTTATTTATTTAATGCCAAATGTTCAGATGTTTACAAATATTGATTTCCTTTGAAGAAAGCAATATTTAAAATTGTTAGGAAAACATATGCTTATTGAACTATATTTCAGTGTGTGTTTGGTATCAATGTGCATATTAGCAACTAAAAGTAAAAAGAGAGTTTTCCTCAATTCAATGGCTAATTTGAATACATAAAACTATTTAATTGGATTTAGAAGCAGTTGCATTGTAATTAAGCTTGTTGACTCACTTTACTAATAGAGAAATAACCTTTTAGAGATAGCGTTTCAGACAATGCAATTCAATATACATAATTTTATATTAATGTAGCAAGTTATTTAGGAAATAAATAAATAAAGAATATGTTGTGTTAACTCTGAGGGACATTTCCTGTTTCCCACTCTTCTCCATCACCTCTCCTTTCACTTGGCCTCTAAAAACCAAGTATCCACTGATATATTCTCTTTACCTTCTCTCCTCCCATTGCCTTTGCCTTTTAGTGTCCGGAAGAGAGAAAGAAGCTGAATGAGATGGATGCATTCCCCCTCCCATGCTCCACCCTGCACATTCTGTTTTCAGCCTAAGATTTTTTAATTCTGTGTGTGATATTGGTTGTTTTTCTTTCTTTCTTTCTTTTTTTTTTAATGCAGCATTTACTAGGTTTATGACGTTGGGGCTTAGATCATTTTTACATGAATGCATTTTTCCATTTATAGCAGAATTTTCCATTGACCTTTCCTAAGGTATACAAATAATTCCTTAGAATCCTTGTTGGCTGCTAAAAATGACACAAACGTATCACATTTACAGTTTTCACGTATAACAGTGAATTAGGCTCAAAATGAGTGAATCTGAATGTACCTATGATAGTACAGCAAAAATATTTTACTTTATTGCATGAAATGCTAATTTTCAGTTTCCAGCTAGTACCTGAGGAGCTCTTGGTGAAGTTCCTGACTCATCCATACATAGTCTGGCCATAGTCTTGGCTCATTTGAAACTTGGAGAGTTCCTGCTCACTGTGTCTAGTAACAAAAGACTCTGTCTTCCTTTGTGGCTTCCCAGTAAGCCATAGATGATGGTGCCAAACACCGTGGGTGTTTGTGATGATAGTTATAATTTAGTGCACCTTTGGAACATTTCTTCAGTCCTCTATGCTTGCTGTGCTCCCCACTTCTGCTTATTTTGTAGCAGCTGCTTGTCCTTCACCCTTTGCCCAGGACTTGCCCGGTTTCTGTATGTAGCATCAGTTATTATGGGGACAAGCAGGATTCAACTTTTTTATTGAAAAGGAGAGTATACTTACATTAGTAAGTCTTCTGAACTTCTCAAGGGTACCATGTAAGATTGTGCACTGAACCTTTTAGGAACACCATTTATTTTTGTGGTTGTCCTGAATTTGAATATTTATTACTACAGTTTCCTGGCAGATGGCTGTGTCTTGAGGAAGGGCCAGCTTTTTCTAATAGGCGCAGAAGGACCATTTGTGCAAAGTATAGGACTGGATTTCTCATAACATATTCTTTGTCATTTTGTGCATTTGTCACAGAGGAGAAATACTATGTACATTGACATTCTACGACAAACCCCAAATCTATTGGGATTTAGCAGAAGTTCTTGGAGCCTTGCAACCAGCAAGTTTCCTCTCCCTGATTTAAACATCCTCACATCTTTTAACTTTCCTCATGCAGCATGGTTTCCCTTCCTTTCAATCATCTGGTTACCTTCCTCTCCATGAAGAACTCCAAAGTTTATGAGAAATGCTTACTGGAAGTGTTTGATTCTGTAATTTTATATTTTGTATGATTGGTTTATATGCAACACAGTTACCTAATTCATGTCCACTTAATCTCAGTACACCACGGGCCAGATTCAAGAGTATTCAAATGTGACCTTCTCTTAGGCTGAAAAGAAGAAAATATATATATATATAAAAATTACGTAAGGGATAATTATGCTCTTAGTAGCTACATAGTCATTTAAATTTGTAACAACACATATACTGTTATATGGCCATCTATCAATACTTCTTAGAATCTTCCAAAAAATGTTATTCAGTGAAATGATTCCCAACAGTTTTAAAGTTAAGGATATGGCTATTCTAAGGACACCTGAAACGTGAATTTAAAAAAATCAGAAGGTGCCAACAGACATGGTTTTCAGCCTAAACTTCTGGGACTCTTTACCAAGCTTATTGCATGGTGCTCTGGTGGAGTGCGGTGCCCTCTGACTGAAGATGACTCCACACACAGCCAACTAAACAATCTGACCATGCAGTTTGAATTGAGTAGAAGGGACAGACATATCAGGTGTCCACAGAACTCCCCCAACTGAGGAATCCTCTAATTCAGATTGAACGCTCTCTTTATTTATGTGTGACCAGAAAGCACATGCATCTTACATAACAAAGTGAGTTCACATGACACCTTCACTTGGGCTTTGTAGACTTCTGCTCATTTGTCTCATGAACTAAAGGACTTTTTTGTTGTTGTTGTAAAAGATTAAAATACCTTGGCTTAAATTGCTGAATGCCAGCGTCCTTTCTCCACCTAAGCCAAAACTTAGGCTACCTTAGCTTCACCTTGTACTTCACCTTGCAGCTTCTTGCTGGCTGTTGTGTCATTGTTTAGATTGGGTATCACACCCTTATCAGTCTTCCTAAATTGTCAAGTGCAGAGCAGTTGAGATGCGGTGGGTTGGTTTTTGACACTGGAGACTGTTGTCTGCTCTAGGATTTCCTCAAGGGTGAGCCTATCCTGCTACTTGATAGTGATTATGGGTGATAAAAGCCCTTTGTGAAACCAGCCCAGAGGCAGGTACTGCCCTCTAGTGATCTTATCCAATAAGTTGTATATGCTCACTTAGTTAATTAAAGCTGAGTGATGGGTCACCTGAGCAATGTGGCAGGTAGCATTTCTGATGTATCTTGTTAGAGGACAGTTAAATGAGATACTATCCACTTCTTGGTTTCTGAATTAATTAGTTCCTGGGAACTTTGACACAAATAATACCAAAAGACAAATAATACACAACTGTGAAGAAAGACATAACTCTTTTCAGTGTCTTGCTTCTCTTATCATCAGGGCTGGTGTCTCTTTATCCTTGAGTAGACAAACACTGACATGTTTGAAGAACTTTGTGAATGATTACCTTGCTCCTAGGCAGATGGCCTCCCATAATTACTATTACACTCTCCTGGGAGGCAACTTCAGCATTATCGGAGGGAAGAAAAGCTACCAAGATGCAGTCAAGTTGCTAACCATCCATTATTTCACTACAGGAGGCTTAAAATAGCTGTTTCCAGCTTTCCCTTGCTCTCCTATCAGTGTAGTAACGCTTCAGAGATAAGTATTTTCATGTGGACTGTAAGTCTGAAGTATACATCTGGTTTGAGCCATTTTGAATTACATCTTTTGTTTTTTCCATCTGAGTGCTCCCTAACTGAAACAATAGAATTTAAATTAAAAAAAATTGAAACTAAGAACATTATTTGTATGAGTAGCTATACTGGATTAAAAAATAGAAATAATAGTAAGAAAAATATAATAAGAAGTCAGAAAAAATGCTTTAATAGTTTTCAAAAGGAACTCTAAGTCAGTTACTTAGCAATCTAACTGAACCATATTCAAATGTAATCAAGTACCTACTACTCTTTTTTTTTAAATAGATCTTTATTGGAGTATAATTGCTTCACAGTACTGTGTTAGTTTCTGTTGTACAACAAAGTGAATCAACCATATGCATACACATGGCCCCATATCCCCTTCCTCGTGAGCCTCCCTCCCATCCTGCCAGTCCCACCCCTCTAGGTCATCGCAAAGCACTGAACTGATCTCCCTGTGCTATGCTGCTGCTTCCCACTAGCTATTTTACATTCGGTAGTGTATATATGTCAATGCTACTCACTTCGCCCCAGGTTCCCCCTCCCACCTCGTGTCCTCAAGTGCATTTTCTATGTCTACATTTTTATTCCTGCCCTGCAACTAGGTTTATCAGTACCTTTTTTTTTTTAGATTCCATATATATGCATTAGCATATGGTATTTGTTTTTCTCCTTCTGCCTTACTTCACTCTGTATGACAGACTCCTCTAGGTCCATCTACCTCACTACAAATAACTCAGTTTCCTTTCTTTTTATGGCTGAGTAATATTCCATTGTATATATGTGCCACATCTTCTTTATCCATTCATCTGTTGATAGACACTTAGGTTGCTTCCATGTCCTGGCTATTGTAAATAGTGCTGCAGTGAACATTGAGGTACATGACTCTTTTTGAATTATGGTTTTCTCTGGGTATATGCCCAGTAGTGGGATTACTGGCTCATATGGTAGTTCTATTCTGTTTTTTAAGGGACCTCCATACTGTTTTCCATAGTGGTTGTATCAATTTACATTCCCACCAACAGTGCAGGAGGGTTCTCTTTTCACCACACCCTTTCCAGCATTTATTGTTTCTAGATTTTTTTGATGATGGCCATTCTGACTGGTGTGAGGTGATACCTCATTGTAGTTTTGATTTGAGTTTCTCTAATAATTAGTGATGTTAAGCATCCTTTCATGGGCCTCTTGGCCATCTGTATGTCTTCCTTGGTGAAATGTCTATTTAGGTCTTCTGCCCATTTTTTAACTGCTTTGTTTGTTTTTTTTAATATTGAGTTCCATGAGCTGTTTGTATGTTTTGGAGATTAATCCTTTGTCTGTGGTTTCATTTGCAAATATTTTCTCCCATCCTGAGGATTGTCTTTTCGTCTTGTTTATGGTTTCCTTTGCTGCACAAAAGCTTTGAAGTTTAATTATGTCCCATTTGTTTATTTTTGTTTTTATTTCTGTAACTCTAGGGGGTGGGTCAAAAAAGATCTTGTTGTGGTTTATGTCAAAGAGTGTTTTTCCTGTTTTCCTCTAAGAGTTTTATAGTGTCTGGCCTTACATTTAAGTCTTTAATCCATTGGGAGTTTATTTTTGTGTATGGTGTTAGGGAGTGTTCTAATTTCATTCTTTTACGTGTAGCTGTCCAGTTTTCCCAGCACCACTTATTGAAGAGCCTGTCTTTTCTCCATTGTATTTTCTTGTCTCCTTTGTCATAAATTAGGTGCCCATATATGTGTGGGTTTATCTCTGGGCATTCTATCCTGTACCATTGATCTATATTTCTGTTTTTGTGCCAGTACCATACTTCTTGATTACTGTAGCTTTGTGGTATAGTTTGAAGTCAGGGAGCCTGATTCCTCCAACTCCTTTTTTTCTTTCTCAAGATTGCTTTGGCTATTCGGGGTCTTTTGTGTTTCCATACGAATTGTAAAATTTTTTGTTCTAATTCTGTGAAGAATGTCATTGGTAGTTTGATAGGGATTGCATTGAATCCGTAGATGGCTTTGGGTAGTATAGTCATTTTTACAGTATTGATTCTTTCAATCCAAGAACATGGTATATTTCTCCATCTGTTTATGTAATCTTTGATTTCTTTCATTAGTGTTTTACAGTTTTCTGAGTACAAGTCTTTAGCCTCCTTAGGCAGGTTTCTTCCTAGGTATTTTATTCTTTTTGTTGCAGTGGTAGATGGGAGTGTTTCCTTAATTTCTCTTTCTGATTTTCGTTGCTGGTGTATAGGAATGCCAGAGATTTCTGTGCGTTAATTTTGTATCCTGCAACCTTATCAAATTCACTGATTAGTTCTAGTAGTTTTCTGATGGCATCTGTAGGATTTTATATATATAATATCATGTCATCTGCAAAGCGTGACAGTTTTACTTCTTCTTTTCCAATTTGTATTCCTTTTATTTATTTTTCTTCTCTGATTGCCATGGCTAGGACTTCCAAAACTATGTTGAATAAGAGTGGTGAGAGTGGACATCCTTGTTTTGTTCCTGATCTTAGTGGAAATGCTTTCAGTTTTTCACCATTGAGTATGATGCTTGCTGTGGGTTTGTCATATATGGCCTTTATTATGTTGAGATAGTTTCCCTCTATGACCATTTTCTGGAGAGTTTTTATCATAAATGGGTGCTGAGTTTTCTCTAAAGCTTTTTCTGCATCTATTGAGATGATTGTGTTGTTTTTATTCCTTAATTTGTTAATGTGGTGTATCACATTGAGTGATTTGCATATATTGAAGAATCCTTGCATCCCTGTGATAAATCCCACTTGATCATGGTGTGTGATCCCTTTAATGTGCTGTTGGATTCTGTTTGCTAGTATTTTGTTCAGGATTTTTGCATCTGTGTTCATCAGTGATATTGGTCTATGATTTTCTTTTTTTGTGTGATATCTTTTTCTGGTTTGGTATCAGGGTGATGGTGGCTTCGTAGAATGAATTTGGGAGTGTTTCTCCCGCTGCAATTTTTTGGAAGAGTTTGAGAAGGATGGGTGTTAGCTCTTCTCTAAATGTTTGATAGAATTCGCCTGTGAAGCCATCTGGTCTTGGACTTTTGTTTGTTGGAAGATTTTTAATTATGGTTTCAATTTCATTGCTTGTGATAGGTCTGTTTATATTTTCTAATTCTTCCTGGTTCAGTCTTGGAAAATTGTACCTTTCCAAGAATTTGTCCATTTCTTCATGGTTGTCCATTTTATTGGCATAGAGTTGTTTTTAGTAGTCTCTTATAATCCTTTATATTTCTGTAGTGTCAGTTGTGATTTCTCCTTTTTCGTTTCTAATTTTATTGATTTGCATCCACTCCCTTTTTTTCTTGATGAGTCTGGCTAAAGGTTTATCAATTTTGTTTATCTTCTCAAAGAACCAGCTTTCAGTTTTATTCATCTTTGCTATTGTTTTCTTTGTTTCTATTTCATTTATTTCTGCTCTGATCTGTATGATTTCTTTCCTTCTACTGACTTTGGGTTTTCTTTGTTCTTCTTTCTCTAGCTGTTTTACGTATAGGGTTAGACTGTTTATTTGAGATGTTTCTTGATTCTTGAGGTGAGATTGAATTGCTGTAAACTTCCCTCTTAGAACTGCTTTTGCTGTGTCCCATAGGTTTTGGGTCATCATGTTTTCATTGTCATTTGTTTCTATGTATTTTTTAAATTTCTTCTTTGATTTCTTCAGTGATCTCTTGGTTATTTAGTAGTGCACTGTTTAGCCTCCATGTATTTGTGACTTTTACAGTTTCTTTTCCTGTAACTGATTTCCAGTCTCATAGTGTTGTGGTCAGAAAAGATGCTTGCTATGCTTTCAATTATTTTAAATTTTCCGAGCCTTGATTTATGACCCAAGATGTGATCTATCCTGGAGAATGTTCCATGTGCACTTGAGAAGTGTATTCTGCCACTTTTGGGTGGCAGATGTTCTATAAATATCAATTAAATCTATCTGGTCTCTTGTGTCATTTAAAGGTGTGTTTCCTTAATTATTTTCTGTTTGGATGATCTGTCCATTGGTGTTAAGTGGGGTGTTAAAAGTCCCCTGCTATTATTGTGTTACTGTCGCTTTCTCCTTTCATGGTTGTTAGCATTTGCCTTTGTATTGAGGTGCTCCTGTGTTGGGTGCATATATATTTATAATTGTTATATCTTCTTCTTGGATTGATCCCTTGATCATTATGTAGTGTCCCTTCTTATCTCTTGTAACAGTCTCTATTTTTTAAAGTCTATTTTATCTGATACAAGTATTGCTACTCCAGCTTTCTTTTAATTTCCATTTGCATGGAATATCTTTTTCCATCCCTTCACTTTCAGTCTCTATGTGTCCCTAGTTCTGAAGTGGATCTCTTGTAAACAGCATACAGGTGGGTCTTGTTTTTGTATCCATTTAGCCCGTCTGTGTCTTTTGGTTGGGGCATTTAATCCATTTACATTCAAGGTTATTATCTATATGTATGTTCCTATTACCATTTTCTTAATTGTTTTGGGTTTGTCTTTGTGGGTCTTTTTCTTCTCTTGAGTTTCCCACCTAGAGAAGTTTCTTTAGCATTTGTTGTAAAGCTGGTTTGGTGGTGCTGAATTCTCTTAGCTATTACTTGTCTGAAAAACTTTTGATTTCTCAATCGAATCTGAATGAGATTCTTGCTGGGTAGAGTAATCTTGGTTGTAGGTTTTTCCTCTTTCATCACTTTAAGTATATCCTGCCACTCCCTTCTGGCCTGCAGAGTTTCTGCTGAAAAATCAGCTGATAACCTTATGGGGATTCCTTTGTATGTTATTTTTTGTTTTTCCCTTGCTGCTTTTAATATTTTTCTTTGAATTTAATTTTTGTTAGTTTGATTAATGTGTGTCTCAGTGTGTTTTTGCTAGGGTTTATCCTGTATGGGACTCTCTGTGCTTCCTGGACTTGACTATTTCCTTTCCCATGTTAGGGAGGTTTTCAACTATAATCTCTTCAAATATTTTCTCAGACCATTTCTTTTTCTCTTCTTCTTCTGGGACCCCTATAATTTGAATGTTGGTGCATTTAGTGTTGTCCCCGAGGTCTCTGAGCTTGTCTTCAATTCTTTTCATTCTTTTTTATTCTGCCTCTCTGCAGTTTCCACCACTTTGTCTTCCAGCTCACTTATTCGTTCTTCTGCCTCAGTTATTCTGTTGTTGATTCCTTCTAGCATATTTTTCACTTCAGTGATTGTGTTGTCCATCTCTGTTTGTTTGTACTTTAGTTCATCTAGATCTTTGTTAAACATTTCTTGTATTTTCTCAGTCTGTGCCTCCATTCTATTTGTGAGATTCTGGACCATCTTTACTATCTTACTCTGAATTCTTTTTCAGGTCGATTGCCTATTTCCTCTTCATTTATTTGGTCTTGCAGGTTTTTACCTTGCTCCTTCATCTGTGACATATTTTTTCGCTGTCTCATTTTTAAATTTTTTCTATGAGTGGGATTGTGTTCCTGTCTTACTGTTTTTTTGGCCTGAGGCTTCTAGCACTGGAGTTTCTAGGCTGTTGGGTAGAGCTGGGTCTTCGTGCTGAGGTGAGCACCTCCGTGAGACCTCACTCCAATGAATATTCTCTGGGATCTGAGGTTCTCTGTTAATCCAGTAGTTTGGACTTGGAGCTCCCACCACAGGAGCTTCACCCGACCCCTGGATCATGAACCAAGATCCCCCAAGCAGCATGAGGAAAAAAAATAGAACAATAACAAGGTTAAAAAAAGATTAGACTAGGAAATTAGCAGATATGTTAGAAAGAATATAAAAATAAAAATATAGATGAACCAGCAACTGGGAGGTGCATCAGTACCACAATAGGAAAACAGAAGAGGAGGGAAAAGAAAAAAAGAAAGAAAAGAAAAAAAAAGGGGGAGAAGGCCTTGGCTATGGAGGGCGGGGCCTAAGCAAGGGCGAGGTTTGGGTGGTGGGTGGGGCTTATGCTTAGGACACGGCTGGAAAAGGCCCTGGAGGCTGTGGAGGATGGGGCTTAGGCTCCAGGAACAGAAGGGGCCCAGTCGTGCCCCCCACCCCGGTCTCAGAGGGCAGAGGACCTCACCTGGGAGCCCAGCAGGCTCCCAATGCCCGAGTGGGTGCGGCAAATGCCGTCTGCTGCTCTCCCGCTCCTCCCAGAGGGCCCCTCCCACTTGCCTCTCCTGTTCTCCCCTCGCCCTCCTTCTTTAGCCCCCAGGACCAGTGCAGCGTTGGGGCCGGGGGGCTTGGAGGGCAGGGGATCAGCCTGGGAGCTCAGCAGGCTCCCTGTGCCCGAGTGGGTGGGTCAAATGCCCTCTGCTCCTCTCCAGCTTCTACTGGAGGGCCCCTCCCACCTGCCTCTCCTGATCTCCCCGGCCTCAGGGGCACCAATCTTGTCTGGCCTCCACTTCTCCTCCCCCCTCAGTCCCCCCACCTCCTACCAGTTCACTTGGGGGTTCCTCTCATCTCCTTGGGCATCAGGGTCCCCCACCAGCGGCCGGCAGGCGCCCTAGTTGTGGGGAGATGCTAACTCGGTGTCTTCCCACACTGCCAGCTTGACTCCGCCCCCCCCGCTACTCTTGATAGAGTAGTCTGATCATTTCCTTTTTTAAAGCTTTATATCTGTTTAGTAACCTGAAATTTAATTTATGTGAGATAATTAAAAGTGAGAGAATCCTTTCATCTTTATTACATTTAGTCTTTGAAGAATATGTCTACATAATAGAAACAAATATGGGCTTTTATTATATATAATTTCAAGAAAGGAAGATTTATTTTTCTTGTCAGCTGTTACAAATCCCCTCAACCACACACACACACACACACACACACACACACACACACACACACACACACACATACTTTTATTTAACATTGGTGAATTAGATTAAGGCCATCTGCTTTCTCACCTTGTTACCTGGTCCATGATTATCATAATACTGAATTTAGAAAACCACCTAAGAAATGGTCCACAGTGGCGTATGCTCCACTTGCGAGGCACAGGCAAGAATCCTAACAGCTCAAGGTAAATCATGGCAACAATTCTATGACAACCACTTTATAGAAGAAACATTTTCCACTCTCTGGAAGGCTGTACTTCCTCTTATTTTGAGGAGGGTAACTTCTTGTCATCTGCCTTTCCAGGGTGGAGATCACATAGCAGTAACTCTTCAGTTCATCTCCTTATCTAAGAGCCAGAGGACAGCGGCCTGTTTGTCTTCTCATAGTTTCATAAAACACTATGCAGTGGACTCTGAATCTTGCTGAGAATTTCAGTGTCACCTTACTGTGTAAGAGTAGATATTTTGGGTGTGCTACATGCTGACCACGTATGTGATCACACTACATCGTGACAGCTGCCAAAGAAAATTTCTGGTTTCTCCAAAGATGTTGTTAATATCACCCGGCAGTCATTGATCCTATCCCTCTTTTCCACTTCTCAGTCGTTGGACTGGGCTTTTTTTTCCCCCCAAGGCCAAAAAACATTTATATATATACACATATATATATAAGTATAGAATTTTTTTTATATTGGAGTATAGCCGGTTAACAATGTTGTGATAGTTTCAGGTGCACAGCAAAGCGACTCAGCCATACGTATCATGTATCCATTCTCCCTGGACTGGGGTTTCGATTTCTTACTTTGTCCTAAAGTAAGATAATAAGAACTGTATAGATAGTGTATAATAAGTAGGCACCCCTAGTCTCATTAGATAACAGGATAGGCCACTCAGTTTAAAAAAACAAGCCTGGTAAAATTTCAGATAAATGGGCTTTTCATTTCATTGGTCATGTCAATGTAGAATTTCTTTAATTTTATAATACAAAGTGATAATTTGCTTAACAGATGAGAAAAGTGACTATGCGAACTTATTCTTTCAATAAAAGCTTTTAAAAATATGCATTTACATAGGCAGTAAGAAAATAAAGAGGACACTAGACTTGCAGGCATGGAATCAGAAGTTGTTTTCCTTTAATGCTGAGTTATGCTGACAGTTATCTCTGATAAAAATAAATGGGCCATGTAACAGGAATAATCAGTGGCTGAGAAAGAGATTCTTTGCATCAATCTGAATTGATAGCATTTACCTGATTGAGGGTAGGTAGTAATGAAGCAGTTCAACCTAATTAAAACTTTCTGAGCATTTTTCCCCCTTCAAAAGTTAGATTTTTATAGGATTTAATTTGCAGGATATGGAAATACAAAGGCAGATTTTTGTCATGCCTAAGGGCTGGTTAATAATGCATTCGGATTCAAATCATCTTCCACATTGATAAAACTGACCTACTTTTTCTTTCAGAGAGAAAACGTCTTATGAAATATTTTCACAGAAAAAATGTTGCATTTTGGTGTCTTTTTTCTTACATTCTATAATTAAACCTGGCATATCACTCCCAAAAGTTAAATGAAGTTCAGTTCTTTTTCAGGTCTGGGCTTTTTAATGAGTTAGCATCTCTGCTGCCTGAGACAAGTGGCATTCCCTGCTTTGCGTGCCAGAGAATTTTTCTGACAGTAGTAATAATGATGCAGATGTTTTTCTTTGTAGGAATCTTCCAACAATATCCCTAATGAAAACACATGCCTACTTCCTGGCAAATAAAAAAAAATCATTTTTCAAAACAAAAAAATTCAAAGGCCTTCATCCTAAAACGGCAAATATAAACAGTCCGTTATTTTTTTCACATCATTTTTGCTGTGTTCTGTTGTAGCAATAAAGTGATTTTCTTAAACTTTTCTTTCTGGTCTTGATATGGAACCAACTTTTACAAAATCTCATATAGATTCCAAGTAGAGTGGGGATATTTAGAGCCGTAAGGTTATAATTAGATCATAGGGGTCAAGTTTGGGAATTGACTATTGAAATTGATTTGCCATGCCATCTTGAACCTCATGTCTAGCTCATTTGGTTTCAACAAAGAAATAAATACAGTTGCTCTTAGTATTATGCCCTTAAACTTATGAGCGTAACTTTGTCTGTAGATATGGAAATAATGAAAGGTCTGTGTAAATAATCTTAAATCATTTTTTTAGAAAATTGAGGTATAATTGACATGTAATTTGACAAATCTTTTTTATTTTAAAAATGTGAAATTTTGCAAAAATGCAGATGAGGTTTTTCTAAAATAAAATCTAGATATATTTTGGGGTTTAAGTGAATGTTTGCGGCTGCCCTATCCTCAAAGGAATATTTTAATGTGTTTTCCCCCGAAAAAGAGCCTTTCATCAGTTAGCTTTTAAAAAAGAATTTCCAGTTCAGTGCACAAGAGGTGTCCTTACCCTATTCTTTGTTAAAAATGATATTAACAAGACTGAACATGAGGTATATCCTCTTAACAGATTTTTAAGTTTGCAATACAGTATTGTTGACTCTAGGCACAGTGTTGTACAGCAGAACTCTAGAATTTATTCATCTTGCTTAATTGAAATTTTATGCCCATTGTTTAGTAATTCCCCATTTTCCCATCCCTCCCCCCACCCCCCGCCACTTGGCAACCACCTTTCCACTCATTGATTCTATTAATTTGATTTAAATACCTCCTGTAAGTGAAATCATAGAGTATTTGTCTTTCTGTGACAGGCTTATTTCACTTAGCGTAAACAAAAGACAAAAGTGTTGGTTGAGGTGGAGAAATTGGAATCCTTACACACTGTTGGTGGGTTGGTGGGAATGCAAAATGGTGCACCTGCTATGGAAAACAGTATGGAGGGTCCTCAAAAAATTAGAAATAGAACTACCATATGATCCAGCAGCCCCTGTTCTGGGTATTTATCCAAAAGTATTGAAATCAGGATCTTGAAGCGATATTAGCACTTACCCTATTCCTAGGCATTATGCGTGCCTGCAATCATGACAGCTTTATTCCTGACCCACACCCCCAGATGGGGTTCAGGATGGATGAGGACCAGAGATGTCTGTTGTACCCATTGCTTGGTCATTAAAACAAAATAGTGTTTTACATTTACTTGTCTGTGTTAGGAGGACTATGTCAAAATGCCACATCAGATGGGCCACATCAAAATATTCTCATTTTCCACACTTATTTACCACCAGGGGAGTTATTGTGAGCCTCCTTTCTCCCTTCTTGGGTGACTGAGCAATCATAGTCATTAGGACATATAAGTAAACAACTCATCAGAATAGAATGGGAAGGGACCTGAGCAATCTGGGTAATTCAGGCCAAATGAATCTGCCATCAGTAGCAGCTTGGTTAAGTTTGTGTGCACCTATGGGTAGGTGCTGTCCACTGTTCCTAAGGGCCAGAAGGCTGTGATGTACCTTTCAGAGAGAATGCTCTTGCTAGATTAACTTTTGTTCAGGCATGAGTTATAGTGCTGTTGGCCTTGAGTTCAATGTTAATTATCAACAATATATATTGAATAAAGTGTCTTTAAACAAAAAGTCACATAAAACAAGCTAATAAATTCATCAATTGATGGAGATGTAACCAGAGGCTCATAGGATCCCAATTCTGAATTTTCCATAGGAGCAGTGGTCCAGTATTTGCTAGTTCAATGTTTGCAGAGACTTTATAGACCATAACTATTGCAACTAACAAGAGTCAGCGGTGGTGTTCATATTCAATATAGTCAATTCAAGAAGAGAAATGAGGCCTAGGAATGCAGGTGTATAATATAAAGGATCATAATTCATAATTTTCCAGGATACCTAAACATGTGAAACATGATGAAACTATTTTTATAGGTTTCCCAGAGATTACCAAAATGTGCCTCACTGTAGGGTTAGTGTACGCTGAAGGATTTGGTCATAACTGAGACAGTTAAAACTTCTGCCATCTGATAACTTATTTGAGAAAGGACCAAATCTTCTGCTTCTCTATTTTGAAGACTACTTGAAGGCTGTACAGCTACTATCTAAAAAAGTCTTTAAGTGGTGAGTTAGCACATGTTTTAAAAACACTTTCTAAATAGTAGGAGGAACTATGGAACCTTTGGAAAATTTAAGTGATGATGCAATCATTTGGTATTAAAACCCAGACCAGAAGTCAGGATTCTTTTTTACTCATTTTCAGCATGTATCTGCAACCGCTTGCACTCTGAAGCTTCATTTATTAAACAAGCTTTTTTGGTACTGACTTAATTTCAGAAATAATCTGTTAGTAATTTTCACTATTTAATTGTTATAGAAAAATTTATCTATAGCAAGCATTGCTTCCTGTAGTAAGTATAAAAGATCTTTATTTCTGTGTACCACATAAATTGGCAGAAAACCAGATAGGGAATTACTAGAATTATAATTTGTTAATATCTTCTCTTCTTATCGAACTGTCTATAACTCAGTTTTAACTTCATTTAACTTTCAAGTAATCAAAATAGAAAAAAAGCAAAGCAGAACAAAAATAATTAGTAGATTATGAAATAAGTCACACAATCTGATTCTGTTTTTTTTTTTTTTTTTTGCATTAGGAGTGAAATTCTGTGGTTCAAAAATCATATGTCTATCTCCAGTAGGATTTTTTCTAATTCACATTTTCTTATGAAAATCAGGAGGACCCACTACTTAACATGTCTGTGCCACTAGGATTCTGATGAGTAATGCTTATAGATACAATTCGTTTTTGTGTTTTAATGATCTGGCTCTGATCTAATTGGTAAAATACTGAGTTAAATTATATAGTGTATACTTTCATGCTCAGGAGTTAAAGAAAATCAGGACAAGTCTAATATGAATTTGGCAGTGAATATCCCAAAGTTGATCAGGAAATAATTATAAATAGTCCGTTTCTCTTTTCTATCGATCCCATCCCTTTCATTTTTTATCAGACTTCTAGTTACCAGTAAATGGGCCTGTATTTTCTTGAGTCTATCTGAACAGAAGCAAGAAGAGGTAGGAATCACTGAGTATGAAGTATATAGGCTATAGTAAAAAGGGTAATTGATAAACTCTGTCTTTTGGACAGATGGTAAGATCTATACATGGAGCGCCTTTCATTTTTCAGTCATTTTTTCATAAATACATTTGGCACATTTATAAGATTAAATATGATAGCACCATTAAAATAATGTAGAAGACTAATACATGACAAAAATATTCCCAGTATTTTAAGTAAAAATCAGATTATAAAAGGTAGGTAATGACTGACTTGATATTGATTTCTTAAAATCAGTAAGTAAAGAAGACTAGAAATAAATCCCCTAAAATGTTAACAGTGGTTATATCCTGGTATGGAATTATAACTGATTCTAATTTCTTGCTTGTACAGTTGTACAAATTTTCTATAGTATATATCGATTACTTTTACTGTCAAATCACTTTTTAAAATTTTATTTCTTTGTATTCCCTCTCTCCTGAATATATTTTATTTGAAAAGGCCTATATATGAGTTATATAAATTCAAATAGATGCCTTGGCTCTATAGGTTAAATATAATACTAAGGCTCAGCTCATAAATTACATAAATAGATGTTGGAACCCCTCAAGACCCTCACATCTTCTCACTCTAAATTTCTCCCAAAGGATAACATATACATAAAGGACTTCATTTGCCAACTAAATAAATAGATAACTCACAAATTATATCTTACAGCCCATATACTTCTTCTAATATTCAGTCCTACATATCTAGCTGTCTACTGAACATTTCTTGGAGATCACACAATGACTCAAACTCATTATCCTGCATCCCTGCCCATGCCAGCAAACTAGACCCCTTTCCATCTTTTCTCACCCAGAGGCTTCCAACACCAAATTCTGTTCCGTTTACTCCTTAATCATATTCACCATTCTACTCTGAATTATATCCAGCATCTCTTGCTTGCCAAACTATAATAGTTTCCTTTTCAACCATGATCCATTTATGATGTCCTAAATATTGCAGAGAACATAATTTAACTAAAAATTTTTCATCATTTATCTGAAACTCCAGTCTAACTGTACATCCTGTATTTTTACTGTTACCTCTGGCAACTTTATTACTAGCTGTAATAATTTTATCTCAATCAACTGAATAATCAGGTTGATTTTTACTGAGTTAAAGTTTTTCTTTACTATTCATTTGATTAGCTGATATGACTCATATGGCACTGACAATATACTCCTAATTATCCAAAATGATTAGTTCATTTTCCTGATAAATACCTATTTTAAGAAGCAGAAACTGATTTTACAACTCTTGCGAACTTTTAAGTACGCAGGTAAATTTCAACCCTGCTGAGCCAATATCCTAGAACTTTGGAATCCTTCATGAGATTTCACATTGTCTTAATCCAATCAGAAAAAAAGGAGACAGATTATAAGCCCCAAACTTTGTTTGAATTTTACCCAAAGTAAGCAAATAGAGATAATCCAGCCCCTTTAAATGGTGCTATACTAATTGGAAATGACATCTTTCCAAAATTTTGCTCAGGCGTTTCCTGTCACAGGGGACTCTTGCTGTGTAACAACGACAGGACAGGAACAGCTGCCTTAAGGGAATTCTTTTTAGACAACCATAAGGAAAGAGATTTCTCCCTGGTGGCTTGGCCACCTGCCACGTGGACCCTGTGGAAATCATCCATTATTTGTGATCTCATTTTTTCCTTGCAGTTATTAAATAATTTGTACAAAGTATTTGTACTACCTTATGAAAGTTATGTGTGTTAAGAACCCACTAGGAAATATAAACCAATTATAAAAATAAGTAGAGAAATTAACGGTTAATGGCATAGTTTTAAAAATTATAGTCATTCTTCAGTTTTATAGTTTCACAACTAATGCTTCTGCTTTTATATAACAGAATAATTATAATTAGTTGTAAAACTCTACAGAGTATTTTCTGTTCCCTTTGGAAAATGTAAGTATATGGCAGAATCATTTTAATTCACTTACAACAAATGATATAACTAACTTTTGGAAATTTTAAAATTGATGGCGATTCTGAAGACTGTGATATGTAACATACCAACAGTCCTGATGCCTCCCTACTGAGTTCCTACAGAACTAAAAAAAGAAGAAGAAAAAAGAAAGGATGTGCCATCCATTTACTGTCAGGCATGAAGGGGCATTTAATCCTCTTTGGGAAGTGATCCCAGGTTATCCTCCTTGAGGGTCCTCTCATCCCTGCCACATCTTTAGGAAGCAGAGTGCTGGAGAACTTTCTTAGTGTGCCCTTCTCATTAGAATTAACCTATAACAGCATTTTAGAAAAAGTTCCTGTCCCTTTATAACTTGGCTAAGAAGATGAGTAGATATTGAAAGACATCAATTTGTCCAAAACGTTCCTTATCTTCATCTCTATCTAAGCATTGCTGATCACTTGCAATTTGAGACTATATTTTCCTTCAGTCTAGTAATACCTTTTTCATAAATTCACTTTAACACACGAGTTAGGTCACAAATGATGGACCATTTCAATTCAGCTTTTCTACTGCTGTAGTCTGCTTAGTGCCCTTTAAAGCAGATCACAAATGGCATGTATCACATTGCAGCAGAAAGTCTGAGTTATGGAGTCTCACGTGTGGACTGTGAGAGGTAGACTTGAGATTTCAGTGCTGTTAAGATGGTATCATAGCCAGTGGTCCAGGAGTACTCAGATCCTGTCCTGCATTCTGTCCTTCTCAAGGAGTTACCAACCAAGGAAGCAACGTGAAAGACCCATAACCAAATAGGAAACAAACGACCACTTTGTTATTAGCATGGAAAGCACCCAAATCCTCTCTAGTACGGCTCTTTCTGGTAAAATATAGATTGGAGAATGAAGTTTGGGTCCTTACATCTAAATGAATCCCCCTTTTTCTCCAGTCTGAATCTGAGATGTCAGGTTTGGCTTAAGGAGGTATTACAGAATAGAAAACGAGAGCAACAGCTACATCTCCTCCAAGCAGGCAACTCCTACCTGGATTCTTGTGACATGGGTGCAGAAAGAGTAGAAGATGGGTCTTGTGGCTCCTAACCCTTTTAGAGACACTGTCAGTAACCCTGGTAAAACCATGGCTTAATACGGTTCTTGGGTGCTGACCAATCATGTGAGCAGATAGGTCTTCCTTCTCTGGGGATATTGAGGCAATAAGTAAGCAGGTGTACAGAGGCCCACACTTGAAAGAGAGGGGTCAGAAATGTTAGTTACCCCAAATGTCACATATTTTTCAATCTTCAAATTCAGTGATTTTTGTTTTTGATTGTAGATAATGCCACCATTTCTGGCAAGAATATCAACATATTGATTTTACCAGTAATATTATCAAACGTCTGTTTTAATGACTGAACTCTCTTTTTTTTAATTATTTTTATTTTTTTATAAATTTTTGGCTGTGTTGGGTCTGTGCTGTGCACAGGCTTTCTCTAGTTGCGTTGAGCAGGGGTTACTCTTTGTTGTGGTGCACAGGCCTCTCATTGCAGTGGCTTCTCTTGTGGAGCACAGGCTCTAGGCATGCGGGTTTCAGTAGTTGTGGCACGTGGGCTCAGTAGTTGTGGCTTGCGGGCTCTAGGTGTGTGGGCTTCAGTAGTGTGGCACACAGGCTTAGTTGCTCCACAGCATGTGGGATATTCCCAGACCAGGGCTCGAACCCGTGTCCCCTGCCTTGGCAGGCAGATTCTTAACCACTGCACCACCAGGGAAGTCTCTGAACTCTCTTTTAAAATCATTTCAACCTAATAGAGATGTATTATCCTTTGCTTCTCTATACCTGTTAGTGTTTTTCTTGGCCAATGGGTGGCGTGTTTTCATCAAAGTTGATGGTCAAAGAGAGATGTAGAAAAAGACATTACCCAAGATATTTTATTCTTGGATTTTCACAGGATTGATTTGACTCTTGATGGTCTTACTGTAGTAGACATGAATTGTAACCAGTGTGTACCATTTTCTTTTCTTTTCAAAAAATGGTTGGTTCTAGACATTATGTTCTAGACATTAAATTTTATACCCTAAATTTTGTGGTTTATAGGAATTCTAACACTGTGATTTTAAATGGAACATTTCCATAGTTAGAAAAGCATATGGGAACAATATAGATACATGGATTGCTATAGATTTAAATGTATAACATTTAATTATAGCTGCCATTTTTCCAAAATGGAAGAAAAAATTCAAGGCAAAAATTAGATATTTTTTGAATATCTCTTCCTTAATAGATGAGCCAATTTTCAATTGGTCTGGAACTATTTCTACAAAGCCTCCTAAAATAAGTAGACCATGTGTTTGGTGACGAAATCTCTATTTCTATTTTATTCTAGTCACATCGAGTACAGTATGCACTTTCACATCAGGGCACTCGATTTCTGCATGCATGGACTCCACTAAATGCAATTAAATTTAGAGCCACATATTTATTTTAGATACCTCCCTTGGCCTAAAATTTGCTTTCAGAAAAACTGCCAAGTTTTTATTATAAATACACTGTGGCTTAATATTGTGAATGTTGTCCAACTACCCAGGTGGCCTCTAATTATATAAGGACATGAGGGAGCTCAGTCTTCACTTTTAGTGTTATGAAAATATTTAAGTATTTTAAAATCAAAGTCCACATCAAATAACTTTATTCAACTCTTATCTCAGTTTCCAAATCTGAAAAATCAAGAAATCCATTAAAAAAATTATAGATAGCTATAGATATAAATATCAGTCTTAATACTTACATTGCTTTTTTCTTATTAAAAAAGTACATTCTTGCTTGCTTTTTAATAAAAACCTACATATAAGAAGCTTTAATTAATATTATAATGTGGTAGGATTTGGACCATGTAATTTTCTCATTTAGACTTTCTCATTCATTTTCTCTAATCTGATCATATGTCTTTCTACTATTTTCCCTCTTGAGGTAACTTGGTTTAATGCCATTTTCATTTTTCACAATGTTGCTGAAAAATTTCTTTCTTTTTTCCAGTCATTGATATAGAGAAGTTTATTTAATCTTGATTATAATTCTATTGACATTTTAGTAGCTAGCCCATCTATAAGAAGACACTTTGAAAGAGATATTATCATCCATTAAAGTATATGTTGCTTTCCACACTGATAAACTTTGAGTAATGGGGGCTAATGTTATCTTTTTATTATATTAAATACTTTCTTAAATATCTGTAGGTTTTTTGTGTTTTAAGGTCTTTATTTTAGGTTTCCAAAATAACAATTAAGTTTCTGAATATTTTCATCTCTTAAGAAATATTTTCTGCTTTTTTAAAAGTCAGGTTTATTGAAGTATAATTGCCATCGAGTAATATTTCCCCTTTTCAGTGTACAGTTTCAGAATTTTAGTAATCCCATACAATCATGTTAACCATAACCTTTATCAAGATATTCGAACAGTTCCAAAACTCCGCAGATTTTCTCATACCTGGAGGTCAATTCATCCCACCCCCAGCTTCTGACAACCTTTGATCTGTTTTCTCTCCTTATTATTTTGCCTTTTCCTGAGTATCATGTAAATGACATCTATGGAGTCTGGCTTCTTTCACTTAGCAACATGCATTTGAAATTCATCCACGTTGTTGCATGTATGAGTAGTTTGTTCCTTTTTATTGCCTAGCAGTATTCCATTGTATGAATGTGCTTCCATTTGATATTCATCCACAGTTGAAGCCTATTGAGTTTTTTCCAGTTTGTGGTGATTATGAATAAAGTGTGCTTGTATCTAATTTTTGTATGAATATACATTTTTTATTTATCTTGGATAAATAGCTAAATGTAGGTAAGTGAACCTTACAAGTTTAGGTTTAAATCTGTGGAAGACTATTAATTTGTTTTCTCAAGTGGATGTGCCATTTTCTATTACCACAAGAGTTCTAGTTGTTCAACATTCTTCCACATACTAGGTATTGTCGGAATTTTTAAAAATCTAGATATTCTAATAAGTGTGTACATGTGTCTAATTATGATTTTAATTTGAATTCCCCAGCAACTAATGATGTTGATTATCTTTTCATATTTGCCACCCATACACCTTTCTTGATGACATGCCTGTTCAGATACTTTACCCAATTTTTAATTGGGTTGTTTTCTTGTTATTGACTTTTGAAAACTCTTTCTATATTCTGGATAGAAGGCCATCATCAGCTATGTGTTTTGCAAATATTTCCTCTTAGTCAGCTTGTCTTTTCATATTCCTAACAGTGTTTTTCCAAGAGTTAGTTTCTGCATCTTTTTTTTACTGTGACTTTAGTCTATCCTCTCTTAGTTTCTAAACCCTCATATTAACAAATTTGCTTTGACTTCTAATGAAAAAATTGTAACTTTTGGAATTGGAAGAGGCTAGAAGAAAACAGGCTCTAAATATAGCATAGTTCTGTATAACATTTACTTGAGTAATGTAGCAATGAGGAATTCTCTTGGCTGAAAGTAGCAGAAAATCCAACTTCAGTGGCTGAAACAAATAGACTGTTTTTCTTCATTACAATTAGTTGAGAGTAGGCAGCTGCTCACAGGGATTCAGGAGCTCCAAGTGATCAGAGCTGATGTCTATGTGTTTCCCTGGCCTTTCTCTTGCAGTTACAGGTTGCTACTACAGCTGATACTATCCACAATCAGGATGAGAAATAGAGGTGGGGAAACAGACAGTGTTTATACCAAAACAGCAACACTTTCATAGAAGCCTCTCATCTACTTCCAGTTGAATTCTCGCTGGACAGAACTGGGTCATGTGGCCAGGCAGTGCTGGGAGGAGGGAGTGGAAAATGGGGGTGGGGTAAGGTGAGCCTAAGTAGTGTTTGCCTCACGCAGCGACTTTAAAGAACATCAAAATACAAGAGTCAACACAGCTATCTGCAAGAGCGGAAGACAGAACAATCAGAATCTAGTTTTGAACTCAAAGTTTTTTCCACACTTCTCACCAAGCAGCTAAATTCTAAAGGCATTGTTCCAATCAAATCTCAGACACGCATATAATAGTAATAATAGAAATATAGCAGCTATTATAATAAAAGTATAAGAATAACAGGTTATGGTTCATGAAGCCACATACTTTGTCTTCTTTGGCTGACTCTTGAAGGTAGCATTTTACATAGTAGAAAACTAAGGTGCACAGATAGTAGGTCCCTTAAAGTCACATAGAAAAGGAGTAAAGGGCAAGAAACTGATGATATAGATTTGTCATCCCTTTCCTACATCTCTGTACCAATCAGGGTTTTCAAGATCAAGAAGAATGATTCAGTGTAAAGTTTATATTGTGATATTGTCTACATAGTCTATGATAAATGAGAGCTAAGAAGCAAGAATCCTCTTGCATTTGAATTTTAGCTGTTTGTTTTAACTCTAACTGGGAATTCTGTTGTAAATTTGGTCCACAAGAGAAGCTTTTATGACATTTGTACTTGATATTCTCCCAGTGACAAACTTTCCATCCAGAAAAGATAGGCTATCTGCTTTTTAATATAAAGAAAAGTAAAATTTAAACTATTCACTTAAAATATTTTAAAACACTCCTTCTATAATGAACATTAACACTAATTCAAAGTTTTAGAAACAGCCAATATATTTTTTTTCATATTTTGGCCCAGGTGCCTAACCTACTGACTAGAATAGCTTGTAAGTAAATATTAGTTGAATGAATGAATAAATGGATCTTTTTGAACCAACTCACCACAATTCCACTGCCTTTATTGAATTGATCTGTATTTGTAAATTTTCAATAGCTTAGAATAGCTTCTAAATATACAAAATGCTATTGAATTTGTGGGATTTATTCAAGGTTAGGAAATTATTGACTAAGATGTAAACTAAAACTCTATACAAGAGTTTTTATAAGTTATTTGACTTTCACTAGGAATTAAACCCATAATATCCAATAGAATGTGCTTAGAAATGCTGTAGGTAAGGTTGCCAGACATTTGGGGACCCAAAAGATTCAGAGGACCATAAGCCCCATGCACTGTCCCTTGAAGAAGCTCATACAACCATTTTCTGTTTTCCCTTCAGAAACTTTATCAGGGTATCTGGGAAATACTTTAGCTTTCCATAACACCTTTCTTCAAAATTTTATACTTTTACAATTGTCCTTGAAAAGTAAGATAGGCAGGGATAGGTTTTGCCTCTTAGGAAGTAAAAAGCTAAGAAACGTTCCTAAGATGACATAGCTAATGGAAGTAGAATTAATATCTCCAAGTTTTGACTTGACTCTATAACTAGACCATGACCTTTTTAGCTCACTTTTGAAAACCAAGTATCAGAATCTATTGTATTTTATAGGAAAAAAGACTGACGATAACACTGGATTTATTTCACTTAATCTTAGTATGTTATAACCAGAAAAGAGGATTGAAATGCTATTTCACTTTCATTTGGAGTTGGTGCATTTGTTGGTTTCAGAATCATATTGTTGATTGGCAGCCACCACTTGTATAGGTGGTAGACACCATATAAAACCCAGAAACTTTTATGCAAAATATAAGTACTTGTGACATCTGCACATCTGTTTCAACACATGCTGCCAAAATAGTGGTGGTCCGATGTTGTCTCAATATAAGAAAACCTGATGTGGTTAAAAGAGGAAACATTTGGGAGGCAACTGGATATCAATTTCTGTACCAAATTGGCCACTAACTAGCTGTGCAGTTGTGGTTTTGTTATCATCTCCATGGCTGTTTTCTTGTGTGTAGAATGCCTGAATCACAAGTTGTGAGAATTAAATGAACTCATAAATATAAAACGCTTAGCACTACTCTTGGCCTACAGCAAGTCCTTGTTAAATGTGCACCAGAATCATATTTGACTCCAAAAATTATTTACTGAACATTTACGAGACCCTTCTCTCAGTGCGATACAAGTGTTGTTTTATAGCTCACTAATTATTACACATCAAAAGAAAATATATAGCTTGATTCATTAGTTCAGGGTTTTACAATCTCAGCATCATTGACATTTTGGCAGATAATTCATTATTGTGGGGAGCTGCCTTGAGCATTGTAGGGTGTTTAGCAGCATCCCGGCTACTGGGCATGTCGACTACTAGATGCCAGCAGCACCATCCCTCTCCCCATTTGTGACAACCCAAAATGTCTCCAGACATTGCCCAGTGTCTCCTGGAGGCAGGGGCAAAATTCCCCTAGTTGAGAACTACAGTCTTTGATCAGTTCTTTCTAAAAGTGTTCATAGACTCCTAGTCCTAGAGGATTCTTCCTCAAAGATCCCAGGGTCAAATACATTGGGAAACATTAAATAATAATGATAATAGTAGTGATAATAACTAATTTTTTATGCACTTACTACATCCTACAAACTGTTCTTATCTTATTGAATCTTCACAACAGACCTAGAAGTTAATTGATGCCTTAAGCACATTTTTCAAATGCAAAAATTGAGCCCCAGAGAAATGAAGTAACTGACAAAAATCATACAATTAATAAGTGGCCCAGGGTTTGTTTCCAAGTCATCTCCAGAGCCTGTGCAATTATCTATATATAGTACTACTTCTTGCATAGCACGTTTTTAAGTTCACAGTTCAAATTGGGGTGTTAAGGATAATTATTCTTAATTTGTATTTGCTTTATCTCAGGCTCTTACAAAATTAGTTTTTCTTCTGTGCTTCAGTTTTCCTCATTTTTATTTTTTATTGAAGTATAATTGACATATATTAGTTTCAGATGTACAACATAGCAATTTAATATTTGTATACCTTGTGAAATAATCACTACAGTAAGTCTAGTTTAAATCCATAACCATGAATAGTTACAATTTTTTTTCCTTGTGATTAGAACTTTTATGATTTACTCTCTTAGTAACTTTCAAATATGCAATACAGTATTATTAACTGTAGTCACCATGCTGTCCACTGTATTCCCATGACTTATTTTGTAACTGAAGTTTGTACCTTTTTGCCCACTCCCAACTCCCCTCTCTGGCAACCACCAATCCATTTTCTGTATCTATGAGCTTGGTTTTATTTGTTTGTTTGTTTTGTTTTTTTTAGATTCCACGTATAAGTGAGATCATGTGGTATTTATCTTTCTCTGTCTGACTTATTTCACTTCGCGTAATGCCTCCAAGATCCATCTACATTGTTATGAGTAACAAGATTTTACTCTTTTTTTTTTTTTTGGCTGACTAGTATACCATTGCATGTATATACCATATCTTCTTTATCTATTTATCCACTGATGTCCACTTAGGTTGTTTCCATACCTTGGCTCCCCTAAATAATGCTGCAGTGAACATGGGTGTGCATATATCTTTTCAAATTAGTGTTTTCATTTTCTTTGGATAAATACCCAGAAGTGAAATTACTGGATCATATGGTAGTTCTATTTTTAATTTTTTGAGGAACCTCCATAATGCTTTCCATAGTGGTGCACTAATTTACAACAGCACCAACAGTACATGAGGGTTTCCTTTTCTCCACATCCTCTCCAACACTTATTTCTTGTCTTTTTGGTAATAGCCATTCTGACAGGTATGAGGTGATATCTCATTATGGTTTTGATTTGCATCCCGTGATGGTTAGTGATGTTGAGCATATTTCCATGTGCCTCTTGGCCATCTGTATGTCTTCTCTGGAAAAATATTCAGATCCTCTACCCATTTTTATATTGGATTGTTTCATTTTTGTTTTTGCTGTTGGATGAGTTTTTCATATATTTTGGATATTAACCTCTTATCAGATATATGATTTGCAGATGTTTTCACCCATTGAGTAGGCCGCTTTTTCATTTTGTTGATGATTTCCCTTGCTGTGTAGAAGCTTTTTAACTTGATGTAGACCCATTTGTTTATTTTTGCTTTTGTTGTCTTTGCTTTTAGAGTCAGATCCAAAAAATAATCTTTAAGATTGATATCAAGGATCTACCACCTATGTTTTCTTCTAGGAGTTTTATGGTTTCAGGTCTAACATTCAAGTGTTTAATCCATTTTGAATTAATTTTTGTGTATGGTCCAAGATAATAGTTTAGTTTAATTCTTTGGCATGTGGCTGTCCAGTTTTCTCAACACCATTTATTGGAGAGACTGTCCTTTCCCTATTGTGTATTCTTGCTTCCTTTGTCATAAGTTAATTGACCATACATGTATGGGTTTATTTTTGGGCTCTCCATTCTGTCCTATTGATCTATGTGTCTGTTTTTATACCAATATGGTTTTTATACCATATGGTTTTGATTACTACAGCTTTGTAATATAGTTGGAAAACAAGGAGTGTGATGCCTCCAGCTTTGTTCTCCTTTTTCAAGATTGCTTTGTCTATTCAGGTCTTTTGTGGTTCCATATAAATTTTAGGATTGTGTTCTATTTCTGTGAAATATGCCGTTGGAATTTTGTTAAGAATTGCATTGAATCTGTAGATTGTTCTAGGTGACATGGTCATTTTAACAATATTAATTCTTCCAGTCCATGAGTACAGAATATCTTTTCATTTATTTGTGTCTTCAGTTTCTTTCATCGACATCTTATTAGTTTTCAGTGTACAGGCCTTTCACCTCCTTGGTTAAAAAAAGTAGTTTTTGTTTTAATCAATTGATGACAACCATTCCTCCTCCCCCAATTATTTGCTACATGATTGTCCTCATAAACATCCTTGGATGCAAACAAACACATCACTCCTCTGGAAAAGATGACCGCAATGACTCCAGACAAACTCAGTTGGCCAGGAGCCAAGGAGGGAGAAATTTACTCTGCTTGGGGAAGGCAGAGAATGTTTAACAGAGAAGACAATATTTGAATTAAGCCTTTAATGATTGTGTTAAACTTAGATAAATAAGAGTCTTCCTGATGGAAGGGCATTCCAAACAGAACATACAGCATGTGCAAAAGCCTGGGCAACTAAGAGGGTACGATATGTTTGGGTAATGCTCAGGGAGGAGAAAAGGAAGTAGGAAAACAAGACGAAAGAGGAGGCTGTACTCTGCATTATTTTCACTAGCTTGACTTTTGTAAGAATTTGACTTTGCAACCTTTACTGTAAGGGCAGCAGACAGCCAAGAGCACAGCAGCATTATGGTCAGGTAGGTACTTGATGTTGATAACTAAAGTCTATAGTGTTTTGGTGATAGAGAGACCCAATTAAGACACTATTTCCGTGCTTCGAGCAACAGATAATAAATAAGTTAGGATGGAGCAAACGGGTCAGATTTGAGAGAGTTTATTAACAAGAGAAACAGGCAAACAGGCTGGAGAAAATCCTCCTCTTAAATGGGCTGTAAGAGCAAGTAAGTGGCATTTATTTGTGGAAGGACCATTTCTGTGAAACAAAACGATACACTTTCAAGGAAATAACATGGAAACATGTTTAGCAGTTATTTTGGTAACCTAAAGAATTTGCATGAACAGGTCCCAGTTCCACAAAATGGTCTTCTGGAAACTTGCTCTCTTCCTGTTCAGATTTCCCACAGAAACTGAATACCCCAGTTATTTAGTGGAAACATAAGGATTAAAGGTGGATCCTCAGTAGTGCTCCTACTTTTCTGCTCCAGACCACTTTGTCTTTCTC
The DNA here is from genome assembly GCF_949774975.1 of Lagenorhynchus albirostris. Taxonomy (NCBI): domain Eukaryota; kingdom Metazoa; phylum Chordata; class Mammalia; order Artiodactyla; family Delphinidae; genus Lagenorhynchus; species Lagenorhynchus albirostris. Next base: position 38,064,129 of record NC_083105.1, read on the forward strand.
CTCCTAAATATGCTACCTGGGAAAGATGAATCAGCATTAGTGGAGATTCAACCAAATATATTTGAGACATGAGCCAATAAAAAATGTTGGGAAATCAGTCCCAGACATTCAATGAATGGTTGTTGAATGGATGAATTAATCAAATTTTGAATTCACCTTAATAATTTTTGACTTAAGCATATAAAATAAGATCAATAGAAAGGAAAAAATCTTCAATTAAAATTCTCCTGTTTCATCTTTTACTGATGTGGCTAATGGGTCACTCCTGAAAAATACTCCAGCATAATACCAAATGGACTTTTACCCCTGTGCCTTATGCAATAGATATTTACAAATTTATTATTTAAATCTTCAAAATGAGCATATAATCAAGCATATTTAATCGTGTTATTTTTTCAAAATATCCTCTTCAAACTATCCTTTAAAAGTCATCCTCTATACTTCAGTTTATTTAAAATTGAGCAATTTATTTTACTACTGATTTCCTAACCCCCCCATCCCTGGTAGTTTAAAGGAAAAACAGTTTTTCTGTTATGTTTCAACAATTTGTATAGTTGTGTCTAGAATCATAATTAGTAATGATACCTGCTGTCTAAGGAGTACCTGTTCTGGATGGCGTTTTGAAAGTATTCTTTCAAAGAAAAATAACCATACTGGCCGGGACAACCCCCATCTTCTTGAGGTGCATTGGGCAAGCCGGCGGTGCTGGGGAGGGGAGATGTTGCGGTCGCTGTTAGTGACCCTGTGGCGCGTCTCTGTGGGACCGGGAACTTAAAAATAGCCAGAATGGCAGAAAATGGTGATAATGAAAAAATGGCTGCTCTGGAGGCCAAAATCTGTCATCAAATCGAGCATTATTTTGGTGACTTCAATTTTCCACGCGACAAATTTTTAAAGGAACAGATCAAACTGGGTGAAGGTTGCGTACCTTTGGAGATAATGATAAAATTTAATAGGTTAAACCGTCTAACGACAGACTTTAATGTAATAGTAGAAGCATTGAGCAAATCAAAGGCAGAACTCATGCAAATAAGTGAAGCAGAACTCATGGAAATAAGTGAAGATAAACTAAAATTAGAAGATCTCCAAGCAAACCCTTCCCTGAAGTGACTGATGAGTATAAAACTGATGTAAAAAACAGATCTGTTTATATTAAAGGCTTCCCAATTGATGCAACCCTTGATGACATAAAAGAATGGTTGGAAGATAAAGGTCAGGTACTAAATATTAAGATGAGAAGAACATTGCACAAAGTATTTAAGGGATCAATATTTGCTGTATTTGATACCATTGAATCTGCTAAGGCGTTTGTTGAGACCCCTGGCCAGAAGTACAAAGACACAGACCTGCTAATACTTTTCAAGGATGATTACTTTACAGAGAAAAATGAAGAAAGAAAGCAAAATAAAATAGAAGCTAAATTATGAGCTAAACACGAGCAAGAAGAAAAACAAAAGTTAGCAGAAAATGCTGAAATGAAATCTCTAGAAGATTGGCTGCTTGCTGAAATTCTTGGGGGACTTAGATGATCAGATGTGTAGAGAAGATTTGCATGTCCTTTTCTCAAATCATGGTGAAATAAAATGGATAGACTTTGTCAGAGGAGCCAAAGAGGAAATAATTCTGTTTAAAGAAAAAGCTATGGAAAGCAAAAGACGCGAATAATGGTAACCTACAATTAAGGAACAAAGAGGTCACCTGGGAAGTTCTAGAAAGAGATGTGGAAAAAGAAGCATTGAAAAAAATAGAAGATCAACAAGAATCCCTAAACAAATAGAAGTCAAAAGGTCGCAGGTTTAAAGGAAAAGGAAAGGGAAATAAAGCTGCCCAGATTGGGTCTGCTAAAGGAAAAGTACAGTTTCAGGGCAAGAAAACTAAATTTGATAGTGATGATGAACATGATGAAAATGGTGCATCTAGACCAGTAAAAAGAGCAAGAGAAGAAACAGACAAAGAACCTTCATCTAAACAACAGAAAACAGGGCTTCCCTGGTGGCGCAGTGGTTGAGAGTCTGCCTACCGATGCAGGGGTCACGGGTTCGTGTCCCGGTCTGGGAAGATCCCACATGCCGCGGAGCGGCTGGGCCCGTGAGCCATGGCCGCTGAGCCTGCGCGTCCGGAGCCTGTGCTCCGCAACGGGAGAGGCCACAACAGTGAGAGGCCCGCGTACCGCAAAAAAATAATAATAATAATAATACAACAGAAAACAGAAAATGGTGCCAAAAACCAGTAATTTAGTAAACATTTTTTATTCATTTTAATTAGATTTTAAGCTGCTTTTGTCTTTGGAGGCTTTTAAACAGGAAACCGAATTAGGTCCACTTCAATGTCTACCTGTAAGAAAGGAAAATTTTTTTGTTGTTTAACTTGTCTTTTTGTTGTTATCCAAACGAGTATGTTTTTATGTATAATTCTGTTTGTGTTCTTTCAGATTATTCAAATATCAAAAGAAACATTCTTTCACTAAATTGCCTTTGTAATTTGAGAATGTGTTAGTACAAAGTAATAAACTGTATACTGCATAAAAAAAAAAGAAACAACCATACTAAATAAATATTCTTTACCCATTTTTCAGATGGGCAAAAAGAGCATCAAAGTGGTAAAGTAGTTCAACCAAGACCTCATAGTTCCCCAATTGTATTATAAGGCTCAAATGTAGGTCCGTTAGTCAGCAAAACCTGTATGCTTTCTATGACATCATTCTGGGTCCAGATTTTACCCCCCATTTTTTCTATTTCATCTGAATGTTAACATGAACCCATAGTTGATATGTTGTTCTGTATTACTAATTCCAAGAATCTCTTACTTTACTTGTCTTTGCTCCTGAATCTCTATAGTTATGAATTATGAATGTGTATCAGTAACACATTCCAACTGGCATACCTTCCAACATTCAAGGAAAAGATATTGTAATCCCAGCTCTGTGGAATATTAACTTAGAAAACTATTTTTAAAGTGTTACCTAGATTCAGGAAATAACTATATACATTATTTTTATTACGTATTTGAGAGATAGAACTATAAATAATGGTAAAAATTTTTACCAACAGCGGTTTTTATAAAACCAAATATAAAAGCTTTATTACTTGATAAACATGGATAGCCAAATTAAAAAGTGAATAAAAGTGATTGCCCTCTCTTCTCTGCCCTAACCACCACCTGCCCGCTCCCCCCCCACAAAAAAAAATAGGAGGGATTTTTGGTCCAAATCATCAGGATAATTGATTCAAAGCTATTTCACTTTGTGATAGGGAACTTCTGTCTTACAATGAAAACTTATTGTCCTATCTGCAATGAAAGAATTGATATTCTTAATGTTCTTACACGTTCTTTTTTTATGTGAACATTTTAGGTGTATCAATATATGCATGAAACGATAACTGTTAATGGCTGTCCTGAATTCCGTGCCAGGGCCACAGCAAAGGTAAGACTTGAGTAACTTTAAAAATATACTTAACCCCAGTGATCTAGTAATTGATTGTGCGCGTGTGTGTTTCAGGTATTCTCGTGTGTACACTGTAAGAGAATTTAGACATCAGTGGCAGCCCAGAGTCTAGAACCAGTACTACTTCCCAGGTAAAAATCCTAATGGAAAATTGAACGTTTCTGCTGCTTCTGTAGCTTAAGAAAGGAGAATGATTTCATTAAACTCACTGAATGTTCATTTGGCACAAGCAAATCTGCTGGTTCATTGTATAAATACTTCTTGGTTTTCTGACACATTCCTCTGATCCAAAAGAACCTGTTCCCTATTCAACGCATGAAGATTTGTACAAGTCTAAAAGTTTGACTCAAGCTAGACATGACGAGAACTCACCTGATACCCACTGATGCAGGATTCTTCCATATACTCAGCAGAGGAGCTGAATGAATATGATGTTGACCTAAAGGGAAGGTCTGTTACCTGTTTTGGTAGTGACCACATTTGCTCTTGAAAAACTCAAATCCAGAGATTGCAGAGACCTTCCGAATGAAAATGTTACAGCAGTAGGATCATGAAATTATCTGGGAAACAGACCATAGGAAATAATAGTTTTAAACTAAAATCACTAATGCAGTTCTTACTTTACAAGTACAGAAATGTTATAATAGATACACATTTGCTTTTTAAAAGCTTTTCTCTTTCTAATATGTGTAAGAAATAAGAACTGCTGAAAATAATCAGAATTTTCCATTTAATTCTTTTGTGTTACATCACCGCTTGTTTGGTTTCTCTCCTGATTTTTTCAGTTTTCATTCTGTAACTGAACACTATAGATTTGTGATTTTTTTGTTTTTTGATTTTTTTAACCCAGGCAAAAAGAGGGTATTATTATCATTACATCATGCTTTGCTTGTACTGAAGTGGAACACACACAGAAAAATGATCCCTACATGGTTTAATTAAGGGGAAAGTGAATTATGTAGTGTTTTACCATTCTCATTTCTTATTCATGTAGAACAGCAGGATAGCAGCATAATGTTGCAATAGCACAATATTTTCTGGTTGTTTCTGGGCTGTCTGCATTGCATCCATGTCAGCCATTAAAATCTATGCATGACAGCAAGGTTTGCATGAGCAAATGCATGTAGCTAAAAGCAAGCCATTATTTCCATATCATTCACTATCTTTCACTAAATGCAGACAGTAGCATAATGCTAAATTGATGTGATAATGCTGTGTGTGGAAAAGAATGTACAGTCGTTGGGAATCAATATTTTCACAGTGTTGAGTAAATCACTTTATAGTAGGTATCCAACCAACTGTGGTTAAGGCAGTTTACCAGAGGTGGAAAATAAGAAGCAGGCAGAAGAATCTTTTCTTGATAGAAACTGTTTAAATCTTCTCTATGGAGGGGAGGGGGGTGAAAACTAATGGTAAGTTGTTTCCTTCAACTTATTTTTTAAATTAATATATATGAATTTTAAAATAAAGTTATATCCATATCAAATGATATTTTGTACATCTAGGTATAAAACCATGGAGTGCTCATTTTGCCTACATTACTGCAGTAGTTGAAATATTAATGTAAAATATAGGGGAAAAAACCTGTGCCAGATAAGAGGACCTCTCATAATAATATGGAATATTGATATGAAATAATTATAATCTGTTTGAATCTATTATTTTCTTTTAGCTTTTTTTTCTTTTAGGCATTTTCAATTAAAAAAGAAAAAGAAACTAAATTTTCTAAGCCAGTGGTTTGGCAATAGCAAAATTCTAGATGTATTCACCAGTACATATACATATTAAGTGCTCATCAGTGTATTGAATACATTTATGTGCAAACACCAAGTTAGACCGTGTGTCATACAAAGAAGTGGAAGCCACGATCTTGGCCCTTCGGGTGCCCATGGTCAACATATATACAATATATACAGTAATTATAGTTTATGTACCATATGTAGGTATTATATGTACCAAAGCTATTTGGAGTCCAAGAGTAGGAAGATTTGCATCTAACCAAGGTTAGTGGGAAAGATGTTTATGAGGAAGGGAAATTTTTATCATAATGGGTAAGGTCTAGAAAGGTGGAAATATCAATAGTTGGGCTGAGCTTTACCAAAGAAAGGAATTATAAAGGACATCTAAATGAAGAAAGCCCCCTCCCTTTCGTGTTCTTTCTTTCACAGGAGAATGCTATAAAATAGGAGGAGTTGCCAGATCTACACACTGCAAGTCATGTGATGAGCCTTATTTCCCTCGTTTTTATCACCAAATGACCATCTTTTCTTTCAGGCAACAGTTGCAGCTTTTGCAGCTAGTGAAGGCCATTCCCACCCTCGGGTAGTCGAGCTGCCAAAAACGGATGAAGGCCTTGGTTTTAATGTGATGGGAGGAAAGGAGCAAAATTCCCCCATTTATATCTCTCGCATCATTCCTGGAGGGGTGGCCGAAAGACACGGAGGCCTCAAGCGAGGAGACCAGCTACTATCAGTGAATGGAGTGGTACGTTCATAACATAATCAGAGGTTTTTCTCTCTAAGCACATTCTTGTTTTTCCCCTGCTGTTACTAAAGTCAATGTTGAAATCCTAGAACAAATCTTAATTTTGTGTCCAAACAGCTTCCTCAGCATTGATGGATATTAAGCCTACAAAAGCAGCAATTTTATAGTTTTGATGTCTCATTTTGTCTTATTCAGGGATGATAAGTAGGACCTAGTGGGAAAATCATCCCAAGATATTATCCCAACTAGTAGAATTTCCCCCATATAATACTATAATTGAATTAATATTTAAAAGAACATAATTTCAAGTCACTTTTATTGAGTTATTATGAGCAAATATACACATTTAAAAAATGAAGCTAAAACTTCTCACTCTATATATTTTTCATTTTCATTAAAGAGGAAGAATAATTTTAATATGTGTAATAATAACACACATGGGAAAGGCTAAAGCACAGATAATTCTGTAAGCCGGGTATACAGCTAGAGTATAACAAAAATAGATCAGCCTCTTTCCTGGAAAAGTTTGATTATATTATCTATTCATCATATTTATTTTAGTTTTCACATGAAGTTAAAACTAAGAACATACATTTTTTTCATAACCTCATATTCTTTGGATGCCATTACCTCCACATGTAATAACGAGTTGTTAATGAAATGGCTTCATGTGAAATGAATAATTTTTCCCCATAACTTCTACTTAAATAAAAAAATTAACCTTAAAGCATAAATTTCAGAAGTATAGATAGGAACATATCAAAGCTTACTTTTCTGTTCACCTAGGATCTGTCTTCTAAGAACTTAAGATTTTAAAAAATAAATTAGATTTGGGTTATTTGTGGCCATACTGATTTCTGCTAAGGACGTAATATCCAAAATAAATGAATTTGGAATGTGATATTTTGTTGGTAACTATGGAGTAAATTCTTCTATTTATATCTTGCATTTTTTTTTAGCCTGATTAGTAGCTTTATAGGACCCCAAATCATTCATTCAACTCCACTGATCCCTGCTGTACATCAGAATCATCAGTCCATGAATATTTTATTTCCCTTAAGCATTCCAATTCTAAAATTACCATTTCATTTACTTTTTTCTATGCAACAATGCTTTGAGATGAGCTTTTTATTGACTTTTAGATAACTGTGACTTTTCAAAGCATGTTTCAACTGATAATTTTATAGTCAAGCTTTCTAGGAGAGGGCTCTAGAGCTAGGTCATGCAATTATGTCACAGAGTAATCTGTGCCTCAGTGTATGAAAGTACAATTTCTCTGAATATATTGGGTAGATCAAAAGAGAGTATAGATTTTAAAACATGAGAAGTACAAAAAAAGAACCAAAACTATATTAATAGTAAGTGTATATATATATATAAAGGAACAGTAAATATATATCAAATCAATTTAATATGAGTTGACTTTAAGCTATCTGTCAAAAGGGCTAAAGAGCCTTTGTTTAACCCAAACATTTGCAGAGAACCCAGCTGCTGCCATTTCATAACCACTCATCCATTCCTTGCAATGACCATGTGACTTTATCTGGGAGTCTGCGGGAGCAGTTGGAGCAATGAAATCAGACACATCAGGCTCTACCACTCAATATCCATATTTTTATGGATTAATATCCCCTAAACCTGAATTTTCTAATCTGAGTAAGGGGAGTAGTGACTAATTTGAAGGGCTCTGATGAAAATTAAAATGAGGCAAAATGTCTGTTGAGAGCTATCCTGTGATAATTTGGTTATACACACCTTTGATAGGTAAGTGTGGTTACTGCAGAATGTTGAAAAGGGTTAGCAGTCCCCCTATGATATTGCTATTGCCAGCTATAAGTTTTAAAGCAAATTCTGCTACACATATAGTCATATTTTAGCAAACATTTACTAGCAAATAGGCATTAATAGACTCATACAACCTCTTCCATAAGTTTGATGATATCCTAGTTCTCTGCCTATTCAGATATTCCAGTCATTACCTTGAAAAAAAGGTTTACTTGAGGCAGATGAAACAACGTTCCAGAGCCAGGATTTTGTTATCTTTATATTCAGCATCAAACAACCAGAAATTCTACTAGAGTGACAGTTGGAAATAAGAAGCTTTAGTGTTCAACTTAGGCCACTGATCCTTCGGTACAGGCTGTGGGCCTCCTTAAGAGTTTTGTAACCTGGTCATGCAAAGGTGGGGGACATCTCCAAAATCTCTAGTATTCCACTTATATTTAAAACCTTTAATTTTGTCGATTAAGTTCTATTTATAATGCTAGTTAATAAGTCACTAATTGTGCCAGTGGGAATCCATTTCTGACATATGTTGCTAATAAAACAAAGCATCAAGATGGGTATAACAAATGCTTTTGTCGTGACCAACCTCTAGAATGTTGCCTTGGTAACACTCTATAATGTTTGCTGACCACCTAGACTGCTTTAAGCTTCTAAGTTTGGAGTTTAAAACATGGTACATCTATATAATCAAACTATACATTATAAACTACCTATTTTAAAGTACTTAAAAGTAAGTTATATACATTTTAACAGTACTAATATTTATCAGATATTCATCAAAACGTAGTTTTCCTTCTGTAAATGAGAAATTTCATGACCCAGTGGGTTTCCAATAGTCACACAAAGTAGTTAATCCAAGGCAACAACCCTGGGCTCCTAACGTTGAATCCACAAGTCTTTTCAGGATAAATAATTCCAGGCAGATAGCAGTATTTAATGAAAAAAAAAATTCTGTAATGGAAGGGCCAAAAAGAGAAAATGTTAGCAAATGATCAAATTTACACTTTAAAATAAAGTACCATTTGGGGAAATTAATATGGAAGATTTTCAGAACATGCCATTCTAAACTGAGAACAAATTTTGGAAGGAAGTGATTTGAAGGGCTGAAGCAAACCTTACTACTTCAGTACAAGTACTCTGGGGAAAATTTCCTAGTGTCCTACTTGAAAAGTAAGAAATTGTTGCATGGACCTTTAAACGTCTGAAAAGACACATGAAAAGATGTCTTAATTATGCATGTTCGTTTTTATGCCCTATCTGCTTTTAGAAAGGATATATCATGATATCTGATAAAAAGTAAAATATGTTAATACGGATTTATTAACATGGCATGTTAGGTAATGAAGTGGGATAGAAGGGAAGAAAATCAAGAAATAGAAATAAAGAAAAGATACAGCAGTAGAGCAAGTACTTTTTTTTCTCTTAGCCTCTTAGAAATCAAAGCAGAAGGAAACTTATACCAGCTCAGCTAGCATTGGTAGGGATTTTTTTCTATCCCTGAGTTCCAGGAGAAATTTCCCATGGGATTTTTACAAATGAGATATTGAATCGCCTAATAAAATTTTATAGAATTTTACACAGAGGCTTTTTGCGCATGGCTACTTCTTAGGTCAATCCTCAGTAAAAACTTAGAGCTGAATGCTCAATTAAAATTTAACGGTAACAGGAGGTCACAGTGTTATAGTTAGAATTTATAGCTTTCTAATGATCTCCTTTTTGCCCTTTTATACCAAAGTGTTTCATCAGCAATTTTGAGAAGGACCTAAAGGGCTGTATATAAAGGTTACAGCCAACATGCAGCCAGCAGGGTCAGTAAATACATTTAGTGATTGAGTCTGGATACAAAAAATATCAATAGAATGGTACAACAGGCCTAATTTAATAAGAATCTACATGAAGTCCTGCTCATTTGCCCAGAAAACTAGCTACCTATGTGCAGAATCAGGAAGGAATGGCTAAATAACAAGGCAAATTTACACTTTAAAAAAAAAAAAAAAGCCCAGGGGATTTCAGTTGATTTCAAGAGAAAAATGAAGCAAGTTGAGGGGGGAAAAAAAAAAAAAAAGCCCAGGGGATTTCAATTGATTTCAAGAGAAAAATGAAGCAAGTTGAGGGGAAAAATGAAAAACACAAAAAGATGTTAATGTAATCATAGGGGCCATTAATACAAGTATCATGTACAGACAGAGGAGGAGACTGGTCCAGCTCTGAATATGCTGTTCAGCTCACGCCCCACTGTACTTTGATCGTGGTTGCATCCTTGGAGAGAACAAGAAGCTCATCCAGAGTCAAGCAGTCTTGTACGGAAAGAAGGACTTGCCTTGTTCAGGGTAGAGAAGAGACTCAGGGGAACGATGGCTGCCTTCACTTGTCCTCCATTGTGTGTGGCAGCAGATGGCAGAACCAAGACCAGTGGATAAAAGCCACAGGGAAGGCAGATTACAGCTTATTATAAGGAAGGACCTTTAAACACATAGGGAAAGACTGAATCATTAGTCAGTATGTGCCCATCATTTGAAGTTTTAATCAGAGATTAGAAGGCTAACCAGCAAGAGTATTTCAAAATATGTGTACAATGTAGAGGACTGGAACAGTTGGTCCCAAGGTCCCTTCTGTGTACTGTGTTTTCAGATGGGATTTTGCTGAGACTCCTAAATACCCCTACACACACACACACACACACACACACACACACACACACACACACACACACACACACACACACACACACACACACACACACACACACACACACACACACACACACACACACACACCCTCCTTATACAGGTAAGTAGGCTCTACCTACTCTCTGTGTACCCTACTAATGAGACATTTTTTTTTGAACAGAGCATTAGACATATACTACAATATAATGCTTTTTATTTATCTAGCATTTTACAGTTTATGAACAGTATTTACCTAAAATTCTCCCATTTGTTCCTCAAAAGTCTCATGAAAAGGGTAGGGTCAGAGTTTGTTCTCTCTCTCTCTCTCTCTCTCTCTCTCTCTCTCTCTCTCACACACACACACACACACACACACACACAAATGGATACACACGTGTGCACACACAGGCCCACACCAAATACACACACAAGAAGTGAATTTCAGCCTTCATTGTGATCAAAACCGATGCTTACCAAATGTAATAACTGGTTACTTAAAAAGTAAATCCCAATGAAATCTGAATAAGCTCCGTGGATTGAGCCTATGTCAATGCCCTGGTTTTAATATTATACAGTTGTTTTAAAAGATGTTAATATTTAGGGAAGCTGGGTAAAGGGTGCATAGGACCTCCCTGTACATTTCTTTTTAACTTCCTGTGACTCAATAATTATTTCCTAATAATTTTTTAAAAGGGAGAGAGTCCACAAGAATCAACCTGAAATATGATATCCTTCTGGTGCTGATGGGAGAGAGGACAGGTGGAGACAGGAAGGCACAGGGCAGAAAGATAAAATAAAAGCATAAGAACTTTAAAAATATGTCATAGTCAAAAGAGACCTTCATTAGCTCCTGAAATCCAGGCATTGTTTTAGAGCATCATTGGTAGGGAAATTGCAGTTAAATTTGCCCAGTAGTTAATCCTAAATAAAGCTGTTGATACAGTGTATGAACAGCGCTAATTGATTTTTAAGCATAACAGATGAATGAGTAAAACTTGAGGGATGGGACAGCATAAATTGTTTTCCTGGAATCTGGCTTTTCTCCCATTTTATAAATACCTATGCCAAGTTAAGTGTGAGTCCTCACAGCCCAAATTATTTATACAGAAAGGCTATCAGGTGTGGAATGAGGATGAAACACAAATTAGAACTGTCTAGATCTGAGCTCTGTGAACCTACAGCATCCCAGATGGGAAATCTGTATTAAATCTTACTTATCTATTATCTGAACAAAGAGAAAATATACATAAGAAGATATTTTTAATTACTATGAAATACACTATAAGATTTCTATGAAAATTTAAGCTCTACATTAAAAACACATGCCCCATTGACAGCAGTAATTTTTGTTCATTGCCTTCAGTCTTAGAACAGCACCTATCTAGTCAAAGCTCCATATATATTTGTTTAACTCCAGGCACCATTGTAAGCACTTTACATATTGAATTTATTATTTCCTCATAATGATCTTTTGTGGTAGGTGCTCTTATTGTCACTCTTATTTTACAAATGAGGAAACTGAGGAAGAGCGAGATCAAATGACTTGCCCAAGTTTGTACAGCTACTGAATGACAGAAGTGGAGAGTCTAACCTGGGCAGTCTGGCCTTATTCATCCTAATTTAAGGGTAAATAAATATCTTAGCCCTTAAAAGATGAGTATTTTCCTGTATGGTATAGAAATGATCAAGTGGTTTTTTAAATTTTTTTTAACTTTTATAGGTTTGCATAAGCATTTTTTGTTGGGAGAGGGTCTGTTGTTTTTCTGTTTCTCATAAAGGGCTTTGACCTTTAAAAAGTTAAGAACCATTCCTAAAAAACAGTAGCATTTTGGAAAAGGAGGCATTTACTTGAATTCAAACGTCTCAGAATCCTGAGGGGGTGCAGAGAGTTTGGTATGAATGTGTTCGATGGTTCCATCCCTGCCTAACCCATCACTCCACCTTGTGTCAGGCACAGAAAGCACAGGGCCAGAGTGTGGCCTGAACAGCCAGTGACAGCCCTGATCCACACTCACTCTTGGGGGTCCACGCGGCTGTTAGAGGGAAGCCATACAGGCATAAAGAGGGGGAAGGCAAAGCAGAGCCTCAGCCTTTGGGTCCCTGTAGAGGCCTGGCATGAGCATCCCTGAGTTCTAGGCTAGGAGGCCTCAAGTAAAGCTATTCTCAGATTCTCTTTGCCAAGGAATTGTTACCAGATTCTTTACCTTGCTGGGCAGCTGCGTGCGAGATTGTTTGGGTTATAATTAAATAGGAGTGCAAGCTGGAATTTCAGTTAAGTGCTGAAAATTTTTGTTCTCTGAATAATTTCATGTGACACTCCACTCACAATTGTGAAGGCTCCAAGACAAGTACGATTATGTTGCCTTAACCCAGTCACTTCAGGAATGGCACAAACAAGGCAACATAATCCGGTATATTTTGCAACATTGAACAGGTAGTGTTCTAGTCCCCTTCATTCTGAATTGGCTCATGATAGATCTTCTCACTTACAAAGCAGAATAGAAGAATATTGTGCTATCCCAACCGAGCAGCTAACCATAGCTCACAGGCCAGAACTGCTACATTCCCGCCCTGCGATTTCAGCCTACAGGAACGGGCACCAGGTACATTAGCTCTCAGACGTTAATAGACCAACTTGAGCTTTGAGCATACCCTGAGGTTGTGCTGATGAAACTGACCGAAAATGTATCAATGCCAGAATACACTCACATTTAGCAAGTATTAAAGTACAGGTCTCTATATGCCGGAAAGCATTCCCACCCATGGGGTCAGACTGGCCGAAATCTCTATTTAGATTGCTAGTAATGGGTATTTGACTATTCAGTTTTCTTCTGGTACAGTCTTTTTCGTAGTTATTTTTACCATTTGTTGTTTGTGTTTTTCTCATTTTGTGCTATTTTAGCAATACTTTTCATTCATTCAACAATTATTTGTAGGGGCTTCCCTGGTGGCGCAGTGGTAGAGAGTTCGCTTGCCAATGCAGGGGACATGGGTTCGTGCCCCGGTCCGGGAAGATCCCACATGCCGCGGAGCGGCTGGGCCCGTGAGCCATGGCCGCTGAGCCTGCGCGTCCGACAGGAGAAGCCACAACAGTGAGAGGCCCGCGTACCGCAAAAAAAAAAAAAAAACAAAAAAAAAAACAATTATTTGTAAAGCACTTATTATGTGACAGCTACTAAACAGAGACCTGGGTATAAATGTGAACAAAAGAGAAAGGGTTATAACCTTCGTGGAACTTTCTGTCCGGTGAAGAGTAGAAAAATAGTGATGATGATAATAACATACAGGCATACCTTGTTCATTGTGCTTTGCAGATAATTGAGTTTTTTACAAAGTGAAGGTTTGTGGCAACCTTGCATTGTAAGATGATGGTTAGCATTTTTTAGCAATATTTTAAAATTTAGGTATACATATTGTTTTTTTAGACATAATTCTATTGTACACTTCATAGATTACAGAGTAGTGTAAACATAATTTTATATACACTAAGAAACCAAAAAGTACGTGTGACTCACTTTATTGTGATATCTGCTTCATTGTGGTGGTCTGGAACCAAACCCTCAGTATCTCCAAGGTATGCCTGTATACATATCCATGTATATGTAACTGGTGGTATAGCCATCACTTATCCCAGCATAAAGGAAATTCCCCCAGAGATTCAGTTCAGTTCCACACTGGTCACAGTAATGAGATTTTTACTCCATGTGTGTATTAGTTTCTGTGGCTGCTGTAACAAATTACCGTGAACCTGACGCCTTAAACAATAGAAGTTTATCCTCCCACATTTCTGGAGGTCAGAACTCAGAAATCAGTTTGAATGACCCCAAACCAGGGTGTTAGCAGGGCTGGACTCCCTCCAGAGGCTCTAGGAGAGAATTTGCTTCTTGCTCCTTGCAGCTTCTGTGTTGAATCTCCCTCTACTTCTTTCTTACAAGGACACTTCTGATTGCATTTAGGGCATAAGTCAAGGTAATCTCATCTCAAAATTCTTAAGTTGATCGTATCAGCAAGGACCCTTTTTCCATACAAGGCAACATTTACAGGTTCCAGTGAATAAGACCTGATGTCTTTGAAAACCATTATTCTAAATTCAGAAGGCTTACAAGTTTCCAGGACTATGGAAAGGGATCACTTGTCCACAGACCATGAGCACACTGGTTTTCCACTCTCAGGACAGTATGTGCTGAGTATTTTCCACCTACTCCTGGTTCTGACAATGCAACTTTCTTTTTCCCCTCCCACTTTGAATACTTTTCTCCTTTTACTTCTGCCTGTATAATCAGTGAAGCTTTTCATCCTTCTCTTCCTCCTGCCCCCCGCCCCCCTGGCCCCAATCTCTATCTAGTCTTTGGATAACAGGGGGAAAAAAATGCATTTCTGCCTTACTGTCAAAGTCAAAGTCTTTCAGCTATTTCTGAGTTCTTTGTTTGCTCTGTAAAATGTAAGCTGAAGGAAGCAAAGGGGAAGGGGAAGTACAGAAAAAACACAAATTTATATCAATACTTCAGAATATAACACTGCCTCATAATGAAGTACTATAACAAGTGTTAAAGGGGGAAAAGGGGAAGAAAACAAGGTGCCATATAAAAGAATAAGAGGAGCTCCTTTTAATAGTGTTAGGGATAGCCTCTTTGAGGGGTGACATTTAAGCTGAGACTAAGGGCAAGGACGAGTCAGTCATCATCAGAAGAAAGCTTGTGTGAAGGTATCCAGGCAAGAAAGTCCATGACTTGCAGTGTAGGATTGTTACCTACCAGGGTTCTTGGCCTTCCTTAGTCAATAGAAATTGATAAGAAACCAGACAAGAAATTCAGGCAAGGCTTTACTGGGGCCCCTGCTACAGCACGGGGGAGCGAAAATAAGTAACAGGTTCCCTTGCTCGCTCCCCAAGGAGGGGCAAGCTCATTCCTATATGGGGTGAGGGTAGGGGTGTGTCCAGGGGTCTGGCCGGAGGGATGGCTTAGGTGCTTTGCCCACCCCTTTGGTGGTGTTGAGTGCAGGGGGCATGCGCAATACCCTGCTTTTGCTCCCAACATCTTGTTTTTGCTCCTGGCTCTTCAGAAGTAGCAATAGGATTTGGTCCGCTTGTTATCTTGTTGTCCGTAATTTGCCCCAACTGTGCATGCACGCAGTTATTTTTGGTCCCTTATAGTTTCTTTGTATTTTGTTGCTGGAGGAGACATTTGTCCAGGTGCAAGCCCTGCAGCAAAGGGTCCCAGTCTCAGGTCCCAGCCTGTCTCAGGATTGGCTGAAAAAAGAGCAGAGAGACTGGGTCATGGAGAGTCGGATAAGATGAGCTGAAGAGTGGTGGGAGCCAGATAGGGCAGATTCCTATAGGTGCTACCAAAAAGGTTATATTTTATTCTAAGTGCAATGGGAATCTCGATGTTGTCCGTCAATTCTGAAATCTGGTATTATGCTAAGAATTTCTGATACCTACTATGGCTAGTCACTAAAAACTGAAGTGTCTTATACTTTTTCTGTTTTAGTGTAGTATTATTATTTTTTCTATATTGAAATTTTCTTACTAAACCCTTAAACCACTTAAATAAGATCTGGCATCTGATAACTTTAAAAGTAGTTTTCTGTCTTTTTATCACTACTTTTAATGGAAATTAGAAACCTTTTACTTTTTGTCAGTTGATATTTTCAACATTTCAAATAAGTCATTACATTTCAAGTTCTTATAGTTTCTGAGGAGTTTAAGGATAGTCTAACCATAATATGACCATTTACAATTTGGGGACTCTATTTCATCATCTGTAAAACAGATAATACTATCTTTCTCACATGGCTGATCTGAAGATTAAAATAAGAGAAAGTGTGTGAAAGTATCTGCCCTTATGGCAGATATCTTTTAAAAACCCAATAGCTGGGACTTCCCGTGTGGTGCAGTAGTTAAGAATCCGCCTGCCAGTGCAGGGAACACGGGTTTGAGCCCTGCTCCGGGAAGATCCCACATGCCGCGAAGCAACTAAGCCCGTGTGCCACAACTATTGAGCCTGTGCTCTAGAGCCCACAGGCCACAACTACTGAGCCCATGTGCCACAACTACTGAAGCCCACGTGCCTAGAGCCCGTGCTCCGCGGCAAGAGAAGCCACTGCAATGAGAAGCCCGTGCACAGCAA
This sequence comes from Lagenorhynchus albirostris, assembly GCF_949774975.1. Taxonomy (NCBI): domain Eukaryota; kingdom Metazoa; phylum Chordata; class Mammalia; order Artiodactyla; family Delphinidae; genus Lagenorhynchus; species Lagenorhynchus albirostris. Next base: position 38,080,640 of record NC_083105.1, read on the forward strand.
CAAGGAGTAGCCCCCACTCGCCACAATTAGAGAAAGCCCATGCACAGCAACGAAAACCCAAGACAGCCAAAAATTATAAATAAATAAAATAATTTTAAAAACCCCAATAGCTGCTAACTATTAATTATTATTAACTGTTAATATAAATTTCTTTAAGGCAGGTAATAGTCTCCTTCCTGTCCTACAATTTTCTTGCATGTAGATATAAACTTTCAGCTCGGACTAAGTCATTTCCTCTGCTCTGTTTATTTTCAAGGGACAATAAAATTCTCTCATTAAATATTCTAATTTCAAAGGCAGTTAGCTCCCACTCATGTGCTGTTGATTATTGGCAAGTCATTGGATTTTTGGGCGTCCTTACATCTGTAAAACTGATGTAATGACAGCATCCTATCTACCTTTCCTAATGAAGGTAAAAGAGAGAATTGATAAATATAGCACTGGCAAAAATATGACTTTATCTTTCCACAAAAATATAGCATTATTGCTGTATATTATTAGTAAACAGCCTTTTCACCAAACCCCCAGATGGATGTCTTCATAGTTCTTGTGGCAGCAAAGTCTTAATTTACAAAAGCAGAAAATGTAAACAGAGTAAGGATCCTTCTATTGGCTGAGAAATAAGCGGTTCACCTTGAAGGAATACAGTGCTTGCCTTCAAGTTCTGTGCTAGGTCACGTTCTGGCATCATTTATGCTTTATGAAACTCATCAAACCCAATTACCAGTTATTGTTTTAACCATTACTGGAGAAACCAATTTCTGTTACCTAAAAGCTATGCTTTATGATTCGATTTAAGCCCAACCTGCTTGAGAAGGACCATTCTTCTAACTTACTAAATGTTGGCCTGGAGACTACTGGTACCAGCCTAAAGCGAAGTCGGAATGTTGTTAATATAACCACAGCTCCATAGGTGTACCCAATGAAATGCAAACCGAGTTAAGCCTCAGAGTTTGTACAGTTTTATAGAATGGATTATCTTGTTCCTGATTATACACTCAAAGAAAGAAGACACTGATACAGGTGGGAATCAAATAACACTTCATGAGCTGCCTGTGATTACTGGGGGGTTCATGTAACATGCCCAAACTTTCACTCAAATGTTAGTTGCTGAGCCTCAGCTATGGGAAATTCAGTGAGAGAGTCTTAGATGTTGTGGTGCCAGAACCACAGTTTCTAAGTTCAGCCATGGGGTGTGGACAGTTTTAATGCAGTTGCAAAGTGTCTCATATTGAACCATAAGCCTTCCCTCCTTGGTTTGCTCTGTCTTCTCATAGATACAGAATCATTTGTTGGTAACTTTTTTACTGCTGACTTTACTCTGAAATGTAAATTACATTGTAGCCCTTCAGTGGCACCTAAACACTTCTCAGAAGTCATGTTTTTATTCATAGGTGTGCCTGTTATCACCAACAACTAAGCAAATATGGCGTAGCTTAAGACTTAGGAAGGTAGCTTTGAATATGAAGCAAGGCACTGAGACTTTACATCCTGGAGTTAAAGTCTGAATATGTTGCAGTTATGTTTTTGACTGAGCATGAATTTAAATCTCTGCAAGGCTGGTATGCACAAGATTTGATCTCCTAAAATCCGCCTGAGCCTAGCTTATCACCCAGCACCTGCATCTCAACTCAGCTTTTTCCTTCTGAACTCATCACCACATATGCAGTAGTCAGTACGTATTCAGAAATATAGTAAAATGTGACATTAGAAAACTTGAGGATTCTAGACAGTCACTGAGCTTCTACTTCTGAAAGCCAAGGGAGCATGATGCTGCAATAGATTTGGTTTTGTAAAAGTAGATTTGGCTCCCCTTAGAGTAGGAGAGATAAATTTGACTACAGTGGGGACCAAGAGGAGATTATATAAATGAATGGAGATGACCAAGTGGGAACTGTGGCAATCTAGAGAGGAAATGTCCCAACACAGTTCCAGCCAATTATTGCCATAGGATAATGTGGACAGTGTTGGCGGACAGTTCAGAATTTTTAAAAACGAAAAACACCTTCTGGCTTTGTAGAGGAGATGATATATAAGTCGAATTTTAAAAGGATAAATAGTAGTTATCTATAGAAATGTCGGTTGATGGAGGGTTACTCCAGGCAGAGGAGACAACATAATGCACAAACGTAAGAAACAGCATGATGTCTGTAGCGAAAGAATAAGGCAAAGTGTGGTGGGATTGGGTTTGGAGGGGTGGGCAGGGGCCATGTCGTAGTGTGCCCCATAAACCATGATAAGTAGTCTGGACTTACCATTTGAAGGTGGTAGGAAATGGCCAACATAACATGTTTTTTTTTTTGCATTTAGATAAGTTGGTCTGGCAACTGCCAGCATGTGGGAGTGGGAGTATGTGAAGGAGTGGAGAGAAAACTGGACGTGGGGAGATCAACTAGGAAACTCCTAGGAGTTTTGGAGAGACATGATGAACGTCTTGCAAGAAAAGAATTAGGATGGAGAGAAAGGAAGAGATTTCAAAACTATTTTGGAGGTAATGGTACTATAAGCAAGACCTGGCGGTTGACTAGATGTGAGAGGTAAAGGAGAGGGAATTACCAAGGAAGTCCTAAGTTTCTGGCATGGTTCCTGCCTCTTGTGGATACAGGAGAAAAGATGTTTCAGGCTGAGCTCTCAGGAGGACTCGGTGATGTCAGGTCAGAGGCGGGAGCCCACAGGCATCATGGACAAATGTAGAGAAAACTGCATTTCGGGGCCTAAGAGTACAGTTCCACTTGGTGATGGTCCAAAACGTGTTCCAGTGACTTGGCAATTAAAAAAAAAAAAAGGTGTTTCAGGCAAGAAAGTGAGGTGCCCATTACTTAGCAAATTGTGGTGTCTGCAGGTCATCCATGTGAAAGTATACAAAATAGAACGATTTCATCTGGTTTTGGAGAGGGCATAGGTTTTAGGCCGCGGGTAATTTTAAATGAATTGAGTTCTAGCAAACTGGCAGCATTTTAAAGTAGGAAACTTTATTTTTTTAAAAAAATTCTGCTTCGTAAACTTTTCACTAAATTAATTTGTCTTAATCAGAGTTTTTCAACCTTAGAACAGTTGATATTTTAAACTGGATAAGTCTTTGTTGGAGAGGCTGTTCTGTCTATTGTAGGATGTTTGGCCGGCATTCCTGGCCAGTCACACTCCCCGCCTCCAGTGGTGACCAACGAAAGTGTCTCCAGACATTGCCAGCTCTCCCCTGAGGGGTGAAATCATGCCTGGTTGAGAACCATTTTCTTAAACTAAACGGGTCCAATTTCAAGGAGACTGATACAAACCAAATATTAGGTGCACCATTAAAATCTAAATTGCGTACATTATACACTGTATGGTGTATGTGAATAGAATGGACTTCTACCAAATCATAGCATGCGCGGAATTTCACAAATGAGGCCAATTCTTGAAAAGAGACTTTATCTAAGGCTTGTCTCTGAATTGAGGATCTGTGAGGAGGAGCCCTGCAGTTGACCCTAATTACCTTCCATAACAAAGGCAAGGAGATTGACCGCTCACCATTATTGAACCTGTCTCTACAGGCAAACAGTATTTTAAGAATACCACTTTAAAGGCTTCAATCAGACTGCCAAAAAAGAATTATTAACCACGTGCCATGTGCTTGGCACTGGGAAAGGGAAAGTTTAAACAAATCATAGCTCATACCCTAAAGGAGCTCACTTCTACCTAATTCTCCTAGAAACATCAAGTTAAGTTTTTCATAAATAGACAGGACCACATTACTTATAATTGGCCTGAGCTGTAGGTTTGGGTGATTTGGAGAAATTGTGTGTCAATATGTCATAAACAGAAATATGCTAAGGCCTTGCCACTTTTCTCTTCTGCCTAAGTCTAGAAGACACAGTATCTATTTGACTACTCAATAAAGTCTAAAAGTGAAGTCTTCAGGGTACCAGAGCCCTCTGAGTTTTACAACAGATCTGAAAGGCTGGCCACAAGCCTAGGAGTGGGACAGCTGCTAATCCTGAAATTCTCTTTATTTTTGTGCCCATGATCTGTTTAAATTTTTTTTAAAGTTTATATTAAATGATCATTATTATGTTGCTCTTCACTCTTATACAATGTTAGAAGCAATTTTAAATATTACTGACCAGGATGTAGTAATTTCTAGCTAATTACCACAGGGACCCATTGCATACATCATTTCACATGGGTCCTGTTTTGTTGGATGCAGTTGGCAGGAGGGATAATGCAAAGCTGTCTGATGCTAGTTATCAGATCACACATCATTTTATGGTGTCAACATCTGTAGGTATTAAGATATGTTTTCCTTCAGTTGTATTGAATATAATTTTGCACATATTTTGAGTGTTCCACAAAGTACCCCAATCACTTAAACCTGCTGCCTCTAATAAATTTATTTAATTTTTAAGGAAATCGTCGAGAGTTTAATTATGTGGAATTTTTTAGTAAGCATGTTTGATTATTCTGTGAAGAAAACAAGTCAAATATAGTCATTAAAATTCCCTCTGACGCACTTTCAATTATTTATAGGAACGTGGGTAACCTAAGCTGAACTTTTAGCTTTACCTCTCTTCGTTGTGTTACTATTCCTAGATCAAACCATGATCACCTGCTCAGCTACTCCACCAAACCCTAAGTTTGAGAGCTACTAAATAGGGCAGTATATTGACAAAATATACGTAAATGCCCTGTATCTGGAGCACATATGTGGCCAAACGAGGTTGTACAGCATTGCCTGGACATAGTCTTAACATGCATTCATTCATTCAAAAAGTATTTATTATCAACCATAATAAAGATTAAGGAGGATACGGGATGTCAGGGTAGAGAGAGGAGGGTGTGCTGCTGGGCAGAGTAGCCTCAGTGAGGAGGTGGTATTTGAGAAGAGGAATCAAGGAGATGAGGCGGGGGGAGCCGCATGAGTATCTAGGGAGGAACATTCCAGACAGAGGAAAGAATCAATGCAAAGTCCCTAAGATGGAAGAGTACTGGCATGTTGGAGAAGAAACAAAGAAGGTAGAGGTGAATTTGGCAGTAGTAGCTCACAGTTTTAATTTTTAAAGTTTTTGCTAATTAAAGATATGCAACTTTTCAAAAATGTATCTTCTACTCAATGTATATGCCACTATATTAACGGTAGTTTGAAAATCCCCAAACACTAGGTGTAGAAATAAAGCAGGCAGCCCTTTAAGTGTAGTAACAGAATTGACTTTTCTGTAGTAATAGAAAAGCCTTCCTTTGAGAGCTTACAGGCCAGGCATTTCCTATGCACTCTAAATGCACTGGGCAAATTAACTCTCACAGACTAATTCAGTGTAATTTATGGAGTTTACGAAGCAATCTGGTAACTTCTCTGAACCTTAGTTTCCTCACTGCTAAGAGATGGTAATAATAGTGGCTATCTTGTTTTTATGTTTTGGTGTTCAAGTGGCATAACATAGTTCCTGACACGTAGTAGGTACTATATAAATTATTTAAATTAATTAATTAAATAATTATAAATTATTTATTTACTATATAAATTAATTGTGTTGATTGTTACTAGTTCATAATTAAGGGGGCAGCCATTGGTTTAAATAAGAAATCATTATGTTTTCTCTGAGAAGTGACAGCATAGTTAAGTTACAAGTTTGTTTTCTTTGTTTGTTTTTTTTTTGCTGTACGCGGGCCTCTCACTGTTGTGGCCTCTCCCGTTGCAGAGCACAGGCTCCGGACACGCAGCCTCAGCGGCCATGGCTCATGGGCCCAGCCGCTCTGCGGCATGTGGGATCTTCCCGGACCGGGACACGAACCCGTGTCCTCTGCATCCGCTGGCGGACTCTCAACCACTGCGCCACCAGGGAAGCCCAAGTTACAAGTTTGTAGATGAACATTAATCAGTCATAAAACTTAGATATTTATTCATTCATTTGGCAAAATATTATTGGTCCTGGTATTGTCCTAGTCACCAGTGAAATAAAAAATAAAAACCCCTGGGCTTCCCTGGTGGCGCAGTGGTTGAGAGTCCGCCTGCCGATGCAGGAGACACGGGTTCGTGCCCCGGTCCGGGAAGATCCCACATGCTGCGGAGAGGCTGGGCCCATGAGCCATGGTCACTGAGCCTGCGCATCTGGAGCCTGTGCTCCGCAACGAGAGAGGCCACAACAGTGAGAGGCCCGCGTAATGCAAAAAAATAAAAAAATTAAAAAAACCCTGATTTCACGCTTACAGGTATGGGGAGGAAATAGGCAGGGAAGAAGACTATCTTTGCAACATAGGCTATTTTGTAAATAAGGATAAGTATGGGGTTCCATGGGAGATCATAACCGGGGCATCTAACCCAGGCATGGGAGGGCCAGAGGTGGTTCCTTCCTTTTCTGTGAAGAAAACTCATAGGCAAGTAGGTGCTGGGTAGGTGGATGGAGGCAGCAAGGAGCATGAAAGGGCCACCTCAGAGTAAACCATGCTAGAGTCCAGACACGAGAGAACATGGCCAGGCCAGTTCTTCCATTTGGACCCTTAAGAGTTGGCAAATGAGGCTAAAAATGTAAGCAGGGCCTAGATTGTAATGAGGCACACTGGACTGCAAAGCTAGGGCCGTATCTGAGCAATATGGGGATTTAGACAGATTTTAAGCAAGAGAGTGATACGATCAAATATGCATTTTAGAAAGACTGCCGTGATTGCAATGTGAAGAGTGGTCTAGAAGGGGCCGGAATTTGAGGCAGGGTAACCAGGGGTAGATATAACTTAATGTTTTAATGAGAGAAGAAACAGATCTCATGATGAACCTGTTATGTAGGGAAGAGCTGTGTTTCTTTGTTACAATACATTGTTATTTGGGGAAATGGGAGGAGAGGATCAATAATAATCGTACTAAAGGAGAAATATAAAACCAACTCATTTCATTTTCAAAAGAATTTCTAGGTCGACTGATTCGTAACTCTCTCTGGGATCTCACATCTGTCAGCCTCGAAATCACTGCAGTTTTTCATCTTAGGAGCCATTAGTGAAAAACAAAAATTCGAACATGCGGTGTTTCATAATTCTTCTTCACCAGGTCTTAGTCAAACATCATCCTCAATTTATATCATTCACACTTAAACGAATGATCTAGCAGGTCATGTAACTGAAGCTAGCATGGACAAATAAACAACCAAGAGTTAACGGAGGAAAGGAAAACTCAGGTTTCAGCAAATTAACGACGCCAGGAGAAAAAGCGTTCGGTCGTGATTGAATGGAATTTTGGTGGCCTTCCCTTATAATTGGGGTTTTGAAGCTCCCACAAACCACACTTCTACGTCCATAATTTCTGAGGTAATGTAGCTAAAACCCCTTCATTTCACCTAAGTGGCCCAGGCAATTGCAGGTATAATTTATTTTTTGCTCAAATTACCTCAAAGCTGTGCCTCAAAGCACTTTGAAAACAAAATTATCCTTTGTCCCACCTTCTTCAGTTTATTCTAGAATGACTCACTTTCCTCATGTTGATTCTGGGCTACAGTAGTTATACAAGAAATATGTGAATGCATCCTTATAAAATTTCCAAAGAATTCAATGTTAAAAAACTGGTCAGATTTTTTTTAAAAGCCTCTTTAATCATTTTCCTCACCATCACTCCATTCCAGTTCCTTCCTCTCCCCGCCTGAGGAAACACTATGATGGTGGGTATTTACCCAAGTGTTTTCCTTTGCATGCAAGTACACACACACACACATGTATTCAGCTATTTGTTTATTTATTTTTAGATATAAAGTGTATGAGACAATATAGAGCCGTGATTAAGAGGCCAGGCTTGGAGACAGATTTGTTACCCGTTAATGGTGCGCCCATGGAAACTTACTGTTCTTCAGTTTCCTCATATATAAAATTGGGATGATAACGTTACATACCTCACCAGGTATGTAGGAAGAGTCACTATTTTGATAAATTTAAAGCACTTAGAACAGTACCTGATAGTAAACACTCAATGAATGTTAGTCATTATTTTAAGTTTTTAAAATACACTAATATTTTCATATATACTTATTTTTCTATGACTTGCTTTCTCAGAACTATGTCTTGGATATCTTGTCTTCTCAGTACATACTTATGTTTTTTAATCTGCTGTATAGTATTCCATGGTATGTGGGTACCAGAGTTCATTCAACCATTCCCCTGTTGATGGACATTTAGCATGTTACCCAATTGTTTTTTTGTTTTGTTTTGTTTCATTTTGTTATTGTGAACACTGCTTCAACGAAAATCTTTATGTATATGAATGACTATTTTTCTAGGGTGAATACTGATAGGTGGCAAACCAGGTTAGGAGCACATGGGCACACTTTATTTTAATAGATGCTGCCAAATTGACCTCCAGCTTCTATTGCCAATTGTATGAGAATAAAAATTTCCACCAAATCCTCAGCAATAGTTACCAATTTTTAAAAATAAGTGAACAATGTTTATTCCATTCTGGATTGAATCTGCATCTCTCTAACTAATATTAAAGTTGAACATCGTTTACCTGAGAACTTTATGAGAGGGAACTAGTCATACAAAATCCTGGCAGGAATGAACCAGGCATGTATAATACAAAAAAGAACTCCAGTGTAATTTGGGGCTTGAATGAGAGTGAGAGTCTTAGAAGGTGGAGTTGGAGAGGCCAGCTGGGAGCGGAGAGTAAAGGTCCTTACAGGCCATTGTAAGGTGTTTACACTTAATTTTGAGCAAGAAAATAACATATTAGAGAATAAGTGCTATTTGGAATGGACTCTGAATGATGAGTGGAGCTTTCCTAAGACAGGAGAAGGAGGAAGAACCATCTAGTCTGAGGGAATAAAACTGAGAGATTACGGAAACACGAAAATATGTGGTAAAATCAAAAGCATGGTGCTCATATGTTGAAGCTGAATATAAGGAAATAGAGTTGGACCTGCCTGTGTGATGGAAGTGCTTTGCATGCCACAGGATACTTTTATTTTCATTTCTAGAAAATGGGGAAATATTCATGGGGTAAGGGGACCCTCATTTATTGGGTGCATTCTGTGGGCCAGGTGTAGCACTTGGCACTTTACATGGGTAGTTCATTAAATTTTAAATGACATCTTTAAAGGAAATGTTATTCACATTGTTTTGCATGTTGGGAACTGGGCCTCAGGAAATGAAATAACTTTCCCTACAGTATACAGCTGGCAATCTTTGGGCCTATCCTTCAAAGCCAGCACTCACCAGATTGGGTGGGTACTATGCACTGGGCTGGGTCCTGCCTGGGAAGAAACAATCAGTGTAGCTCAGTAGCCCCTGCCTTCAAGGACAGGGTCTACCAGAACTGTGTTCTTTCTGCCCTTCAGTAGATTGTCAGCAAGGACACAGGAAGACCAAGTGACTCAGGCTAGAATCTGGAGAAGAATTTAGACAAGAGAGAAACTAGAGGATATTTTATAATGGTAAGAAATAAGAGGGAGGAGAGGATGAGATGAGTTGGTAAATGGGGAATAAATATCAACCAGTATCCGTGGTTAATTGGATGTGGGTTGAGGGGAGAGTTAACCACATCCCCTGGATGCCTAGTTTGGGTGGCTGCATGGCTAGTGATAGCAGGAGCCAGAGGGGAGGGGTGAAAAGAATCTTTGGGGATTAGAGCCAGTTAGAACATTTAAAATAAATACAGTTTTATTTTGTTGAATTACCTGAAAAATCTTAGTATAAGTCACTGGTGACAAATCCACAGAATATTCTGTGGTGTGCTTTTTTTTTTTTTTTTTTTGCGTTCTGCGGGCCTCTCACTGTTGTGGCCTCTCCCATTGTGGAGCACAGGCTCCGGACGCGCAGGCTCAGCAGCCATGGCTCACGGGCCCAGCCGCTCCGCGGCATGTGGGATCCTCCCGGACCGGGGCACGAACCCACATCCCCTGCATCAGCAGGCGGACTCTCAACTGCTGCGCCACCAGGGAAGCCCCTGTGATGTGCTTTTAATTGGAAAAGACATTTATATGTAGAGCCAGTGAGATATTTGACAGTAAAACCTGAAATATCCCTTAAATTTTCACTCCTTCTCCTACAAGAAGGCATCTGTAATTTTGAGTCTCTGTAATTAAATTAAGCATTATAGCTATTATTACTGTATATTATTCATGGTACAAAGCAACATAAAAGTCCCTGCTGCTTTACACTGTACAGGAAACACATTTGACAGCTCTGGACTCAGACAACTTGTGCCTAGATTTGTTGTGTTTCTCCTTTATGCTTTATATAATTGGCAGGGCTTCTAGGATTCTAAGACAGGTTAAATAATAAAGGGTACCCTTTGAAGAGTTTGGGTGAATAATTTCAGAGACCTGTTATTGTCTCCATTGATACCCCTTAGAAAACAACGGTCTCTCTGAGATCACTAGAGTAAGATACTGAAGGAAAAAAGAAAACTATTCTGGTTGACAGAATCCTGATGCCATTGCAGCATAATACAAGCTGACATCTAGGGAGAGAAGATGGGATGATGTATGCCACGCTTAGTGAAAGGGAGACTTCCCATAAACTCCCTATAGGCTAAGCCTTTTTCTAGGTTGCAAAGTCTTTCAAAGAACCTTCCAGTGTTCATCCTGTCTGCATCACATCATAACCCGCCTGCCATAAAAATCAGTGGAGACTATCTGAAGGATGGGCTTTGGTATTTGTCCTCGGGGATCCAACCAGTGTCCAGGTATGCAGGCCTGGTTCATCAGTTTAAAAGCCTCACCTGAATCTGGATACTCCTCCTAAACTAGCTTTGCCATTTAAGCCAGGCTCCATCATCCTTGGGATTCTACAGTACCAGAAGGAGATAATGCTCCGTGGTACTAGACCTGTCTTTAGGGTGTTGGCAGGGTTTCAGAGTGAGCAAAAATGACTCCCCCGCCCTCGAACCTATTCTTCCAAACCTTTCTCTTAACTCAGATCCCTCCTTCCCTTCCCTTTCCTCTCCTCATGCTGCCCTTTGGTGTTCAACAGACCCATCCTTCTTTGATAAAATTGCTCCCCCCTATGTCCACTGAAAATTCAAATTCCACAAGGGCTACTGCAGAAACAAACATTTACTGAAGATATGTCATGTACCAAGCACTACTATGCATTCTTCAATCTTTACATTTTCCTGCGTCTTAGTCAGTGACCAACTGTCTAGGTTTGCCCAGGACTGAGGTATTTTCTGGGACTTTCAGTCCTAAAACCAGGACAGTGTCCATCGGAGACCTGAGACACAAAGAGGTGAGGTCATTCTCTAAAGGTCACACTCTTCGACAGTGATTTGTTATGACTCAAACCGGGATCCTCCTAATCCGAATCCCTGGCCTTTCTGCCCCGTCACACTGGCTGTACTCAGGGTTGGTCTGACGATTTGATTAGGAACCACACTAGATTTTAGTGACTGAGATGTATTTGCATGTTTAAGTGGAGCTGTAATGGTAGCACGTATGGGTATGAGGGAGGGGATTCTTGGTGGGTATGTTATCATCACCTCCACAACCCCCCTTTCAGGTCAAACCAGACCTGGAAGCAAATATCAAGAGTCGGCAATTTTGATATTCCTGCTTCTGGACGTTTGCGAGAGGCTCTGCTCCTGGGGGGGGTTAGTGTCACAGAGTGTCACGGCTTGGGAGAGTGTGGGTGGGCAGAGCACGTATTTTGGAAGCACAGATCAGCGTGAATCCTGATTGGAAGTGTACCCTGGAACTCGGCTTCCCGGGTGAAACCTACCCCTCAAAAATTAACAGACCGATTTCAAGATCTCATTTTCTAGGAATATTTTTCCACACAGCTTTGTTCTGGTTCCAGATGTCTAGTGTTCACATTTGTACTCTTGAAGATGGCTGTATGTGTGTGTATGCGTATACGTGTGTGCATGTGTGTGCATGTGTATATATGTTTATTGAGTGTATAGGTATACATGTATGTGTGTGCATGTGTGTGTTGCATTTATCCCAGCAACCATCAGGACTTTCTTTTCCTCCTGTCGGCGCCAGAACATTGAGGGTTAAGCAGAGTTACTATAAAGCCTTACAACTGACATGCAGTAGCTGTATTTGTTTCCAGTTTTAGGCTCCGGATCTGGGCTCAGATCAACCACCTGTTAGATCTGTGATTTCTGGTGCTGATTTTTTTCTTAAAACTTTTGCTTGCTTTAAATTTTCTGCCCCTGGGCCGACTGCTAGTGCTCTGCATTCTCTACTTCCATGGTTCAAAAAATTTTATATGTATAACTACTCTCACAGGATAAACATGTGTGTAATTACATACACTTTTTCCCCCCATTAACCTCTTTGCTCTCTTGTCGTGTTTGGCTATTTGATGGTTTTCCCCTCTCAAGTTTGCTCACATTATGCATGCTCCTATCAAGAGAATTTCCTGCACGCTCTTCCTTTCCCTAACAAAGTCTGGCACCGTGGAGGGACTGAGAGAGCAGTTTTTCATGAATAAATGATGATCATTTGTAATTAGCATATCAACTGTATGTATGGAAATGATGCTTCTAAATTACTTGACTGTGATTAGAAGCAGTTGATTTACCTAAGTAGTTTCAAACCTTCCAACAAACTCCATACATAATTAATTTAGTAAATACATTTTCTTTGGCTTCCTAGATAATATAAAAGAAACTTCTACCTATTCCAAAGGCAAATTATATTTTGTTGTTGCTGTTATTGTCCTTAAGCACCTGAAGCCCTACAGTGACATGATCACCCAGGAAACAGTTCAACAAACAGCTCACATTTTTTGGACCCTTTTAAAGTGTCAGGTGCTCTTCCAAGTGCCTTGTGTATATTATCAATAAATGTAATGCCCATAATGATTCTATAAAGTAAACACTCTATGATACCCTTTTTACAGATGAGAAAATTGAGGCGTGGGGATGCTAAGCAGCTTGTCTGAGCTCACAAAGCTGCTAAGTTAAGAAGCTCAAATTCAAACTTGGGCAGTACTGGCTCCTTAGCAGCCGCATAGCACAGGGAGATCAGCTCGGTGCTTTGTGACCACCTAGAGGGGTGGGATAGGGAAGGTGGGAGGGAGACGCAAGAGGGAGGAGATATGGGGATATATGTATATGTACAGCTGATTCACTCTGTTATAAAGCAGAAACTAACACACCACTGTAAAGCAATTATACTCCAATAAAGATGTTAAAAATATATATATATAAATGTGTGTGTGTGTGTGTGTGTATGGCTTATTCATTGACTAAGTATTTATTGAGCACACAATAGATGCTGGGCACAGAGATAAATAAGACTCATCTTGCCCTCGGACAGTCTAGTGACAGCAGAATGGTTGAAAACTAATAAATTACAGTGCACTGAAATAGATATTAGCATTTAGGCAGGAACAAAGTACTATGGGAGAGAATTAGCATATTTTTTCCAGAGGATAAATGTACTACTTTTTATACTTGCCACTTTTCTTCAGGAAAAGAGAATACATTTAGAACAGGATATTAACATATTTGAGAAAAGGAAAGGATCAAAGAGTCATAAAGGTTTTTTTCTGAATATATCCTATAACTTGTGTGGAGATAGTTCATTTTTTTTTTAAACATCTTTATTGGAGTATAATTGCTTTACAACGGTGTGTTAGTTTCTGCTTTATAACAAAGTGAATCAGCTATACATATACATATATCCCCATATCTCTTCCCTCTTGCGTCTCCCTCCCACCCTCCCTATCCCACCCCTCTAGGGGGTCACAAACCACTGAGCAGATCTCCCTGTGCTATGCAGCTGCTTCCCACTAGCTATCTATTTTACATTTGGTAGTGTATATATGTCCATGCCACACTGTCACTTTGTCCCAGCTTACCCTTCCCCCCTCCCCACGTCCTCAAGTCCATTCTCTACGTCTTCATTCCTTCCTGTCCTGCCCCTAGGTTCTTCATAACCTTTTTTTTTTTTTTTAGATTCCATATATATGTGTTAGCATACGGTATTTGTTTTTCTCTTTCTGACTTACTTCACTCTGTATGACAGACTCTAGGTCCATCCACCTCATTGCAAATAACTCAATTTTGTTTGATAGTCCATTCTGAATTAAACATCCAGTCCATATGTTTTTTTTTTAATGACCAAAAATGCTGACTACAGAGCTACACCAAGGCAAAATTGTAAGATTTCCCTCACCTATCCAGCCCTCTTTCCTGGAGTAACATAGTAAAGACACTCCTAAGATGGCATTTACTATTTGAGGTGGTTATAGTCTAGGGCACTATGTCTAAACACTAATCTGCACATCAGTGGCTGGCTGGCTGTATCAGAGTTTTATAATGTCACATGTTCCTAGCTCGTATTGCTGTGGACCTTGATACGGCAAGTCTGGGATACAGCCTAGGTCTCTATATTTTAAAAGTGTTTAAGTTGATTTCTGTGTACATCCAGGTTCAAAAACAACTGGTCTGAAAATACCCATGAATAGGAGAACTGCTGATATGCTATTTACTTTCTCTTTATTATCTTATTTAAGGCTATGGATTAGTAGGTAAGAGCCTAGTCTCTGGAAACAGATCTCAGTTAAGTTCCATCTGACTAGCTGGGGACTTGGGACAAATTTCTTAAGCTCTCCATTACCTCTCCATTACAAAGCAGCTAACACCGCCTTGCACTCAGTAAGTGCTCAGTGAATGTTAGAGTATACACACACACCCCCCCCACACACACACATTTATTATGTATAGACACACACACTCTTAAAATAATATCAAAACACCTTCATGGACTAAAAGCAGAACTATCATAAGAACAAAATGAACAGTCACAATTACCTTTGCGGGAAAGGAGTAGGTCTGTCTTTGGCTATATTGGGCCTTTTCAAAGTTGAGAATAATAACCCACTAATAGTGAGCATATAGTCTTATTCTGCTTCTTCACTGGCCAACTCATGCACTTTAGAGCTAGGAGTTGACACATCCTTGTCATTAGTTTCTATCCTTTCACATCATGTAAAAACCGACCCACCATTATCTGAATTAGTTAATCTAAAAAAGCAGAATGAGGCTGTTGGCTGCAACTAACATATTGATAAAATGGACCAAGTCACAGCCACTCTTGGTCTTTACTTCCTTATGTATTAAGGTACAAGGAGATAAACGAGGTTGCTTCTAAGGGCCTTTGCAGGTATGATATTCTCAGTTTGTGAGCTACTTAATTGTACTAACATATCATAACTCAATATCCTTGATATCATTTTATTTCCTGATAACATTATTTGGTCCTTAATCCAAAAGAATGACTGACGCATTTAGGAGCCTATGCATAAACCTGGCTCTAGATACTCCTACAGTAACTGAGAGGTATAGCCAACTCTCCGTTATCCAACAAAGTGTTTAAGCAGCTTATCAGCAAGCTGGGTCAGGATTATGTCCATGTAATCCTCACAGAGAAAGAACCACATGCACATGAAGACCTGGGCATGGGCCATTGGGCAACTGATTGTGCACAGATATTGAGATCCCTTTCCAGGGCAGGCATCTCTTCCATCTGAGGTCTATACAAGGTCAAAATTTAACAACTGGTTTTTCTATAACGGGGGAGAGCACATATTGTGAGCAAATTCATGTATGCAGTGTAATCCAAAGTTCTCTCTTATTAGAGGGGATTCTTAATCAACCAAGATATTGAGTGTACCAAGAAATAGCAGCCATTTTGATAACTCATATTGTGTGGGGGGAAAAAATACTACTGAAAAATCAGAATGCAACAATGTTTAAAAGTTGGTTCATTTATCAGCCACTGACTTGCCAAATTTGCATCAAAGTAACTAACTTTAAAATTTCCCGCAGCTTACTACTACTACATGAGATTACTAATGAAACAAGTATGCGTCTGGTTATTTACTGAGATCATTTTTCCCAGCTTCCTGAATGAAAATATATTCCTTTATATATTAACATTTTAGAAGATCCAGTTCTTACAGTTTTTCTTCAGTTTAGTATTTTATTAGTTTGTATTTATGCATTTGGAAATGGTAATATTAATAAAACCACTTGAACTCTGCTTTTCATTTGGATTTCTATCTGTGTTTTTTTAAAAATTTAGCAGGGGAAACAAATATTTTCAGGATGGGAATGTCCATTCTTCCTGTGCATTTTAATTTACTTTGGTAAAGGCTCGTGGCCAGACTAGGCACTACTGTGGAGTAGGTAATATTTCTCTTTAGGGGCTTTTCTTTTTTCAGACCACTTCTCTTTGGTCTAAGTTTCCTGGATACCTAGTATACCCCCATGCCTTCCCCACCACCCCTCACCTCCTTAATGACATCCAACTTTTACCAGATGTCTGTTGGAAAGCCTTGTTAAATTAACCCATGCTAATGACTTCCTCAAATTGCAATAGGTACAATAAACTCTTAAAGCAAGAGGATGAAATCTAAAACTACAGAATTTCTTTTAGAAAGTATAGAAAGCTCTTATGGAAAGTATAAAGTTCAGGGTTTTTTAACAGAGGAGGGAATTTCACTTTGAAATTGGAAGTTTTCCTTGGTCTCCTCAAATCACATAAAGGCCACGTTTTCATCCTATGTGAAAAGCTGCTGTTACAGGTTTTCAGTGACTGCTCAAACTGAGCTAATTGTTATAAAGGACAATTCCTGAATCAGGAGGGTGTGTGTGTGTGTGTGTGTGTGTGTGTGTGTGTGTGTGTGTGTGTGTGTGTGTGTGTGTGTGTGTGTGTGTGTGTGTGTGTGTGTGTGTGTGTGTGTGTGTGTGTGTATACACATATCTATATCTGTAATAGAAATCTTAACTGTTTACAAATAAACTATTGTATTTCAAAACATGTTTTAAATATTTTAGCTTGAAATGAGGCATAGTTTCATTAAGAGTGAGAGAGACTAAGTCAAAAGTAGGAATAAATGATAAACTTTCAGGGCTAAGGGAGTACCTGCTGACAGGTGTTTGTTCCTCAGCGTGTATACCCTAACTGATCAGATAGCTTTTTCTATGCATGGAACAGGAAAGGTTGTCTGCTTTTTTGTTCTTACTTTAAAAGGGAGAGAAAGGAGAGAAAACTGCCTTATTCTTATTAAAAAGTTATACTGAAGGACTAAAAGCACTCCAGAGATAAATCATAGCTTAAGACAAACATATGCCCCCCAAAGTATTTATAAAGTAGGCAAAGCCAGTGGAAAAAGAGAGCCACCCAGAATAATCCTCAAGATTTTTCTGAAAACAATTTTAAAAACAAAGTTATTGAGTGTTTGAAATGATAGTCTTATAAACATGCTTATATTTCTTCAAATCTCTGAGTTACCTCTTAGTTTCTGTTATACTGCTTAATCAT
Organism: Lagenorhynchus albirostris; assembly: GCF_949774975.1. NCBI lineage: Eukaryota > Metazoa > Chordata > Mammalia > Artiodactyla > Delphinidae > Lagenorhynchus > Lagenorhynchus albirostris. Next base: position 38,097,871 of record NC_083105.1, read on the forward strand.
GTGATTTGTATTATTTTTAACACAGCATTTTTAGTAGTAGAAATGAAGAAGTGTGACACTGCCCAGATCCCATGTGGGTTCTGTGCCCTGGTGGGAAAGACAGAGTGAAAAGGTAGAGTCAGACTAGGAGACCCGTTAACTCTGCCACGCCCGAAAGAATCTGAGTCACCGTCTAAACCAAAGATAGAGCACTGAGGCAAAAATCTGGATTCAAAGACCGTGGAGTCTGCTTTTTTTTTTTTTTTTTTTTTTTGCGGTACGTGGGCCTCTCACTGTTGTGGCCTCTTCCGTTGCGGAGCACAGGCTCCGGACGCGCAGGCTCAGCAGCCATGGCTCACGGGCCCAGCCGCTCCGCGGCAGGTGGGATCTTCCCAGACCGGGGCACGAACCCGCGTCCCCTGCATCGGCAGGCGAACTCTCAACCACTGCATCACCAAGGAAGCCCCTGTGAGATCTGCCTTTTATCAGTTGCTAACCGTATTGGGGAGAGCAGCGCTGGGGTTGAGAGAGGTAATCCTGCCAGTTCTGCAGGGCTGAGTATGGCACACCAGCCGTGTTTCTCAGCCATTCTCTATGGTGAGAGCCTGATGGTCCCACGTATTAGTCCCACAGCCCTCGTGGGGCAACTCTAAATAGTAGGCAGAGTGCCTAAACTGGGATAATGGGCCTCCAAAGGTCCGGCCTAGAATTTCCAACCCTATTAAATGAAAGCAAATAGAACAAAAGCCAAAAAGAAGTCTGGAGACTAATCATGTGGCCTAGAAAATGGGTGAACCATTGTTATTAAAACATATAAACATGTAAGTTTTAATATTAGAAAAGAAACTAGAGAAGGGTATGAACAAGCAAATCAGCCAGTTTTCCTTTTAAAGGAGAATTCCATACATTAATTGTTAATACATTAACAATTCACCTTGGGGCAAATTACAAAGAAATTACAAGCACACTGAAAACAGAGTTTGTGTTATACAAAGTTGTCAAAGTTTTCCCCTGTCCATATTCTTCCAGAGAACTTAGTAGAACATGACTGGTAAAATAAATGCTTAATAAACATCTGTTGAGTGTCCAAGTCAATGACTGAGTGAATAATTAAAGGAATAAATTAATCAGTGAATAAGCCTATTTTCCTAGGCTTCCGCCACAGATAAAAATTCACTCGACTCAACAGCTATTTATAACCCCTTGCTCTCTATTTAACCCAGACTCCGCAAAGGAGTGGTTATACAAGTTGCCTCCAGGGCTCTCCACAGTCATTTCTTAAACCCTTAGTATCTGCCTGGTTTTCAGACAAATGACTGAAGGCCACCAATGGCTATCTCATTGCTAAGTTCAAAGCGTTTTTTTTCTGCAGTCCACATCCACCTCGCTGAAGCAAATGACAGAATGGAACACAATTCTTAAGTCTCCAAATCTGTACAATAGTCGTAATTAGGAATCTCAAGATATAATTTGTGTGCTTGAAATGCAAATTGTTTTTTGTAACTCAAGATAATATTCATTTTAGCCCCCCTTCTCCTTGGCTTGTGAAAATGTAATCTCAACCAATTTTGGGTGGCCTTCTCTGCCACTTCAGTGCCACTCTTCGGTGTTCTGGCAGTGTTTAAGCCTATCTTGCTCTCTATCTGTCACATCACACACGTTTCTCCCCCGAGCTTTACCCAGGAAGCAAGTCAAGAAGGCCTTTGCACTTGGATCCTATAAAATCGGAGTTATGTCATCTACCCTGGGGGTCAGCTGAAAGGGAAGGACTGCCTCCTTTCTCAGGGTTCTATTATGTCTGATTACAACTTTTCTTCTCTTTTACTACTCCCTAATCCCAACCTGGAGAAACATTAAAAGGGTTGGGAAGTGTATAATGTCCATGCCACTCTCTCACTTTGTCACAGTTTACCCTTCCCCCTCCCCATATCCTCAAGTCCATTCTCTAGTAGGTCTGTGTCTTTATTCCTGTCTTACCCCTAGGTTCTTCATAACATTTTTTTCCCTTAAATTCCATATATATGTGTTAGCATACAGTATTTGTCTTTCTCTTTCTGACTTACTTCACTCTGTATGACAGACTCTAGGTCCATCCAGCTCATTACAAATAGCTCAATTTCGTTTCTTTTTATGGCTGAGTAATATTCCATTGTATATATGTGCCACATCTTCTTTATCCATTCATCCAATGATGGACACTTAGGTTGTTGCTTTGTGACCACCTAGAGGGGTGGGATAGGGAGGGTGGGAGGGAGGGAGATGCAAGAGGGAAGAGATATGGGAACATATGTATATGTATAACTGATTCACTTTGTTATAAAGCAGAAACTAACACACCATTGTAAAGCAATTATACTCCAATAAAGATGTTAAATAAATAAATAAATCACATACACACACACACACACACACACACACACACACACACACACACACACACACACACACAAAGGGAGCCGTTTTGAGTTTACTTATAGTAAACATAGTTTCCCCAACTATTGTCTGTGCCATGACGTTCAAAGAGTATTTCTGAAACTCAAAAGCCAAGAATTGATTTATTTTTTGTTCTCTGTCACATCACATCTATGTTATAGGTATGTGTGTATATCTGATTTTATCCTTAGTAAATTTTCCTGAAAGTAAAAATCTTCATTTATAAAGGGTTTATCCAGTGTATAACGATAGTGCCCTCCAGAAAAACTGTACCAGTTTGTGTTATATTAACAGTATATGAGTACCTTTTCCCTACGTCCTTTTCAGTACACCATATTTAAAAATACATCTTTACCATTTTTAAATTAAAAATGAAATATTTTTTCATATATAGTTCTTTAATTATTAGGGATCTTGGACATTTTTTCATAGGTTTATTGGGCATTTTAAAAATTATTATTTGTCCATGAGTTCTCTCGCCTATTTTGCTTAGATCTTTACTGACTTGTAAGAGCTCTTCATTTGAAGAATATTAACAAATTGACTGTCGTGTATTGAAAATATTTTTTATAGTTTGTTATTTGACCTTTCATGGTTTGTGAGACATAGAAACTTACAATCTTTAAATCTGATTTTTGTGGGGGGTTTTCTTGGTATTTTTACTTAAGAATTCCTTTTGCATTGCAAGATGATGAACACTGACCTGTGCTTTATTTTAGTTGTTTCAGCATCATTATTTAACAACTCTTTTCCCCTTTGGTCCAAATTTCACATTTATCGTACAATCAAGATTTATATATGATGGATCTACTTCTAGACTCTGTTTCGTTCTACTGTTCCTTACTACACCAATAAGACACTGCTTTAAGCATTGTAGATTCTTTTTTTTTTTTAATTAATTAATTTATTTTTGGCTGTGTTGGGTCTTCGTTTCTGTGTAAGGGCTTTCTCTAGTTGGGGCAAGTGGGGGCCACTCTTCATCGCGGTGCGCGGGCCTCTCACTATCGCGGCCTCTTGTTGGGAGCACAAGCTCCAGACGCAGGCTCAGTAGCTGTGGCTCACGGGCCTAGTTGCTCCGCGGCGTGTGGGATCTTCCCACACCAGGGCTCGAACCCGTGTCCCCTGCATTGGCAGGCAGATTCTCAACCACTGTGCCACCAGGGAAGCCCTAGATTCTTAATAAATGTTAATATCAGATAGGCAAAGTCCCCATTCGTTATTCTTTTTAAATTTTTTCCAAAGTGTCCAGACTAGTGCATTTACTCTTCCAGGGGAAATTTAGAAATTCCATTCTAAATGTTAGTGTTATCGTTTAGTTCTTCACTGTTTCTCACCCTCCTAACTTGAACCTCCATTCAACCCATCCTGTACCTTAGTGCAGCCTAACCTGCCCACGATTCAGCTACAAATGTAATAAATAATAACAATGGCAATACATCTCATTTGCCATATCTTCTTGAAATTTCAGAGTAGGATTGTACTATGACACTAATTTCACATTTGGCTCTCGAGAAAAGAACATGGAAACTCTCCCCTTTAAGAAATGTCACTGTCTTTTCAGAGTGTGGAAGGAGAACACCATGAGAAAGCTGTGGAACTACTCAAGGCTGCTAAGGACAGCGTCAAGCTGGTGGTCCGATACACCCCGAAAGTCTTGGAAGAAATGGAGGCTCGCTTTGAAAAGCTACGGACAGCCCGGCGTCGGCAGCAGCAACAATTGCTAATTCAACAACAGCAACAGCAGCGGCAGCAACAAACACAGCAAAACCACATGTCATAGGTAAGAGGTGCCTTCTTCTATACAAGGAAAGTCCCTTACATGTTTTTTTTTTTTTAATATAGTTTCTTAGACAGCTGGAACATAATTACTAGATTTAATAATCCAAACAAAATCAAACAAATAAAAAAATGACCTCAGAAAATGTAAACAAGACAGTTGCTTACTTTATGTGTCATTCAGCCATATTCCCTGCAAATGTAAGGTATTTTTGTAAAATGATATTCTTTAGGAGGCCAGGCACACACTATATGATGCCTTTATACAAATTACAAAAATGCAGCCTCTGTGCAAACCCAGATCCTCAGGCACATGGCTATATGACAAGAGTGTGGGCTAGATTCCAGCCCCCCTCACCTCCTTGGCCAGTTGCCTTTGCACAGTGTACAAACTAAACTGAAACAGTTTACTAGAAAACTGCTCCACTGAAAAGAATGAAGTAGAGACCTGGCAGTGTTTATGCTCTGAGAGATTTTGAAATTCTCTCTGGGTGCTCAGTTAAAATGTGTCTAAGGTACACCTGCCTTTTTCTAAATTCCACTTTGTGACAAAGAATGCTAAATCAGGTTTTTGCTACATGTTTTTAAGAAAATTCAAGAAAAAATGTTAAGAGTGAGAACCACCATCTCTGAAGTGCCTGTTATGTGCTAGGCTCTCACATGTCATTCCTTATCCTCAAAAACCCCTTCACAGTAAGTATCACTAAAACACCATTTTTTAGATGAATGATACAAAGCTGCAATAGCTTCAGTGGATTCCCCACAACCACACTTACAAGAATTATTGTAATAGAATATTTTCCCTTCTTATTTTGCCAAGTATTTCATGTGCCAACGTCAGAAATTCTGGAGTTACATAAATTTTCCTTGCTATCCTTTGGAAGAGACAGTTCATATTGTTATATACCTCTACGCTATGATGTCTGCAAATGTGTATTTGAAATGAGGTTCAAATGTTCTTGGGAAGATGACAATGGGTAGTGGTGGTTTTAACTCATTCAATATCAGATTACTATTTGCACACACTGAATTCGAGAAGAGATTTTCAACTTTTTTGCGCCACTCATGAAAAGAAGCTGCATGGGGAAGTAAAAAGAGTATGGGATTTATTCACAGAGAGTTCTGGGGATTCAACTATCTTTCTTTTATAGCCTGCTAGTTTTGTTATATATATATCACAGTTTGGTGTCTTTATCTAAAATTACATTCCATTCTAAAAACTACATTTATTTAACAATAAATATTTATTTGTTACCGTGATGGGCCAGGCACTGTTCAATGGGCTATAGAAACAGCAGGAGCAGAGCAAAATCCTTGCTGTCATGGTGTTTACATTCTGGTTGGAGGAGATAGTTAATTTACAGGTAGATAAAAAATATCCTATTGAGACCAGTACTTTGTAGAGTTAAAATCGTGTGCTTTGATAGAGACTGGCTAGGTGATGACCTTCTGTGAGGTGATCAGGGAAGACCCCTCAGAGGAGGTAACATTTAAGCTGAGGTTGAATGACAGTGCGAAGCCAGGAAATGAGCATAAGAAGAGGAGGAAATAGCCAGTACAGTAGCTCTGAGGCAGATGTGAGCCTGTTTGACGTTTGAGGAATAGAAAGAAAGCTGAGGTAGTTAGGCAATAAAGAGTGAGAAGGACGGTTAGATAGATGGGGGCCAGGTTATAGAGAGCTTTTTAAACTGCTTAGGGAAGTTAGATGTTATTGCAGTGGAAACCACTGAAGCTTTTTAAGCAAAAGAGTGACATGATTTATGTGTTAAAAAAAGATCACTCTGGCTGCTATGGGGAGAATAGATTAGTGCAGGGTAAGAGTAAAACAGAGACCAATTAGGAGACTATTATATAGGAGTCCAGGCAAGAGATATGGTGGTTTGGGCTGGGATGACGCAATGATTTGGATGCCTATAGACAAGTCATTTTGTCCATATCCTCCTTCTCTCTAATCCGTTTCAAACATAAAGGTACTTCACATTTGTACTTTCAGAATCCTTGCAAAGGTCTTCTTGCTAATAATAACGATCCAGTATTCTTCAGTCAAACATTGACACTCTTTTCCTGAACACATTTTTTCTTCCATTCTCAATAATACAGACTTGTACCAATTCTCCTAAATTGTTTTACCACACTGGCCCATAGTAAAATTGTTTTAAAATGTTTTAAAAGAAGTATGTTGTCATTCCGACTTCTGAGGTCTTACTAAAAGCTTCCAGTATTTATGCTCATTCAGTCATCTTTGGAAGTATACAACTTGGCTATAAATACTGCTGGGCCATATACTCAATTCCATTTCTCTGTTCCATCAGTCTTCATTAAATCACTTGAGAATTTCCTACTGTCTCATTATCGAAGAGTAACATTTTTAATAAAAGGCATTTAAAACCATGTTTATTTGTTGCACAGGATACGGTAAAGCTCTGTTTAAGTAAACATGAAATTTATATCTATGCCTGCCAAGACAGCACTTGTAATGCACAGGATCATGGACCCTTGAGATGAAACTGTAGTGACCATTTCAAGTACAAGCAAAGTACAACTCTGTCATGTCATCCATGGATTTTATGGTGGATTCAGTCAAAGAGACCTACATTAGCTCTTGTTCAACTTTTAATTAATTAGATTTTTTAAGGATTAAATGGGATTTGTTACACTTGCCAACTCATACTGTGGTTGCTTTTGAGAAGAGATCTGAAACTATTTACTTTGAACAGATCTCTGATTTTTTTTTTTTTTTAAGTTTGACAAGTCAAGCAAAGACCAGGTAAAGCAAAAATACTTGTCAGATATTGTCTTACTGTTTATCACATGAAATGTAACTTCTGTTCTATAAATTAGAAATAATATTTTGTCTGAGATGGTAGAAGTTATTAAGTAACTAGCAATGGTCAGTGGTACATACAGATGGAAAATAGGTTGAATGAAAGTAGTATGTGGAAAACGTGTCTTATGCCTACTTTTAATTTTAAACTTCTCCTCAAGTGAATCTCAGTTGTCTTTTTCCCTAACTTCCATCTTTGTTAATCAGGAAGAATATACTACATTTCTTAAATGCAGTAAATATGATCACTACATAATTACATTACAGAAACCTAAGCAGATAATATGAATATAGGTTTCTTTTTAATACTGTACCCACTTTTTGTGAGAAACTGTCACATTTATTCAGCTTTAAGCATTTTCTTTTCTTTTTTTACTGAAGTGTAGTTGACTTTGATTATTAAGTTTTAGGCATACAGCATAGTGATTTGACATTTATATGCATTATAAATTGATCATCACGATAAGTCTAGTTACTACCTGCCACCATACAATGTTATTACAGTATTATTGACTATATTCCCTATGCTATACATTGTCCCATGATTTATTTATTTTATAACTGGAAGCTTGTACCTCTTAATCCCCTTCACCTATTTTGTCCCCCACCCCATAAGCATCTCATTTATTTTATTTTGTTTTATTTATTTATACTTTTGGCTGCATTGGGTCTTCGTTGCTGCCTGTGGGCTTTCTCTAGTTGCAGCGAGCAGGGGCTACTCTTCATTGCGGTGCGCGGGCTTCTCATTGCGGTGGCTTCTCTTGTTGCGGAGCACGGGGTCTAGGCGCGCGGGCTTTAGTAGTTGTGGCACACGGGCTCAGGAGTTGTGGCTTGCGGGCTCTAGAGTGCAGGCTCAGTAGTTGTGGCGCACGGGCTTAGTTGCTCTGCTGCATGTGGGATCCTCCCGGACCAGGGCTCGAACCCATGTCCCCTGCATTGACAGGTGGATTCTCAACCACTGCACCACCAGGGAAGCCCATCATCTCTTTTTTTTTTTTTTTTTTTTTTTTTTTTGGTGGTACGCGGGCCTCTCACTGTTGTGGCCTCTCCCATTGCAGAGCACAGGCTCAGGACACGCAGGCTCAGCGGCCATGGCTCATGGGCCCAGCCACTCCGCGGCATGTGGGATCTTCCCAGACCGGGGCACGAACCCGTGTCCCCTGCATCGGCAGGTGGACTCTCAACCACTGCGCCACCAGGGAAGCCTGTCTCTTTCTTTTAACAGCTGTGCTGCTCTACCTCTTTCTTTAATGGCACCTGCCCTTTCATATCCCATCCCACCTCATAGACACATTCACATGAGCTTTCCAGGAGTTCAGTCTCACACTGCTTAGAGTTGGCGCTAACCCTCACCACTGACCTCTAAAACAGTGCCCTGTGCTTCAGAGTATTTCGCCATTACAGCTCTGTTAGTTTCCTGTTGCTGCCTAAAAATTACAAAACACATTTAATGTCTTAAAAGAATACAAATTAATTTTCTTGTAATAATGTAGGACAGAAGCCCAAGACAGTCTCACTGGGCTTTCAGAGGCTCTAGGGGAAGATTCATTTCCTTGCCTTTTCCACCTTCTAGGGGATGCCTGCATTCCTTGCCTCCTGGTTCCATTCATCACCCTCCAAACCACCAGTGATGGTCAAGTCCTCACATTGCGTCCCTCTGACCTCTGCTTCTGTCATCACATCCCCTTCCCTTAGTCTTTCTTCTCTCACCGTCTTCCACTTCTAATTACATTGGACCCACCTGGACAATTCAGGATACTCTCCCTATTTTTTTTTTTTTTTTTTTTTTTTTTTGCGGTACGTGGGCCTCTCACTGTTGTGGCCTCTCCTGTTGCGGAGCACAGGCTCCGGACGCGCAGGCTCAGCGGCCATGGCTCACGGGCCCAGCCGCTCCGCGGCATATGGGATCTTCCCGGACTGGGGCACGAACCCGTGTCCCCTGCATCGGCAGGCGGACTCTCAACCACTGCGCCACTAGGGAAGCCCTCTCCCTATTTTAACATCAGCTGTTTAGCAAGCTTACTTCCATCTACAACTTTAATTTCCCTTACCATGGAATCTAACATATTCACAGGTTCTGGGGATTAGAACGTGGACATATTTCAGCGGCCATTATTCTGCCTACCACAGTGGCTCATTGAAAAATTAGCAAAGCAATTTGATCAACAAAAATTCAACTAATGTGAAAATGAGGCTTTTATTTTCAAAAAAATGAATCATTAATCTGTTCAATTGTAAATCATGGGAATGAGGGAAATAATGAGAACATTTGGTGCAGGTGGTTCTTCCCAGTGGGTATCTCAGTGATGCACAGTTTGGATGCCCCGTGCTCTCTCAGCTGCTGGCATATCCCTCAGGCCTACTCCCCCTCTGGTAGATGAAGAGACCCAAGACTCTTACTAAAATTCATCTGCTCTAAGTCCCATTCCCTTAGGACCTGTAACTGTACGATAAGTTAATGGATTAAAAACTCAGTCACTTGGTAGCTCTGTCACCTGGTAGCTAAGGGACTTGAAGGAAGTTTTTCAATGTGAGACTCACGAAAATGGTCTGTTATGGAGATTAAGTAAGAAAAAACATGTAAAACTCTTTACAAAATATGGGCAGTTGGTGAGCACTCAACAGTAATAGTAGTGGCAGTAGTATAGCAGTGAGAATGCTAATGGCAGATGATATTTTTATGCAATATCTTGTTAGGTGACTCCTGAAGCAGTACAGTGGCCTCAGGCTTGACTTTCAGTTCTACGCTGTAGGCCCAAGGTGCTTTTAGGCATTTCTCTAGAAGGCTTGGTGGCTGGAGAGCGCTGATGCAGAGTAGGCAGATGGCAAACCCACCCCCCACGCACACTTTCACATGAACCAGAACAATTCGTTAAAATTTTTTTTGTGTGTGGTGCTCTGCATTCATTGAAATAAAAATATCTGCAGCTTTAAAAACAAAGATTGAAAACCACTGTTCTTTCTGAAAGAAATGACTCCATAATGGTAGAAAAGTGACAGGTCTGGGGGAATGTTTGGGGAGGCTGCTCCCCCAAATGTGACCATGTGGGGCATCTGCTTACTCTGTTCTACTCTGTGTCAGGCTGGCTGACCTCGTAGGAGAAGAGACAGGCCTACTATCTGCTTTACAGAAGGGATATTGGTGCTTCCAGCCTATCAGAGAGAGGCTTTGCTTGCATGTGTCTCAGCAGGAGCAACACTAATCACCCTAAAAGTCATAATATATAAAAGTTATCTCTTCTTTGCCTTCGTGAAGAAAAATAGAGTCATCTGGAATTGGGAGGAAGAAATGTTTTACATTTGAAGTGTTTCCAAACTGATTTTTTAAACTTTAATCTTAGGGAATAACTGTGTCTTTTCCATCCTCATTTGATAATTACTTCCTTTGCAGACATCAGTTTTTTCACATGTGGAAGGCTGTGCATGAATGATAGCGCCCAAAATAATCCTTGCTGTTCTCACATAGCACATGCTTCTTTGATATTTTTAGCATATTGTAGTTGAATACTAATCACTGATTTCTCTTCACTCTTTCCCCCCCCTTTCAGGTCCTTGAAGCTACTTGATCAAACACCCAGTAGTCACAAGTTTGAAACCGTGCTTCAGAATCCCAGCACATAGTAAAGGAAAAGACAACACTGATAATTATACCTGTCAAGAAACTGTGAACACGTGGTGTATAAATTCTTTACAAAGGCAACTCGACACCTTCTTTCTCTGGGGCTAAACCCCCGCTGCTCACGTGCTCTTTACACACACAGACCTTCCATTCACTGCAGTGGGAATTCTCAGTGTGTAAAGGGAGAGGTTTTCCAGTCTGCAGACTGAAACAGAATAAGAAGAATAAAGTCCATGACTTTCAGATAAATCACCAGGGCCAGGGTTAAGTGAATCTTGGGTCTATAGCTTTTCCAGGGAATAACAAATCCCTCATTAGGCTATAGTTCAAACTGCATCAGTTCAAGGTTGTCGCCACTTAAAAGAAACCTACACATTGCCCCTCACCCAGACCTGTTCCACGTCTGTATTGCTGAGTTGTCTGAATTAGAATTCCAGTTAATTGCAAATTCAACCTCTGTTCCCCTCTTGAAAATGGCAAGTTATTATACTATATTTATACTCAATTCAGGTTCTAGAAGCATTTGGCTTTTTATTTTCTGTTTCCATGAATTTTATTATGCATTAATAGAGTGGGCAATTTCAACTCAACTTTTAGTTAGTTAAAAGCAAGGATAGAGAACTCTAGTACTGTTTTTTGTTTTTTTTTTAATTTAAGTCTTGCTTGTATCTATTCTTATTAATTCTAACAGAATATAATGTCTTTTATTCCACAAAATATATATTATCAGAGTGTATTTGTTACAAACTTAGGTCTTTTCTTACCAAGTGTTATGAATCTGGTAAGAGAATACTAGCAAAAGGACCCGGCTTCATGAACTGATCCTCGTATGATATTTATATATAACCCTGCTCTCAATATTTTTTGTTAATTTTATATTTTTGATTGATAAACTGGAGAAATTTAAACTCTTTTTACCTACACGGATGTGCTGTCATAGAAGTCTGTTTGATATTTCAAAGCTTAGGGCTTTACAAAACTAAATTATGGATGTGCATATATATATATATATACAAATATATGTCATACAAAATCTAGATCATTTTTCCTAAGTATAAACTGGATATGTTTGGCAATATAAGATCAAAAGTATTATTCCTCTTAAAATTAGGCATAAGGAAACCAGAGATATTAATATTGTGAATGAAAAGATATTGCTGCTTCTACGGTAAAAATATACCTACTTCATTACACATATTCATGTACGTAAATAGTGAGATATCTTTCAGAAAGTATCATTTACTATAAAATGATCTGTTAAAATCATCTATACTGATCATAACTTTTAACTTATGGTGAATCTAGGCACATAAGTCTGATTTTACTTTATGGAATTAGCAGGAAGCAATAATTATTTGGGCACTTAAATACCTTAGCCACACAAATGTACCTGAAGAAAGAATAAATGTCCAGTTGAAACATTCTAGAGAGATCATTAAAACTTGAGGCAAATATTTGAATATTCCGTTTTCTCAAATGAAGAAACTGATTCCCCAAGAGACAATAAATTTCACATTTCAGATAGTCCCTCAAATTAGAAATTTATGAAGCTCAGTTTAGGAACTGTTTTCTTGAAAATAAAACCAATTGGAACTACCCCACATGTTTCATTTTGCCCTGTCGGGTGGTGTTATTGTCAATACCAAGTTCTGCCTACTCTTCATAGCCCATCACTCAACAGAGGACAAACAGTAAGGAAACCAGGAGGTGCACCTATTTCAGCAATGTCCTGCCGTGGTAACAGATTCCCCTTCTTGAACACGTATCATTTTTTACTAGAGAGAACTGGGGTGGGGGTGGAGCAAGGGTGAGGACCCTGAATGTTATGTAAAATAGGGTTACAAAAGAAGTAAGCATGACTAAGGGAATGAATGAAGAATACAGGAGTATTATTCAGTTTGAAAGAGGTAGTTCCCATTTTTATAAGAAAAATTTAATAAAACATATATTTTAGTTATCATTTAACAGAAAAATATTCAAGCTATTCAGGCTATACCACAGACTGTCATAAAGGGAAATCATTGCACCCTTGTGATGAGGAAATGGTCATTTCAACACATCTCAGTACACTGTATAAATTTGGAGCTTAAGGTATGTTTTCGTTTAGCCGTAAGTGATTGGTTACTATTAAGTTATATGTTTTCATGTCAATATAAATATTGTCATGGTGTTACAGAAGCAACTGTCAAATGGGCAGACAGCTTACATTTGTGTTTTCTGGAAACCTTTGTATTTTATGCTTCATTTGCATAATGTTTTGTGCTAATAAATGTATGCCAAGTCGTTTATCCAAGTGAAGGGGCAATCCATCACACCTAAGGCATCTAAGGACAGATTACATGTCACACTAGTCCTGTTTACAAATGACCAGTCAGATGGCCAGTTTTCTTCAGTAAAATCTAGTTGCTGAAATGTAAGCTTTCCCCTAAAGTTTTCGTCAAAAGTAGCTACTTTCGTCAAAAGTAGCCAGTAGACTTAGAGAGGCTGCTTGTGGTTGTCTGAAGGTTCACTGAAGCCAGAGGGAAAAGGAAGAAAGTTACCACAACTTGTATTAATGCCTTTTATTATTACTGATCATATTAGAGCCACTGACAAGTCCAAAATCATATTAAAATAAAGACACATCATGTTGCTCTTACATGAAGCTTTATAGTAAACAAATGAGATATTAAAAGTCGGGGAAAAATCTGTTGTGACTATTCATCAGTGATCCTGCTGAATTTTAATTCTTTCCCTTGACCTAATTGGTGGCCAGATTTTTCTAAACTCGATCCTGCTGGATTTTATTTCTTTCCCTTGACCTAATTGGTGGCCAGATTTTTCTAAACTCTTTCCTGCTGTGATTTTGAAGGCAAAATACACAGCATAGTTCAGTAAAAGAATCCTTAAACCTTTTCACTGAGGCATTTACATTTTGATTCTGTTGCCATTTGAAATAGAACCTCCACAGGGAGATAATGAGCTTAAATTACAATTGACTTTGGAAAGAATAACAGATTTTGTGCTTCCTCAATCATGTAATCAATAGGGAATTCTCTAGTTATGTGAACTACGACTATCTTTTAAGACAATGCTAAGATCTTAATACAAAATCTGTCATTCAGGAGCTTTTTAAGAATTCAAGGCTGTCTCTGAAGAACTTGGCTGGAGATGGATTATACCAATTTACAAATGCAGTTTTCAACCATGACAAATCAAACTGATCTGATCTCAGTTCATTTTACTCAACTGTGCCCATAGGACTCTGAGATGTTGGAATACTTTGTCTACATTATTTTTAACATCTATAGATACTTGTGGATGTGTGAATAATGCTTGAATTTCTCATCTTTTGGCTAGTTTGTGTTTATCACACAGACACAGCCTGTTAGTAAGACCAGCTTTAACAGCATCATGAAGTAGAAATCAATGCTCTGAAGATTCAGGGAGGCCAACATAAGGCAAAATCTCCTGAAACGTGGGGTAGTCCTACCCATCTCATCCCTCTCTAGATCATAAAATCCCTGAGAAAGGGCTATAACTGCCTTGTGGACTGCTGTATCCCTAGCATCTGGGATACTGCCAGCACAGTAGAGGCGCTCAATTAATATTTGTTGAATGAATGGACAACTAAATAAATGAATGAAATTAGACAAAAAAATAAATTTTGCCTTCTGATAATTTGAAAGATTTCACCAATTTATATTATCCTGATTGGCATTATAATTTCTGAATTACATAATTAGAATCAGAATTGACTCTTTATAAATACTTTTTAGATATATGAATTTGGAATCAATTACTTCAAAGGCTTCAAGGGTTTGAGAACACTTAGATAGGAATGTTTGGGGATTCAGAGTTTTTACAATGAATAAAACTCAACCTTTCTAGCTATTTATGAAAGGTCCCTGAGTTATATGACAAGGATGATCCAAACATGGAACTGCATTTATAAATTTTGTAAAATATTTTCATTTTTAAAAAAGAAGAAAATTCATATCATCAAGCATATTATTAATATGTCCTTCAATATATATTAACCACTTTTCTCTAAGGCTTTCATTGTAATTGGAGACACCATCTCTAAATCTTTTCCTGCTTTCAAAAGATCACTTCTCCTTTCTTATTTGACTCTTAGAATGTACCTGAGCTAAAGATTAATCACATAGTAATTAAGACTTTTCCATGTGTTTATTCATCTAACAAATATTTATTGTATACCTAGCATATGCTACGTTTTGGAAATACAATGGCAAACAAGACAGATGCGGCACCCCCATGGAGTTTGCTGTGAGGGGCTCCTCAACACTGCTCTAGCAATAACTAGGGTTACTGTCTAATGGATCCTTCTTCACAGCTAATAGAAGAAATGGAATCCCTTACCCCATGGAGATCATGAAAGACTCTGCACATATTTATGTGAACTTGCTTTTCTAAACACACCACTCAAAAATGCTGCTCAGTGTACCCAAACATCATAGTTATACCCCAGTGAGGTAGGTAATAATTTATTCATAACTAACACTTATTTAGCTCTTACTCCTACCAGTGAGGTAGGTAATAATTTATTCATAACTAACACTTATTTAGCTTTTACTACTATGCCCAGTACATTCATAGACTATATCATTGAATCCCTTCAACAACTCTATTTAGTAGGTTCCATTTTATAGACAAGAAAACTGAAGCACAGATATGTGACCTGTCCAAGGTCACACAGTTAGCAGATGGAACTGGGATTTGAACCCACACAGTATAACACAAAAGCTCATGTGTCTAAGCGTTATCTGTGGCTTGGGGGACACCATTACATTAAAATAAATGTCAGTAACATAAATGGGTCACTGTATATAAAAGTTCTTTGAAATTGTAAAGTAGTATATAAAAAGATATTAGTAAAGTATTATGATCAACAAACCACATCAGTGGCAGAAACAGAGTGAGAACTCAATCTTAAGTTGCAGCTTACTCTCATGAAGAACACTTCAAGCCAGGGAAATGGATAAAAGTACAGATCCAGAAAATTTCTGACATGTGATAACTATTGCAATGACTTTTGAGAATTACTTATTGTTAGCCACTGTGTCTATTTGGTGCTACAAAAAAAAAAAAAAAACTGAAAGAACAAAATCCCTTGCTATAAGGGCTTATAATAAATACACAATGGGGAGATGAATCGAGGATATTCCACATTTATGGGGAAAGATTGGGCCATAGTACTATTTTCTCACCATTGCATGTGATCTTGTCTTTCTAATTGTTTTCATTATTTTTCTGAAAGAGCTGCAAAATTGTGCAGTGGTTCAACCTGACCAAAGTGGTAATATGCTGCTGGGAAGTAAAAGTATTAGATACCAGACTGGAATTATTGTCTTCATTCTCAAATTTAAGTTCTTTTAAAGCATGAATATAGAGGGACTTTTAGATGCTGAAGGCACCTGAATATTTGGATTTATTAAGTAAAATGAATTAAGCTCCTGTTAAGTTCCTTGTGCTTCTCCATTCCAGATCATACAGTGAGGTCATGCTATTGAGGGGTTAGGTTCTAAAACCAATATGAAAGGCAAAAATTGAGAAAGAGGAATCATACTCATTATTTAAATTTATTCTCCCTCTGGCCCCTCCCAGTTAAATGGGCATATGATGCAACTTAAATGCTGGTTCATATTTGTGGAAGCAAGAAGTATTCTTAAGAAAACTTTATTACCTCATCATTCTTTCCTACTACCAGCTAATTAGCTCCTTCAAATAATATTTTGGAAAGTTTAGCTTTACACGTAATACAACAGTAAACTCATAAGCCTTTTGTCCAAAACGATACTTAATTTCTACTTCCCTTTTGACACTTTTATTTTTACTAATGATATTACCGTTCTCTGTACAAATCTACTGAGCTTTCTCATTTGCCATTCACATCAATTCTTACATTCTACTTTGACAAAGTCTCTCGCAACTATCTTATCCATTTTCAATATTCCCACCTATGAACAGAAATTTAGTACTTTTTACTAGGACTTCTGTGAGCTTTTAACTGTTTTCCCAATTACTGTGTCTACCCATATAAATTTCCCTACATATTGATGCTTGATAACTCCCCCTGTAGCTATTCCTTTGCTCAAAATTCTCCAAGGGGTCCCTCATCAAAAAAAATTAAGATTTCTAGTCAAGACTCTGAACCAAAACATTAACATGATGTTGGAGAAGAACACTATAGTGCCACCCCTCCATCTACAAGGGCAAAACACAGAACATGAAATGTGATGGTACCGAAATCTGGTACATGGACTGTGAAATAGAAGTCACGGGGTTCCATGACACTGAAAAATATCACAAGTTTTTCTTCTAGATGAAATGAAATGCAGTGAGAGACTAGCAGTGTTCTGTGGTGAAGATACAGGACTGTATCAGATTATGATGCACCAATTCCAAAATATTTGTTTGGGGTGGTGTGTGTGTGTGTGAATGTGCGGGGTTATGCTAACATCCTAACATTAGACAACAAGTATGGTTTGAGATGTGGATTTCCGGACTAGATAGCACTGCTTTTTCAGCCGTGCTCTATCTTGCCATCCAAGTTGACCACTACCTATTCCTGGAAACTCCTAAACTCTTCTTCCCCTGAGCTTTTGATTATTTCTGAAATGCCTCTTTCCTTCTCCTGAAAAAAAAATCCTCAACTTTTAAGGCCCATTTCAGATGGTGCTTCTTCCAAGAAGCTGCTTCTAATTTTTCCAGGCCTGATATTAACCATCATCAAATTCCACTGTGGTATCTGTACCCCTCCTTAGCTCTTTTCTTAGCTTGTCTTGTAGTATACCCATTTGTGTCTTTATCATCTTGATTTCTCCTGCAATTAGTAATTACATATGGCGCGGGTGCTTAATATTTCATAAAAGGAATTACCTTTCACCTGTCAACTTCACAGAATGGCTTCCGGATTATTCTGGGGGTCTCAGTTCTCAGTAGCTCACCAGCGAAGTTCACCAGAATTGAGAACTCAACACCAGATACTTTTAAAGAGAATAAAGCCTTAATTATTGAGTATTTTGATTTAAAAAAAAAGTAACGATAAAAGTGGTAATCCTTATCACTTATTTCCTAGGTTTTTCTGATCTGATTTTTATTCTCAGGATGAATGTGGAGGTCGATGTAAACATTTTGGATGACCATCACCACCACCACCCCCTCCACACACACACACAATGGTTTACTGCTGGTTTATCCCCACATATTTGGTTACTTATTCCGCGGGAGAAATGATGAAGGATAAAACTGGTTTTCGGGCTTCCCTGGTGGCGCAGTGGTTGAGAGTCCGCCTGCCGATGCAGGGGACACGGGTCCGTGCCCGGGTCCGGGAGGATCCCACATGCCGCGGAGCGGCTGGGCCCGTGAGCCATGGCCGCTGAGCCTGCGCGTCCGGAGCCTGTGCTCCGCAACGGGAGAGGCCACAACGTGAGAGGCCTGCGTACCGCAAAAACAAACAAACAAACAAACAAAAAAACTGGGTTGCAAGTCAACAGCCAAACAAACAAAATGGGCACCATAATACTACTTTCAACTGGACTCCAGTCCTATATTAATGGTCCTCCCTATGGCTACCCTCCAACAGAACACAGAACTACCTACTCTTCATTAGACCTCCCCCTCCCCCCGCAAACCACTGCATTCGGAATGGGGGATTGGGAGAGTAATTACTATTGTCTCAACTCCTTAACTTACCCGGAAAAATAAAAGTTAATTGAAATCAAAACATTTCACTAGCCTTAGCCACACATTGTGTTATTTTGTGTTGCCAACACATTGTTTTATGAGTATGACATTTATATAACAAACATGTTCAATGTTTAATTTAAACATGACATTAATTTAATCCCTCCCCCCAACCTAAGGAAAACAAACCACAATATCCTAAAGGAACGTTCCCATACATAGACAAAGAAATGCACTTTTTTCCATTCTTTAAGTTAGAATGATTACAAACAGAACTTCAAGAAATATCCCACATGAATGCAACATAGTTTCAGAGAGTTTAATTGCTACCTGTCTAATAAATCGTGCTTCCTATGGGCTTCTGTTCATTAAATGCATTGTTGTATCTAAAAGGGCTATAAGAGTGAGAGGCTGACTGGCTGCCATAGAAGGAGACCCATAAATGGTCTATACCTGAATTTTTTGTAACACAAGTTTCTAGTATCTGCTCCTCAGCTTTGCAGATCCAGGCTCATTTGTTTTTTCTAGGAAACCCAGGGACAGTCTCAGCTAACACCTGTTTTCTCAGAATAATTACAGCACCCCCTTCAACTCTCAGAAGTGCCCCAATTTAGACAAAACAAGATGTTGTCTACCTACCTAGAAATGATAAAGCCCTAGGATGATGGTTCTTATTGACCTTCTTCAACTCACAGGATGACTGGGAGGATTCCATTTTGTTGCAAGTAACAAAAACAAGACTGAATAGAGCTTGAGTGAAAAAGAGAATTCACTATCGCCAAAGCAGGCCAGATCTGGGATCTCAGTGTTGATAGAATTCTCACCTGCTCTCTCTCAGCTCTACTTGTCTCTCCTCTTTTTGTCTGTGGCCCTTGTTCTCCCTGCTAGTCAGTTTCTCTCCTTTGTCTGTTTCTCCCTTAGTCCTTGCAGTACCAGGCATGTATCCTTATAGCTCTTAGTCTAAAAAGAAAACTAGACTCTTATTCTCAGAGTCTATATCGTACAGGCAGTCTCTGAATGGCCCTGCTTGGTTCTGGTGCTCACCACCTGAGGCAAATCACTATGGGAAAAGGTGGCATGATTGGCTAGCCCTGGTCACAACCTCATGTCTACTGAGTATCATTTGTTAGCTGCAGGGAAGCCAAAAAACAGTAACACACTAATAGTTCTACTCAAGGCAAGCTAGGAAAGGAACCACAAAATGGACACAGATATCAAAAAGAGGGTCAATTACAGGTGAGATAACACAATACAGAGAAACTAGAAAAATCTTCTTAGAAGAGATACCAGTTGAAATGGGTGGTAAAATCTGAGTGGGATTTGGTAGGTATGGAAGGAGTCTGGAATAGCTTTGAGATAGACATTGACTAGAGGAGGAGCACTACCCCAAATCTTGGCTTAAAACAAGAATCATGTATTAGTTCTTAATTCTGAAGCTCATCAATTTAGGCTGGGCTCAGACAGGAAGTCCTTGTGGGTTTGGCCGCCTGGGCTTCCCCAAGTGTCCATAATCAATCGCCCTGAATCAGCTCAGCAGCTCAGCTTCTTGGTTGGCTGACTCCCAACTGAGGTGCCTCAGCGATCCTCCACATGGTGTCCTATCCTCCAGCAGGATCGTTTGGGCTTGTTCCCATGGCAAAGGGAAAGAATTCAAGAGAGAGCAAAAGTCCACAGAGCCTTTTGAGAGTTAAACTGACACAATGTCACCTCCACCACATTCTATTGACCAAAGTAAGTCACAAGGCCAGCCCAGATTCAAGGACTGGGGGCGAAGTCTCTATGATTTGGGGTTTTTTTTTTTTGCAGTACGCGGGCCTCTCACTGTTGTGGCCTCTCCTGTTGCAGAGCACAGGCTCCGGACGTGCAGGCTCAGCGACCATGGCTCACGGGCCCAGCCGCTCCACGGCATGTGGGATCTTCCCGGACCGGGGCACGAACCCATGTCCCCTGCATCGGCAGGCGGACTCCCAACCACTGCACCACCAGAGAAGCCCAAGTCTCTATGTTTTGAAAGGAGAAGTTCATTGCAAAGGGCACGCATACACAGAGAGACAGAAAACAGCCATTTTTGCAATCAGTCCACAAGAGTACTTTCATTGAAATAAGATGATTGGTAAAGAATCCTCAGTAGGCAAAGTTATAGTTAACAGTTAACATTTATTAAGTGCTTACCATGTTCCAAGCACTGTTCTAAGAGCTTCACATATATTAACACATTTTAATTCCTGCAACATCTTTTATTTCAGAGAAATAGACTACCTGCATATGGAAGTCTAGATGTGGCTTACTATTAGAAAAGGAAACAACTGAGTCCAAAGTCAGGAATTCCCTGAACTGTGGGTTGCTGTCCCTCCTCAGAAGTCAGACTACTCTGCATAGTTGCTGCTTGGGTTCCCAGCTGCCCATGTAGAAGGCGACAGCTAATAGGATGATGTGTTAGTTGGGGTTCTCCAGAGAAACAGAACCAAAAGGATAAACAGATAGATGTATATAAGAGGAGATTTATTATGGGAATTGGCTCCTGTGACTATGGAGGCTGAGAAGTCCCATGATCCGCCACCTGCCAACTGGAACCAGGAGCGTCTATATCAGAGGGCAGGAGAAGATGGATGTCCCAACTCAAGCAAAGAGTAATTTCACCCTTCCTCTGCCTTTTTGTTCTATTTCTGGCCCTTAATGGATTGGATGACTACCCACCTGCACGGGTGAGAGTGACGTTTACTCAGTCTACTGATTCAAATGCTAATCCCTTCCAGAAACACCCTCATAGACACACCCAGAAACATTTTACCAGGTCTCTGGGCATCTCTTAGCCGAGTCAAGTTGACACGTAAGATTAACCATCACAGGTGGTTTCAACCTTTTCCTCTCAAACAGAATGTAATCCACTGAGGCAGATGTAACAGGATGTTGAGAGAATTTGTTTTTCTATTGTTCAGAATGATGGCTAAGGCCTGAAGCTGAAATCAGAATTTATCATATGTTCCTATAATCTAAAAAAAGCCTTGGACTTTCTAAGAGGTAGTTGAATTAGCCCCACTAACTTCAACCTCTCTCATACCACCAAACACCACAGCAACAGAGAGAGAGAGAGAGAGAGAGAGAGAATGCAGTTTTTGGAGAGAAAGCTTTCAATCTCCACCTCCACTCCCAACCAGGCTAAGCCATGTGAGAGAGGGGAGCTTCAAGACACTCTCTCATAAAGAGTAGAGGTGACTGTAAGAAAAAAAGTCACTAGGGGCTTCCCTGGTGGCACAGTGGTTAAGAATCTGCCTGCCAACACAGGGGACACGGGTTTGAGCCCTGGTCCGGGAAGATCCCATATGCCACGGAGCAACTAAGCCCGTGTGCCACAACTACTGAGCCTGCGCTCTAGAGCCCGTGGGCCACAGCTACTGAAGCCCGCGAGCCACAACTACTGAGCCTGTGAGCCACAACTACTGAAGCCTGCGTGCCTAGAGCCTGTGCTCTGCAACAAGAGAAGCCATCGCAATGAGAAGCCCTCGCACCGCAACAAAGAGTAGCTCCCACTCACTGCAACTAGAGAAAGCCCGTGCACAGCAACAAAGACCCAACACAGCCCCCCCAAAATCAATTAATTAATTAATTAAAAAAGAAAAAAGTTACTAGAACCTCACTCCCCAGATGAATGGCTACTGAGCTGCAGAGATCTATTG
Organism: Lagenorhynchus albirostris; assembly: GCF_949774975.1. Classification (NCBI taxonomy): domain Eukaryota; kingdom Metazoa; phylum Chordata; class Mammalia; order Artiodactyla; family Delphinidae; genus Lagenorhynchus; species Lagenorhynchus albirostris. The sequence goes on from NC_083105.1 coordinate 38,119,868, forward strand.
TTCCCTGATGTTGCCATTGCTTCTACAGCTGAGTGCCATGAGAGGGTTCTTAGAAGAGCTTTGACATGTGGGGTGTAGGGACATACATGAACAAAGAGATGGAAGTTAGGGGGACCCCCTTCAGGGTTTGTGCCAGCAGGGCTTGAAGGGAATGTGGTGTCTGGGAAGAAGATGGGGACAAATCTCCACTTCATTCCAATTCCCTGTGGCCTTCAGGATTCACAGATGAGGGCCTCAGCAGTGGCACTGTATCCATGTGATGGAGTGTAGAACTTAGAGGAAGGGCTTGGATGGGCTTGGATGTTACATCAATGTCAAGTTACTCCACAAGCTGCTAAATGCTTATTCTCACTTACTTTGCCTCTTACCAGTAGCAAACCTCATGGACCAAAAAGTGTCTGTCAACCACACTTTGAACAGCACAGCTTAGGTACACTCTGGAGAAGGACTGTGTATCAAACATAAAAATTGCAGTTTTAAATAGAATTGGGTTTAATTTCAATAAAAATAAGCTACCAGAAAGTTGTGGAATCTGTCCATGATATTGCAAGGCGGAAATTCAAGTAAACGTTGCTGAAAAATAACAGCTTAGAAACAAACAAAAAACCCACAAGGTATAGAGATTCTGAAAAAAAAAACGGTTAGAAACAAACAAAAAAATCCTATCACAATTCTGTTACACTCTAATTTTAAACTTGTTTTATCCTTTTGTGAGTCCTTACCTTTGAATCAAAGTCCAATTCTAGCAAAGGACTTGCTTCAAAATTTAACCAATCAGGTAACAGTGTGACTGAATAAAGGGCTCACTGTCAGAAGATCACAGAAGCCAGTACTATGGCACTGGTTTTTGAGAGGTCGACCGGCAAGGAGAAAGGAGGCGAGGCTCAAATCCGTCTTCCCCCCATCTGGGATGAGGTCAAGCTTTTTATGCGTTGTGGGGGAGGGCTGGTATGCGGAAGCACGGGCGGGGCAGGTTTCGATTGCAGGGCTTTGGAACTTGGCCATTTATGGCAAGATGCGGTAAAGAGGCTTCAGCGGCACATCTTCCGGAAGTATGGACCCTTCACTTCTGAAAGTGTTCTTGCCTTCAGGTTCCGGTCATGTCCTGGCTCTTTGGCTCCTGAAATTTTGGTTCCGGGTAGTGTGTGAGGTCAAAATTTTTTCCTCCGAGCATGCTCCGGCTGCATGACTTGCAGTTTTGTTCTGTTGTCTCTGAAAAACAACTCAGTATCTTGTTAGAAACAGGACCAGGCCGGTTTGGGGCTGGTTCTGCTGTTACAGTGGCCGATTACGATGTGATTTCTTTTGCGTTATGATTTCTACTCATCGTGTGTGAAACTCATAGGATTTAAGCTAAGTAATTCAAAATGGAATCACGATGGCCGGTGTGAACTGCCATTATTAGTTTCAAAACGTCCAATATAGGACCGCGAGTGTCTTAGAGCGTTGCTTTAGACAAGAAATTTGTTTGGTAACGTCCGTGAAAAGACTTCACTGAAACAGGAGATCTCATAGAGGCAAGACCCCTTGGGGCATAATTGTTACACCCTATTAGCAGCCTCCTTAAGAGACCATGAGCGACTTGACCAGACTTTAAGCTGTTGCGAGCTGTTCCAGAGGGATGCTGCCGCAGGCTCTGTCAGAACAGAAGGCAACTTCGGGATGAGCGCAAGTCCAGTTGCTGGACTGGAGACCACCTCTCATACTGAGACGCTGCTTCCTGGATCCCTCTTCAGAGTGGTTCGTTACCTCTTTTTCTCTTTCTTCTTTGCGTGACTAACCTTGTGCAAGGTTGTGTGGTTGTGTGCCATAAACTGAGGGGATTTGTAAATTGAATATTCACTGCACTTTGTATATTTCCAATCTCATGATTCTTACCTAGCCTTACCACTGGGTCCTGTGACACAGCCCTGGATGATATTATTTGTAATAAAAAATACAGTCAGCCCTCCATATCCTCCAGGTCTGCATCCAAGGATTCGGCCAACTTCAGATAGAAAATATTGGGAAAAATAATTCCAGAAAGTTCCAAAAAGCAACACTTAAGTTTGCCACATGCCTGCAACTATTTACCTAGCATTTACATTTTATTTTCAACTATTTCCGTAACATCTGCATTGTAGTAGGTATTAAAAGTAATCTATAGATGATCTGAAGTATACAGAAGGATGTGCTGCATAGTTTATGTGCAAATACTATACCGTTTTATATAAGAGACTCGAGCATCCTTGGGTTTTGGTATCCCTGAGGGTCCTGGAACCAATCCCCATTGAATACAGAGGGGAGACTGTATTTGGTCTTTGACCCCCTTCGTGGCAGAAAGCTCCTAAAACCTTTGGTACTTCCTGTGTTGAGAACAATAAAGGCGTCTTATGTTATGTTAATGAAATGACTTTTGGAAAGCCTCTGGGTCTTTTTTTTAACCAGTTTTTAAAAATTGAAGTACAGTTTTTTACAATGCTTCAGGTGTACAGCAAAACTGTATATGTAGTAGTATGTATCTGTTAATCCCAAATTCCCAATTTATCCCTCCCTCCCCTTTCTGCTTTGGTAACCGTAAGTTTGTTTTCTATGTCTGTGAGTCTATTTCTGTTTTGTAAATAAGTTCATTAAGTAAATTGGTATCATTTTTTTTAGAGTCAACATATAAGTGATATCATATGATATTTGTCTTTGACTTACTTCACTTAGTGTCATAATCCCTAGCTTCATCCATGTTGCTGCAAGTGGCATTATTTGTTTCCTTTTTATGGCTGAATAATAATCTGTTGTATATATATACCACATCTGCTTTATCCATCCCTCTGTTGATGGAAATTTAGGTTGCTTCCATGTCTCAGCTATTGTAAATAGTGTTGCTGTGAACATTGGGGTGCATGTATCTTTTTGAATTAGAGTTTTCATCTTTTTGGGATATATGCCCAGGACTGGGATTGCTGGATCATATGGCAACTCTAGTTTTTTAAGGAACCTCCATACTGTTTTCCATAGTGGCTGCACCAATTTACATTCCCACCAACAGTGTAAGAGGGTTCCCTTTTCTCCACATCCTCTCCAGCATTTGTTATTTGTAGACTTTTTGATGATGTCCATTCTGACTGTTATTAGGTGGTACCTTATTGTAGTTTTGTTTTTTGTTGTTTTTGTTTTTGTTTTTTTGGTGGTACGCAGGCCTCTCACTGTTGTGGCCTCTCCTGTTGCGGAGCATAGGCTCCGGAAGCGCAGGCGCAGCGGCCATGGCTCACGGGCCCAGCCACTCCGTGGCATGTGGAATCTTCCCGGACTGGGGCACGAACCCGTGTCCCCTGCATCGGCAGGCGGACTCTCAACCACTGCGCCACCAGGGAAGCCCCTCATTGTAGTTTTGATTTGCATTTCTCTGATAATTAGCAATGGAAGCCCCCAGGTCTTTATTCTTAGAGGAAATTAAATCACAATTGAGTGAGTGTGTGTGTGTGTGTGTGTGTGTGTGTGTGTGTGTGTGTGTGTGAGAGAGACCTTGGTTTATAAGAATTGAGAAGGGACCCATGATTGGTAACAGTTACAGTGAAGGTGTGTATAGGGGTAAATTCTGCTTTTGAGGGACCTGAAGTTTATACTGAGGAGAGGTGGAAAATGAAGCTTTTAAAGAAAAGTTGCAAATAAAAATTAGGTGAAACTGCATATTTATTTAGAGTGAGAAAGAAATCACAAGAAATTATAAATTTTCACAACTTGACAAATTCCACAAAATCCAGATGTTACATAATTTCTAACTTTCCCTTTCTCGTTCTTTTGTTCTTTTTCTTCGTTTTTTTTTTCTTTTTGCTGTCTATGAATTCTCTCTTTTTTGTAAATTTATTTATTTATTGTTGACTGCGTTGCGTCTTCGTTGCTGCACATGGGCTTTCTCTAGTTGCGGGGTGAGTGGAGGCTACTCTTGGTTGCAGTGCGTGGACTTCTCATTGCAGTGGCTTCTCTTGTTGTGGAGCACAGGCTTTAGGCATGTGGGCTTCAGTAGTTGTGGCGCATGGGCTTAGTTGCTCCGTGGCATGTGGGATCTTCCTGGCATGTGGGATCTTCCCAGACCAGGGCTCAAACCCGTGTCCCCTGCATTGGCAGGTGGATTCTGTGCCCCCAGGGAAGTCCCTATGAATTGTCTCTTGATACAACATTGACTTAATAATATTTTCCATGGAAAAAATAGAAAGATCATTTAGCAGTCTCCTCTAAACTGGTTGATTAAACTTTGTTGTTATTTTTTTGTTGTTTTTTTGTTTTTGGTAGAGTTTCTTAAAACTTCATGACTTGATATTTGGAACATAAAATTAATTTTTTAGGACTGTGGTTAAATTTGGAAAACCTTCTGTCATATATAAGTCATAAAGTCTCAGGACAGTTTTTGCTCATGATTTATCTTAATATTAATTCTATTTGAATTGACAGTACTCCTGTAAAAAATTAATAACGAGAAACCTCCATTAAATAGAGTCTGGAGACCAGAACAGGGAGCTCTCATGCTCTATGAGGATAGCAGAGCCCACCTAGAAGAAGAAAGACTCCTCTCCTTCCCTGGCAGGGACTTGGCCAGTGAAAAGCCATGGCCTCTGTTTTCCACAACCCTCCCAACTTTGCTTTTCCCTCTATAAAGGTGTTCTCCTTCTCTTGTTACTCAGGGACTTCAAGTGGCTCACCATGGTTGCAGACCCTGAGTTGCAATTCTCTGCTGATCCCGAATAAACTCATTGTTGCTGGAGAAATATCTGGCAGTCTATTTATTTTAGGGCAATACTCTCTAAACACTTTGTTACTGATGTCCTCACTGTAGTGGTAGTGCATTGAGAGTTTTTAAAGTTTTCTTTTTCTCTCAGTATTTCTTACCAAATTGGCAAGCAGTTTATCTTTTCCCACTCTGTTCATATAGAATACTTCCTTTTGACTGGATTATCAAGCCAAGAGCCTACTTATTACTTTTATTCAAGCTTATCTTTACCTCTTAATAAAATACTATTTTGGATATGATCTGATTTGTTGTTTTGTTGTAATTCACTCCTCAATATCAGATTAATTTGTATTGATTTTATCACTCATTTTTTTTCTTTCTTTTTTTTTTTTGGTCATAGTTTTTATTTTATTTATTTATTTATTCATTTTTTAATTTTTGTTTTGGCCTTGTTGCTGCATGCAGGCTTTCTCTAGTTGTGGTGAGTGGGAACTACTCTTCTTTGCAGTGTGCTGGCTTCTCATTGTGGTGGCTTCTCTTATTGCGGAGCACGGGCTCTAGGTGCACAGCCTTCAGTAGTTGCAGCATGCGGGCTCAGTAGTTGTGGCATGCAGGCCCTAGAGTGCGTGGGCTTCAGTAGTTGTGGTGCATGGGCTCAGTAGTTGTGGCTCACGGGCTCTAGAGCACAGAATCAGTAGCTGTGGCGCACGGGCTTAGTTGCCCCGTGGCACGTGGGATCTTCCTGGACCACGGATCGAACCCATGTCCCCTGCATTGGCAGGTGGATTCTTAACCACTGCACCAGCAGGGAAGTCCCAATCACTCATTTTTGTGACCTTTTCTTTTCATGTTTCACTCATGTGAATTTATATGTCCTCTCAGTTCATTATTAAATACATTTTAAAGTGGTACAATAATATCCATATATATCCACATCAAGAGTTATAATTTCTCCCTTGTTTTATTGAAACATTCCAAACTGGCTTTATAAATTACAATTAAAATGGAGTATCCGCAACTCATCGTGCCCTTGTCCCAAACCTAAAATGCCCAAGGCCACTGTAGGGGAAATATAAAGAAGTGCCAGTCAATGAAAAATGGTTTTGACGGATTACGTTAAAATGCTTTACTTTTTGCTAATTGTATAGGAACACATGATTATGTGAAAACACTTGCTCGGGCCTCTCGCAGGGCTGGCTGCTGCAAGTGAGGAGCCCCAAGCTTTAAGCCTCATTAGTGTCACAGTCATCCTGCTTCTGCTTACGGATTTTCAGGGTTACTTGCAGATGGGTAGGTAAACCTACCTCCTGTTGGGTGTGCATATGTTTTAGGGGATTTGGGGACTTATAGGAGAGAAAACCTAGAGAAGAGAAGCTGATGCATTTGTCTTTCTAGGGGTACTGAGTTAGACTGAACAGTTGCCACACCACTTTGGGCCTGGATATCAAAATGGAAAATTATAAAAAATGAATAATCACTGCCAAGAAAAGCCTATCTTCTTCATGTGTGTGTATGTGTTATAAAGAAGACAAACCAGAGAAAAGCCTAGGTCTTACCTACCATTCCAGCAATTCAGAAGCATCTTGTGAAACGCCAGTCTCCCTCCCAGTTCTAGGAATGACCCTTAATCTTGCTTTTCTCCTTTTTTGCTCCTTAATAACTGATATCCCAGACTATAGCTCTGTACACTTGAAATGAAGCAAATAAAAATTTCTCTGTATAAATGTTAGGATATTATAATGCAAGGGATATTTGAAGCCTCAGCGAAATTAAGAAAACAATGATTTAACCTAATGCAGGACACACCTACTGATAAAATGAAAGACAATGGACTTCTGAATGCCAATTTGAAATATTATTATTATTTTTTAACGTGATTCAGAAATACACACATGGTTTTTTAGTGCTTGAAAGTGCAATTTTCCATCTGACCACCAGGTAGCAGACAAATGCCTTGCAATAAAGGCTCTTCAATCACTTGAACATGAAAATGTCAAAAACTTACAACAAAAGGAGCGTAAATAAAGCCGAAGACATAAAGTGATTGACAAACAGTAGTGCTTTTGTTTTCAAAAATAAAGGATGCCAGAAGGCATACACTAAAACAAAACGTCTCAGCCATTTTCCATCTCAATATATTTAAAGACTTTATCAACTGTCATATACTTTGTGGGTTTGGATTGAAGAGGCAGGGTCTCCTCTCTGAAAGTGAGCAAGTACTAATAAAAGGAAAGATGTCCACATGTACCGCCCCTGCTTCCTGGAATTACTTGAAGTGTCTAAAGAAGGTGAACATTGTGGGTTGTCACCGTAGTTAATCTACTGACAGAGACATCCCTAGAAGTTCTCTCTAGTCATAGCAAGGCTAGCTGCAAAAAGAAGAAAAGTGAATTCTCAATTTAACTTCATGTGTAAGTGCCAATAAAGAGTTTAGTTTAGTCATTGGCACGTTTTAAATTAAACTCCACTCCATCAACTGTAAATCAATAAAACTGCAGTATAAAATTCTTGCTTCTAGGCAAGTTTAAACAAATTATTCTTTAATACACAAGATCACCATGATATGTATTTTTCATTTAATTTAAAATATAGGCCTACCTCATTTTACTGAACTTCGCTTTATTGTGCTTTGCAGATACTGCTTTCTTTACAAATTGAAAGTCTGAGACAACCCTGAGATGAGCAAGTATATTGGCACCATGTTTCCAACAACATTTGCTCACTTCGTGTCTCTGTGTCACATTTTGGTAATTCTCACAATTTCAAACTTTTCAATTATATTTGTTATGGTGATCTGTGATCAGTGAACTTTAATGTTACTATTGCAAAAAAGATTATGACTCATTGAAGGCTCAGATGATGGTTAGTATCTTTTAGCAATCTTTTGATTAAGGTATGTACATTTTTTTTTAGACATAATGCTACTGCACACTCAGTAGACTACAGTATAGTATAAACATACCTTTTACATGCACTGGAAAATCAAAAAACTTTGTGACTCACTTTATCGCAATGGTGTGGAGCTGAACCTGCAATATATCCGAGGTATGACTACAATCCCTTAATGTTGTAAAACCTTCCCTGGGTTTTATTTAAACAGGTCTTCTCCAACGGATAATTAGTCTTTCGTAGAATCAAGTTGGAAAACTTGTCTTTGAAATCTGGGCGTTCTAATCTCCCCCCTCCCAGGTCTTTAACTCTTACACTCTCTGTAACCCCAGCCCCCCATCTTCCCTGAGTGCCGAGTAGTCACGTGATTGCTCCTCCCTCTGTCAAAACACCTGTTGTCATATCCTCAGTTGCCATAAAAGACATGGTGACTGGCTTTCAAAGTTGCCCTTCTGAGCACTGACTGCGTTTTTATAGGACTTGAACACTTAAGCTGAAGGGAGAAGGGAGAAGGTACAGAACTTGAGACTCAGAAGTCAGAATGCTGGATTTAAATCCCAGCTCTGCGCCTTAAGCAAATTGCTTAATCTCTGTGTAATTTCTTTTCCTTTTATGTAAGATGGGGGAAAAAGTTACAGGACCTAGCCCACGGGCCTGCTGTGAGCCTTAAGTGAGATCACGGGACAGTGTGTCTGGCATGATGCAAACTCTTAATGAGTGCTAGTTGTATGTCTTTGTTACAAGGGAGGTTTCCCATAAGCCCCTTCTCGGGTGACTGGAATCATTACCCTTGACAGATTTTCCCTTCAGTAGGCCAGAGGATTCTGACCATGGCTATGGTTATGCAATCTGACCATGACTAGGTTGAAGTTTGAAAGAACAACTGTTCGTGACAACAATTGTCATGCTGTGTAGCCCTATGCAAGCCATCCAGTCCTTTCCACAATGAACCTCTTAATTTGTAAAGACACATTATTGATTAGACAGACAAATACTCTATTTACTGTAGTCTCAAAGCTCTTTTTCAACCAAGAAGTTCAAAGGTAAGTTCTCAAATGACTGATAGACATCTCAAATCTAGTACATCCAAATTGAACTTCTGACTGCCTCACCCCCCATTCAGTACCCTCTCATCTTAATTTGTGGCAGCTCCAACCTGCCACTTTTTTTAAGGCATATGCATTGGAGTGACCCCCAACTCCACTTTTTCTCTCACATCCTACTTCCAGTTTGTTAGATAATTCTGTTGCCTCGACCTTCAAAATGTATCCAGAAGCTGACCGCTTTTCACTAATTCCATTGCCATCATCCTGGTCCCAGACACCATCTCTCACTTGAATTACTGTAATAACTTCCTAACTGGTCTCCTTGATTCCACATACCCACCCCCAATCTATTCTCAACACAGCATCCAGATCCTTTAAAAATAAAAGTCAGATAGTGTCACTCCTCTGCTTAGAACTCTGTAATGACTCTTCACCAGGAATAAAGGCCAAGGTACTTAAAATGTCCTTCAAGGCTTCCTGTAACCCAGCTCTCACTTCTCTGTCTCAAGTCCTACCATTAGCTCATTCCCCTCCAGTCACATTGGCCTCTATGCTGTTCCTCAAAAATATCAGGCATGGCCACCTTCAGGCCTTTGAGCTAGCTGTTCTCTCTGCCCAGAATACCCTCCCCTGTTTGACTAATTCCTGCAGATCCTTCAAAGCTGTGTTCAGGTCTTATTTTCACAATGTGGTCACTCTTACCACTCAGTTTAATATTGCAACCTGCCTGTCCACACCCCTCCACATCCCCAGCCCATAATACCCTGTTCTACTTAACCTTTTGTTCCTTAGTACTCATCACCTCCAACAACATACATGTGTGTCTATATTCACTCCCCCTTCCCTCCATCTTTTATGCTGCTTATTTTATTTTGTCTATTTCCCTCCACTTGAATGTAAGCTCCACAGTGGCAGGTATTTTGGTTTGTTTGATTGATGGATGTGTCCCAACTACCACAAATACTCAATATTTGCTGAACGACTGAATTGGAGTAGGGGGAGAGAAGTAGTGTATAGAGAGGAATTAAGATACATTGAAGATTTATTGGTCACTGTTCTAAGCACTTTCACATATAAATTCACTTGTTTTCCTCTTTTATGTGAGATTGGCAAAATTCAAACCTCTGTTAACACAGATTTCTATCATCATTTCTTGCCGAAGAGTTGCTTTTCAGATGCCAGGAGTATAATTGGGTCAGAACAGTAAGAGTAACAAGAATGGGGGGGAAATCTAAGAGAAAAGAACATGACAAATTCTTTGAATGGAGTTTCAAAATGTATTTTACAATGCTTCAGGGTCTAGGAGTCAGGTTCATCAAATATAAGCTCACGCTTATAAAGTCATTTTCATTTCCTTAGGAAAACTGGCTCGGATCCAGTCTATTAAAAGAAAATGTCTCAGCAGAAGTTAAAATGGATAATTTAAAAGATAACTAAATTCAATTGGGCTTCCCTGGTGGTGCAGTGGTTGAGAGTCCGCCTGCCGATGCAGGGGACACGGGTTCATGCCCCGGTCCAGGAGGATCCCACATGCCGCGGAGTGGCTGGGCCCGTGAGCCATGGCCGCTGAGCCTGCGCGTCCAGGGCCTGTGCTCCGCAACGGGAGAGGCCACAACAGTGAGAGGCCCGCGTACCGCAAAAAAAAAAAAAAAAAAATATATATATATATATATATATGTATATAAAACTAAATTCAACAAACATATATTGAGTGATCATTATGCACTAAGCAATGTGTGGGTGGCAAGTAGGATACAAAAAATGAGGTATTTTCTTTTCCCAGTAAAAGGTTATAATTGAGTAGGAGGCACAGACATACAACACCAATAATTATAATTCACGGCAGAAAGTGCTAAGTGCTATCATAAAGGTATAGGGTGCAATAGAAAGATGAGAATAGGAATGATTAATTTCAGTACTTAGAGACAGCCACTTTTAAATTTCAGTTTAAATATGTGTGTGTGTTTATCTCTTGCAAGACGCTTCAACTAAATTGACCTCAACCAACTGCAAATAATTGCTGTGGGTTTCATTTTATGTTATCAGACTCTGTGCTCTTCATTTGTCACTACCTCAATTTGTTTAAGTAATGCTTTGCAAAGTACAAAGTACAAAGCCCTGAATCCTGAAGCTTTAACGATTATTTTTTTAATATAGTAACGTCCCGTAATCTAAAGTGCTAACTGGACTCAATTTAATTCATCATTTTATCTGAAGTTGAAATGAATCAGAAAATATGAAGTATGAATTCCATAAGACGTAATTCAAGCATCTATCGATAAAAAATACTATAGTGTTAGCTTCATGAACACTACTATCTGAATGTATTTCAAGTAGATGATAAAAATTATAAATATAGAAACAGATCAAAAATGATGAGGAAATTCCTATGCTAATATTTGCTTTTTTAGCAAATGATAACATCAGAATCAGAAACCTAGGAATTATCTTTGAAATCTCCCTATCTTTCCTCATGCAATAGCCAATCCAGCATCAGACCCTATAGATTTTTACCTCCCCAGTATCTTTTTTTTTTTTAATCTGTTTTATTTATTTCATTTTTGGCTGCATTGGGTCTTTGTTTCTGCGCGCGGACTTTCTCTAGTTGCAGTGAGCAGGGTTTACTCTTCGTTGCAGTACGCGGGCTTCTCATTGCGGTGGCTTCTCTTGTTGCAGAGCATGGGCTCTAGGCGCACAGGCTTCAGTAATTGTGGCATGCGGGCTCAGTAGTTGTGGCATGTGGGATCTTCCTGGACCAGGGATCGAACCCGTGTCCCCTTCATTGGCAGGGGGATTCTTAACCACTGTGCCACCAGGGAAGTCCCTACCTCCCCAGTATCTTTTAAATGCATCCACTTCTTCTCATCTCCCCTTTTATTCTACCAACCACCATATCTCGCGTGGACAATCGCTATGGATTCTTAACTAGATACTTTACATTGGCTTTTGCCCCCTAAAAGTCATTCCCCACTCTACAGTAAGAGTGATTCCTGTTGGTGTGTGTGTGGTTATTTAGGGACCCCAGGTGTCAAGAATTGGGTGACTCGTATTTCTCAGCTCATGGCACACTGTCGTCATCAGTCCATGCAATGTTCTTCTCTTATTTCATATTTTTTTCTCCCTGTACTTCCCATCACCATTCTTTTCTCTCATTCTGCTTATTCATGTAGGTATATATACTTGTTAATAAATATGATACTATTTCAGTGTAATGGGCTTAGAAACTGTGTAAATGTCATAATGCAAGAGATTATACTCTCTATCTTATTTTTTCTTTATTCAACACTATGCTTTTAAAATTTATCCATGATGCTATTTGTACAGCTAATTAAGTACTTCTGCCTGCTGCCTAGTACTTTATTGAATGCATTCACCACACTTTTACTCATCATGCCCTGAACCCGAATTCTTTTGTTCAGTGTGGATTCATTGAGCAGTAGCTAAGGGTCTGGCAATTTTCTAGGCCATTGGAGATAATAAGGGAAAATATAATGGACCAAAAATGTCCTCAGGAGCTTATATTGTAATGGTAGAGACAAATAATAAACAAGATAAATGAGTAAAATATAGATTATGTTGGATGGTAATAATTATAGGAGAAAAATAAAGCAGGAAATGAGGGGTAAGACATGTGCAAGGATGGGGGATGTCAAGGAATACCTCTGTGTTCAGAGAAGGTGACATTTGATTTAAGACCTAAAGGAAGTGAGGATGTGAGCCACATGGGTATTTGGAGGAAGAGTATTCCAGGTACAGAAAGAGTAAGCTCAAGTCCCGAGGTAGGAGTGAACGAATGTGTGCAATAAACAGCAAGGAGGGGAAAGAGCAGTACAGGTGAGAGTAGAGAAGTGACATGGAAATACCTCTTCAAGGACTATGTAGATCCTTGTGCTGAATTATATGAGAAATTATTGAAGTATTTGAGCAGAGGAATAATGTGATCAGATGTATGCTTCATTAGGAATTTTCTGATTACTATGTTGAGAATAGACTGAAAAGGGCAAGGCAGGAGCAGAGACTAGGTAAGTGAGTCTCACAATAATCTTGTGTGAGAAAGTGGTAATTTAAACCAACATGGTAGCAATAGAGGTGATAAGAAGTTCTTTGGTTTTCGGTATATTTAGAAGGTGGAGCCAACAGGATTTTTTGATAAATCATTATAGTGCATGAAATAAAGAGAGGCAAAGATTACACAAAGGTTTTTTGTTGTTGTTGTTTGTTTTGGGTTTTTTTTTTTTTTTTTTTGCCTGAGTAGCTGAAATAATGTATTGTCATTTACTGCATGAGGAAGATAAAAAATTCAGTTCTGTTCATGTGCAGTTTGAGATGCCTATTAAACATTTAAGTAGAGTGGTTCATCAGACAGTTGGATTTATGAGTTTATAGTTCAGAGAGGAAAAAGCTAGACTAGAGATATAAGTTTGGGAGCCTTCACCATTTGATAATATGTAAAGCCATGAGATTGAATGATTTCACTAAGGGAATAATTATAGCGATATAAGACACTGATGCCTGAGTCACAACAACATTTTTAGATCAGGGAGATGAAGAAAAACTAGCAAAACAAGGAAAGGGTGTCCAGGGAGGCAGTTCTTCATCTAGTCTAAAAGAGATTTTCTAAAGGCATGCCTTTTTCAGTCTATGGAAATATACCTCAGGTCCAAACAAGGACCTAGGTTTGGGGATTTGATGAGTTGACAAGACCAAGAGAAACTGCAGATAAATACCACTTAGCTCAAAAGGCTTTCACTTTTTTTATTTTGTAAAGAAGCTAAGAAACATCTTCAAGCAAGCAAAATGGAATGGGGGTAGAGGGCATAAGCTGTCTGTCCAGTGACTGACAGTCTTTCTCTCTAGCTTAGCCACCGCTTACTCCCAGCAGGTGTGTCTCATGGTGTCACTTGCAAGACTTACCTAATGGTCTGCACGTGGCGGTTTGCAGGCAGCTCTGCACACTCTCGAGGACTTGGCGATTCAATGTGCCTCATAGTCTGGCCAGGAGACCTATAAGCTAATTGGGGAAACTGGGCACTCTGGAAGGGCCTCATATTCGATTGGTTTGCAGTTGTATCAGCCTCATTTTGATTGGTTAGACCCAAAGTTACATAAGCCATTACATCATTGATTATATAATGGTTTTGCAAGTTCTATCACTCCTTATGAATATATTCCAGAACTTTCTTTTTTTACTTTTCAAAATATGTTTGCATCTTTGAGGCACAGCAGGTGTTCATCTTCTTTAACCAAAGTGCTCTATGCTTACCCAAAATGGAGTATACATGTTTACAACTTTAACAACTAGTGAGAAAAACATGTTTACAAGCAAAAGAACACTTTCGGTGGGAAAGCTTGTTTACCACTTTAAGCACAGCAAAACAGGTTTTTATTCATTCTTTTAAAATGTAGGATGAGGCATACTTAACAAAAAATTATTTCAAACATGACCCATGACAAACCATATTATCATTCTTCTGCTTCAGATGCATCAAGGGCTTCCTGTTGTTCTTAAGTCAAAGACCGATATATCTAAAGTGGTTACCAGGATCCTACAAGGTCTGGCTTCAACATACCTCTCTAGTTTCATCTCAAAATGATCCTTTTCATCCACACTGGCCCTTTTGATGGAACCCAGTTTGGTGCAGGGGCTTGGTATGCAGTTCCTCTGCTTGGAGATCTCTTCCCTAATCCCACACCCCAGCTACCCTCTAATCACTCAGTTAATTCCCTTAAATCTCACGTCATTTATTTCTTCCTCAGAGAAGCCTTCCTGACTTTCTAAACTATATCAGGGTCCCTATCACTTGCTTTTAAAGCACCATATGTTTTTCCTTGGTAACCATTATATCCTTTGTAATTTAACTTTTATATGAATAATTATTTAATATCTTCCTAATTAGAAAGTACATTCCATTTCATTCCAGCAATTAGCACAATGCAAGGTTACATAGTAGGTTTTTATTAATATTTGTTGAGTGAATCAATAAATGGAAAATACTTGTCATTGTATTTTAGTGGAACAGCACAGCTTTCATTTACTCCCCTTTTTGCATTGTTTTCTTTTCTTCCTTTCTTATTGAGGTGTAATTGACATATAACATTGTATTAGTTTCAAGGGAGCAACATAATGATTCAGTATTTGTGTATATTGCAAAATCATCAGCACAGTAAGTCTAATATCAGTCCCCATACGTGGTTACAATTTTTTTTTTCTAGTGATGAGAACTTTTAAGATCTAATCTCTTAGCATGGCTTTCCTTTTTTTTATATATATAAATTTATTTATTTATTTTTGGCTGCATTGGGTCTTCGTTGCTGTGCGCAGGCTTTCTCTAGTTTCGGCGAGCGGGGGCTACTCTTTGTTGCAGTGCGCGGGTTTATTGTGGTGGCTTGTCTTGTTGCGGAGCACAGGCTCTAGGGGCATGGGCTTCAGTGGTTGTGGCATGTGGGCTCAATAGTTGTGGCTAGTGGGCTCTAGAGCGCAGGCTCAGTAGTCGTGGTGCACAAGCTTAGTTGCTCCGCGGCATGTGGGATCTTCCTGGACCAGGGCTCGAACCTGTGTCCCCTGCATTGGCAGGCGGATTCTTAACCACTGCACCACCAGGGAAGCCCAGTACAGCTTTCTTAAAGTGCTTATTTTTTCACTTAAAAAATCCAACTTGGAAGCAGCATGTTATATTGAGAAATTCTGCATGTAATATAGGCATCTTAAATTTACCATGAAACTGAAATTTTTGCCTTAGTGATGCAGAAGCTAGAATAATAGATTTTATAATCCGTGCTCAGTGATGTTTCAGTCAACAAATATGACCTGTTGTTAGTCTGAGTATCTAAAATCTATGCATTACTTTTTGGAAGAGCACAAATTACTAAGAAATCAATGTGAGGGAAATTTGACTCATCCATAGTTGTTATAATGAGTTTTGGGATTATTATAGAACATAACCACAATGCTTATGGGTATGAGTCATGAAATGCCTGAATTGAACATGCTCACATTCAAAGAGAGAATTTTGACAACTCTGTTGACACTTCAGTGCTTTCATTAGATGTTTTTAAATTGTAGTATGTATTCTGGGTTGACCAGCATGTAAATTCCTTGATTATTGTTAAGTAGGTTTGCAGAAGAATTTTGGGTTGCCATTCATCTCATGCCACCCAGAGATCTATTACATATCTGTGTGGACAGCCGCAGTGTTGTTTATCCCATTTAAGAGGAAGACACTTTTCCCTCAGTGCCTGCTGACCGCCAACCCCACAACACATTTTTTTAAAACTCTAAAGCCCAAACATAAGACACCACTTTCTCCTTTATTTTCTTGTCTTCTTCTTGGATCATTTGGCTAGGGAGACAGAAAGGGGAACAGCTTGTTTGCTAAGAGATTTGGAGTTTGATTTTAGGCTTAACTGAGTAAGAGGAAGGGGTGTTGTTGAGTGTGGAGTAGAAAAGGGCAGAAACTTTGAAGTAGGAGAGCAAGGAGCAGCAAGGTGCTGAAGATCTTGCCCAACTAGAGCAATGTGCCTTCCAGAAGACAGCTTTAACGCCTCGAGTAAGCTGCAAGCTTGAGAGTTGAACAGAATCAGTTAACAAAATTATAAAGAGTTTTTGATTAAGTTAAACTCTGGAAAAGTTGTACTCATTTTTGCCCTTATTCATGCCCTTTCATATAATACTGTTTTATTTTCATCATAGCACTTATCACTACCTAAAATGTTTTTATTTACTTATTATTTATTTATCATTTATTTGTTTATTAGTCTGTTGTTTATAGTCTCTTTAGCCCTACTCTGTAAGATCTGACAGTAGAGACCTTGACGTTTTTGCTCTGGACTTCCTGTACTTACCATTACCTAGAAAAGCATATGGCACTGAGAAGTCCCTCAAGAAAACTTTACTAAGTGAATTAAAGAATGCTTAAAGTCCCAACAAGTATTTCTGTCTTCTCTGTAAAGTCTTTCCTGATGAAGTAAGTCATTCCCTCTATGTTCTGGAGTATATTTCATTCATCCATCCATTCATTCATTCATGTTTGTTCATTCCTTCGTTCACTCATGTATTCATTCCTGCAGCAATCATTCATTGAGTGAGTGGGGTATGCTAAGAACTCTGAGAAGTAAGAATGCTATACGGTTGAATAAAACTGCCTGTAGTTACAGTCTAGAGAGGAGACAGGAAGTCCAGGGCTGTAATAGAGATGTGCACAGGCTTTTATGAGCGTGCATAGGAAAGAGCTATTAATCCAGCCTCGTAGGGGCAGGAAAGGCTTCCTAGAGAAGAGATCCTTTAAGCTGAGATCTGAAGAACAAGCAGAAGGGCATCATATTTCACAAAGAAGAAACAGCATTTCCAAGGCTGAGAGGCTAAAAAGGAACATGGTAGATGTTGAGAACTACATTGTTCATCAGACAAATCCCAGCAAAGAGACGATACCCTGCACATAGTAAGTGCTCAGTAAACGTTTCCCCCAGTGGTTGTATGGTTTCTTCATTGAAAAACAGAATAGTTATGGAAACTAAAAAATCATCCATAATGAGTTACTCTGTGCTTTCCTTGCCTTGATTTAAGATGAATCCATTTCTGTCTCCTGCTATATCAATACATGGCTGAAATAGCATTAATTCCTACACATATTCTATTTTAAATGTCTTAAAGGACAGAATTTATGTCTTCTATGAGGAGCCATTACTGCACCACACTTCACAGTTTAGTGGCACAGAAACTCCTGTCGTGGGTGGCAGAAAGGACATGAGTACCAACCATTTCCCCATCCTATACCCTAACTACTGTGTGTCTGAAAGGAAATCATCCATCTCTATCTTAGGAGAAGGAAAACTGGTGCTTAATATCTATCAAAAAGCATTCACTACTCTTTGGCAAAAACAAAAGACTCAATTATTCTTCAGTCTTCTGGGTCTTCATTATATTCCATGCCAGTTAATACAGAATAACTTTGGAGGATTTCTTGGCAATTGTAATTCATGGCTGGCTTCTCTCTGTTCTTTATGATTTCTAGCCAACTCCCATCTGTTTTGTAGTTTCAGTAGGAACTTGTCACAAAAGAGATTCACTGCCCAACTAAGGTTCAAAGGAGTAGCACAAAAGCTGCAGAGATGTTTCACATCTCAATCTGTAAGAAAAAATGCAAATGCTAGTGTCCAGGGTACATATGAATCCTGTTAGAGTCAGAAAATCTGCTTTATTATTGAGGTAATGAAAAGACATCCAAAATAGATAGTTCAACAATTACTTCACTCTAAAACAAAACCACAGAACTCATATGGAATATAACAGGATCCTAAGGAGAGGGATTGCTGGGACAGGGTCAGCTGTAAACCTGCATGACATTTAGCATCCTGCTTGAATGGCCATCTCAGCCCCACAGCCTTTAATCATATCTAGTTCATCCCTTTTCTCCTTTTTCCTTATCATTCCTCCCTTTCCCTACAATGCACATACAAAGTTAGGAATTTTAACACAATTTCATTTAGTTGACACCATTTAAAAATATGACAATTTTAGGGGCTTCCCTGGTGGTGCAGTGGTTGAGAATCTGCCTGCCAGTGTAGGGGACACGGGTTCGAGCCCTGGTCTGGGAAGATTCCACGTGCTGCAGAGCAACTAGGCCCGTGAGGCACAGCTACTGAGCCTGCGCGTCTGGAGCCTGTGCTCCGCAACAAGAGAGGCCGCGATAGTGAGAGACCTGCGCGCCGTGATGAAGAGTGGCCCCCGCTTGGCGCAACTAGAGAAAGCCCTTGCACAGAAACGAAGACCCAACACAGCCAAAAATAAATAAAATAAATAAATAAATTTAAAGGGTTAAAAAAAAATGTGACAATTTTACATAAAAATTGAGATTCTTAGTTTCTCTTGAAAAAAGAAAATGGGCCCGTGTTCTTTCTTGGTGATAATTAGGTAGAGCTGACAGTACTCCCTGGAGTCTCTGTTTGCCCCAGTCCTCGCTAATCCCTTTATTCACACACAGACTCTTTCACATGTTTACGTTATCTGTCTAGTTTCTGTAGGAGTTAGAGTTTCATTTCTCTGATTTTGTGTTTTAGTGCCTGTATCTCTCATGTATCACTTAATGTCTGCTCTTGCAGTTCTGGATAAACAAGTCCGTCCTCTTACTCAGCTGTTAGCTCTATAAGAGTTCTCTGATTCAGTTTTGGGCCTGTAACGATGTTCTCTGATTCAAAGGGCCTATAACGATGTTCAGTGAATAGTTGATGAAAAAATGCAGTAGATGAGAAAGTGTCACAGAGTAAAGAAAGGACTGTTTAGGGCATTTGGCTCTTCTGTTAATGAACAATGTGATCTTCAGCAAGAGATACCTCCATCTGGGATCTCAGTTTCTGTGTTTTTAAAAATAGGAAAGTTAGTTTTGATGACCATTGCTTTCTCTTCACTCTAGCATTTTATGATTCTAGAGTTCTTTGAACCGGACTTTCCTCAATTTCTATAAATTTGCCAGCTGGGTCACAAAATCCCCACGCTCTTCCCCATTGAACATGAGTGGGAAATTATTCTGATTATAGTTTTGCAAAGGCAGACAAAAGAGCACGTCAAAGAAAATCACACTTGGCACATTGTGAATGAGGTTTTAAACCAAATATTTTTAGACTGCGTTTATTCTTCGATGTGCCGTTATCTAAATCCTCCTTGCAGGGCTCTCGTTTCAGAAGTGATTTAGAGTTAATGATATGGTAGGAATCAAGCAACTCTGTCTTCCTGGTTATGCCACACAAGAGGGGAAAATACAGACACCAGAGAGCTCATGATGAAGAATTTGCCGAGTCATGTGTTCCTTTATGTTCCGCAGAGCAGAGAGAATTCTATTGCCACTTGAAAGATAAATAATAATAATTGTAATAAGTTCTTCTTTATTCCCAGCAGGGCTGTCAGAATCTGAATAGTACTTTTTTTGCAATCTTCCAAGTGGGGATACAGGCTCCCTGATGTGTTTGCAAGGCTCAGAATCATGTCGAGGTTTATTCTCTTTCCCCTGACTAGGGCTCAGACTGATTGTCTCAAGTAGAGGATGTGACTTACTCCTTCAGATGTATCACTACAGAAATAGTAATTAACCATCGTGGAAAATTTTAATATAAATAAAAATTTATATTTTTATAGGTTTAGAAATGTTGGAATTAAAATCACCTAAAATATTGCCTTGTAGCTACTCTTAATAATTCCAAATGTGAGCACACACACATAATTTTGAAAAAGATATTTGTCATTTTATACTCTAATAGCTTTTCCCTTCCTACCAGTGCTCTGCTCTCTGTGGAGAATCACGTCTACCTCCCTTGTGTGTACTGTTGGTGAGACGACAAATTTGACGTTAGAGGGAAATATCATTTCCCAACTTTTATATTTCTCAGCTTCAGCACCACGGACATTTTGAGGCTGAAAAATCTTTATTGTAGGAGCTTTCCTGTGCTTCGTGGGATGGTTAGCAGCATCCCTGGCCTTTGCCCACTAGATGCCAGTAACACCTCTCCAGTTCTGACAACCAAAAATTTCTCCAGTTATTGCCCTCAGTTGAGAACTAGCAGTATAGTGTGACTGTCCTACAATAAAATTCCAGGCCTCTTATGAGGGAGGAGTGACTTTGCTGTTTGGACTTTGAGGGAAGGAACTAAGCATGCATGGCCTGGCACCTCTGGATTCCCTTTGGAATCTGTTTGCCTCCAGAGAATATATTATGGTCTGCTCTTAGGCTTCTGGTAATATAACTGGAGCTTGAAGTGGTGGTGGTGGTTTACTTAATCAAGTGTTCATTTTTTTAAAAATCTAGCTAATAGTCAAATTTGTACCACCATGTCATGCTTTAAAGGTTACATAATTGACTTTAAACTGGCATGATTTAGGTGAGTGGCTTCAGAACTTAGGATTTTGTGAGTGCAACCTCTGTGGTTCTTTTGACCTTGACAGGTCATCACAACTTAAGGTGGCTTTATCCTCAGGCACATCGACTGTATCTCAGCAGAAATGGGCCGTAATGGCCTTGGCAGATGTTGGCCGCTTGGGCTCTAGCATGCAAGCTGCTGTAGCTTGATTGTAAACAGCGTTCTGTCATGGCGCTGCAAAAGAGACCGAAAAATGCACTTGTTCTTTTTTGCACATTGACAGGGAGAGAAACATTTGCTGCTTATGCTCTGTTTTTTCAGCCAGGCCTTCCGATTGGGACTTTGAACAGCAGAGACCGTCGAGTTCCAAGTGAACTACACTAATGAATTTCAGACTTTAAATTATTAGTGCCAGGCCTGAACAGACAGTGCTAGGTCAGCTGCCCAAAATTCCATCCTTCTTTTTGTTGTCTTAAACTGCATTCCTGGCAGACGAAGAGCTAACATCTTCGATTAATGTTCCTTGTCTGCATGTTCCTGCGTGCACACCTTCCACTAACATCACTACGTGGTCTCGAAATGGCCGGAGCTTTGTTCATTACGGACGTTCTAACCTTAGTTTTAAATCTCAGAGGCCCAAACTCTGATTTTATTTGTATTAGGTTGGTCAGTTTCGGTAATTATGCAAAAAAGTAAAATTAGGTAGTTCCTTACCATAAAGAGAATATTCCTTCTTCTTGGTTGGAGGCAGAAAACAACCCAGAGAAACTTTGCAAAACTAAAGGTTATGAAAGTAATTAAAGAGGCTTCTACCTGGAACAACATATTTCTTGGAATCACAGTTCCCAAGAAATCAAGAAATGGTTTGGAAAAACAGGTTTCAGCCATACACTCAGAAAGGAGCAAGAGAAGAATACAAATAAATAAAGGAAAGCAAATAAGTAAACTTGAGGAAGAGAAAGCATTCTTTAATTTTAAGACCATAGATGATATTCTAGACAGATATGATCTTCAAGGCTACAATAAACAGATGTAAAAATAGAAAATGCTTCCAGGTCTCATTTCTTTTAAAGAGAACATATAAAAGAAAGGAATTATTTCCATTATTCACAAAGAGTAACTAGGATCCAATAACATCTAATAGAGGAAGAGAAGTAAGATCTTAAAGAGCAGGTTAAAATACTGCACAAGAGCTTCCCTGGTGGTGCAGTGGTTGAGAGTCCGCCTGCCGATACAGGGGACACGGGTTCGTGCCCCGGTCCGGGAAGATCCCACATGCCGCGGAGCGGCTGCGCCCGTGAGCCATGGCGGCTGAGCCTGCGCGTCTGGAGCCTGCTGCTCCGCAACGGGAGAGGCCACAACAGTGAGAGGCCCACGTACCGCAAAAAAAAAAAAAAAAAAAAAAATGCTGCACAAAGAGCAGGATTCAGGAAATTCCTGACCTTGAATGGCACAGTTAGTTCAAGTAAAGCTGCACAAAGTGAGTACACCTGGAGTCCCCCACCTTGAATAGCTGTTATCAAACAGTTTCAATGTAGAGTATTTGGACCTACTGAGAAAACAAAACCAGGGACATTGACATAGAGACTCAAGAATTACTTGGTAAACTTTCAAGGTGAGAGTTATTGTCAACAGGCCTGCATATACTGCCTCTGCCTTGAAGGGCTATGATCCAGGGAGTTTTAACATCACGAATCCTAGGGAAGGCACAGACGAGATGAGACCCTAAAGGAAGCTGGGCAGGACAAGAACAGCGTCCATGCCTGATCTGAATATTTGCCTGATAGAAGAACATCTCCTGGGTGAGATTATCTGACTTGGGGAAAATAAAGGTGGACATAATTTGTTTGAATTATGGAAGCTTTTAGCAGCCCCTTAAACTTGATATTTCTGTCTAAAGCAGACACCAAGGAGACAAAATCTAGAGAAATATGTAAGAAAGATAAGTCTGAGCCAGAAAACAAAGATAGGAAAGGAAAGAACAAGACATTCAAGTTTGGCCAACAGTGTTAGTTCCACCTGTCTCAACTAGGAAAGGGAGCAACTTAAGAATCAGGTTAACTATAAAAGCTGGACTTAACTCTTCTAAGCAGAGTAGGAGAATATTAAAGGGAAATAAAATATAGCAGCTCTGTAAAAAAAATATGCACAAGGAAGATCTGGAACCTTCAAAAGCTTCAGGAAGACAGTGTCTTGGGGAGCACATAGCAGAGGTATTGGTCTTTATTGGACCCTGGAATACAAGCTTCAATATTTCGAAAGCAGCATCAGTTCGGGAATCTGCTGAAGAAGATTCTGCAACTGAACCAATGTGGAGATCAGGTGAAAACCTTCCGAAGCATGCTGGTTTCACACGCCTAAAAAATAATACAATGAAAAGCAGTGGGAACAACCACTATGCTTGGGCCCAGGAGAAAGTGGAGGCTTTGTCATTTAGTGTAGAATCACAACATAAGAAGCGCAGATTCTAGTGGGAGATGAAAATAAAGAAGATTTGAATATGCTGAGTAGAAACAAATTAGACCTGGTCACTGAGGATCCCACATTGCAAATTTTTAAACTTTGCAAAGAAAAGGCAGTATTACCACGTGTCTAGGTAAGCATTTGCCAGGCTGATTAGGAAGGAAGAGTACTCCAGAGAGAGGGACCGGTGTCTTGTTCAAGACTAAGAGACATGAGATAAATGTCACCGTTGGAGGATTGCAACTAGGTCAAGTGATGGAATGAGGTAATGGCCAGAAATGAAGTCAGAGGCTAGACCTCATATTAAAATATATATATATACCCTGATCCACAGTAGGTGCTGAGTATTTGTTAGAAGGGAATGTGAAACCAAACAACAAACAAGTTTTTTTACACAGTTTTAATAATGGAAATATGTCCTACGTTAGGAAATGTCTTGGGAAAAGCAACAGCAAGTAATATTCAGGGTAAGATTGATAAAATTGAGCTGGGAGGGAAGAGGTGCTACTGGAAGTGGCAAGTAAATACAATATGCTGTATCCATTGTCTACTGCTGCAGAGCAATGTGCCCCCAAATATAGTAGCTGAAAACCACAAAAGTCTATTATTTTCATGATTCTGTGGGTTGGTTGGATGGCTCTTCTGCTGGTCTCACCTGAGCTTCCTCATGGGGCTGCATTCAGCTGGTGTGCTGCTGGGGGATCGTGCTTGGCCGGGGCAGCTGGAACGGCAGGGTCTTTCTCTCTATGTACTCTTTTATCTCAAGAAGCCTTGGTTGAGCTGCTTTACAGAGTCTCAGAGTTCCAAGTGTGGGAAGGGGACAGCTGCAAGACTTCACGGGTTCTAGGTTCAAGAACCTGTACAGTGTCATACGACATTTTATTTGCTAAAGCAAGCCACAAGATCAGCCCACAGTTGATATGCAGCAAAATATTGTGGCCATATTTTCTCAGTCCACCCAATCAACTAAAAAACCTATGACGTTTTGTGGTCAAAATCAGTTGAGAACTGACCTCAAGTATCTGAATTAAAATCCACCGACCAGCCTATGATGTCATCCTCATTCCATATTACTCCTAGTCTTAGGTCTTGGGGTTCTATAAGTGCTACTCACAGAGGGGCCATATATCATATGGGTTATTCTTCCCCTCCTGCACAATGTTTTGTTTTCCATAGAATTCATTTTTGTTTTCTTTTGTTCTTGTGTGAGTTTTTTGTACATTTATATTAAGTTCATCTCCTCACTCATTCCCACGTTATTACTTCTCGATATATTTAAAAACAGAAGGTATTCTCCAGTTTTCTTTTCCTGAAGATATTTATTCTGGTGAATTCTGTCTTGCTCCAGTCTGATTGGCCAGATGAACAGCTGTCCCCTTGAAATTTCCCATTAACGCATTCTTGTGTTTGCTTTCCCGTTTTGTGGATTTTGTTTCGCTTGTTCTTTGAACAAGTAGAACTCCTTTCTACTTGTGAAATGCATCCTTTAGAAACTTTCTGAAAGAAGGTAAATTTTTTGAAGCTATGCATGTCTACTAAAAATGCCCTTTTTCTACCTTCACACTTAATTGAAAAAAGTCTAGATTGAAAAAACTTTTGTACAGAATTGTGAAGGTATTGTTCTTCTGCCTTCAATCTTTCAGCATTGCTCCTAATATGTTTATTGCCTTTCAGATCTTGATCGTATGTATAAATCTGAGTTCTCTTGGAAGGTTTCAGAACCCTCTCTTTGTCCTCGATCTTCTGAAACTGCATACTGATGTTATTTGATTTGGCCGAGTAGTCACTCATTGTGCACCAATGGTTAATTCAACCTGACGAACCCTGTTCTTTATTTCTGGGGAATATTTCGAAGTTTTTTCATTATTCCTTTCCACCGCTTTCTTTATTCTTTCTTAGAATTCTTATTATTTGGATGTTAAAACACTTGGCCTGGTCCAATAAAATGTCTAATCTTTTCTATTTGCTCTGTCTTTTCTACTTTTTAGGAGGTATCTTTAATTTTATTGTTCAATCCTTCTCTTGAATATTTCATATTTTATATTTCCATGACCTCTTTTGCTCTCCAAATATTCCTTTTGTAGGGTTATTTCTTATTTCATGATACAATAATTTCTAAGCATCACAAGGTGGAGCCTTTTGTCTGTTCTACTTACTACTGAATCTCTAGTGCCTGGCACATAGTAGGCCCTTAAATATTTGTTTAATGATTGCCCATGGAGATATTTTTATAGATTCTTGAAGGGTTTTTTTTCTCTCTGCACAGTGTCTGTTTCCTCCAAAATTTTATTTTCTATTAATTATGTTTTCTTTCATTGTACATCTGCTTATTCTTGGTTGTCTACTCATGTTTAAAAGCTCGGCTCTGAAAAGCTGATCAGAAGCTCTATATACACAAGAAAAACTTGTTGATGGTGGATTTCCTTATAGGATTAGTCAAATCGAATTTAAAATATTCAGTCCCAGTTTTTAGTACACATTTACTTAGATTTAACCACAGAATGTTCTAAATCATGTGAGATATATGTAAATTTCTAGTTTTAACATGTTCTATCATTTTTCTCATCTTCCTGAATTCCTCTTAATCCTTACGGTAATAGTCTACACAGAGTAGGGTCACATCAAATCCTTTAACTCTTAATTTTACCATCCAAATATATTCATATAAATATCCAAAGATCTATATACAAGGATACACATTGCAGTGTTGTTTGTAAACAACTCAAATGCGCATCAGTTTGGAAAGTGTAAAGTAAATAATGGTATAGTGGTATAATGGAATACTGTACTGATTTTAAAGAGCATGAGGGAGACCTACAGTGCTGATATGGAAAGATGCCTGAATTTTGTTTTAAGCAAGGTAGAAGACATAAAAATAAATACGTGGTATTCCACTTGCATACAAAATGAATAGGCACAGAATTTATTATCCCATTCCAGAAGTAAAGCCTGGGTTGTTGTAGGGGCTGAAGGAACCTCCTTTGGTAACTTATTCTAGGGATTAATAAAAATATATAAAAATAAAACCATCTCTATGGTTTTATTTATATAAGACAAATTTTAAGTTATTTCTTTATATATTCCTCACTGTATTTCAGGTACCCTTTTATGTACATGTATACTTCAGGTACTTTACATGTATTAACTTTAATTCTCACAACTACATATAGACACCATTATTATCTCCACTTTTAGATGAGCGTGCTGAGGCACAGAGAAATTAGATAATTTGCGTAAATTTATTATCTAAGGTTTGAATCTACAAAATTCATGTCCAGGACCTATTCTTTGACCACTATATTATCCTATTTATTTAACCATTGAAAGTTGAGGTTGTTGCTACTTTCAGCCCAAAACATTTCTAGCTGATAGATGGTTAGAAGGGCCAACCTTTAATAATCACCTTTGATTATTCCAAAGAAAATGAGTTTTTAAACCTTTTAATCAAAATGCTATTTACTCTAATATGCACCATTACTCACATCTTCCTCTTTATTGGATTATAATTCCTACTGGTATTTCATTTTTATATCTGCCTCCTTATAAAGGCATAAATTCCAGACTTGCGTTTCTCTCACCTGGTGCTGAAAGCAGCCAAGAAATATTTGTAAACTTGAAATCTAAGAGGTAGATTTTCACCACAAGAAAAAAGAAAATGGTAACTGTGTGAGGTGATGGATTGACAGATACGTCAATTATCTTGATTTTGGTGATCATTTCACAATATATACATATATTAAAACATCAAGCAGTATACCTTAAATATAAACAATTTTTATTGTCAGTTTTACCTCAATAAACCTGAAAAAAACCCTACATTTGTACTTACATACCTTTCCTGGATGTCTTCTTTTCTAGTAGCTAGAGATACAGTCAGCAAACTGGCAGATTTATCATAGCATGAGTTCAGGCTAAACTCAGGAAATATATTCTTTCCCATATCCTCCCCTTGCCCTCTAAATTATGCCAAATAGTTCCTTCTTAAAGCTTATAAAGTGCATTGTAATTAAATCATATTTATGTATTATGACTGGCATGCCAAAGTTATTTCATTCCTACAACGTTAAAGAAAATATAGAAGATTGGAATAATATATCCTTAAACTAGCCCAGTTCCCATTCTCATATTTTTAAAAATTATTTTATTGGGGGGGGTTGATTGTATTTTTATTTATTTTCCCTAGGAGCCCCTGGGAACCTTCCTATCTATGGCTCACTTTACCCTTCTGATAGACCCTAACTGGCCCTTTCCATAGCATTGTCTCCTACTGAGAGAAAACTATTCCAAAGGGTAGTGCACACTATCATTGTTGCTCTGCCCAGTGCCCTCACATCCCTTTGATTTCATCTCTGTGCTCATCTCCAGGTTCTGTGTGCCTTGTTTCCACACAAAGTGCTGACCCTGTCTAGAGCTACTTTCCCTGAAAGTGCAGAGAGCAGGAAGTTCCTAGGTCACCAGCAGGGCCCTTAGGCCATGACTGACTTGATACTTAAATATGAAAGCCCAGATCCTTTGCCTACAGAGAGGACAAATTCTAAGACAAAATTTACATTCCAGAGATCCCAGTGACATCAGGCTGTTACTGGAGCTTTGTCTGAAATCATATCCTTTCTTGGCTTCTTCCTCTTTCCTGTTCTGATTCTCTCACTCTCTTACCAGATTTTTCTGGGAACACTTCTTTAATAAACTACTTGCACACAGATCCCCATTTTGAGATCTACTTCTGGAGATGCCAACTTCCTAACCTAAGATGTGAAAGAATAGATCTTCATCAGGTTTTTATAGTGTAAGAGTCTCCCCAAGCTCAGCCCTCACCCACGTGTCTATGTTCTTGTATGGGCTGGATCTGTGTACTTTAGTAGGTTTCTTCTCCCTATCAACCTAATTCATACTACTGTGGTATATGTGTGTGTTTGTTTCTTTCTCCTGAAATTTATCTCTAAGATTCAGGGTTCTTCTGGCTACTGAATGTGTCCTGTACCCCACAGCCTCGTGAAAACTATGTTCCTTGCTATCAGTTCTTTCTCAAGAGTTCAGGTTGATTCCCAAATATGTATTTTGAGATCTTAAATAATTTTATACATACATACACATATACGTGCATATACATTAAAATATCTATTTGGTAGGACAAAGTCTTAAAGTCTTACTCTTTCAGCCTTACTGCTCCTAGGTTATTGTTTCTGATTATGTGGCTTGCTGCATCAGAATGACCTGAGTTGGGATGATCTTTGCTGTTACTCTCATGAAAATTATTTTTACATATCATGATTCATTATACACATAGATACCTACACATTCCTACACACATGTTGTACACACACGTGTAACTGAAATAGCATTTTAAAGAAATGATACTCTTACGACATATAATATGATCTGATATTTTGCATTGTACTTCATATTTTTATTCCACTTAAAATACATTAAGTTTAAAACATATCCCTGGGCTTCCCTGGTGGCGCAGTGGTTGAGAGTCCACTTGCCGATGCAGGGGACATGGGTTCGTGCCCCGGTCCGGGAAGATCCCACATGCCACAGAGCGGCTGGGCCCGTGAGCCGTGGACGCTGAGCCTGCGCGTCCGGAGCCTGTGCTCCACAACGGGGGAGGCCACAACAGTGAGAGGCCCGCATACCGCAAAAAACAAAACAAGCATATCCCTTTTTTTCAAACTTGTACTTCTATTTATTTTGCCCATATGATCTTAATACATTATAATTTTTATGACTCAAGGTCTTTTATTGATCTCACTGTTATAATTTCCTGCAACAAAGGTAGATATAAAATTTAAATTTAAAAAATGAAACTTCCTCTGACTATAAAATCCTGAGTGTTAAAAAATTTCTTTGGGATTAAGTTGTGATTTTACAATTAGTAGTAATACATAATTGATCAAAATAACTAATGTTTAGTTTTGATAATTCTTAAACATAAAAAGCAAAATTATATTGGAAATATTCCTTAATGAAATACTTTATTTTTTGAGACAGTCCTCTTTGTCAATTCATGTATCGAAGAATGACTGTTACTAATCGCTAAAGTAAAGCAGGGTTCAGATCCATTTTTTCATAAAAATAAGCACTAAGAAATCTTATTCACATAAGTAAGTATGAACGGAAGAAGATAGCTGACTAATAACTAATGTCATTTAGTTCATTGAATTGTTTCTGAGTTATATGTCAAAATCACATAGGGCTCTCCAATAAAACACTATTTTTAATGACCTATTAGTAAATACCTTGATTAGGTCCTCCATTAAATAAGTAAAAGGGGATGATTAGAAACTACTTGTCATCAAAAGACTATGTTAGTCATTATAGCCATTCACCTTCCTAATACATACACCAATATTTAAATTTGTTCCATTGTTTGGCATCCTGGTGATTTTTGCACCTGGGGTCAATGTACCCTAGTAAGGTTCAGGATGGGTGAGAGGATTATCTTTTTTTTTTTTTTTTTTTCTCGGTACGCGGGCCTCTCACCGCCGTGGCCTCTCGCGTCGCGGAGCACAGGCTCCGGACGCGCAGGCTCAGCGGCCATGGCTCACAGGCCCAGCCGCTCCGCGGCATGTGGGATCCTCCAGGACCGGGGCACGAACCCGCGTCCCCTGCATCAGCAGGCGGACTTTCAACCACTGCGCCACCAGGGAAGCCCGAGAGGATTACCTTTGACTCATAAAATGGAAGAAAGATTGTTTAAGAGGGGAGATGGAGAGGAACACGTAAGAAACTTGCTGAGATGTGTTCTCATGCACACCAATTTTAAGCAAGTGTGCATATGGGAATTGAGCACCTGAAACCCTATTCCTTTGAAATATCTTGGAAAGTCTTTGTATACTTTGAGATATATAAGTAACTCAGTCAGAAGACTTCTGCCCTAGGGTTTATATATTTAGGAATGAAATTGTTTTGTCACAGCCATGTACATGATTAAAATTATTAGTTAAGGGACAAGTGATTAGCAAATATTTGTTCTAATTTACACTCCCACCAGCAGCATTTAAGAGCTCCCATTATTCCACATCCTTCCCAACACCTGGGATTGTCGGCTTTTTCAACATTTGCCAATCTGCTATGCATAAAATGAGAGCCAATTATAGTTTCATTTTGTATTTCCTTGATTACAAATTAAGTCGAGCAAATTTCTCTATGTTTATTGACCATTCAGGTTTCCAGTTTCCTTTCTTATGATTTTCTGGGTTACATATTTTGCCCAGTTTTTAACTTTTTCATTATTTATTTAAATATTTTAATATACATATATACACCTATATATTATATATGTATATTAGATACAATCCTTTGTTGGTTGATGTGTTGTAAAACCTTCTTTTGGCTTATATTTTCACTTTTTATTACGTTTTTTGATGAATAATACTTAAAATATTAATGTAGAAGAATTTATCATTTTTTTCTTTTTGTGTTTTGTGCTGTGTCTTATGTTAGAAATCCACCTGAACATCATAAAGATATTCTTCTATATGTTCTTCTAAAAGTTTTGCTTTTCACATTTACATTCTACCTAAAAGTCTCCCTCCCTCCCTCCCTCCCTCCCTCCCTCCCTCCCTCCCTCCCTCCCTCCCTTCCTTCCTTCCTTCCTTCCTCCCTCCCTCCCTCCTTTCCTCCCTCCCTCCCTTCCTCTCTCTCTTTCTTTTTTTCTTAGGATAATAAAATGTCCAGGCACAATTTGTTGAAGAGCCATAATTTCACCACTGAATTTCAAATACCACCACTATAATTCATAAAGTGTCCACATATGGGTGGGTCTGTTTATTTGGGGGCTCTCAATCCTCTTCCTCTGCCCCACTGCTCTATTTGTCCCTGAATCAGTATCAAACTGCCTAATTACTATAACTTTTATAGTAAATATTAATATTAGGTGGAGCAAGTACCCCACCTTTGGCTTCTTCAGTTGTATCCTGGTCATTCAACATAAATGTTAGAGTTCTCATCATATTCCCCAATGAAAGTATACTGGATTTAAAGATTAAATTTGATGAAAAGTGACATGAGTAAAATATCCCAGTCCCCTATTTATGGATATAGTATACCTTTCTTTTTATTCAGATATTTCTGAATATTTTTCAATAAAGTTTTAAAAATTTCTCCCAAGAAATAAGAAATTTTCAGATATTGATCTTACAGTTAACCATCTGCCTGAACTCTTATTGGCTCTAGTAATTTGTATAATATTTAAGTTTTATACACAGGCCTCACATCTATGCAAATAAAGGACAGGTGGATGATTTCCAAAGTTTTTCCATGTTAGAGCTGAAACCAGAAGTCTGACTCTTTTTCTTAGAGTCCTGTGCTGCTCACTCCCCTGCCACCCACTTTATAAGGCATTATGGAACACAGGCTTTGGTAATAAATAACCCCATCTTCACTCCCCCATCAAATCAAGATCAACTGACACTGTTAATTGCCACAAAACTAAACATACAACAGCAACCGCATGTATTATATTTGGACCGTTGGCTTCCATATAACGCTTTACTCATTTTCTCAGACTTGTCAGACTGCACTTTCCCAGCCTCCTTCACCAATTTGTCTTCCTTTCCCTGATTCATTTAAATATTGGCAGTCTTAAGGATCCTTCTTAATCATCTTCTCTTCATTCTACACTCCTTCCAATATGTTCATCGCTTCAAGGAATATTTAGCTAATTTAAAATCTGAAAGTTTTACTTCCATCCCAGTCCTTTTTTTAAACTTCAAACATATATATCCAATTGCCTCTCATCATTTACATTTGAATTTTTAAGAAACATCTCAGTAAATATTTTTGATTGATAGAGTGATGAAAGGGTCTTGTGCGCTTCCTTTCCCTACAATATCATTAATCAGTGAGCTCAGTAACTAGTGCTTGAAGATCAGTGTCAGAGTCAGATTGAAGCTTAAAGGCAAAAAATGTCTGTTTCTTTCCTCCACATGTGATTGTAAGCCTCTTGAAATTAGGTACCACAATTTGTTTGTTTTGGAAGGGCTCATAAAATTTTTTTTAACACTTGAATAGTGTTAACCTCTTAGAAAAAAGTGACCAGAATAGCTAATTCTTCCTTTGAACTTATTTTACTGTGTTTATTGATGATGTGCACAGCTCAAGTAGCACTGACATAGCATTTATGTTGACCTTAAAATTAAGAATTGATGAGATGGGATGGAGATGATAAAGAGGAAGAGGTCAGAACTGGGAAAGGTGGAAGGAAAAAAAAAGGATAAAATGCAGATTCTTTAGCAGAGATATAATTAGGTTTACTCTGCCTTCTTTTGAATGTGAATAATCTAACTATAGGAAAAAAGAATGATTCTGTCATACATCTTGGGCTTGAATGCTAGTCTAACATTTGAGTAAAGTTCTTAATCTAACCTCACATGGTTTCATAACCTGTAAAATAATGCATGTAGAGGAATGATTGCAGTGACTGTCCTTAGGTAAATTCTCAGTAAATACCTGTTATTAAAACAAGGCAGTGAATTAAAGTCCTTTGGGAGGTAAGACATAAATAGATGTCAGGAGTTGAGGAACTCCAATTGGCCACTCATTACTTAAACTGATTGAACACCAATTTAGAATTATTCAATCAGACTTTTGCTTTCAGATGAATGACTTTTTTTCTTCACTTTACTTACATTTACCCCTCTTCAGGCACCCCACCTCGCCTCCCAGTACTTCCATGTATTCACTGACCTCTCTCTAAATCACATATTCTTTCTCAGGTGAAGGGTTTTTAACATTTTCCAACCGAGTTCTTAAAGGAACAGAACACTTCTTTAGTGCTTACCTGGGTTACAAAATCAGAAGATTAAAGAAATAACAGTTTTCTTCGACAGCACAAAAGATTTTTCACCAGATTGATGCATCCTGAGCTTTAGATTTTGTGCACACTCCACTGAATTAACCTGAACAGTTTGAAAAGAAAGAACATCTTCTAAAAACAAACAAGAAAACTACCTTTAAAATTCTGTCTACTCTGCATAGCAATTGTGAAATCAGTTTAATATTCCAAATGATGTACTATTCAACAAAATCTGCCCAAAATGTAAACTTTCATGTTACTCTGGTTTCTCCAAGAACATTTTTTCCCTAGTAAACACTGCAAAATGTACCATGAGGGCCCCGAGTAACTAATACCTGAAATTGGCTTTATATATTATTTGTTGCCTGATTTTCATCATGGTAGGGTTGCTTCTCACCCTACAAAAACCTAAGCTCCTCACGGGCAGCCCTGTATTGCCTGATTCTTTTATGCCTCCACGTAAGTTCTCTGCACACTGATGACTCAATAAAGACCTGACAACTGGTTATATTTTAAGTCCATATATTCCAAACAAAGGCATAAAGAGGGTGAATTCTGATTGAACTAGCGGAGCCTTCTAAAGAAGGAACATTTGGGAAATATATTTGTTAAGAGGCATTGAAAGTTACCTCCTTCTAAAAGAGCAAAAGAAAAACCCTGAAGCCAGTTGCATGTCAGAAATGGCATCCATTAATCTCTTTGCCAAGCAGTATAATGCAAAGAGGCCTTTGAAAGCAGTTGCCCTTAAGAATGGAGTCATGGTTTAATGTGTTTGGTTTGGAGCACCTTGCTTTTAGAAGCCAGCACCTGCAGCAGACTGACTGAGTCGCTGCTTCTGGTAGCAGATTGGGTAATGATGCTGATGACATTTATGGTCCAACATTTCAAGAATTAATTTACAATGGAAATAGTTCTTAGTGCAATGAATACATCACTGCAGTGAAAGATTGACTCCCAGTTTACCAGCTATAAACTATGCAGCTCAGCTTAAGTCCTTTAGAAGGCAAGCATTACAGACATTACTCACAGCTATTTGGGGTTCATAATTCACTAAGAGAATATTTGATTTGGAGGGGGAGAAGAACAATAAAGAAACGTGTTCCAGGTGCCTCTGTGTCTCTTCCCTCCTCTGGTCAGATTTCCTATGGAAGCCATGCAATTTCATCCCTGATAATCCCCTATATTTTACATCAGGAAGTTCCCATGAAAACATTTTCTTCTTTCAGCTTCTCTTCTTTATCACCAACTTATAGCCAGCCCATCATTTTTATTAGAAAATTTTCTGTAAATCTGTTAGGAAAAGTAACATAAAGTATGCATCTTCATGTTATTTTGTGGATTATTAAAGAATTACAAGTCCCTCATTTCCAGTCTTCAGAAAATCTAGTATTTTCCTAGGACTTCTGGAATATTCTCCAGATGACTCTGACCACCTGTTTTTTTCAGGGAGAGATGGCTCTGTCTACTGAAAGTAAAAAATACGAGGGATGTACTGGTAATAAACATACATCTAAATGTTGATTAAACTATTGGCTATAGGAATGAGACTTGTCTTATAATTATAAAAACTAATACAAATTATGCAAAGGGATTAACATAAGCTATTATACTGCAGTAAGCTACAACAAATAATTGCATTTAAAGGCTAATTATTGAGAAGCAGAGATACTGGAGTTGTAATTATTAGCACCTATTCTTGGCCCTGAAATAGACTTGGGATGAGCTCTTAGATTGAAATCATTATTTTTCTGTGTCTTTAAATTAGCATGGTCTTTCTCAAAGCAGATGTCTTGAGTATAAATAATACGTGGGGAGGGATAATTTTTTAGGGGGTGGTCTGAATGGTCACAGGGGCAGTAGGGAAAGACATATACTCCAATTAGCGTTTGCAAAGCCTTTTGTCAGTGTTGTGTATGAGCTTAATGGGTTTTTAGTAAGTCTGGTAGTACCCCTCATATACACCTTCCTTCTCTCCCAACCCATCCCAACCCTTTCTTCTTTTGGTCATATCTAATGAGAGTAGATGTATCCGTGTGCAAACAGCACATGAAACATTAGGGCTGCTTTCAAAAGTCAACTAACTCTCTAAAGAGGAAATTACAGGTTGGATAATGTTGATATAAGAAGAGTTTGTATAAGTTGTGCACTGTTTTGTTTTCTTTATTAAAGTGTCCATTTAGAAAACTTGGAAAAAACTCAAAAGGAAAAAATAATGAAGCAATTAAATGTATAGTTCCCTCATCCAAACACACCGTCATTCTTTGTGCATTAATACATAGGAATATGTAGTACAAGTACTGCGTGGAGGAGTTTTCAAAATTCTATAAAATGTCATTACTTTTGACTGAACATTTACTGGGAGCTAATACATAAAATAATTGAAAAAATACCACCCATAAAAATAGAAGTCTTTTATATAGCTTACCAGCAAGTGATATGGCTCAGTGAGTAAAGCTAGGATGGGCATACCGGAGATACTCAACCCTTTGTCAATGTTCCCAAGTGCCACAGTAAATATAACACATGAAACTTAATAGCCATGATTTTAGGAATTAACCTCCGGAGAGGATTATACTAATAATTAGAATCCTATGTATTTTAGTTTCAGTGAGCTTTAAGTCTTGCCGCTCTACTTTTGTTATACATTGATTTTAAAAGGGATGATTTTGCCTACCATACTCGAGTAAGGATTAAAAATGATATTCTCACATATGGTGAAATAGCCATATTAACCTAGATAGATTGAAGAGCATATGGTTGTAATATGACTGTAGATCACTTAACACCAATCACTGGTATATGATTTCAGTATAGAACTCAGATATTTTTCTCTAAGGATTGTTAAGAACTAGTTTTTGTAGCACTTTTGTATTATATGTTCACATACATTTGTTCATATTTCAGAATTTAATTTATATTGTGAAAACATTTTAAAGTTATATCTTTAGTTATTCATTCAAAGAATGAAGGCCAAAGTTCAGAAAAGAGATGGAATGGAGAAGATATAGTCTCTGGAGTTGAAGATAAGATTTTATTAGAACTTGTACATTAACCAAAATAAAAGGAACAATGATTTTAAGTAATTCATTTAAATAACTTTAATATTACAGCATTATATAACTTCCTGTTTAAACAGTAATATCTGTTTGAACATTCTAGAGTTTGTCGAACTGAGCTGGAAACAATTCATCTTGGAATTTTGCTTAAGTATTTATTGCTAGGCAGAAAAAAAGGAAAAATAATTAGTATGCTTATCTTCCTCTAGTTCTACCTAAATATAACTTCTAGCTATGGTATTTAATCTATCACTACTGCTGTAATGTCTTAAGTTAAACCAAACAACCTCTTGGGTCAACAACTTGTCAGATCCCTAGGTTAAGAATAATTTAGTGTATTAGGAAATAATTCTCAAAATCCCCTCCCTGACATTTTGTATGAATTTTGCTGACCATTAATAGGCAAAATAATTTGCTCCATGTATGGTGTGTGTTCTATGTACTAAGAATTGATTTCAGAGCTTGATACACATACATATAACTAACCCTAAAAATATCTTGTGGAAATGGGTATTAAGAATTCTGTTATGACTGAGGAAAATAAAGCACAGAGAGGGAAAGTAGTTTGATCAATTTATAAGCTGGGAACTTGTGACTTGACCAAGGTCACTCTTATTTCACAGGTCATTCCCTTAAGTACTATATACATAGCTTTCTACATTCTTTATGTTGGATCAGAAAACCACAAACGTTTCCATGTGATAGTACTAAAGAACTCTTGAGCTGTTGAATCACATCTTGAATTCAGTTGGTTATACTAACATGACTTTCGTGGTCATTAAGTATACTAGAGACTTTATACCAGTACAGAACATTTAACCTTTCTGCCGGGCCAGAAGTCTAATTTGAGCAGTTTTACTTTGATGCTCTATTTTTGATTGGTTAAGCCATTCATCCTGTTTGACATTGTTGTGTGGTGTTGCTATGCTTACTTTAACCAGCTGTCACATTCCAGCCCAGAGGTGGGTGAAATGATTTGTGTTTATATGTAATTCTGAAAGGCTTTTAGATGCTTTGAGTTGGCAGTATGTCAATATAAAAGACATTTATCCATCCAGCATAGCAAGCCTGAGAGACTTTCAAAATTCTTCATGTAACTTTATAAAAATTTCTTTCTGCCATTCAAATGTTGGCAGACTGTTCTTATGCAATTATTTCTAGCTCTGTTATTAAGCCTGTGACTGTAAAGAGCTGTCTTTGTAGCAGATACTCATTTCTTCATGTTGAATTGGTTCTAAATTTGTATGAGACTATTCATATCATATATCCTGTCTTTCTGAAAGAGATTATAACACTTAAAGCAGGATAGTTGTTCTGAGCTACAATTAGATATGGGAAGAAGTTTGAATTCCTCCAGTAGAGTTTCTGCACAAGTATACAGATTGATATAAGAATACAGACATTTAATGAGCATTTAAACGCCTGAAGCAAGTCGAGGTGCTAGGGATACATAGAAGAGTTCTGCATTGAGGGTACTAATAATGCAGCAGCAAAACAAAACAAAACAAAACAAAAAAAACAAACCCACATACTTTTAGTATTCTTTAGCCACAAACTCATAATCCTTCCAAAAAGTTTTGACAGCTTAAATCAGTGGAGTTGTGGGTTTCGTTATTCAGGAAATCATCTCAATTTTTTGTCACTTTCCTGTGTAGAAAGCTTATCTTCCAAAAGAGTATTATCCCTATTCACAAAATGTAAAGCCACCCAAGTGATTCAAAAAGTAACTTTAAAAATCAGTAATTTCTTCAAGAAAGAAAAAAAGGCCAACCCCATATCAATCAATCTCTTTATCATCATTCACACAAAACACCCAGTTAACCAGTTGCTTTACTCAAACTTTCACTTACAACAGGTCAACTTAGCATTTGGACATAGAATGAATATGATTAAAAGGCATTATCTTCAATGATAAATTAATATCCTTATTTTCAAGTTATATTTACTTGGAGACAGTTTTTTAAAGAACAAAGGTATGTTTCTATTACCATCATTACTTAATTACAGCAGTATGATTTTATCAAAATTGGGATTTTAAAAATACATTATTATATGCAATAGAGTTACTTAGGAGGATAATTTACTTTTAGTGAACTAAATATGATATTACAGTGCTTCATTTTTATATCTCATTTTAACTGTGCGCAGAAGGAAAGTGTTAACATTTAATTGTCTGCGAAATATTTTCAAGGAGTTAGCTTTGATGTGAAAAAATAATAGTTACTTGGGGAACTGTAATGCTATAAGCTTGAGACACCCAACCCAATGAAAATTCTTTGAATGAAAAAGAGGGCAACCACAACAAATAGTATTTAAAATGCGTCTCTGCTCATATGAAGCTTTCACTTTCTTCATTATTTCCTAGTTCTCATTTATTTCCATGTTCACCTGTCTAGTATACCACCATTACTCTTTTAGTGATTCATCAGCATGGCAACCTAACCATTCCCTAAAAAAAAGCAAGGAATAGCAATTGGTACATGCTCAAGCTGAGTTAACTCAATGCTGTTTATCTGGATGTAAAGTAAGAAAGGCAGTCAGTCAGTTAAAAGTTTTAAATGTTTGATGGTGTTGTATCATGTAACCTTACCATCTGGATGACTGGATTTTTGTCTTTATATCCAGATGTCTGGCATCATGCAGACACCACCTCAGTGGTTCAATCAGTCAACAACTTTCATTGAGAGCCCCCTTTGCCTGGACAACTCAGCAAGGGCTAAAGGAAATGTCACCTCATGCATGGGCTATTACAGTATCCTCTTAATTAGTTCTCTTTACTCGCTCTCCATTCCAAACAACCAGGATACCAAAACACCATTTTCAAGATCTAAGTTAAATACTTGCTCAGGAGCCTCGCCTTGCCTCAGGTTTTCACTGAACTCTAGTTGCTTCATAGGTCTGTAACAGAAGAGTTTACAGAAACTCTGCTTTTAAATTAATCATGTTATTTACCCCTCTGTGTGTAAGCCCTTCTTCAGCTGTAGCCTGGAGTGGGTAGTACTCAACTCCGTGAGCTGTTTTTATGCTTAGCTATATATTATGCATATCAGACTTCAAAAACTGTTCCAGGATCATAGTAGTCACCCCATGAATGGAGGTAATTATTTTTATCTACTCATGATCAACATCAATAAGGCATGTAAAACTCAGTTTCTGGTATAAAAGAAAGTGATGAATAAATGTCCCTTCTTAAACTTCATTTAGAGTCAACATTTACTTTACCCTAAAATCTCATTGATTATAAGATGTCCAATTTGCAACTTTTTTGAGGAGAAAAGGCATCCTATTCCATGAATGCAGTCAAAGACTATAAAACTCAGACTGATTTCATAAATTGCAGTGTGGAAAATTACGCTTATTGAGGAAATACACTATTGTTTCTACTGCTATTACTACTATTATTTTAACAATTCCTTTTTGCGTTATGATCCAGACAAACTAAATTAATTGTTGAGGGAAAAGGAGGAATTAAAAATGATTCTAAAATTTTTGGCATGCATACGTATGCATGTGGTGCTACAAAACGAAATACGACATGTAGGAGTAAAAGACAAATCAAATTTTGTCCATGTTGAGATTGCCATCAAGGGGGAAAGAGTCCATAGATCACTGAGTATATGAATGGCCTTCTGAAGAAAAATCTGCAGATTAATATTTGGAGAATGTTTTACTGTGATTCTTTTAGTTACAAATCCACTCAGGGTAGCTCATATATGACTCCCATGAAAAGTAATAAGGGAATCACTTGAGCCAATGGTCACTAAACCAAGAGGACTTCTTTGGAATCAAGATAATTCCAAAGATCCCCACATCAGGCATTCATGAGTCTTCATCCTAAATCTCAATCATTGTACTTTCTTTTATTATCATTGTATGAGTATGTGTTATGGACTAGGCACTAAGCTAAGCATTTTTTATGCCTTATGTCATGCCACTCTCACAAAAAGTTGTGTGAGTTGTTCTGTTATTATCCACATTTATAAGTGAAAAAACAGCCTGAGAATCTAAGTAATTTACCCAAGTACCCTCAGCTAATTAGTGGTAAATTAGTGGTCAACTTCAACTCTTATCCAGGGACCTATATGTACTACAAATAGTGGGCGCTGTGTTCTCTTCTGCCTCTGAATCCACTCTATTCCACTACCAATTGGCTTTTTGGTTTACCTTAACTCATGTTCTCCCATAATTTCAGCCTGCGTATGGCCTTTCATAAACTCTCTAGTCCCATCAACATCATGACCTTTCAATTTAGTTCCCACTATTAAATGGTGATTTAATTTCTCTATTTTTTAGTCTGACTCATGATAATAAGAATCTGTTTATCTCAATGCAATATTGAAATCAAGCTATGCATTTCATAAATGTTGTTCAGTCTGTTGATTGGTTGCCCTCACATCAGATACCCATCCCTAACTGATTAACAGTTACTAAAAAGGCCAGCCAAGCCAATCAAA
Source organism: Lagenorhynchus albirostris (assembly GCF_949774975.1). Lineage (NCBI taxonomy): Eukaryota > Metazoa > Chordata > Mammalia > Artiodactyla > Delphinidae > Lagenorhynchus > Lagenorhynchus albirostris. The sequence continues at coordinate 38,160,124 of NC_083105.1, forward strand.
GGATGCATGTGGGGCAGCTTTCCTTAGGAAAGGTAAGACTGAAGCAATAGTAGAAACATCTCTACATAGGAGATAGGTGGGAGTTGAAGCTATGGAAGTGGGAAAGGTCCACAGTAGACCAAAAAGAAAAGAGGACACACAACAGAACCCTAAATAATAAATATATGAAAATTGGCCAGAATAAGAGAGGTCAGTATAAGAAATTAACATAAAACAGAAAATTATGAGAAAAGTAGAAAATAGTGTCAAGGAATTCTATGAATAAGAAAGTTTGAACATTAAGGGTGCACTCCACAACAAAAGCTTCAGCAATATCAATTCTCATATAGTCCAGGGTTGAGCAAGACAGGTCCTTGCTCTCAAGGTGGAGGAAACAAATGTTAGTCATCACACTAATTAATGCACAATTGCAATTCTGAGACATGCTACAGAGAAGAGGTATATGGTATTTTGAAATCGTAGGGTATGAGGACTTGATACTGTGAAAGAGTTCAAGAAAATCTTGCCTTAGAATTGATGCCTGAATTGAGGTCTGAAAGGAGTGGGAATGGACTAGGGGAAGTGGAGGAGGGAAGAGCATTGCAGACAGAGAGAATGTGTAAAGCTCCTTTGGTAAGAGGGAATGTAGTGACTGATAGAAGTCTCTTATGTAGCTGGAGTGGAGAGAACAAGGACTTGACCAGAAAGACGTACTACTAGAGAGGTAGATAGGAGGTAGACACGCAGAAGCTTGACGGTCACATTAAGGGGCTTGTTCTGTCGATACCCTACGTGCAATAAGCTGGGAGGGAAAATGGGGTGATTGTCATGATGAGATGAATATTCTGAAATGATTGCTCTGGCTGCAATAAATAGGAAAGATCAAAGAATGGCATTATGCAAGATTTTTCTGTTTCAGTTAACCAAGTTCCCACTATTACTGGTTTAAGAAAAAAGATCTTTGTTGGCTCCAAACTTGTAAAGCATGGCCAAGAGCAGATATTCAGGCATTTGGGGATCCAGATACTTAATGATATTTTCAGGGATATATCACTCTGTGTCACAGATCTGATTTCTACTGTGTTGGCTTTATTTTTAGGCAGGATCTCCTCTCCCAGGGATGACATGGCAGCTGGCAGCCTAGAGTAAAAAAATCTCTTATATTAGAACCTCAGCAGAAAGAGAACTTTTTCCTTACAGTTCCAGCAAATATCCCAGGACTGACACTTATTGAACAACTTGGTCACACTCCCATCCATGAAACAATCATGTGGCCAAGGAAGAGGACACACTCATGGTCAGGCTCATTTCTGGAGGTACACTCAGTCCCACCTGAACCACATGGCCTGAGAAGAGGAAAGGGACAGTCCCCAAAGACAAACTTGGATGCTGTCTCCAGAAATGGGAGGCCCAGAGAAATTATGGGGGAACAGGTTAAGAAGGTCTTATGATATTCCTGGATAGAGATAACCATAGTTTGGATTGAGAGGTATTTAAGGAGAATAAATTTGTAGGATTTTGTAGTGAATTAGACAAGAGGTAAGAGAGATTGAAGTATCAGGAGTATGTCCCAAGTTTCATGTTTATATAACTGGTGATATCATTCACTGAGAGAGTCAACACTGAAAGGGTGCCAGGTTAAGAGGTAGGGAGAGAGGCAGAACAGCATGAACCTAACTTGGAATGTGTTTACTTGGAGGTACCATTGAGACATCCAAGAGATGATAGGAATCTAAAGATCAGTTGGATATACAGGTCTGAAGATCAGGGAAGATATCAGGTCTGGAGGATAAGCTTGCCCAGGGCTGGAACACTCTGTTTTGAAGGTTGTAATGACCATGGATAGTGATAGAGGCAGAGCCAGATTACGGTCAGTGGAATCAGTGAAAGGTAAAGAAATAGAGACTGGAAGTATATACTAGTCGTTATGGTAGATTAACTATGGCCACAGATTCATTACTATTTCTTCCACTGAAAAGTGGAGTTTAGTTTGCTTCTCAGTGATTCTGGATTGACTTGTAGTAACTTGCTTGACCAGAATAATGCAATAGACACAATGTTCTGGGACTTTTCATGCTATATCATAAGGAACCTTGTGATTTCCACCTGAGCCTCCTGGAATATGTGCTGTGGAAAGGCCCAAATAGCCAGCCCAAACAGAGTGTTCTTGGGAAAATTATTAAACTCCTTAAGCTTCTACTTCTTTATTTGCATAATAATGCAAACTCAATTTTTAGTTGCTGGTTTATCATTAGTGTTCACTCAATCTGTAATGAAGTGAATTAAGTAGCATATAAGGAGATAAGAGTTGGCTTGTTTTTCCCTTTACTAAGGATTATTTCTATAAGATTTTAAGACTATAACAATTTTAGTGGTAACTATTTATTATATAATGTTATCTTAAACTATCATTGACTCCATTTTACAATGTGGCAAGTAAAATTAAAAAGAGAGCAATACATTAGCAATTTTAGACCCAGTTTAGACTTTGCATTAAATTCTAGATCCTTTGCTCAGCAAATGTACCATGTTAAACAAATCACTAGTCAACTAATATCAAATCAGAACTGTTAAAGAAATAAATTTCATGTTCTGTGCTTTTTGTGATAACGTGGGAACTTTCAGTGGTGACATTTTCAGGGGTACTTTGCCATTTGAGCAGGGATTTTCTAAAGTTACAAATAGCTATACTCTAATATCATTCCCAGAAATACCACCTCTGAAAGTCAGAGAATTAAATTACTTCTTTAATCTAGTAACTGTTGTAAGCTCAAAGAGAGAATTTCAGGAAATACCACTGTCAGATTAAGTATTGGTAGGAATGCCATCTTAAAGAAGAATTTAGGGCTATAACATAGCCAGTAATTTTATCTGACTTGTATTTTTCAAATGAGAAAAAAAATAAGGGCAATCAAGACACCTTGATTTATGTAGCAACTTGCTTCCACATAGTACTTCCCAATTTCCATAACCTCACTTGATGACATTTTCCTCTGTAACCCAGTGAACTTGCATTTCTCAGGCATGAGGAGAAAGGAGTCTCTTTTGACTCTTTTTTCCTGAGAACCTCCTCGCCATCAGGTTGCAGATGGGAAAGGGGATGTTTTCCTATAAATTTGACTGTTAGTGGCATGTTTTCCACCAGCTGAGGTGGGTCTGATATAAGCTTAGTGGCAGCCCACTTGTTCACTCCAGGGGATTTTGGAGATGGCAAAATCCTGTCCTTACTTGACTATTTTGTCAGTGTCACTCTTTTCCCCCTCTTCTCCCCTACTTTCTTGGAGAAGGGAATGGGTCTGGATTACTGCAACCAACTCCCAAAGGCCCTTGCAGAAAAGTATATATGACTGCATGTGATGTGTTGTGCTGAGCTGTTTACTGAATAGACACCAGCCTTCACTGTTAGTCCATTGGAAATGAGATTAATCCAAGCAAGCTGTCATGCAGCGTATTGTATTAAATCATACATTTATCACCATCTGTATTACATCCAGAGCATTGAAAAACTCTTAACTAAATACTTTGAGGCATTATAATATTAACTGAGAATATCAAATACATTTGCAAGTATAGAAGTAACTGAAGTTTGGAAATAAAATTAATTTTTATTCACTTGAATTAAAAATTACATTATATTCTCTGCTTACTTTTATTAAATGGAACAGAATATGGTAATGTGTTTTATTTTTTTAAATTTTTTTTTAAATTAATTAATTTATTTTTGGCTGTGTTGGGTCTTCGTTTCTGTGCGAGGGCTTTCTCTAGTTGTGGCAAGTGGGGGCCACTCTTCATCGGGGTGCGCGGGCCTCTCACTGTCGCTGCCTCTCCTGCTGCGGAGCACAGGCTCCAGACGCGCAGGCTCAGTAGTTGTGGCTCACGGGCCCAGTCGCTGCACGGCATGTGGGATCTTCCCGGACTAGGGCTCGAACCCGTGTCCGCTGCATTGGCAGGCAGACTCTCAACCACTGCGCCACCAGGGAAGCCCCTGGTAATGTGTTTTAAAATTGAACTTTAAAAAACAATCTTTGGATAGTTCTTTTTATTCTAATTCTACTAAGAGCAACAACAAATTTCCCACTTCTTCATAGAAGTAGAAGAAGGAGACAGTGTCTAACAAAAGTGAATCACTCAAACTAAAGTTGAAATTATATGTGAATCTTTATAATGCCCTCTTGAATTCTTTTCACTTCAGATCCTCACACTGTCAAATCATGGATAAAGAAAGACTTACCTGTGTAGTAAAGTCAGCATCCCATATCAGGGCATGATGCTAACAGAGTGACAGTGGCTACAATATTTTTTGAACCCACCCGCTCTTCTTTCCTTTCCTTTATGGAATAATATCTATTCTTTTAAGCCTGGTGACTGGACAAGCAAAAGAAAAGAAGGGGAAACCTTCCTAAGAACAGTACAATTGCCAAGCTCCACCAAAGAGTCCATATGCTTTGGCTGGTGAATATATGTAACTACAAACCCTTAGAAACTTTGAACTAATTTACAAATTAGAAGAGAAGATCATTATCTTTATTTGCTCTCTGAACAGCCAATTTAGATGCTTCAAGGATATTTCCCTTTTTATCTCTCTCAGTGGTAACCTTGTGAGAATTATTCCAATGATTGGCTACCTAATTTTCCACTTACTTGTTCTGTTTTCATCTCAATTCATTCTAAAGGAGATTTAAATGATGAACAATAAAAGACACATGTCCATCACGCGCACACAACACAGAAGCATAACATATGATTAATAAAATCAAAAAGGCTGTGAAAAGGAGGAGGGCAGTTGCAGTCTGCTTCACTTTACTATGGTTTCTGTAAATTTTCTTATGCCAGCACTTTAATAATACAAAAAAACGCTCAATACCTTTAAATATTTTATTGACAATATTAATATACTAATGTTTCAAGATGTTTTCAGGCAAGTAGATAAATATGACCTAACTCATGATTTCTAATGTACTGTAGATATTAAAATGATGTAATGTTGTACATTCTTTTTGTTTAAAAATATTTTATTGTCCTGAATAACTTCTATCTTTCCCCCACATACACACACAGCTTGACATTATATGGTGCAACATTAAGACAAAAGAAAAATTTTAGTTAGTAGGCTCCCTTGAAGTATGCTTAAAATAGAAATGTGGTATTTTCATCTGTGACACCAACAGGACCTAAGGTGAGTCCATGGGATGATAAATATTCAGATTTATCTACAAAACCAACTGTTTCAGCATTTTCAGCCCCACCTTAAAAATATCATATCAATGACTGCCAACCCCATTAGGGGGTTCTTTCACCAAAATCATAAACCAAAATGTTTCTTCATTTAAACAATTTTATTTGTGGTGGAATTTCCAAAATCTCTTATATCTTGAAATCATCCACAAAATACTATTTTGTGCTTACATTAAAAAGATGCATTTCTTATAAAATCAAAATATATACCATTAGGCAGTATTGTTATATTTTTATTTTACATAATATAATCAAAGGATTAAAGAGACAAGCAAAAAAGTTAAATATATATAAAACTCCCTATAACTGATTTACAGCTATTCTAAAGTTTTAAAGAAAAAAAATAAAGCTCTAAACATCAGATGTAATATTTTGATAAGCAATATTTATAAAAAATATAAGTTAAGCATTGCAACAAGCTACCTTTGATGAACTGCCCCCTGTAAGAAATAGTATCTCTGGAACTATATATCTAAAGCAAGACGAAGGAAAAGAAGAAAAGAAAGTATTAATTGCAATAGTGACTTTTTAGTTAAATGCACTTTCTTATAAAGTGGCAAGATAATATTTACAAATTTACAACTGAAAGGAAATGTTTATTTACAGGTTGTCTTGCTTTTGGACTTTTTGGGCCTCTTTCCTCCTGTGTGATAGGCCCTCCTGGCAGAACTGATCTAGACTAGATTTTTAGTTCATAGCACATGATAGATGAGCCTGGAATTAGAGGCCCCTTGAGTTGCAGGCTGAGAATCGGTGCTGGCAACTGGGGAGAGAGATGCTGGGTCCTGGAGAGGCAATCCAGGTTGCTCTGAGTTGGTGATCCGATCCACTATGCTGGATAAGCAGTCCAAGCTGGATAAGGAGCTTTTATCCGTGGCATATACTAAGGATACAAAGAGAAAACCATTAAAATAAAATCCTTGCTTATGTTGCCCCTTAAGCAGCAGGTCAGCTCCTTTGAAACCCAGAGGTCAGGTGGTCACAGAAAACCTGATGTAGAAATTTGCAACAAATATCTAGCAATTCATGGGGATGAAGGTGGGGAGTGGAGAAGCACCTGGGTAATATTTCAAGCAAAAGCATGGATGTGCATGGATGTATCTGTTAGGGGGATTTTGAGCAGAAGATGTGTGTTTATTTTGCTCTGTCCCAAAACGCCATAAATACCATTCTATCCTCTTCCCAATACCGCATGGAAGAACAGACTCTGCTTTGATAGGCTGAATTGTGAAGTTGAACTGGTTTTTAAACTCCTCTGAAGTCATCGATTCTTACCATTTGGTACATCAGGACAGTAGACGCTGTCAAAACTGCTGCTTTTTCTGGACCAGACAGGGCTGTTACATTCGGGCTATAATAAAAGACACAAAAGAAGGCATTTGTTTTCAGGTCTTGGCAAAAGATGCTCTGACCTAGGGTGAGGCAGTGCTTGCCCACCAGCTCCATAAACTGACCGCTCTCAAATACCTTCATTGCCTTGATTTAGGAAGGGCTAGCCTCACCAAATTGCAAGGGCACTGAGGTCAATCTCTGTGCTTGGAGAAGAGGAGAAAGGCAGCAAAAGGAAGAGGGCGGGTGGAATTCAGCAGCCATGTGCATTGGGTTAACCATGCAAAATGGATTGGAGTAGAAGGAAGCCACACTAATTCAGAGAGAGAGCACTTTCCCAGGGCAAAAACACATTAAAACCTGGCAGCGTTGGCGCAAACGCCCTCTGTAAAGAATGCATCAACATCTTCCAGCCAGGCCTCAGCAGAGCAGGGACTCGGGCCACGCGGGCATTTCTCTCTTAAGTTACAAACTGCGGGACAGTGGAAGCCTCACACCGTTGCCTTTAGATGTTAGTGTATGGCAGGGGCCACTGGTGGTATATATTGGAAATAAACTGAGTTGTAGAGAAAACATCTGATTGATCATTCACAGCCACCTATCTCACGTGACAGCCTCTTCCTACGATGTACACTTAGAACTTGGTAGGAAGCCAAACTAAACTCCTGGTCCGCAGCTACCTGTTTCCTGGCATCTGTCTAAATGCGGCACCTCTCTTCTCTTTCAGCACCTGCCTCCCCATTCCCACCCCCAACTACCCACCAATAACTACTGGCTGTTTGGTCGCTACACCTGGCCTAAATGAGAATGTAAAGGTTTTTGTAAAAGATTGGAAGGGCCTAGTAGGTGCAGAGCTCCCTCTTACCATGCCGTCAGAGCAGCTGGAGGTGGGGCTGGTGGGCTCAGAGCAGCTCTGCCCCGGCAGGCTGTAGTAGTTTTCCACCTGTTCCCTCAGAAGCTCCTGCAGGCTCTCAATGTAGCGGATGGCATTCCTGAGGATCTCCACCTTGGGCAGCCTCTGGTTGGGGTTGGTCGTGGTGCACCGCTTGAGCGTCTCGAAAGCCTGGTTGACCTTCTTCAGGCGTCTCCGCTCACGCATGGTGGCCGCCTTCCTCCGATCCATGGTGGTGGACTTCCTCTTGCATGCTTTGCAGGCCCACATGAGGCAGTGGCCGGCCTGGTGGTGGCCCGTAGGTGCTCGCACGTGCTCGTCCTCGTCTGAGCCCTGCAGGTCTGCTTTGTGCGCCCCGAAAGCAGCCACTCGCGGCTCAAACTCGTCCCCGAACTCGCCCTCTGGGGACGGGATGCAGGAGCCATCGTAGAAGTACTCAGAAGGCGAGAACTGGCAGCCATCCATCATGTCCATCTTCTGCGGAGAGGCAGGGGGTGCACCTGGGCAGCAGCGAGATAGGGGAGAAACCGGAGCCTGGCGCCGCTGCGGGCAGGCGAGTCCCGGGCGGAGCTCCCTGGTCGGTTTCTCCGGTAATTAACAAGGGCAGACGCCTGGCGGCCTGGGTCAGCCGCGCTGGGGTTGAGGCTCTTTATATATTCTTGGGGAAGGGAGGCCGGCCCCAGTGGCCCCGCACTATTAGCATATCCCACCGCAACCCCCGCCGGGGCTGTCTGGGCAAACCTCCGCCTTTCCTCTAGAGACAACTTGCTGTTTACTGCCCCTTTTGACGCTAATGGTTTTACTGCATTTCTGCTGGGGCGGGGGTGATGGATGGCTCCCCAACCCACTTACTTGCACACTCTAGATTACCTAAACCAAGGGACACTTAAAGGGTGTCACAGACAAAAGGAACGAAGGAAATCCAACTTTGTACGATTGCTGTCACATTAAAAAAAGATAATTAGTAAATAGAACTCCCTACTTCAGCTGACACCAAAAGCGGACCTGCCTTCCCAGTCCGGGACATGATCACTTTATTTTCAGATGTTTCTCTTTTTCATGAACTTTAGTTGTGTCAGGCATTTTTTCAGCCAGTAGGCCAAATATCGGTTGCTAAAAGCTCGAAGTGGCACTTTCAATAATGGAGTGAATCTAGATTTTTGTTTTAATCTGTTTTGTTTCTCATCATATTGCCATTTTGTAGGCTCTGTGTTATAGGGGGTAAGCGGGGAGGGGAAGGTTCCTTTTCCCCAAAACAGCCCGCTCTGAGTTCTCTCTCTACGCTCATTCAAAAGGCGTGGGCACAGGAGGGCCAGGTGGCCAGGAACACACCTCCCTTCCTCTCTTTCCCGCTTATGCGCATGTTTGCCGAGCGCCTCCTCTGTTGCGCCAGACCTTTGATGGGCCCTGAGCCGGCGGGAGATACGCACTGACTGCGCCTCTTAAGATTTGTATTCTAAGAAACCCAGTTTTAGACGGCGAACTTCTTTCCAGGGGTGCGTCTCCCTTCTCCCTCTCTTTCTGCTCCACCCTGTCGTTTCTACAGACTAAACAGCCAAGCAGGGCTTTGGGGTCGCTAATTTTCTGCTTTCAGGCAAACTAACACCGTTACAGATGCGTCCCAGCTGCCAGCACAGCAATCCTTCTTGGCTCGTGTAAAATTTCCAACTCCTCCAATCCGAGAAACTTCACACACTTTGGCGACAAAAGCCTTCCAGAAAAGCAATCACAGCAGGGTCTTTGAAACTTTGGTGGCTAGAAGGCGAGAGGGGAGGGCTGCCATTTAAGTGACAATGAACCTATTAATCAGCTTTTGTCAATCCTCCTCCACCCTTACTTAACCCACTACCAAATCACTTGTGGGGGGTTGGTGGGGGACTATGCTGTTTATACATGGGAAAAGCTCTTACTTCAGGCCTAAACAAGTAAAGTATTCTGAGGTTTGGGGTCAGGCCTTGTAGCCTCATTCAAAGAGGAGAGAGAGTTCTCACCTTGATCTTGGGTCATACAGTCCAGTAACTGTTGTGACTCCGAACGTATTGGGGGCTGGGGGAGCTTTCTTTTCTATTACTTTTTCCTAAAATTATTTTCCGAAAGCAACCCTGGCAGGCAGATCCCTGTCTGCAGGAGCCAGAGAAGTATTAACTTTTTCAGGTGAAATCTGTACTCCAAAGTGAAGGTCCCAGAAACCAGAGGTGGGAGAGTGTCAGTCACCAAGGTTTGCTACAGACATCCCCGCCGCAGTCCTCTCTTCCAAGTTCTGTCATCTCTAAGACAAAGACACTACCACCACCACCATCACCATCCACCCTCGAAAATCAGGCCCTTTCATACCAACGGGCTGCTTAGTAGGCCTGTGGGAAATTCATCTGTACCTTATTTAGGACTATTAACAAGTGGCTGCCTTTGAAATGAATAGGTACCCAGGGCTACACCAGATAAAAGAATTAAGTTCCTAAAGGACTCATCCAGGTGGGTGGAAACATTCCAAACCATGCACATTGCTGCCTCTGAAACACAGTAGTGGGTAGATATTCTCATCTGGGAATTCTCAGCCCAGTCCCACAGGTTCTGGTCAGCAGCAATAGTACCATTTTCTTTGCCTAGAGAGTCCAGAAGTTCACACACTGGTTGAAGCTAAAACTGAGTTGTGTGCAGATTTAAGATTTGGGCACAAATAAACTTTAAGTGGAAGATAGAAGTTATCTTGCCTTTCAGCTGATTTCTTTCCACCAGGCACCTAATGTGCTTTGTACCCAGACTGCTCAGCGTTGCATGTGTGGAGCAAACAATTATTAAGAATTTTCTATTTGCCAAGCACTCTTCCCCACCTTTTCCATGTATTCACTCGTTTATGACTTACAACAATTTTGTGGCAACTGTAAGTGGACCCATTATTAAAAGAAGGTAACCAAGCTCAAGGAGTAAGTCATTTGCCCGCGGTCACACAGAATTGGAAACTAGGCATCCCCGTGGAGAGTCTGTGCTCCTAGAGGTGAATTTCGTTTGTTTTTTTCTTGAATCAATTTGTTCTCACTGCGCGTCCTTAACGCTCCAGAGCAGAAACTCGCAAACGCCGGTCCCCAACAGCTTTCCCTCGGCTCCCGGGCTGGGAAGACGCTGTCACTCAGGAAGCTCTGTCAGGAACGGTGGTTCTCAGAGCTTAGGGCTGTCTTTGGTAAGGTGATCTCAAACAAATTTACCAGAGTGCCGCGGGTGAGTGGAACTAAAGAAGCCGAGAAAACACAAGCGCCCGGCGGCTTAATGGGACTTGCTAGGGGGGAAACAGGGTCCAGGGTTGAGGACCCTTGGGACCCAAGTGCTGAAAATAGGATCTCAGAGCACCAAAGTTAAAAAAACGAAACAAAACTTTTAGACCTCTGTCAGGGGCGAGAGGAGAAAGAGATCAAAAAATGGGAGGCAGGATACAAAGAAGGCAGGGAGCCAGCGCCTCAAAGATGGCTGGGCTCCCCTAATTCGGGAGAGATTTCCCTGCTCTTTTCCCAAGAAAGACCGTGGGTGGGGAAAATGCGAAACTGAGTGAACGAGACGGAGGAAAAAAAAAGTTTTTTGAGTGGGAAAATTGAACAGAGAAGTATGAAAACAGTTAAAATTTACTTTTTTTAAAAAAGGTCGTTTACAGTGCTCATCTGGGTGGCCTCTTCTTCTCAAAATCAGACTAGATTGGCTTTTGCTTCTCATAGAAAAGAATGAAAATACTGTTTTCCACTATTTCTCCAGAGAAGTGGATGTCTTCCATGCAGAGAAAACTCACGATTGTCTAATATGTAAACAGGTTGTTAGAAATGATATTCCAACACTGACTGTCTGCTAGGAAAGTATCACAGTAGTCAGATGATGGGAGGAAAACTCAGCCCAGCTGGGTGTTATAAATGAATGCCCACCAAGGTTCTGGTGAAGTATCAACAGATATAATGTTTTTAAATTTTTGTGTCATTTTACATTCTGAATAAAAATAAACACATGCTTAATTTTCTTACAATTTAGACTTGTAAGCAGGTATTAATTGCAAAGACCTTTAAGTAATCATCAAGTTTTTTTTTTTTAAAGAGAACGTATTTTAGTTTAACCATTACGGCAACAATCCTAGTGTTGATGGACAGACCACACCAGCAAAATGATGCTTAGAGCTTCCTTTTTTAGTAAAATTTGCCCACCCTAGGAATTCTGCACCATTGAAAATTCTCCATGCTTCTCTTAGCAGGAGAAATCAAATATACATAGGAAGATAAGTTCATTTCAATTCGTTTCCGCCCCTACCTGAGACCCTTATCAACTCCTGGACCAAGGGAGTTGTTCTTGAAATGTTTGCTTATTATATCTGACGTAACAACGTGCTAAACAATTTCAAACCGCTATTAGCTCTGGGAACCAGGCACACCTAAGTAAACACATTAGTACCTGCCAAAGCTGCTGGAAGAATTTGTGGAGAAGACAGCTGAGGAAGACATTGGCCTCTGCTTGAATTCGAAGACTCCCAGGAGAGATCAAAGGCCTGAGTAAGGACTTTTAGCAGCCTTGAGAGTAGAGAAAGTAGCCAGTCCTTGCAGCGTTATCTTTGTTCCAGCACATGGCACAGGCATCCCGTCTCACAGGCTGACTCTGAACTAGGCTTGCAAAAAATTGCTTTTTCAGAATGAAACCTCTAGGAAGGAGGGTCATCTTTTGCAACACTTCTTCTGACTTTAAGGGAGTGACTGGAGGAGTCTGTTGGGGAAATGTCTTGATGGCTCAGCTCTTTGAGGAAATGCCATGTTATTGCTAATTTACTAATAATGCATTAGAGTAGGAAATGAGATATTCAAAGTTTAAACTAAAAATTTTTTAAAAATACTTTTTCCGGATAAGGTGTTGTAGGAGGAAGGTTTTGAGATGAATAAAAGGGATAAAATATTACTAAGAGAAAAGCACAGATGGGTAAATTGTAACTTTGAGTTAAGAAATGTCTTAGTAGGGATAGAGGTCACTTTAGCAGCCCAGGACTTCTCTGCCAGTCTCAAGAGGACTTGGGAACATTGAATTTTAGCACCACACCTCCACCCTAAAAACATATGAAAGAGTCTGAAAAAAAAAATGAGTCCGTTAGACATAAGTGGATTTCCACTACATTCAGGCTTGAAACTCAATGATCCAGGTGTGACGATTAAAGTTAGTTTCAGAAAGCTGACATTTGACATTCTACAAATTATTTCTATAGTAACATAAAAGAGAAAGTCGCTCGTTGTTTTATACTTGATAACTTCATGCCTGTCTCTGGAAAGAGGCTCAGTTTTAATCTCAAATTGCTTATCTTTACCAAGTTATTAACATCTTGATTTTTCTGCTTCCACAGCCCTGTTTGTTTTGGCTTTGGCCTTAGTCAAGCTTATCATCATTAATATCAAATAAAAACATTTAAATTGCAAACACACCAAGGATTTCATTGGAAAGCCTAACATGTCAGCTATAGCAGTGGAGGTCACATGAAGTCTTTGGGAAATATTTGCTCTATTTAATGAAGAGACTTCTATAGGCAAACTTATTCCAAACAGTTTCTCAAGTTACCCCGCCAAGAGAGATAGGATTTGATTTGCAAAGACTGAATAAAAACTATCGGCAATTAAAGTCCATGAATTGATAAAAGCTTTCTGCCGATGAGCAGACTATAACACAAATCTTATTATAAATATATGCACAGTTATAAAGTAAATGAGTTCACCTGGTCACTTATGACATCTGATTTCAGTTGTGGCATGAGTCTGATTTTCCAAAATATAGGGGTGTGCATGTACATATACATTTTTAGGAAATCATTATCGATTCTCAGGAAGAAAATCATAGATACATAATAAGCATGATTAATGGATATACACGCCATCAAGCCATCTTCAGTCACATGTGTTCTGATTAGATAATTTGCAATGCTTGACCACGTATCTTTTAATTAAATGACTCCTCTAATTTGGAGTTTACTAGCTAATCACTCTTGAGAAAGAGCTTTTGGAAAACAATTGTCAAATACAGCCAAGTTATTCTGCAGTCCTTAAATACTCCTCATTTCTCAAGGGCTTCTCTTTCAGGATGCATAAGCAATTCAGAGAGCGAGCTTGAAGCCACTGATGTTGACTGGCTCCAAATCCTGGCTCTGTACTTAAAACTGCAAGAACTCCTCTCTGTTCCAAAGTATCCTCTCATAAGAGATAACAAAAGGACCCCTTTACAGGTTTTCGTAGGGTTATATGAGTAAACAGGTAAAGTGTTAGTAATGGCTTATTCATTTTACTGCTGGTCTCATTGTTATTAATACTTTCTCAGCCAGAGCCTGCAAAAAAGCTAGAAAACTAAATCTCATGGAACTGTGGCTTTTGGTGGAAGAAAAGCCTCTTGATGGTCAATTTAGATTTACTAATGAAAAATAAAAACAGCTGACATTTAGTGTTTATTTTTGTGTCCTGTTTTGGTTAAGAACTTTATCTCAGTGAATCTTCAGAACCCCAGGAGTTAAGCACTATTGTAGTCATCCCCATTATTTTATAAATGAGGAAACGGGAAAAAGAGGAGCAGTGATAGTTCCACGTTTACACCGTAGCAGCGAAGATTCAATCCAGTTTATGGCGCACAGAGGTTCAGCAGTTTGCATCCACTAACACTCCCACCTACTTCTCTCACACTTTTGAGAGGGATTATATGTCAAGATCAGTTTCCTCTATGAAGCTTTCTGCATTTTAGGAGAAAGTAGAATTATCCATACACTCAGAAAATTGAGTAACTATTATCCCCAGGAAGAAGCTTTTTGAAATGCTAAAGGAGCAAGACACTGCTCCATCCCTGCGGGGGGCGCGGTCTGTGGCGGCATCTGGAACTCTGGCGGTGGGCAACAAGGTCCAGACTGGAGCGTTGGGAATGAAGTTTGGGCTGGGAAGTGCTGAATTAGATTTGATTTTCACATTTCTGAACTGAGGACTAGCTGTAGAGAAAAAGAGGGAAGGAAGCAGTTAAGGGCGGGCGGGGGGAGTGAAAGTACCATTTACGGAATGTAAGAGAGAAGTAGCAGTTCCAAAGAAATAGCTTGCCTCTTTCCTCTGCTTCACTTCCCACTGTGATTCTTGGTGGTCGTTTCTTCCTGAGGTTACAGGATAAACAAACCTGGCACACGTTGTAAAATCCTCACGGTGAGGAGCTCCTGGGGCTTCAAGCCTCTCTGGGGCTTTGCTATTTGGTCCAGCTAAGAGGTTTCATGTGTGTTGTTGTTGTCTTTTGCCCTCAGCCATTTAACCCTTACCTCTCTTGAAGCAACCTTCCTTCAAAGATGCCCACCCCACCTCATGAGACAGATCGTCCCCTTCTTTTATCTTTCTATTTGGAAAACAAACCCAAGCCACAAGAGGTCTTGAGGCTATTCCAGTCTTCTAGCCACCAGTCTAGTTCAAGAAAACCCGGGAGGGACCAGAGACCTGGCTCAGAAGCCAGCGCAGCCCCTGGTGCACCATATGAATGCTGCCTCATGAAGGGCCGGGCCTGTAAATTCAAAGAGGGAAAGTAATTCGGCCTAAATTAGCTGAAGATTTTTTTAGGCAAATGAGCAGAATTTTTGTGTGGTCATTTCTTGTAACAATGAGATTTTCCTCGATTGAACATTCAGTTGTTAACTTTGAGAAAGTAAATCTCACCCAGATCTCCAGGTAAAGGACAGTTAAAACAGAAAGAAAAGGGATGCTGATAAAAGGGAAAAGGGCAGATTTCTTCCGGATGGTCTTCATTTCTAACCACAAGTGTGGGGTCTACATGAGATAGAAAAGTGAACAGTTTAATTCAGACACAGGAAAACAACGCATTTTCCTCCCTTTAAATCAGTCCATAAGTAAACGCCCAAATAAATGGGCTTGGGTGATTTCTAAATTAAAATGTGGTTCACCTTTATTTATGTCTCAAACATAGTTTTTTCAGTTGAATCAAATTAGGAACAACTTTGTTCATATAGAAACTTACATTTTAATATTACAATACCAGGATCCTCGCACATTTTATATACAATACGTCACTACACATTTAAAATATATTTCTTAGGTTTACATTAAAAAATGAAAGTACTAAGATTATTTACAAAAATATATTCAATACCACTAACATTTAGATGCAACGTTCCCACTTTGCTTTAAACAGGAATGAACTTCTTTTGAACATGGCACAAAAGGATCATCGTAATAAAAGTAAATATATTACAAAACCAACCAAACAAAAACAAAGCAAAACTGCTAGATCTAAGCCACTCGCGGTTCCCCAAATACAAGCCCAAAGCCGAAAGGCTTTTTCATCTGAGCGTGCACAACAGTTTCCGAGAAGTTTCTTTGTGAATATGGCTCCTTCCCTTTCATAAGCTCCTGGGTCTGGGTTCCTAAATATTACTGTAACGTGACCTAAAGGATTAGGCGAATGAGGGAGGGAGGGATCTTCCTGCTACGTGGAGGACATCCCTAGCACCGGCGCCGGGTTACTTCTCCACCACCTCCTCCGCGCAGGGGAGTTTGTGCTCCTCCGAGGAGATGCTGTCCACGATGGAGGAAAGACATCGAAGGCTACTCGAGGCCGATGAATCAATGCTTGCCCCTCCTGAGCGCAGAAAACACACACACAAACATAACCCCGAAGGAAGGAAGAAGCCGGCAGCCCCGCGCCCCGCGCGAAGCCGCTTAGACCGCGCGGGAGGACTGGTCCCCGTGCAAGGAGCGCCGGTCTCTTAGGGACCGTCCAGGCTCCTGCTGGGCTCCGAGCGCTTTCTGCCCCCAGCGAGCACCCCAGTCCCCTCCCGGGATGTTCTCCAGCGCAGTCCAGTGCCCTTTTACTTTACCTTCCTTGGCAGTTATCACGAGCCCCCTGGAATGATCCGAAACACTTGGCCACTGGGAGCTGCAGGTGCGCAGGAAATCCGCACCCTCAAGCTGGAGGAAAACCGAGGCAGCAGATTAGTCAAGAAACATCGGTTCCGGGGGTGGGGTAGGGGACCCTTTGTGAGGGGGTCTCCCCTGTTTCCTCAGGCCGGGTACGAATTTCCTGCCTATTGCAGGCACCCCGTGTTCACGGGTCACCGGGGGTTCATTTGAGAGGGACCGGGAGGGGCGGGTGAGGAAGGAGGACGCGAACGGAGACAGAGCAGCTGGAGGTTAAGGCCCCAAGGAGGGCGACTAATCAGCCTATACATTCCCCGGCCCCGGCAGCATCTGGGCTTACATTCTCTTGCTTGGGTCTGTAGCTGAAGGGGTCCACCCCTAGCTCCTGCATTTTGTCCTGCTGATCCAGCCGGTGCAGCAGGTCCTGCAACCGCTCAATGTAGTTGATGGCGCTCCGCAGAATCTCCACCTTGGGCAGCCTCTGGTTGGGGTTGGCCACAGTCCGCCGCTTCAGTGCCTCGAAGGCCTCGTTGATTTTCTTTAGCCGCCTCCTCTCGCGCAGGGTGGCGGCCTTCCGCCGGTCAGTGGGGGCAGATTTTCTCTTGCAGGTCTTGCAAGCCCAGATCAGGCATTGGCCGGGGCAGTGAGGAGGCTGCAGGCCTGGGGGCGCCAGGACATGTTCCTCTCCGCTGCTGTCGCTCCCAGCTTCCGGGGGCATTTGGTCCTGGCAGGGGGACAGGGTACCATCACTCCCTGGATACAAAGGAGAGCCCTCTGCCACTTCTAACGGCTGCAGGGTAACATTTTCCCCATCCAAGTAGAAGAAATAGGAGCCAGTTTCAAAAAGGTCCATCATCATGTTCTCCTCCTTGGCCTCTGACTCGGTCTGAACGGGGTGATGGGCTCAAAAACCCAGAGGAGCCACCCAGATGGCATTTAATTAGTGCGGTGACTTAAGTCGCTCCAGCTTTATATATAGAAGCTCCTGAAACTCAATCCAACTTTTAGCTGTCATGGAGCATCAGTCTCTCAACGTGATTACAGCCAGCGCTCTCTAGAACATCTAGTTTGAAAGAAAACTGAGAAGTGTCACCCCCAGAATGATGTGACAACCTATATGCAGAACAGGTTAAAACAAAAGACATAGAGAGAATCCAATAATTTAAACAAAGCATCGAACACTTCAATCTGGGGCAGTTTAGACGCTAACCTGCTTACAGGACAACTTCAGAACAACTGGGGATTAACACTGCTCCATTCCCCTCCCCCAGGCTCATCTGAATTCTAAGTATAGACCCATGATGAAAGATTTCAAAGGCAATAGCCATTGCTCCAAAATAGCTTGGTTAATGTTTGCAGACTGGTTCAGCTCTTTTCTCCCTCCTGCCTGTCAAAAAGGTGCTATTCCTGTGATTAAAACCCTTACAGTCCTTCAAAGGTTATACATGACTTTCAGGCTTCAGCCTCAATAGCAGCAGGTAAATCTCTTTCCTCTCTTTTACTAAGGTTGAATGACAGTTTGGGAGCTGGAAGGGGGTGGCTGGAGGGTGCTCAGATTCCTTCCTTGGCTATCTTTTTTTGGAGGGTGGCAACCAAGATCTGAATTCCGTACCCCTGCTCCACGGTGGAGCAGTAGTACCTATAAGGTAAGGGGTGGGACTGAGGATGGGGATGCACTAAATGTAATAACGTTTCTTGAAAAATAGTTTTAGTGGAAATAAGACTCACACTATAGCTATTTGATATTCCAGGATTCAACGTGCCACTCCAAGATGCCTCTGTTAAGGCTCCTGTTCTACAATGTGTGGTCATAGATTTTTCATTAGCATTCTCGGTATCCACTGACTCCAAATAAGTTCTTTCATAGGATTCAGATGAGAAAGGTAGCAACCAAGATACAAACCAAGGAACAGACTGTTTAGTTGCAGTTTGCCCATGGTCCAATACACACAAGTATGGTGGTTGAGGAGGCAGTACAAGATAAGGGTGAAGTGCAGGGCCCCTAAATTCCAAAGATACCCCCTCAAGTCTTAGCTAAGTTAATTTCTATTTATGTGTGGATGGGTAATACTAGGTCTTGATTTCTTTAAGATAACAATGGTTGCCTTATGGAATTTTGGTGAGAATTCGATCAAATGATACCGTGCGTGTGAAGCATATAACCTTATATTAGCTACTTGATGAACATTCGTTATTTAAAGCATAAGGCTATGTCAAGGTTAAGACCATTTCTTATGAAGGAAATAAAGCACAGCTGTAGCAGAGATTTATTTTTTCTCCTATTTAAATTCTTTAATTTAATTTATTTATTTAATTTTTTAAATATCCCTTCCCTTTCCCTTTCCTTTCCTTTCCTTCCCCTCCCAGAGCTCTGGAAGGACTCCTTCCAACCTTAAATTGCCTTTGGGGTGACAGTCAACTCTGGTTTTAGCCTTTATAGTCAGGGCCTGAAAAACTAGATGGAAACATAAGATCTTCTTATTCTACCCCAAGCAGTGATAATTATAGGCTGTGTTCAATACAATTTCACTTTTTAAATGAAGAGACTGAAGACAACGTCCTTGGACTCAATGGTCAGACAACGTAGAAACTAGTTACGTTTTTTAGTTAAATCACTTATTCCAGAAGATAATTCTTCATAGTCTCTTCCTACTGAGCCACAGACTTGGGATGTTAAGTTCTGACGTTTTGTGCTGTTTTTACATTTTTCTTATGTGCAGCTGAATAATTCCTTATCAAGTGTGAGAACCATTTTTCTGTGTTTGGAAAAGTAGGAGGCACAGGGAATAAGAAGAAGCCAATACTTTTGTGACATTTTATCCTATTTCTGCCATTCCCCTGGTTGTGATATCAGAAGTTAAGACTCCAGATTGGAGGCTCCAAGAGTTAAGGGAATAGCCTAACATCTATTAAGGAAAATTACCCTGTGCTCTTAACCTCACTCTGTGCTGTATCTTGTAATGTGAAGACAATTTGAAAAGTCATTTTAACCAGTAAAGTTATATAGCATTATTGCTAAGATTATTAAGATAACAATAGCTGAAATTCATTTATTCAACATGTTTGGGGTACCTACTGAGTGCCAGATAGTGTCTTGGGTGACAAGAATAAAATGGTGAAAAATGATCTCTTCTTATGGAGTTGGAATCTAGAAGGGTGAGTGAAATTGACTAAGTAATTAAAAAAATGGAAGCAATAGCACTGGAATTGGGGGTGGAAGACCTAGATCACAATCGTTTGGGGCCTATGAGAACTTAGTCAACCCTAATATCTCAAATTCTCAGTTTTTTCACCCATAACATGTATAATGACAAAGACATCATACTCTCAAAGGTCATGATAAAGTTTTTAAAAATGTGAAATTGCTTCAAAAATGTTGCATACCTATAAAAGTATTTTTATTACTGCAGTTAGGTATAGAGAAAAAATGAGATAAGAAAAAGATCACTTCTAGGGAATTTTGTTGCTTGGGTGACCGAAGTAACGAAGCATCGACATATATACACTACCAAATGTAAAATAGGTGGCTAGTGGGAAGCAGCTGCATAGCGCAGGGAGATCAGCTCGGTGCTTTGTGTCCACCTAGAGGGGTGGGATAGGGAGGGTGGGAGGGAGGCTCAAGAGGGAGGGGATATGGGGATATATGTATGCATATGGCTGATTCACTTTGTTGCACAACAGAAAGTAACACAGCACTGTGAAGCAATTATACTCCTATAAAGATGTATTAAAAAAAAAAAGAAGTGGGGCTTCCCTGGTGGTGCAGTGGTTGAGAGTCCGCCTGCCGATGGAGGGGACACGGGTTCGTGCCCCTGTCCGGGAGGATCCCACATGCCGCGGAGCGGCCGGGCCCGTGGGCCATGGCCGCTGAGCCTGCGCGTCCGGAGCCTGTGCTCCACAACGGGAGAGGCCACAGCAGTGAGAGACCCGCGTACCACAAAAAAAAAAAAAAAAAAAGTAACGTTTAAGGTGACACCATTCTTAGATTCACCACTGATTTTAAGAGGTATCGGGTAGATATGAGAAAGTCTGCACATCATGAACCTGCTAAAGAATATGAAAGTGTGCGCTTTCTCCTTCATTTTCCCCTTATTTAAGTGTTGTCACTGGAGAAACAGTGGAAACAGTTCAAAATGTAGAAAGAGAAGATTCTAGAGAGAAGAAGAAAAAGCTTTGGGGTGCTGATCAAGAGCAACTTCCCAGAAAGGGGTGGCATTTCTTTGTGTGAACTGTCACTACTGAACTGTCATTTCTTATTAAACTACAAAGCCCCTTTCACAATATTCTCTAGAACTTGGGCCAATAAAATTAATGTTGTTATTCACCTTCGTTCAAACAGATTTTTCCCTCTTTTGTTGTTGTTTTGGGGATTGGGAGTAGGGATGGGAAGAGAGAAAAAAGGAAATGCCAGCTTGGGAAATAACCATTTTTTATTAGATTAGGTAATGGGAAAATACGCAATGATTCCAGACAACTAAATACGGAACTCTTGGAACTCAAACAAAATGTGAGATGCCTGTAATTGCAATTATATTATTTCTCAGTACAACTTGGGAGACACAGATCTTGACAAGTGGTCAAAACAGGTTTATTCTCCAAGGTTTAAATAGTTCAAATATGCTTTTTTTAATTATGGAAAAAGTAAATAATAAGAGAATAATAATATTGTGTCAATAAATCACTTCAGGGGCCTAGAGTTCATTCATAACAAAATGTGAAAGTAAGCTAGTGATAGAATTGAGAGTTTTCAAATAGTTTACCACCCCATTATTCTTACTTCATGCTTAGTTATTTGTAAACGCATTTTCTTCCCATCATCTCCACAAAAGCTTGAGTATGTCCAGTTCTTCTTCTCCGTGAAAAGGAGTGGGAGGAAAAGGATTACGGCCAGCTCAGCCAATGGTGGATTTTAGCTATGAGCCTTTGGGAAGGTGCTGTTATGTGGTAGAAAAACAGTCTCGGAGTAAGCCAGGATCTAAGTTCTAGCCATCGTCAATTATACGTTCCAAGCCTCAGTTTTATAAGAGATCAAATGGCATATGTAATGTATACATCACAGGTTTGTTGTTAGCATAAAATGGAAAAAAAAATATATGTTGAGTCCTTGCTATGGAATATGCACTCAACAAATTTTAATTTCCTTCCTTCCCCTACTCAATTCATAAGGCCTCTGATTGAAATAGCCAAAGGGAATTAACTGAAATACCTAGATTTGTTAAGACAGATGTTTAGGATAAATTTAAGGATTTATTTGTGTTAATGGGGTAATGGAAGTGAAAATATTAGAACTAGTGACTCTGATAATTGTGTTTCATGTATTTATGCCCTCAACAAATTTCCAATTACTGGGGGACAGACACGAATTAAAAAAATGACTACCTGAGCTAGGAACTTTGGAGGAAAAGAATGTGGTTCTTTATGAGTGTATAACAATGAAGAGTCTGTCATGAATGGAAGCTTGCGAAAGGACATAAGTTCCTGAGATGTTGGGTTGGTATTTCTAGGGAGCAGAGTTGAAGATTTTTAACAAACCTGTGGATTGGAGGAGTGGTGACAGTAGGAGGAAGGTCACGGAAGAAGTAGACAC
This sequence comes from Lagenorhynchus albirostris, assembly GCF_949774975.1. NCBI lineage: Eukaryota > Metazoa > Chordata > Mammalia > Artiodactyla > Delphinidae > Lagenorhynchus > Lagenorhynchus albirostris. The sequence continues at coordinate 38,182,034 of NC_083105.1, forward strand.
AGGGTTAGTCAGAAACTGATGAAGAGATTTTTGTGGGTTATACCTAAGGAATTGGGCTATATTATTGCATATCTGGGTTCAAAGAAAGCAGTTTCAGTTACAGCTGAGAAAGTAGACCTGAGGGCCAGATAGAAAATATACTTTTTCAGCAGTGGAAAGAAAGAGGAGAAAAGGGAGTAAAAGAAAGCGGGTGGAGGAGGGCAAGGAGAGAAAGAAAATGAACAGCACTAAGTCCAGCCTGCCGGGAGAAGACGATCAACTAACAAGGCCAGTGAGTGGCCCTGAAGAAGTAGAAGGTGAAGGAAGGGCCTGCTGACTGAAAGGGAAAATTCAGAAGAGGCAGATTAATGCTTTAAACTTGTGGCTGCTAAATGAGTAACCTGAACCCATGCACCTGTAATTTACCTAATCTGCAGACAGTGTGTGCCCAGAGATTCCCGAACACTGTGGTAAAAATAGTTTGCACTTAGACTGACAGAACATTCGAGTTACTTCAGAGGACATGGGGGAGGGGCACAGACCAAGCAGAGGAGAAGGGAATGTTTTAAAGGCGAATGCAACTTCCAGACTGTGGCAGTGAGAAGTTGGGCAGAGAAATGGGGCTGGATCTGGATTACGGGGACTGCTGCGCGGCTGCCTTTTTCAAAATAGCTCCGAAGAAATGTGTCTAAGATGAGCAGAGGAGGAACCAGAGAGGCTGCTCTTCAGATTTTTCAAATATATTTTTTACTCTTTGCTCTCACCCCCCTTTCCCTTCCACTTGGGAATAGAACAGGACTTCCACAAAAACCTGTGTTCAGTTCATGTACTAGACACAAAATGCTACTGAAAGAGGCTGCTGCTCGTTTATTTTCTAGGCACAGTGTCCAGGGAAAGAGACCATAAATGCTCGTCTCCCTGAGAAACTCTTATTTGGTGCTTAAAAAATGAAGTTCTCTTTATAATTCTGCACTCTCCCTATTTTCATTCAGATTTAGGAGTTTAAGAGCAACATTTGTGAACCATTAGAATGTTTTCAGGTTACGTATTCCTTCCCTGTGGGTCACCAACTGGCAAAGGTTTGCTTAGGACAAGTACCCAGGAGGTCCCACTTTCAGTACAAAGATTGGGAAATCCTGGACAAATCAGAACAAGTTGGTCACCCTACTTCCAGGAAAAACAGGATAGACACTGACAAGTATCTATTCATAAATAAGAACAATGAACAGAGTGCAGTATATATAAAGTAGACTTTTTTCTTTAAACATAATTATAGTGATTACAAATATGGGGTTTGATGTTAGATCTAAATCCTAGGCTCAGCTCTGCCACTTGCTAATGTTTGACCTTGGGCAAGTTATTTAACTTCTCTAAGTCTCAACTAGTCCATAAAATGGAAATAATATTACCTTATAAGGTTGTTTTAATGATTAAAACAATGTTAATAAACAATATACAGTGTCTAGCGCGTATTAAACAATACAAATTGGTATTATATTATTTAACTTTTGATTGAAGAAAAATCATCCATCTACGTGTCACCTCAATAAATCATACTTTGCTTTTTTTGTCTTCTATATGACCAAAAATTTTATATAATTAATAATACATAATGTAAATTTTGTATTACATGATTTTAAGAATATAGATATAATACAATATCATGCATATATGGCCTTTTTCACTTAAAATGTTACATAAACATTTTCCATGATGCTATGTAAAACTAATGTTTAAAATTTCTAAGATATATGGAATGATTTTTCAATGTTATTTACATCTTTTAAAAACTAAATGAATTGTGATATTCAGATGACCCAAATTATAGTAGGGTCTGATGTTACTAGCTTGTTAAGCTAAACAGATGTCTCTAGTATAGAATGGTTAGCCAAGTATTTTGTTACTGCCCTCCAACTGGCTGGTTATGACATATTGCCCAAAATAGTTGGTGCTTTAATGCCTATGTCACAGCCTACTGTGACAAATAGTCACCACTGTACAAACACATTTATTCCATAAAGTTTTTCTACCGGTTTGGAAAAAAAAGTTGTTTAATCAGACGTACACACACATTTCATACTTTTTCAGAAGCTCAGACATTTCGCCTTGAGATAATGCATGTTAGCTTTTAGGATAGTGATAGAAATATGGCAAAAGTTATAAAATGTTTAAATTGTATATAATCTGGTGTTTTTGAAGTACAGGGATTATATTTTCAATGTGCCACTAGTCACATAAAAATTAATCACGTTAAGTTTTATCTTCCCTGATTTCAAGATCTGAGCTAGATATTGTGATTGGAAAAACCGTGCTGTATAATTTCACAATGTAAGTATAATCTTTTTATTAAATCATTTAAATTTTTTTTTATTTTCTTCTGTTTAAGTATAAACTATCATGAGATTTAAGCTATAATATTCCACAATTTGTACTTTTAAAGTATAGAATAAAAAGTAGTTATATATATTTTACTTTGTAAAGTTGTAGCCGTTATTCAATTCTGAAAAAAAAAAGTTGCAGTCCCTGTGTCAAAGTGCTTTAAATAAATAATTTCATTACATCTTTTTTTTTTAATAAATTTATTTATTTGTTTATTTTGGCTACATCGGGTCTTTGTTGCTGCACATGGGCTTTCTCTGGTTGTGGCGAGCGGGGGTTACTCTTCGTTGTGGTGCACCGGCTTCTCGTTGCGGTGGCTTCTCTTGTTGTGGAGCACGGGCTCTAGGCGCACGGGCTTCAGTAGTTGCAGCACATGGGCTCAGTAGTTGTGGCTCGTGGGCTCTAGAGCGCAGGCTCAGTAGTTGTGGCGCACGGGCTTAGTTGCTCCGCGGCATGTGGGATCTTCCCGGACCAGGGCTTGAACCCGTGTCCCCTGTGTTGGCAGGCGGATTCTTAACCACTGTGCCACCAGGGAATCCGGATTTCATTACATCTTCACAATGTTTTATCAAGTATGATTTATCTCCATTTTAAAGAGGGAGTAAAGCATTGAGAAGTTAATCTACTTGCCTGAAAATCACATGCTTATAAACTAAACTCTGGCTCTTAGAGCAGTAATTTGTATAATCAAAATGAAGTTCTTATTCTGAGCCTCCTTACAGTGCCCAGTAGAAGAGTAGTCTTCAGTGGGAAAAATAAAGTCTAGGGGCAAACTACCTTAGAGGACCTTTGAATGTTTATTTGGCAACCTGTAGGGTAACTTCCGTTTTTCTAGTGACCAAAAGAGGCACTGTTGATAGCTGCTGGCTGAGATTTGGACCTGTGTTGTACTTTGGGAAATAATGATGCAATGCTATTTTCCATGTACAGTGCCATGTACAGGCAGCCTGTCCCAGAGGTCATGAAACTGATGCTCAAATTCAAATGCTTGAAACTCATGGTCTATTTGATTATTTTAAAATATACAGCAAGAAGGAAAGAGAAAGACAGAGTAGGTTAGCACACTTAAGATACAAGTGGGGTGGAGAGACCATACTATACAAGTCTTGAGCTACGCAATGCATATATATCCTGTCTTTCTCCCTTCCCCTTCAGTCTGCCCCACTTACAGTATATACAAGGACTAGAATTGAGGGTGATCAAAGGATTTCAGCAGATGGAAGGTGTCTGAACAAATACATGGATGCTCTATACACCTAGTCAAAACTACAGCTCACCTATAATCTACTGGGCAGCCAGCAGATTCTGTGGACCAAACTGGATTTCACCAATAAGTGGTCAGTTTAAGACTTCTTAAATATTGGGTTTCTCAGGCATATTTAGTTATTTGATGCTTAATTGGCCCTCCATCCCTTTCTATGTTGACAAGCATAGGCTACACTTACTTCGTCTGTCTCTAACCTGTTTTCCAAGCCATTTGCTTTTATATTTAGTTTCATCTATTCTCCCTATTTTTTCCTCTTATACTCTATGGTAGGATTGAATATTCTTAAATAAGAGCAAATGTATATTATATCTCCTTTCAGAAGTTCTTCACATGTTTTCAAATAGAATTGCTATCGCTTGATATTTTCTAGTTTCTTGCCTAATTTCTTTGAATTCTTTAACATAAATCTATCTTATAAAAGTTTCATAATCTCTCATTTCTATTTGCCACTTCCCATCCCGTCTTTTTTTTCCTCAAAATGGTGGGTACATTTTGTTCCAAGAACTACCACATCAGCTGAGTGTAGAATTTCTTTCTAAATTTGTTTTCAAGAAAACAGACAATCATACGCTTTTGGAGATCAACAAAGTAAGGTGCTTACGTAGCCCTTAATAAAGCATTCTTTTTACTAAACACAGAGTAATGTGGAGTGTGACAAGCATGACTCCTATGATGGATATTTGGTAAAGTATGATTTTCTTTTCATACAAGCCAGGGCTCTATTAACATGGTTTCCTCAAGTCTACTTCTCACTTCCAAATCCTCTAGGAATTGACACCAACTGTCCATTTTGACACTTGTTCATTAATTTCCTTTCAATGGGACTATTCTCTTCTCTCAGCTGTTGTAGCAATTTAAGGTTTTACAGACTCTTCTGGTATGGCTCTTTGTTGAACATTCTTTCTGTGTTCAGACTGTGTAACACCAGAGCCTGAAAGTATGTCACAGAGTCATTAGTGTAGTTCACCACTTGTTCCATTATCCACTCTCACAGAGGGAGACTTTAGCTGACCCCTTAAAAACTGAAAAGGGCAAAATCAATTAGTTCTCTCCAGCAAGATTTAATGGTCTTGATAGCAGTAAGTCCGTGCTTCCTTTCCTAAGCTGCATCATTCTACACACCTGACCTGACTGCATCCAATAGATCTCTAGTTATAAACTTATTACAGAAAAAAAATGTTTTTTCCTGTTTGGGAGGTGTGTGTACACACGCTGTGTGAGGGAGGTCATTTCACTGCCATGACTGTAAGCACTAACAGATCCCAGTAAACAGAGAATGATTGTTGCATCTCTTTGTGAAATATGAACAACCTTGCTGATTTTTATTCATGATTGGGAAACCCCAGCATTTTGAGGATTAAAGGGCATAAAAATGAATAATACAAGAATGGCTGTAGAAGAATATAGCATTTGTTTTGTAGTAAAATGAAGTGGAACCGTGTGACTTTTCCATGGCGCAAGTACTTTCCTTGTGTGTCAAGTTTTGTTTTGGGTTAGTGAGAAACATCACATCACAGAGAAAGAATGCAAGAAGCAAGGGCTGCTTTACACTTTACCAATCTGTTGTGCTGTTCCTGGAAATTTTTGCATTTGAAGTTTGACAGAAGGTAGCAAATTTTGTGTGTGTGGTTGCTATGCTTAAAAATAAGTATGTAATAAGTGATATTTGATTGTTTTATATTATTTTACCATTTTATAGATGAACATGGTTTAATCTTTTAGATTTTCTTTCATCTTATGATATAATAGCGCTAAGAACATATGCTGCTTTTTTTAACTAAGTAATTTCAAGATATTAATTCTTTAATGTTCCCTATATAATTCTAAGACAGCTAGACTTCTTATGTTTCAAACTTTATTTTTACTTCTTTGAGTGTTTGGTATTTTATATAGCTTTCTAAAACTTTCATAGCAGAACCTTTTCTTTAATCTTATCCATTTTAATTCATCAAACAGCTTATTTTTTCCTGACTTTGAAGAAAATCCCAGTCTTCTCTATGGAATAAGTTATCTTTTGAAGATTAAAGTGATGATTAAAATCAGCTCTTGGACATATGATAATACTATAATACTATTTTTGGCAGTGGTGTGTTACTTAAAAAGTTTTATAAATACATTATCTTAGCTATAACTTCAGCCGCAGGAAAAAATGAAGCACGATCTTATAAGATTAGTGTGAGATTTCCTGAGGGTACAGTAATTTAGCTCTACCTTCAGAAGTGGGCGGCAAGACTTTTCTGGGACTCTGGGGCTTTTAATAGTCTATCTAGTATAGAGGCAAATAATGGAGACAGAGGAGGAGGGAAGGGGGAGAGGCAGGGAGGAAAGGAGAGAGGAGAGAGGGAAAGGAAAAGCTGGAAGGGGAAATGAAGGGTTGTGAAGTCATTCTTAGTTCAGAATTGACCATTAGACTTCTATCAAAATCTACTCTTTTTAAAAAATCACAGCGTTTTGAAAATCAAAGGCCTTAGAATTAAGCACATGTTTTATTGGTGGGTTACTTGTTCCTAAGCACAAGTATCCTTCCTTGGTAATAGAATTTGCTGAAAAGGCACAGAATCACTGGAAGCTTGATGTTGTCTCGTATGTTCCTATTTCAAAGTTTATGACTGTAAGGAAATACTCACAAGAGACTACTTGTGGAGTGTGGATCATCAAACGATTTCTATTTTTCACAACTGCCTCTTTTCACATGTCTCATATTGATTACAATATTTGCTTCTATGGTTATTCATAACCAAGCACTTATCACATTGCCCTTTAATGCTTATTTATTCATATCCTCCACTCTGTAGAGCAGGAGCTATGTAATCATCATTGCTTAGAAGGATCACCTGGTGGAAAACATGTAGTATGTAATCTCTGCTCAGTGATGATTGTCAAAACCCACGTCATCTTCTCTGAGATGAAGTGGCGTTTTCCCTTATTGGATATTTATTTCTTTTTCTATTTGGGATTTGTTTAAATTTTTGGTGCTTTGCCCAAAACATTGTGTGTCTCGATCAGTGCAAGATATAATGCTCGTTTTATTTTAGTAGAAGTTCCTGGAAACTTCATGGGACAAGAGGTGCTCTACTCAAAAAAAACATTATATAGCAAGATTTATTTTTGGAGCTGAAATTGCTAAGCCTTAGATACTAAGTCTAAGTAATTAATTGCTAAGTATGGCTGCCACAACAAAATTAGAGTACATAAATTTGAGTTAAGGCACTCATGCTATGTTTATAAGAAGAGAGTATGATAGTTTATTGGCTACTTGTTTTAAAAGTATTGGTGGGGGCTTCCCTGGTGGCGCAGTGGTTGAGAGTCCGCCTGCCAATGCAGGGGACACGGGTTCCTGACCCGGTCTGGGAAGATCCCACATGCCACGAAGCAGCTGGGCCTGTGAGCCATGGCCGCTGAGCCTGCGCGTCCGGAGCCTGTGCTCCGCAATGGGAGAGGCCACAGCAGTAAGAGGGCCGCGTACCGCAAAAAAAAAAAAAAAAAAAAGTATTGGTGGGTTACTTGTTCCTAGTCATCCAGGTCCTGAATACCTGGTCATCCTTGTTTTTTTCTGGCCTCCATGTCAGCGAGAGTCTCTATTTTACCCAGCTGGCCCTGAGAGTGAAAGGCTTAGGACAGTGGTTATCTTACCCTTGGCCATTCTTCTGGACACTCTCCAGAAGCTGGTCTGTGTTGCCACCTTTTCACTTCTTGAACCCTGCGGGTTCAGGGTTTCCTGGGTACCTGAAGGTAATCAGAATAGTATGTATGGAACCCAGCACTGGAACTAGTAATCCTTAACTCCCCTCTTTGTATCCTTCAACTTTCTTCTTCATAAAGTCTTGGCTTTATAGTAATAAAATATTTTAATTTACCTTAAAGTAACTTAATTTTGTACATTTTTTAATCCAGTAAATATTCATTTTAAAAAATGGTATCTTAAATGTTACATACCGTGTAACCCATTTATAAGAGGACTTTGAAATGATTACAGTAGTCTGTATAAGGTGCTGTTGGAATTACCAGGCCTCAGTAAACTTCTTAGAAAAGAACACGAACTAGTGGAACACCTAGTAGAGCAGGCCTCTCCTTTCACGTGACTTAATTTGGCAGATTTTTTGATGGATTAATTTATTAAATTTTTTTTTGTAAATTACATATAATTCAGGCCCAAACTCTGAAAGCAAAATGGTCATACTTCTAGCCAATGCCATAAACTCCCCAATTATCTTATTAGGTATCTTCATGAAATTTTGATGAATTTCTTTTGTTGACCATGATGGGAAGAAAAAGGTTTGGAAAGCACTACTCCAAACTGTTGATAATAGTTATATTTAGGTACTAGAATTTTGGTTGATATAAGTTTAAAAGAGAGTTTTCTGTAATTTAAAAAAATCTATAATAAGCATTCTCCAGTTTTGTAATGAGAAAATCAAATGAATATTATTTAAGAAAATCAAATAAATATAGGAACTTAGTCACAAGTAGAACTAGTATATCTGGCAAATAAGACAGAATCTTAATTTTTAGGACAGGAAACAAGGCCTGTACCATATTTGCAGCAAAATTCTCTTGATGCTGCAGCAAAATTCTCTTGATGCTGCAGCAAAACTCTCTTGAAGGAATAAACCTAAAATTTCTCAAGATAAGGACTAAATCTTCCCAGAGTTTGGGGTGAATTGCTTCTGATATACAGAGATGAGGACTGTGGGAGCTGAGAACCATGTAGCTTTCTCCAAATGATAAGCTTCAATTATCTGGGCAATTCAATTATGGGAATAAGGTCCTTCCCAATTATAACAGATTATGGTATATGCTACTTTAATTCAATTCATTGGACTGGGAAGTAAGGTTACTCAAAGTAGCCCAATAGTCTAAACTTCAGTTTGGTTTTTTTTCTCTCAGGAATGCTGTATTTTTTATTGAGATACAATTCACATGACATAAAATTCAGCCTTTTAAAATGTACAGTTCAGTGGTTTATAGTATTTTCACAAAGTTGCACAATCATCACCACTGTTTCCATCACCCCAGAAGAAACCCTGTATCCATTAGCAGTCACTTCCCATTTCCCACTCTGTCCCTGGCAACTACTAATGAGCTTCTATGGGTATGCCTATTTTGGATATTTCATATAAATGGAATAATTACAATATGTCTGGCTTCTTCTGGAACCATGGGTGAAATCCATTTCACCTGCCTTCACTAATCAAGGTTTTAAGACTTTCATGACCTCTAAGCAGCACATAGCCTGAACAATAAGGTGTCTGACCGAGTTGTTTTCCAGGAACTTGGAGTCAGCTGCATCTATTTCAAGCTGAGCCAAGGGTCAGCTGTGTCTAGTTTGAGCTGAGCTCCTTAGGACCGGGAAGGACCACTGACCCTTGAACTGGGCATGCGCAGGCATGCGCACTTGTGAACTTTAGAATGTGAAGAGGCCTGTAGCGTAGTTAAGCCTGCGCAGAGCAACAATTATCGCACCTTTTTCTAATCACCTTTCCCCGTTCCCCCGCGCCTCCAACAGCCCTGCTTCTTTTTTTTAAATCCCATAAACACCCAAGCCTCTTGCCTTCTTGGAGCAGATTCGAGACCTGCTCTCCCGTCTCCTCGCTTTGCTGCAAACCTCGGCATCTCACCGTTTTAGCTTGCTGCACGTTGGGCAAAACAAACCCGGTTAGTACCACCTTCACTTAGAGCAAAGTTTTCAAGGTTGATATATGTTGTATCATGAGTAAGTACTTCATTCCTTTTTGTGGCTGAATACTGTTCCATTGTATGGTTATACCACATTTATCCATTTTTTGTCTATTATGAATAATGTTGCTATAAAAATTTACGTACAAGTGTTTGTGTGGAGCCATTTTAGTTTGTATTTTTGAACTGGTACCAAAATAAAGCCCACACAATGTGATTAGTTGATAAGTCTCTATGGTTCCTCCTCTACAACTTTATATCTTTTGCAAGTTTGTTGAAGAAATTGAATCATTAGTCCTGTACAGTTTTCCAAAATCTGGGTTTTGCTGATTGCATTCTTTTGGCATAATTTAACGTTCTTCTGACGTCTATCGTTTCATTCATTGGTAGCTCGCTGTAGAGGCTTAATTGGATTCAGACTTGATGGGGGAGGGCGGGCTGGCAAGATTACAGTATAGTCTGTTATTCTACAAACATTATGTCTGGTTGTCTCTTTTTTTTTTTTGATATTAGCAGCTATTGTTGATCTTTGCTGGGATCCATTATGGAATGAGAAGTAGTGATAGTCTAATTCTGTCATTTCTTCTTTATTTATAGCTAGAATATGGTATAAAGAAAAAAATCTGTCCTCAGATATGTTGTTACTGCATCATTCAGTTTGTATATAAAAGGAAGGATAAAATGCTTGAATCTTTCCGTTTATTTGCTCTTTTTCAGAATAAATTGGTTATCATCCTCTAATAATGACTGACTATTCATGGGCTTTAAAAATGAACTCATGGACTAAACATATTCAGTATATTCTAATCAATTGGAGTTATTATTTTTCAAATTAATAGTTGAATTTTTAAAAATAAGTTTCTGTACTTTGGCAGGAACACATAAGTAGATTTTGACATTCATTATATTAGATGATTAACCATATTTCTTTTTATATAAAGTCCCCTTATTCAGGTTCTTTGAAAATGTATTTATTTTGTGTTGAAGTATAGTTGATTTACAATGTTGTGTTAGTTTCTGGTGTACAGCAAAATGATTCGTTATACATGTATAATATACATTCTTTATCAGATTCTTTTCCTTTATGGTTTATTACAGGACCATATGTATGTACTATACAGTAGGACCTTGTTCTTTATGTACTTTATATATAGTGCTTTTTATCTACTAATTCCAAACTCCTAATTTATACCTCCTCTCCATGCTTTCCCCTTTGGTAAACATAAGTTTGTTTTCTATGCCTGTGAGTCTTGTTTCTGTTTTGTAAATAAGTTCATTTATATCATTTTTTGGATTCCATATATAACTGATATCATATGGTATTTGTCTTTCTCTGACTTACTTCACTTAGTATGATAATCTCTAGATCCATCCATATTGCTGCAAATGGCATTATTTCATTCTTTTTTATGGCTGAGTAATATTCCATTGTGTATATTCAAATATATATATATATATATATATATATATCTCCACACACATCTTCTTTATCCATTCCTCTGTCAGTGGACATTTAGGTTGCATCCATGTCTTGGCTATTGTAAATAGTGCTGCAGTGAACATTCGGGTGCATGTATCTTTTCTAATTAGACTTTTGTCCAGATACATGCTCAGGAGTGGGATTGCTGGATCATATGGTAAGTCTTTTTTTTAGCTCTCCCAGTGCCACTTGCTGAAGAGACTGTCTTTTCTCCATTGTATATTCTTGACTCCTTAGTTGAGGATTGATTACCATTGGTGAGTGGGTTTTTTCCTGAGCTCTGTATTTTGTTCCATTGATCCATATATCTGTTTTTGTGCCAATACCACAATGTTTTGATTACTGGAATTTTGTAATAATTGTCTGAAGTTTAGGAGGGTTATGCTTCCAGCTTTGTTCTTTTTCCTCAGGATGGCTTTAGTAATTCTGGGTCTTTTGTGGTTCCATATAAATTTTAATTATTTGTTGTAGTTCTGTGAAAAAATGTCATGGTTAATTTGATAGGTATCATTAAATCTGTAGATTGTTTTGGGTACTATGGCCATTTTAACAATATTAATTCTTCCAGTCCAAGAGCTTGGGATATCTTTCCATTTCTTTGAATAATCTTCCATTTCCTTTATCAATATTTTACCGTTCTCAGCATATAAGTCTTTCATCTCCTTGGTCAGGTTTATTCCTAAGTATTTTATTTTTTGATGCAGTTTTAAAAGGGATTTTTTTTACTTTCCCTTTCTGATATTTCATTGTTAGTGTAAAGAAATGCAACAGATTTATGGATGATAATTTTATATCCTGCTACCTTGCTGAATTTGTTTATCAGTTCTAGTAGTTTTTGTGTGGAGTCTTTAGGGGTTTTCTATATAAGGTATCATATCATCTGCATATAATGACAAGTTTACCTTTTCCCTTCCAGTTTGGATACCTTTTATTTCTTTAAACTTCAGGTTTTGTTTCTGGGATATATATCTTTGAATTCTTATAAATTTTGGAGAAAATGTAAATGTTTCACACTGGGGTGGTATGATCCACTGGGCATTAGAAGTTGGGTGAGTGTTCATCCTGAAAAGGTGAAATTATTTATGATCTTTAAAGGAAATGAAGACCAAAGGAAATAAGACCATGGAACATACTGAGATTTTTTGCTCCAAAATTCATTTTGGTTTAGAGTGAGGGGGTTAAATTTAACATGATTTCATTTTTTTTTCCCTAGCAGCCAACTTCCCTACATCATTTACTGAATAATGATGTATCTTTTCTTCCTTGGTGGATGATATTTCCTTACTGACATATTAAAATCTTATAACATGGCCTGTGTTTGAAAACTTGTCTCTTTCATTAGGTATTGCTTCTTCTCATGTCAGTCGTACACTTTATTTTGATAATAAAATATTTTAATAGATGGAAGTTCTCGCCTCATCACTCTTATTACTCAAAAAAGTTTATCTTATTTCTCAGTTATTTATTCTTCCAGATGAACTTACAATGTTTTTATAAATATGAAATAATCTAATACTATTTAAGATTTTTAAATTGGCATATTAAACTTATGAAGTAATTTGAGAAGAACCATGTTTTTTATAATAGGCTTCCCTTACCAAAAAATGTAATCATATCTTAGATTTCCCTGTTTTAGTTTTCTTCAGAAGTGACCTCTAAGTTTAGCTTCTTGGTATTTTATATTTTGGACACTATCAGTGAACTGACTTTTCCCATTATATCTTCTCACTCATTAATTGGTTGCTTATAATTTTGGAATATTTATTTTGTGGTCACTTGTATTAGAGAACTTGTTATTACTTATAAAGTATTTCAGTCTGCTTATTTGTATCTTCTAGGTATGCAATATTTTTGTGTTGAATCATGACAGTTTTGACTTCTGTTATTTTTGTTTTCCTTATTGCTTTGGTTAGATTAGCAGTATACATATTTGGTACCTGATTTTGATAAAAATCTTTGTCTTTAAAATCTCTCTAGTACCTTAGTTATTTAAAGCACATATGTATTTTTCATGCAGTTACCATTTACTTACTACTGTTAAGCCGCAGTGAAGGAGTGATATAGAGATAGATACATATGTGTATGTGTATCTCTGTTTATCTATACCTATCTTCAGGAAATGAGGGGTTATTGACCCTGCCTGAGTCTCTCTACTTCGTGTCTGTCCCTGAGGAAGGGAGATGCCTCTGAATCTAGCTGGACAGTAGGACCCTGCTCCCTGATGACCCACTTCCCTACCTCCGGCTTTTCTTGGATCTGAGTAGTGCCAGTTCCTGGATTCTCTTTAGCCTTGCTCCACCTGCCTGTTATGATATGCTACCTCCTACCAGTCCACCCTCGTGTGTCCTGCTAGCCTGGTTTGCCACCTGTTGCTCGTTACTGTCTTCTCTGGCCCTGGTGTCCGCCTCCATGCCTGTACACATTGGCAGCTGAATACAGACCTGCCTCTGCATGGCCAGAAACTGTCTCACCTCGTGGAATATTTTGTTCCAAGTTTCTTCTGGAACTGCCTCTCCCTACCTTTCTAGTCTAATTACTTTTGATGAGGTCTTTAAAAGAATATATTAAATCCATACCTGTCTCCTTAAGGAGTAAATATAATGTAATTTAAAAAGAAAAATATGTTTTCTTAAAGAGGTCTTTGGTTATAATATTCCAGTGGCTATTGAAATATATTGGATTTCTATAAATGGTCCCCAAATTTTATGTTTTGAAGGCCTATGTGCTTTTAAGAGGAAGGGGTGTGTGTGTGTGTGTGTGTGTGTGTGTGTGTGTGTGTGTGTGTGTGTGTGTGTGTGTGTGTGTGTGTGTGTGTGTGTGTGTGTGTTTGTGTGTGCATAATATAAGGATATAAACCATTAGCTTTGCTGTTTACAAACTGCTGTGAACTGGGAAATCATGTTTGTTGAAGTGTCTATAATGTAAGACAAAAAATACTGTTGATGAACTGTTTTTTAATATGTTGCCCAAATATACAGTATTCCTTTTTGTCACCTTCAGTTGTTCAGAGGTTTTTCGCATACTGTTAAGATCTCAGTTTCATTCTGGATAACTGATGATCCTGAACAAATGACAGATTACTGTCTGCCCATTTTCCCTGCTCCCCCACTTTCATTTATCTTTGATCCAGTAGTGTTTGTTTGCTCCTTGATTGAAAAGATATTTTAGCAAGTGTGGATTGGTAGGAAAATACACTGTTGCATAGACAACATTAGTTTACCTCTTCTACGGGAAACTTTCCAATTGCACATATTAGTTCAAGTTTATCTCATATAGAAGATGTTATGCTAAATGCAACGAGGTTAAAATCATGAGAAAAACTTAGTCCTTGTTCACAAGCAGCTGACAATCTAGTAAGCGGGGAATGCCAGCGGAGGATAAGAACTATTGAGGAGAATGTAGGAGCTAAAGTGTGGTACTGGGAATGTGTACAGTGTATTTTAGTAGGCAGCAAGTATTCTAGTTTGGCTGGAAAATTGGAGTAAGACTGTGGGGAAGGCATTTTACGAGTTTAACTCGATAGGCAATGAAGGGCTACCGAACGGATCAGTAAAATGATCAGAGCTGTGAGCTAAGGAGATAAATGTGGCAATGAGTTCCAGAGAATCAGAAAAACAAACAATACATTTTGGTTTGGATCAAATATATATTGGAGGAGGCAGCAAATTACAGAAAGACTATCAAACTAGATACCTGAATTCAAAGGCTGTCACTACCACTGGCTGACTATGTGACATGAATGATTTGCATAAAGGGGCCTATTTTAGATGCTATCAGGAAACTTCCGTTCTTGAGGATGGGAGTAATTAGAGTTCACGTGTATGTTCTACGTCCAAGTAGGTGAGATCAAAGATAATATGTATCTGATGGTCTCTGGGTAATACAATGGCATATGGTGGCTGATGCTGGAGACTCTGAAATCAGATTTCCGGTTTCAGCTCTAGCTCTTTCACCTACTTGATGTGTAACCTTGGGCAGGTTATTTAACCCGTTTTTTGTTTTTTTGTTTTTGTTTTCTCATCTGTAAAAGGCAAATCACAGCACCTACTTCCAAGAATTGTTAGGAGATTAATTAATATTTGTAAAATTCTTAGAAGAGTGCCTGGGACATAGTAATGATTCTATAAAGAAATCTATTAGTAATCACAATAAATAAAATTATGTCTATATCATGTAAATTTTTCATATCACAGTTGTAAGTGTATTCTTTTTTTTTTAACATCTTTATTGGAGTATAATTGCTTTACAATGGTGTGTTAGTTTCTGCTGTATAACAAAGTGAATCAGCTATACGTATACATATATCCCCATATCCCCTCTGTCTTGTGTCTCCCTCCCGCCCTCCCTATCCCACCTCTCTAGGTGGTCACAAAGCACCGAGCTGATCTCCCTGTGCAGCATCCCACTAGCTATCTGTTTTACATTTGGTAGTGTATATATGTCCATGCCACTCTCTCACTTCGTCCCAGCTTACCCTTCCCCCTCCCCGTGTCCTCAAGTCCATTCTCTACGTCTGCATCTTTATTCCTGTCTTGCCCCTAGGTTCTTCATAACCTTTTTTTTTTTTAAGATTCCATATATATGTGTTAGCATACGGTATTTGTTTTTCTCTTTCTGACTTACTTCACTCTGTATGACAGACTCTGGGTCCATCCACCTCACTACAAATAACTCAAATTTGTTTCTCTTTATGGCTGAGTAATATTCCATTGTATATATGTGCCACATCTTCTTTATCCATTCATCTGTCGATGGACACTTAGGTTGCTTCCATGTCCTGGCTATTGTAAATAGAGCTGCAATGAACATTGGGGTACATGACTCTTTTTGAATTATGGTTTTCTCAGGGTATATACCCAGTAGTGGGATTGCTGGGTCATATGGTAGTTCTATTTTTAGATTTTTAAGGAACCTCCATACTGTTCTCCATAGTAGCTGTATCAATTTACATTCCCACCAGCAGTGCAAGAGGGTTCCCTTTTCTCCACGCCCTCTCCAGATTTATTGTTTGTAGATTTTTTGATGATGGCCATTCTGACTGGTGTGAGGTGATACCTCACATTTGATTTGCATTTCTCTAATGATTAGTGATGTTGAGCGTTCTTTCATGTGTTTGTTGGCAATCTGTATATCTTCTTAGGGGAAATGTCTATTTAGGTCTTCTGCCCATTTTTGGATTGGGTTGTTTGTTTTTTTGATATTGAGCTGCATGAGCTGCTTGTAAATTTTGGAGATTAATCCTTTGTCCAGACACTATAAAATTCTTAGAGGAAAACATAGGCAGAACACTCTATGACACAAATCACAGCAAGATCCTTTTTGACCCACTTCCTAGAAAAATGGAAATAAAAACAAAAATAAACCAATGGGACCTAATGAAACTTAAAAGCTTTTGCACAGCAAAGGAAACCATAAACAAGACAAAAAGACAACCCTCAGAATGGGAGAAAATATTTGCAAACGAATCAACTGTAAGTGTATTCTTTAAAACATAAATAAATAAAAACTCTGATGTAACAGCCCAGGGAGTAGATGTTGATCCTGTTAGCATGCACCAGCTTTATGAATGTGGTGCTCTCAAATTGAGGAAGCTCTGTTTTCTAGTACGAGAGCACAGCAAGTGAATTCATCATATCTTCCATGGTGGTTCACCTGGTTATAAATACTAAGTGAATAAGGACTTAGTGAATTCTGCGGAAAGCACTTGCAGCATGTCAAGTTTTATTTTTAATGTTTAAGACACCGATTTTAGAGCTTTGGGAATGGAGTAAATAAAAAAGTAAGTAAATATTTCTCTCCATATTGCCCTCATTAAGGCAGGAGAGCAAAATACTTTGATAGATTCTTGAAAATAGTCCATAAACATTTAAGTCATTGTTATAAATTATTAAAGTTTAAATTGTGCTTTTAAAATTATGAAATATTTCAAACACAAAACTTTAGAGAATAATATAGTTTTTACTCATTATTTAATTTTAACAAATCTGTGTTGCCACATATGCTTTAAGCTTTAAAACAAAATTTACAAATGCGTTTGAAACTCTTGTGGATCCTCGTGATCTCCTGGCAATCCGTCTTCTCCCTGCATTCCTCCCACATCAGAGGAAGCCATGATTCTGATGCCAGTACGTACATTACCATTTATGATTTTATGTATGTACTATAGTGAATGAATATGTACTACTTGTATTTTAAAAACACAAATAGCATTCTGTAAATACTTAACTATTGTTTCATTATTCTATTTTTAATCAACTTTATTGAATTATAATTTACATGGAAAAAATGCATTCACTGTATGTACACAACTTAAAGCATTTTGACAAATGAATATACCCGTATAAATAACACTCCATTCAAGATACAGAACACTTTCCTCACCCCCCTAAAGTTGCCTTTTGTGCATTGCAGTTGATTCCCCACATATATACCACACTCCAGGTAAACACTGATTTGATCTTCATCACTCTAGATTAGTTTGACCCGCTCCAGAACTACATCTGAATCGATTCTTGCAGTATGCATTCCCTTGTATCTGTCTTCTTTCACTCAGTATAATGTTTTTGAAGATCTTCCCTGTTTTCATGTGTATCAATAGTTCATTTTATTTTATTGTCAAAAAATACCACAACTTATTCGTTCATTCCTGCTGATGGGTATTTGGACTCTTTCCATTTTTGGCCATTATGAATAAAACTACTAAGAGCACTATTAATACAAGTCCTTTTCTGGAAATATATTTTAATTTCTCTTGGATAAATGACTAGGAGTGGTAATGCTGGGTAATATGGCAATAGGGTAGTATCTTTTTTTTTTTTTTTTTTTTTTTTTTTTTTTTTTTTGCGGTACACGGGCCTCTCACTGTTGTGGCCTCTCCCGTTGCGGAGCACAGGCTCCAGACCTGTAGGCTCAGCGGCCATGGCTCACTGGCCCAGCTGCTCTGCGGCATATGGGATCCTCCCGGACCGGAGCATGAACCCGTGTCCTCTGCATCGGCAGGCAGACTCAACCACTGCGCCACCAGGGAAGCCCCCTACCGTATGATTTTTTTAATGACAGAAATCTATATTTTAAAATATTTTTATGTCCAAACCAGAACAACAAAACAAGCAACTCCCAGTTAGTTGATGACATGCTATAACAAACATAATTAATACTACTAATAAAAAGGGATAAATATGGACAAGTGAAATACATAGAAACCTGTAACAGTTAATAAACTTCTCCCAAATACAACTTCTAGCATGTTTACAAAAGAAATTAATTTGATTCATTTTCTAAGCTTCCCAAAGGCTAAAGACAAATCCATTTAATGAATTATTTTCTATATGCCTATCAGTATAAACAGGGTAGGATGAGTAGTCAGTAACAGTGCTGAAGGTTAACTGGGGCATGTGGGTTTCGGTTCTCCTATAATCCCCATCAGCTGTCGTCCCCAAGACCCTGCCCCCACCCAGAGGTTTATAATGTAGGAAAAGAGAATGTCTGCTTTGCTAATATAGTTCAAGGCCATGTCTAACCAGATCACTGCCACTAAGATCCTTCCAGGCAGAAATTCTAGAGCTGATAACTGCTTGAAGTTTTAGATATCTTACCAGGTTTTGTACCATGCACATTCTTTCACTTCTCAGTTCAGCTACTAATCCATGTATATCCACATATCCATATATATATCCATATATCCATATATATGCTTTATGGATATATATCCACAAAATCATGATCATTTATATGTTAAGTGGTCCAGAGCAATAAAAACTCCTGTTGCGGAGCACAGGCTCCGGACCCGCAGGCTCAGCGGCCATGGCTCACGGGCCCAGCCGCTCCGCGGCATGTGGGATCTTCCCGGACCGGGGCACGAACCCGTGTCCCCTGCATCGGCAGGTGGACTCTCAACCACTGCGCCACCAGGGAAGCCCAGGTATTATCTTTATAAGAAACTACCAAACTGTTTTCCAAAGTGATTGTACCATATACCATGCAGTTCCAGCTGCTCAAATTCCATGGTGGGATGACTTGATATTACCAGTCATTTTAACTTTAATCATTCTATTAGTATGGTTACTTCATTCTGATTTTTATTTGCATTTTCTTGATGACTAATGATGTTGAGTACCTTTTCATGTATTGGCCATTTATGTGTGTGTGTGTGTGTGTGTGCGTATTATTCTGTAAATATATATGTATTCTGGATACCATTCCCAGGACTTGAATCTTGTCACATTTATTGTGAATATTTTCTCCCATTCTCTTCAGCCTGTGGCTTGACTTTTCATTTTCTTAATAGTGTCTTTTAAAGAGAAGAATGTTATAATTTTGGCGAAGTACAATATGTCAGTTTTTTCTTTTATATTTTATTTCTTTATATTCTGAGGAATTTTTGCCTGTCCCAAAGTCATGAGGATTTTCATACTTTTTTTCTATAAGCTTTATAGTTTTAGCTTTTACATTTAGATCTGTGTTACATTTTAAGTTAATTTTTGTATTTGTCATATGGGCTAGAAATGAAGGTTCATGTTTTTCCAAATGGGCATCCAGTTGTTCCAACACTGTTTATTGGAAAGACTATCTTTTCCCCATTGAATTACATTGTCACCTTTGTTGAAAACTAATTGACCAACTGTGTGAGAATTTATTTTTTTACTTTCTATTTTTTATTTTAATGGAAATGCCATAGATGCGTAGTATAAGTCATTCAACTGTGTTCTATTTGAAGGTTGTTTTGGCTATTCTAGATCCTTTGCATCATTTCTATATAAATTGTAAAAACAAGTTTATTGATTTCTAGAAAAAAAGCCTTATGGGATTAAGATTGATATTCCATTTAATCCGTACATCAGTATGAGAATTGACTTCTCAGCAACATTGAGATTTGAGCTCATGGATATGCATTTAAAAAAATTTACTTAAGTCTTCTTTAATTCTTCTCATCAATATTGTTTTTAGTGTATGAGTCTTGCATATACTTTGTTAAATTTACTCTAAGCATTTCATGTTTATGGATGCTGTTGTTAATGGTATTTTTAATTGCAGTTTCCAGTTCATTGATTAATATGTAGAGAGAAAATTGATTGTATCTTGATCTTATATCCTGTAACCTTTTTAAAGCTATTTATTATACCTAGTGGCTTTTTCTCTTTTGTAGCTTTTTCAGGAATTTCCTCATACATACTTATACTCTCTACTCATACAGACAGTTTTTCTCTTCATTTACAAACCTTCCTTTTCTTTCTTTCTTTTTTTTTTTTTTGCCTTATTGTAATGGCTAGAAACACCAGTACAGTGTTGAATATAAGTTGTGAAAGTGGGCGTTTTTCTTGCTCTTAGGATGAAGGCCTTTAATATTTCACTGTGACATTAGCTCTAGTTCTTTTGTATTTGCCCTTAATCAGGTTTAGGAGGTAATTTGAGCACTTTGAATATGTCATTCCATCGTCAGTTGGCTTGCATTGTTTCTGAATTGAAGCCAGCATATTTTCTTATATTTGAACACCTCAATAGGTCTCTATTTTCTTTGTTGCCTTTAAAATTTTTATCTTTATCATTGGCTTTCAGTAACTTGATTATGATATGCAGCTTCCATCCTTACTAAATGTGGTCTCTGGCACATCTGTTAAGCTTTCATTATATTTATCTGTAATATGGGACACTGCGGATCTTAGAGGATTTTGTAAGGATTAATCAGGATGATGGGGGTAAAAGTATTCTGAAAAGTTTATAAGTTACTAAAATGACTTCTCAATCTAATACTTTCAGTAAAAATTAAAATAATTTAAGCTTGTGATTCTAAAGAAACATAATCTCATTAACAAGGGAGAATAATGCTTTTCATCACCTTCTATTAAGTTAGTTTTATTTTCAAATGACTGTATTGTAGACAGTGATTTAGTATGTCCATTTGAAACACCTGAAATGGAAATTTTCTTGATTTGTTTTCTAAATCACAATTTTTTATTTGTTTATCTATTCACTTTAGTCCAAACATTCCTTGAGAATGCTCTTAATCATTCATGAAAAACAAAGTATCAGTGGTTTTATTTAGCAGAAATCAGTATATCTGCCATAATTTTCTCTTTAACGTTTGCATGTGAAACAGACATACAAACATGGAATTAATATCACAAATACAATACAATCTTATAATGGGGTGCATTATCTTACTGATAAACATTACATACTGTCCAACCTGGGTAAAAAATTATCTTAACTTTGTAGAGTTCTTTGTACTTTTTGAAACACCTTCATATGGGTGATCTAATCTATTCGTCAGAACATCTTCATGAACTGATGGGTATATGAGTTTTGATTCCAAATGGAAGCTCTATGCATATTCATGATGTCATTTACCATGAAATATTACTTGTGCTAAGAAGGCAAGCTGTCTTGTCAAGATTATGCTTTATGAACTTTTTTATCCCACATTTTCACTTTTTAATATTCAGTTGAGAATTTCAGATCATTTTATGTTACTGGCATCATCAAAAACTTTACTGTGAGTTTTCTAAAAGTTGAACTACAGAAGTGGACCTATCACAGTAATGTCGTGGACGTGTAGAGTAGTTTGCTGAACTTAAATTTCATTTTTAAAATCTAGTGTTTGGTACCAGATGTGAAGAGTGAATCACCATCTCCTTTATGAAGAGGGAAAGGTTTAATTAGCTTTTTCAAAAGTCGTATCACACATTTCACCTATAAAGTGAAAGAAGAAAATTCTGTGTTTTAAAGCAGGATGAAAGTAGAGGTGATACCCACAGCTGCTCTCGTTTCTGGCAAACCATTCTGAGAGGCTCCAGTTTCATTTGGTTCAGATAAAACACATGTTGCTCATTTATTGTACATATGCTTCAAAGTATTTTGACAAATCTGATCTAAAAATGTTACAGATGTTCCTCATTATTTTAATTTGCACTTAGTAGCCACCTATAAAAATTTGGCTGTGAACTAGCATTTTCACAATATAATTAAGAGAAAATTTAGTTAACATTAATATGTGTTTCAGTTCAATTTCAGTTACAGTTTTGTGGTATAGCTAGTGAGCTATACACATTTAACAGGTGCTTTGTTATGTTTTTGATAATGAAGACAAATCTTTTTTTAACATGTTTCAAATAATTTCAGATGGAAATAAAATTATTCTGATCCTGTCTTTTAGAGATTTGCTATTCAGTGTATGGCCCGAGCTCAGGCAGCAATATTATTACTTGAGTACTTTCTAGAAATGAAGAATCTTAGGTGCTCTCCTGGACCTACTGAAGCAGAATCTGCATTTTACCACAATCTGCAGATGATTTGTATACACATTATAGATTGATAAGCACTCTTTTAGAGGAGGCCTTATATTAAAACTTTTTTTATATGCACACACATGCATATACACACGGGTCAACTCTATTCTGTACTCTCTGTTTTATATAGATATTATAGAAAATGGACTGGCTTGTGGATTGAAGGATTTATTTTCTTACCATTTAATACATTTAAAAGTAGACTCACCAGTACTTTCCACAGGCTGTTATCTGTCTTCCATGAATACAAAAACCCACATTAATAAGTACTGACTTACCACTCATTTTCAATGACTGACACGTGAAGCAAACTGAAGACCTTGTCACTCAAACTTGAATCTTTTAGAGTTTTCATCATTTCTTATTGTTTTCTGTAACTTTCTATGGAGTAAACTTTTTGGTTGGAACATTAATGGATTTTATTTACACACCCTTGCCATAAAAAACAGAAAGCAGGATTGCTTGTAAGACTAAAGGATTTAATTTCTTGCATAATAAATTCGATTTTAAAATGACTATCTTTGGATACCTTGGGAAATTATTATGTCTTAATTATTTATACCACATTATATTACTGTATTGTACTTACACTTCATTATGTTAAGATAATTATTAATTATATCTTAATATGTGATACAAAATCAAATTTATGTTTATAAGGACCTCTGAAATCAGGCTGCAGAGTGACTCAGTTCCTTAAAATTCAATTTTATTGGCCATCACTTTTTCTATATGTATATTCCAGCAGAAATAAGTATAAGATATGATTCTTACCATAAAAGAAATAAAATAATTAATACTATTTTATGACCCTTAATTGAAATCTATGACAAAATAATTTCATATAGTTCAAACCTTACTTTGTACATTGTTACTGTCTAACAAAAAGGAGGGTGAATTATTTGCTTTTAAAAAAATCTCTAATTTGCTACAGTCTGGCTAATTTCTTTGTGTTCAGTTCCACCTAATACACTCCTCCATAATCAACCTTGGGAAATGAAATAAAGACCGTTTTATGTAATCTATTCAGAAATCTCTGGTTGGCACCACAGCAGCACATCATTGGTTTATGACCTTGTAACACATCACATTTTTATTACTGTTTTCATGCATTTCTGCTGAAGAAACCCTTCAAAATTGTTATTAGGTTGCATACATATCTAATGGACAAATACTGATGCATTTAACTATGTATTCAAATATACAATATAGTGGTACAGCTTGTTCCTGAAAATGTACAAATGCAGACAGGCTACAAAAGTACTCGACAACTTCACATGAGCAATTGCACTGTTTAATTTTTCCTTTTGTTTTTCAAACTAAAGATTACAATGCAATTGAAATAGCCCTAAGTGTACCCGAAGAGCTACTGTGTGTTGTATAAAGGCTAAGTAATCCCAGCAGTGTCAGGGGGTTACTGTTCAGCTGTTCGAGATCATGAGATGATATCTCAGCACTCATAAAACAGGGGATTCAAAACACAGGGGCATACATGGAAGTACAGATCATTATGACAGTCCTGGAAGTTATCCACGAGAAAAGTCAACACCCTCGAGGCCAAAATAACACTACTGAATCAACATTTACAACTTTTGTTCAAGATCAAATCCAATATGTAGGGAAAATTCACATTGAAACATTAATGTAAATATAATAATTTTATATTTGGCTCATTCCCAAAATATAGAAGGCTTCAAAAATCTCTGGGATATCTCTTCTTAAACATTTTACATGTATAATATTTATTCTGTACAAAACAGATAACTATCCTGAATTAGCTATTTCCTAGAACTATTCATAAAATGTCAATCCATTTAGTAAGGCACAGTAAGGGAAGCGTAGAGTTTTATTTAAGGTTGCACATTTCAATTCAGAAGAGTAAGGGGGTATTTTGGCCCCTGGGATTTGAAAATATCTTCCAGTTGTAATCTTTGGTCTGAATATTTACATGGTGGTTTCTTCCCATTCAAGCTCAACATCACCTATAACATAAAGTAACATGTCACAAGAGAGAATTGAAGTTAACAGTTCAAAAGATTTAAATGTTTCATGACAAAAATACAGTGTACCTGGAAAGGCTATTATCCTAACTTGGATTAGAGAGAAATTAAAGAATTGATATGTGTGCCAGCCAAGCTTCTAAAACATTGTCAACATACGGTTATTATTAAATTAATGCTTCTGCTATAGGTGGTAAACTAGTAGTAAATTGATATACATTGCCTCTGTTTACCTTCCATGGTGTCCAAAGAGTCCATCTTTTGAAGTGCTGAATAGTTAACAAAACAGATGGGCTGATTACTTCCTTTACTTGATAAGAGATCCAGAACGCACTGATGTAAAAAGATATACTGTGCCTAGACACCAAAGAAAGGACGGTTAAATAAATGGACGGGGTAGGGATTTTCTTATACGGGGGCGGGGGGGGCTATACTTTTACAGTGAAAAGTAATATTGAACTCAACGAATGTTAAATAGCTAAGTTAGAGGCACAGAATTTACCATGAATATAAATGATTTTTTATCATTTCAAACATAAGAATTGCTAAATTCCTGTGGCTTTTTGTAGTTTCCAGTTTTTAAAAATACTTGTCATTAAATACTAAGTGTTCATATGTTCTTTCTTTCTGTAATTTTAAAAAGTAGCAAATTATTTAAATTTGTTTATAAGTTTCCTTTTTCCTGTTAGGCATAATTGAGTAATTTTTCTTATAAATATTTTTCTTGTTAGAATGGCTGTTGGAATGCAGATACTAAATTTACTTTCAAAAGCTGTGACTGAGCATATCTACACACCATCAGCATATTTAAAATATTTAACAATTCTGTTAATCACCCAACATTTGGCCTACTTAATGTCAAGGATCTGGTCTCTATTTGTAAATATAAGGCAGGACTCCGAACATTTCATCTAAAGTTAGGATGAAATTCAATACCATCTGGCTTCTTTAAGTTTATTCAATATAATTCAATAACCTGTTAGCATTTCTGGGTTTGGACTTTCCCAAAGGTAGTTAAGGTTACAGTCATAGAAAAGCACCCTCATTTTTACATAGGGAAGGTACCTGAAGTTAAAGGAATATAACCAAATGTTTAAGATTCATACACACACACACACACACACAAACACACATACTGACAACTGATTTAAATAGAATGTCCTCTAAAGTGACCATCTTAAGAAATTATATTCATATCTATTGCTACTACACCTCAAAACCTTTTTGGAACTTCACTATTGAAACCGTCTCTAGAGATTGTTGGTCATTATTAGGAATACCTATTTCTTCGTGGATTACAAAATGTTTCCACACACATCTCATCACTGTCAGTTCTATGAGGACAGAACTCTGTCATATTCACTGCTCTATTCCCATTGTGTGTAATAGTGCCTGGAATGTGCTAGTTGCGTAATGAATGTTGACTTAGCCTCATTTAATTCTCACAGTTAGCAGATCTTTACCATTTCAGGACAGACTTGATTGGGGGAACATTCAGAAGTCATTAGGGATCAAGTTTGTGAGGTGGATGATCAAGTTACATAATTCAGTTTTGGTAAGAAATGAAGGATTGTTATAAGGTAATAAAAATTCTATTGAAATTGCTGTTAAATTTCTTCTCAGGGTAATTCCAAATGAGTATTTTAAAATATGCACTGCACAATGAATAACATTATTGACAGAAATATATTGACATGGTATAATTTCTTTGAAAACAACAGTCATTTAAGTTTATGAGTTCTGGTATTTAAAAAAAAACACATTTGAATTTGAAGTCACATTTGATATGTGAAACTTCTAACTGTCCCAATCTCATCTTTCTCCACTGGAAAGAATGATGGGTGTAAACTCTGCCAGCAGGGCAGGCTGAGCTCCACAGGGCAGTACTACATTTTCCAAGATCCCTCTGCTGTGGTGTGTTATTGCCAAAGAGGCAGTGAAGAGTTCAGTTCCAGTTTCTACCCTAGATAGTCCTGTTACCTTAATAACTAAACTTTTCTGATGTTCAGTTTCCTCATCTGGGGGATCAGGAAAGCTATGTTGTGAGATTTAAGGCCAGCCATGTATATATGTTGGTGGCAAAAAATTAGGCACCAAAAATACCTTATTCTTTTTTCTTCTACCTCAGGAGTTTACATCAGTCAATTTTCAAGAGAACCAGAGAAGGAAAGGGATTCATCCAGATTAATCCTTTTTTCAGGCAGGAATAGTATCTCAGGATATTACCTCACTGCAGAGTATTCTCTCAGAAAGCTCTTTCACATCTCCTGGGGCTGCTATGAACTGTGTTTTGGTAGACAGTGAAAGAACTTTAGGTTCTCTCCAGGGTCTGGGCCCTCTGGTGTCTTTTAGTAGTGATATATTGCTGAGGTTCCCACCTTCCCACCCCTGGCCATGGCCACTGTAGTATGTGCTGAGACAGCATTCTTCACAGAAACTGGAATCATTCCCAAGTGCAAGAGAAGAAACTAAGAAACCACTCTTGTGTAAGGCAATGCTGGTTTACAAGGACTGGAGCCAAGGTGTGGTCATTTTCCTTTTTTTCATCACAGAGAAAAGACAGTAAAGAGCATAGCTTCTGGGAACAAAGTCTGGTGAAAGAGAGCTTTGGAGTACCACATTTTAAGCGAGGATCTGAGAATTGTGATTTATATCGTTTACAAAATGGAGGCTAATTATTTAGTAAACATGGATGTATCTTAATTTTATAACCTCTATGGAAGGGCTACCTATACTTTTTTTTTTTTAATAAATTTACTTATTCATTTATTTAATTTTTTGCTACATTGGGTCTTTGCTGCTGCACAGGGGCTTTCTCCAGCTGCAGTGAGTGGGGGCTACTCTTTGTTGCGGGACGCAGGCTTCTCATTGTGGTGGCTTCTCTTGTTGCAGAGCACAGGCTCTAGGCGCGCGGGCTTCAGTAGTTGTGGCACACGGGCTTCAGTAGTTGTGGCTCACGGGCTCTAGAGCACAGGCTCAGTAGTTGTGGCACATGGGCTTAGTTGCTCCGCGGCATGTGGGATCTTCCCGGACCAGGGCTCGAACCCGTGTCCCCTGCATTGGCAGGCGGATTCTTAACCACTGCGCCACCAGGGAAGCCCTATACTTTTCTTGAATATCGATGAAGATGTACTTATTTCAAACATGCCAACTAATATTCATGACTTCTACCTATTGATTCAGTAAGTGTTTATCAGGATTTTAACGAACTGCCACCATTTTATCTTAAAAAGCGATCGGCACAACTATATTGTCAGACCTTTACTGCACGCTGGGCGTTTACTGCATGCTTGGTGCTTTAGATACCTTCTCTTATTTAATACTTACAATAGACTTGTGAAAAGTGTAACACAGCTATTTTACAAAAGAGAAATAACTCAGAGAGGTTCATTACACAAAGTCACAAAGCCAGCAATTAGCAGGACTGGAATCTGAACTCAATTCTCTGACACCAAAATTCAGGCTCTTTTCATTCCCCTACCCAACCTGCAACATTTTCCTCTGGCTGGTTATTCCAGCATAATGTATAAAGTTTATAGCATATACTGAATACTGAATTGTGTGCAATTATTCACAGGCATGCTTGAACACACTCTTTACAAAGTTTGGTTCCACAAAATTGTAGAGCATGACAAAATTCGACTTCTATAATTTGAAGACCGAATCTAGTCTCTGCAAGGAAATATCCCAATCATTTGCACCCTCTAACCTATCCTAGAGAGCCAACCAGTCTCGATCAGTGCCAAGAACATTGATCACCAGTGCACATGTGTACACCCAGGGACATGGGAGGAAAATGTTAGCTATTTATTCTTGTTCTCAACTAAAACTAATTTGGTTTTAATAATCATTAATGGTCGTATTGATCTTGAAGCCCTTAAAAGATCTTTGGATAACAACCAGCTACATAATTGGTGGGGCCCACTACAAAATGAAAATACGAGTTTCCTTCCTCAAAAATTAATAAAGATTTTCAAAACAGTGTCAGCAAACATTAAATCAAGTGCAAGGCCCTTTTGAGCATGGGGACCCATGAGACTGCATAGGCTACATACCCATGAAGCCAAGCCTGGCCACAAGCTGAAGTCCATTTCTGAAGTTTCCTAAGGGAAGAGTGATACTTCACTCATGTGCTCCCTTTCAGCATATAAGGGAATGCACATGGATTACAGTACCTAGTTTTACCTAGCCATCACATAATTGAAGTGGCTTAAAAAGATTCCTACAAAGAGATTGTGGATTAAAGATAAGATCTGTCAGGCAAGCACCAATGAATGACAATAAAATGGCAGTGCTGACACTTTTCATGCTCCTAGAATAACCGTCTTAGAGCCATGCTGTGAGGTGAAAGCAACAACAGTGTAATCAGATCTGACAAAAAGCTAGATCACTTTTTTAAAAAATTACAAAGAATTTAAAACATGCATTTAAAACCACTATTGAAACAATTATTTTCTGCTAAGTATTTATCTTTTGAAAATACCTTATGATAATATGAAGCCACCAGTATTAGCAAGGTTGTCAGAATTGCTTATTTGACCTTTATCTCATGTTTTTCAATTTCTTGTGTACGCTTTATAATTTACATAATTGCACAATCTACATTTTAAGAATAAATATATACGTATTGGAGTTGAATGCTCAAACATTTCTCCTGAAAGGGATGTGTGTTCCTAAAAGTTTGGATGTCTCTGGTCTAGAGCAGCATCTTCCTAAGAACATTAATGTTCCATGACATCATGGCATTATAGGTTTTGGGGTCAAAAAGTGTTCAAGGATTTCATGGTCATATAAGTCTGGGAAATGTCCACAAGGGCTCTGTATTTATAATTGTCAATGCACATTAGCATAGAGGCTGTAATTCTAAGAAATTCTTTCTCAAACTTATTTTAGCAAAGAGCCTGTTTTCTCACACCTTTAATGACTGTAAAGCCACTTGTGTTTTCTAGTAGGTACCCTGGAAAATACCGTTACAGAAGAACTGTATATTTATTATGAGAAGAATCTCTCTGTAGCATAAAAATATCAATCCAAAGATATGACAGGAACATCCTATGTATTATAGTTAGACAGATTTGGGTTTGAATTTTAGCTCTGACCTTTGAATATCACTGAATTCTTGAACATCTGCTTCCCTATTTGTAAAGCAGAGACCATAATACCTAGTCTGTTGATTAGTTTCATTGGCCCTGCCTTACAAATAAAGAATTAAATAAGATAATACATGTAAAGGATCTAGTATAATACTTGGAACCTACTAGACACTCAACAGGGTTTTTAGTTTCATTACCATTATACTGTATAATTTTTAAATTTTTTTTACTTTTATTTTTTGTGGCACGCGGGCCTCCCACTGTTGTGGCCTCTCCCATTGCGGAGCACAAGCTCTGGACACGCAGGCTCAGCGGCTATGGCTCATGGGCCCAGCTGCTCCGCGGCATGTGGGATCCTCCCGGACCGGGGCACAAACCCGTGTCCCCTGCATCGGCAGGCAGACTCAACCACTGCGCCACCAGGGAAGCACCCTACTGTATGATTTTTTTAATGACAAAAATCTATATTTTAAAAATATTTTTATGTCCAAACCAGAACAAAACAAACAACTCCCAGTTAGTTGGTTGATGACATGCTATAACAAACATTATTAGTACTAATAATAAAAAGGGATAAATATGGACAAGTGAAATACATAGAAACCTGTAACAGTTAATAAACTTTTCCCAAATACAACTTCTGGCATGTTTACAAAAGAAATTAATTTGATTCATTTTCTAAGCTTCCCAAAGGCTAAAGACAAATCCATTTAATGAATTATTTTCTATATGCCTATCAGTATAAACAGGGTAGGATGAGTAGTCAGTAACAGTGCTGAAGGATAACTGGGGCATGTGGGTTTCGGTTCTCCTATAATCCCCATCAGCTGTCGTCCCCAAGATCCCTGCCCCCACCCAGAGGTTTATAATGTAGGAAAAGAGAATGTCTGCTTTGCTAATATAGTTCAAGGCCATGTCTAACCAGATCACTGCCACTAAGATCCTTCCAGGCAGAAATTCTAGAGCTGATAACTGCTTGAAGTTTTAGATATCTTACCAGGTTTTGTACCATGCACATTCTTTCACTTCTCAGTTCAGCTACTAATCCATATATATCCACAAAATCATGATCATTTACATGTTGTGTTAAGTGGTCTAGAGCAATAAAAACTCCAGTTCTTCCAACTCCAGCACTGCAGGAAGAGTGAAATTACATGCAAATTATTCAGCAAAAAGCCTGTTTATGTTGATTGTGATGAAGGAAATAAACTATGATAGCAATAAATTATAAATAGTTTCTTTTGTTATTGAAGGTAGATTTTCTTTGGAGTTTCTTTGGATTTATATTGTTCCCAAGACTGTTTAGACAGAGCAAGATGATTATCGTTAAATACTGTGTCAAATATTTGAGTTTTTTTTTTAACCAGTTGGACTTTCCCTGTTCTTTCATAATATTTTAAGGGTTGTAGTTGGAGAAGTATGGGGAAGATTTTTAAAAGTCATTGAAAATTCTTAACCCCAGAAACTTTTTATTGAATATATTTTTGGTTACCAATAGGAATGCTAAACATGAAAAATGTCAACTGTAATATTTAGCCCATATAGTACTTCCTCTGCATCACATTGATAGATTCTCATGTGTTCTTTTCACCTTTCCTAGAATTTTCTTTTCCTTCCTATAGATAATAAAATTGGAAAGCTATTTCCTTTTAAGAAATTAGTTTAATACTGAAGGACAGGTATGTGCTCCATATAAACTGTTAATTGATAAACCTGACAGGATTTTTTCAGAAATTCCAATTAGAAAGACAAGACTCCTAGGTACTTAAATGGTTAATATAGGAAGTAAACCTAAAAAAAAAAAAAAACATTTGAAAGGTCACCTAATCTTAAATGTCATTTTGAACATCACGAAACTGCCGTCTTTGTAGGTGAAAAATATTCTAATGTAGACAATACCTATGATTCAACCTAAGAAATAGCATTACAGCATAAATCTGATCACTGTAACACAGACACATATATGCCCGAACAGAGTAATCAGTCATTACATCGTTCAATATATTTTGAGTGTCAGACACTGTCCTAGGCATCTGCGATACAGCAGTGAACATTACCAAGTCCCTGAACTTATGGAGCTTATATTCTAGAGGACGAAGAATGGTAGTCCACACAACAAAGAAACATGCATAGAATATACCCAGCCGCAGTAAGTGCTATGGAGAAAGATAAATTAGGTTAAGGAGATAAAAGGTGATAGGGTAGGACAGGGTCATTAGAGAAAGGTTCTCTGACAATGTGATATTTGAAAAGAAACTTGAGTAGGGTTAGGGAGTGCACCACCTGGGTACCTGGGAGAGGAGCATTCCGGCCTGAGGGCACAGGAAGAGAACAGATCTGAGTGGGAGAGTGTTCTGTGTGTTCAAAGAAAAGCAAGGAGACCAGGGTGGGGAGAGTGTGTGAAGAGGTGATGGGGGGCAGGGATCAGAGTATTTGCTGTTGGGTTGGATGTGGAATGTAAGAGGAAGCAGAGAGTTGAAGATGAGTCTAGGGTTTCTGTACAAAGCAGAGTGGACTGCTGTTTACCAAGATGGGGATGAGAAGGAGGGAGTTTGGAGACTGATTTAAGTGTTCTGTTTTGGACACATCAAATTTTCAGAATGTTGTGGTTAAACTGGAAGTTAAATGTATAAGTCTAAAGTTGAGGTGAGAAGTTGGGGTTGGAGGTAATCATTTAGTAGGCAGTTTTAAAATGATATTTTAAAATGATTATTAATATAAGCATACTTTTTCTCTGGTCTCTTTTATGTATTTAAATCACAAAGGAGGAGACTACTCTTTCTGAGGCTACAAGAGAGATGGTACTTTTCTTTTTTAATGGATTTTTAAATCTACTGTTTTAATCCAGTGGCAGTGTATATGTAAAATATGGAGAAGCTGAAGGAAGCTTACTATCTGTTTTAATCATCAATGATGCCAGTTTAAAATCAATCACTGACTTTATAAGCAAACTGTTATTCTATTTATACTATATACTGATCTGTTAAAAATTTTATATATATGGAGGGGATATGGAATTGGGAGGGTAAGAATGAGGCTTTTACTTTTAATTCTATATGCTTTTTAAATGTAAAAAAGATATCTCATAATGAGCAAGCATTTGTGTATTACTCTTACAATTTAAAAAATCTAAAATATTCCTGGAAGATGTAGACTCATTTAAATTACATGCTGAGTTTTTTCCTCTAAAAAAAAAGTTTAAAAATTGGATGGATTAATATTTTCTTACATATTTAACCACATTAATTATAGTATATTCCCATTAGAATAATTATCCATCAATTAATTTCTGGAATTATTATAATTAATAATAATGGGTTAAAAGATATTGTTACTTAAATTTTTTTATTGTAGCAAAAGATACATAACATAAAATTTACCATTTTAACCATATTTAAGTGCACAATTCAGTGGCATTAAGCACATTCAGTCTTGTGCAGCCAACACCACTATCTGTTTCCAGAATATTTTCATCATCCCAAACAGAAGCTATGTACCCGTTAAACAGTAACTCTCCATTTCTCTCTCTCCCAAGTCCCTAGTAACCACAATTCCAGTTTCTTGTCTCTATGAATTTACCTCTTGTAGGTATCTCATATAAGTGGAATCATAAAACAGTATATTATCACCCACTTTAATTTACAAACTACAACTGTTGACGAAACTCATGTTGAGATTGACTTAGATATATCATGTTAGAAATCATAAATCATATCAATATGTCCAGAACTCTGAATTCTAAACAACTGTGAGTTTTATTTCTTTTTGCGAGGGAGTATTGGTATTTCAGTGGTATAAAATACCAGTGAAAATAAAGAGGGGAAAAATCTTCATTTATGGTCATATTCTATTTATCATGTTCAAAAAGCTAGGTCAAAGAAAGATATTTGAATAGTTTGTAAAAACTCTGAATCATGCTTGGGTTGGTCACTTAATTTGATCTTTATTTTAAAGTTCATTTTCTTTATTCTTTGTAAGTCAAATCTAGAAACTTGCTTTTGCAAAAAAGTTTAAATTAGTATATTAGACTAATATCAGTTGAAATAATGAAGGATCAGATGTTTATCCGTAAAAATAAAAAAATCCTACATACCCACACTCATCCATTTGATGTGTAGCCACATCAAAAATGGGCTACAATTTTTTTGTTTTTAATTTGAAGGCCTTCGAGAGGTATAATCCAGTCAAGATTTCAGGAAAATTCCTGTACCAGGATATATATTTCCCTTGCTTTTAGACATAGTCATTACTCATTTTATCTCTGCCATCTAACCTTTTATAAAACTACATCTTGATTTGTTATAACCAGTAAAATATCTGAAAACTAAAAGCTGGATTGAATCTACATTAACATTCTGCCAGAAAATCAATGGTGTCGTGATAATAAAAAGGTCACGCTGAGTTTCAGTACCATTCCTAGTGTTTCTAGTGTTCAGAGGTTCTAAAAATCTCTTTCTTACCTGCAGTGAACAACCATAGGTGTGGTGTCATGTGCTCTGCTTGCTCGAACCAACTTCACAAAGTGAACTAGAGGTGCACTGTTTTCAGGAACCCCATGCTCAGGCCAAGCAGTAAAGTTACACTGTCTAATGGTCATGCAATCCCCATGCTAGACAAAATGACATTAAAGAAACATGATAAGACAGCTGACTTGCCAGGTTTTCAAGGTGATCTTTTAAAATGACAATTTACCAAACAGAAGAAACTGTGTTTTCCTAATTTCCTATAAGAGAAGCCTTCTACTATTGCTACAATAAAGAAAATTGCCTTTCTGTATGAATGCAAACAATGAGAAGGCTTGCAAGCAGATGATAATGTAGGGTATTTAAATTCAAATATAATGTAACGTTTTGTAACACCAGAGTAGTAGATTTTGAACAATTGTGACCTAACAACTTAAACACACTCACAAATTATTCACAACACAGGTATAGAGTATCTGATAATGTCAGAAAGTATAAAGATCCTTATATCATCTTATGTGTTTATAGGCCTTTACGTTATATAAGTGGGATCCTATGCTATCGCTTCTGTATTGGTTCTGGATTAAACAGAAAATCCAGTTATTAGGATGTAGACAGAGATAAGTGATTTGGGAAATTCCTGTTTTAAATCAGATATTACAGTTTCTTTATAAAATAAGATAAACTTAGTGATCTAGTTGTTTCCTCCTTTTTCTTCCCCTGTCTACCTAAGAATTTGATATTAACTGGTTAATATGAACTTTATATAATTTGGAATTAAACACTGTGACGTAGATATTGAAGGCAGGTGCCAATTCAAAACTTCTATTTTGAAAATAATAGAAAAGCATTATTGAATATACAGGTATCAAGCAATATGCCTAGAAATTAATTTTACTTTAGACATTTAGAACATTCATATTTTATATCATGTTTGACTTCCCCTCCTTTTTTTTACCCTTTCAATTTTCAGATCTCTGATGGTCCAATCTATTTGAACATCCTCCATTAGCTTTGTAATCACTATATCTCCGAAGACAGTAACTGGTTTGTTGTCCTCTGGCCAATACTGATGGCATCTGATCTGTATTCAGAAAAGAGTCACCAGTCATAAGAACCATTGTTTTATATAGATACGTTTGTGTGTGTTTGTGTGTGTGTGTGTGTGTATAAAATATCACAGTTATCGCTGCTAAGATAAAACTGCTTTATAGATGTCCAAGTCATTGATGACTCAAAGTATTAGCTAAAATTGTCACACATATATTAACAGAATTGTAAAAGTTTTGTGAAAAGACTTTCAAATAACTTACCCGCCCTTTTTCAAAACACTGTGTTAGCATTACTAATGTTTTTGCTCTGGTTTCCCACACCATTCTCCAAAAATCCCCAACTGTTCCTGGTAATGGACCTTGAGTAGCAATAAATTCATTTGGACATAAGTAGCCCTAGAATGATATAATTATAACACTGCATCAATATTTACATATATATAGTATTTTTTAGTTTTTGAGCAACGTAAGAAAAACATACTAGTTTAAGATGACCTAATATTTTAAAATATTGTACATTTTTGAATGCTAAATAATGATACTCAAAATTTCCAACATTAATTTTAACCTCATAATGTAATATACTATACAGCTAACTGTTCTTAAAATGTATTTCTAACTCTGAATAAAGCAGTAAAGACTAAAAAATAATAATACCACTTTACAGCAGACAATATGCTAAGCATCTTATAGTTAGTATTTCAATTAATTTGTTTCTTATAAAAACCTTGAGAATTAGAACTATTATTATCCTCATTTTAGAGAGGAAGATACTGAAGCTAAGGAATGTGAAGTAATTTGTGGAAGATTTCACAGTTGGTAAGGTAGTCTGAGTCCAGAGCCAGCGCTCTTACCCATTCCACTAAGTTACTGTCATATATTTAAAGATTGTGCAGATATTTTCATACTCTTTCTCCAAGAAATTACTTATCTATGTAAACTATGGCATTAGTAATTATTCTCCAGAGCTCCAAACCAAGAGTAATGTGAATAATAAGAAGGTTCATTTAACTACTATAGGACCTGAGATTTGTCTCAACCGTATTATGATAGCTCTATTATGATAGTAGATTTTATCAAGTTATTCTAAAACTCAGTCCATTCACCTGGAATGTAAGTATGCCACTTGAGTAATATCTGTGGATTTTTCTTAAAGAAAGGTACTGTATAAATAAAATATAGTAATGAAATTACATATATTCCAAACATCAAAATATTTTGAGGAATGAGGATTAAAGGTGAATTTTATTTTTAAATTGGAATTGTCTCAGTAGCCAGAGAATATAGTATTACACTGAATAAATATACATTTTAAAGTTCAAGGGGCCCTAAAATCTAATCCAACCAGTGTATTTTACTTTAAAGAATAATGAGCTACTTGAGGTGATTTTCCCAAAATCACCCAGTGACAGTGTCTGGTATAAAACCTTGAGTCTCTTAAATAAACTATATGCTAAAGCATTTCTATGTTTCCAGTCTCAGTTGAAATATATAATTATTTTACATTGTAAAGGTTTTTTTTTTTAGGTTAAAAAAGTAATATATAGTCAGTGTAGAATGTTTGGAAAATTCAGAAAAATACATAATAGAATGTGGAATTAATCTGTAATCTCACTGTCCATAATGAAGCACCATTAATATTTTAGTCACTTTCTCTGCAGACTTTTAAAATATGCACATTCCTCCATTCAAATAATATTTATGAAGGTCTACTGTGTGTCAGGCACTATTCTAGGAGCTGAGGATTCATCACTGACTAAAATTCCTACTCTCATTTATCTTATATTCTAGTTAGGGGAAATAGACATCAAGCCTATTAATAAGTCTATTAAATAAACAATTTACATAGAGTTTTTACAAGTGATGTGTTGTGAGAGAGAGTTTTCAGAAAATAGGGTGTTCAGAAAAGACTCATGGGTGAAATCTGAGGAAAGAACTGAAGCAGAAAGGGGGTAATCCCTTCAAGATCTGAAGGAAAAGTGTTCCAGGTAGAAAGTCAAGTATAACAGCATTAAAGGAGAGATGTGTCTGGAATGTTCTAAGAACAGCAAGTGGCTGGAATGAGGGGGACAGTAATAGAAGGTGACGTCGGAAAGAACAAGGGAGGGGAGGACAATGGTGCTTTAGGTCCTGGAGTAGGTAATTATAAGATCTTGGATTTTACTCTGAGTGATATGGAAAGCCTTTGAAAGATTTTGAACATACACAGTATATGGTTTAAGAGTTTCATCCTGGTTTCTGTAAGACAAGCTGATATGGTTTAAAGGAGAAAGGAGGGAGAGTAGTTAGAAGGTTATTGCAACAATCCAACCAAGGGTTAGTTTGGGCGATAGCAATGGGAATTGTGAGAAGTGATAAAATCTGGATAAATTCTGAAGACAGAGCCAAGAGAATTTGCTTATGGATTGGATACTGGGTATAAGAAAAATAGAGAAGTCAATAATGATTCCAAATGAAGATGGGGAAAACTTCAGGAAGAGCAGACTTAAAAAAAAAATTTGTTTTTTACTTAAGTATAGTTGATTTGCAATGTTGTGTTAGTTTCTGGTGTAAAGCAAAGTGATTCAGTTATACATATATATATTCTTTTTCATATTCTTTTCCATTATGGTTTATTGCAGGATATTGAATATCATTCCCTGTGCTATACAGTAAGACCTTGTTGTTGTTTATCTGTTTTATAGATAGTACTTTATATCTGCTAATCCTGAACGCCTGATTTATCTGTCCCCTACCCCCTTTCCCCTTGGGTAACCATAAATTTGCTTTCTATGTCTGTGAGTCTGTTTCTGTTTTGTATATAAGATCATTTGTATATTTTAGATTGCACGTATAAGTGATATCATATGGTATTTCTGTCTTTTTCTTTCTCTTTCTGACTTACTTCACTTTCTCTTTCTGACTTACTGACTTCACTTAGTATGACAATCTCTGGGTCCATCTATATTGCTGCAGATAGCTTTATTTCATTCTTTTTTAATGGTTGAGTAATATTCCTACGTATATATACACCATATCTTTATCCGTTCACCTGTCGATGGACATGTAGGTTGCTTCCATGTCTTGGTTATTGTAAATAGTGCTGCTGTGAACATTGGGGTGCAAGTACCTTTTTGAATTAGAGTTTTCTCCAGATAGGGAGAGTGGGAGAAATCCCACTCAGGAGTGGGATTGCTGGGTCATATGGTAACTCTATTTTTATTTTTTTAAGGAAGCGCCATACTGTTTTCCATAGTGGCGGCACCAACTTACATTCCCACCAACAATGTAGTGGGTTCCCTTTTCTCCACACCCAGGATAAGCAGGTTAAAAGGAAAATCAAGAATTCATAATGGAAATATTAAACTTGAAATTCCTTTTGGATATTCAAGTGGCAATGTCATGAAGGCAACTGAGTATATGAGCTTGGAATTCAGAAAGAAGTCCAAACTAGAGACATAATTTCAAAGTAGTTAGCAAATAGATCTTACTTAAAATCACAAGAATGGTTGAGATTGTCAAAGAAATGAGTTTGGAAAGAAACAGTAAATTCAAGGATTGGGCTGTAGATAATTTCAGTGTTTGGTGGCCAAGGAGATAAGAGAGAACCAACGAGACTGAGATGAAAGTGTCAAAGCTGTAGATGGAAAATCAAGAGAATGGTGTCCTGGAAGCATTTTAAGGGTGAGGACAATTAACTGTAATTGATCAATTTATAAAATGTTTCTCCTAGTTATTTGCATTTCTCTTTTTCAGGGATCCAGTGTCATTTGGTACTATAATCTTCTACCAGAGTAGACGAAATCTGATGTTTCTGATACAGTTACAGCTCCTTTGCATCATAGCCTTTAATCTTCAATCTCCAGCTATGGTAAAAGCTATCCTCAAATTGAAGTAATTTCAGGCATCTCAGGTTGACAGGAGAGATAATTTGGGGTGGTGGGTTGGGGTCTTGGCCCATTACATAATGTTCTTATTGTTAGCTTTCTTGAAAACATTCCTAAAGTCACGTGTACAGTTAGTGGTTGTTTACAAGGATGCAGTATCTATTTTCCTCCCTACCTCTCTCCCACAGTCCATCCTTAATCAACATTTTCCAGGCTCTCTTTGAGTCCTAGCTTCAGGAGCACAATTCCCAAGAAGAGCCAAGGGCAGAGAGATAAACATACAGTAATCTAATTACAGACCCAGGACCGGAGTTCCCAGTCTTAAAGTACATCCTTCAGACCACCTACTGGTCTTCCCTTTTCCCTTCTCCAGACTTCACTTTTTCTTTTCCATCTAAACACTAGTTATTTTGCTTTTTCTCTACCTTGCTCTATAGTTCTTTTCCCTTTTCCTCCAGCTTCCAAAGAAATAGGAATTCAGAGTCTCTTTGTAGATGGCCTTTGTCTTTTGCTCCTTGAACAAGTGTTCATGAACTTTGAGATGGAGGTGCCATGGAACAAAAGTGGGGAGTTGGGGGAAACTGAGGTATCAAACATTCATTCTGAGAAATCTTCACTATTTCTGAGGTGAAGACTGCCTGAATTTGGGGATAGAGAAGTGAGAGGCCACTATGGTATTATGACTTTGTCTATTTCCATCTGTTCCTGACATCCCAGGCGAAGGAGATATCCCCAGAAGTAAAAGCAATACAGCATACTGCCCACTCCAATACTGAAACCTGCCTTAATATAAAGTGCTTTCCATCTGGGCCTGCTTACCATGTAGCTCAGTAATGATTACGCATATCATTACATATGGGTCATAGTGAATTTGTTGTAAAATTTATTATATTACAACATCACTTGACCACAGCAGAATATATGTATATGTATTAATGTACTCAGATTTAGTTTATTGCTCATCCTGTATTGTGATCTTCTTATGGTTGTCTCCTGACAACTTACAATATTTAGAGGGAACACTGGGGGTTCATGAATATTCCTTTGTTTATGTGTGGTTCAGTTATACCTCCTAAAACTGTCTGGTTGCCTTCCTAGTCATAGTCATAACCTATACTGTCATCCCATAACTGCTTGAACATTATAGGATATAAGCTATTCATTTGTATCTACTTATTGGTGAATAAAAATGATACGAATTAATAGATCACTGATACAACAATTTGTTCTTGCTCTGTTCTATGGTATCATAAAATATATGATCATTGTTTAAATTTAAATATCTAAATGTATATATGCCTCATTCTACAAATCAAAGTAAAACTTCTACATGCTATATTGTTTAGGATACAATTAAAATTGGTAAGCACAAGATTTCACCAAAATCTTTAGAAAAGAATTACATTTTCAGGGAAATCAATGATTTGATAAATGAATAAAATATATCATCACAATAGTAAATCTGGGTTTTCTTCAAAATAGATTTAAAGTTCTAGCACAAAAATGGGATGAAATTCAAAGGATGACTTATTAACCTCTGCAACCCCCCGTCACTTCTCCTATTAAGAAATCTTAAATGCCCCCATTGTTCACTTATTTCACAATAAGATTCAATATATAATTGTAATTTTGGAGTAATTATCAACCAATATAAAATTCAGGATGAACTCTTCTTTTCCCCCTTAACAGAGTCTTGGGGAGAATGGGACATAGGACAGGTTATGTTTGATGTTGGGGAAAGGATGGAGCATCACATAAGCAGAGCCCCAGTGGGACCAAATGAAATGGCAGGCCTGGATGAGAAGACTGAATAAGGAAAAAATAAAACACCAGTGGGAGTGTGGGCAGTAGAGGGAACCTTCAGGTATCTGTAGAGTCATGATAAGAAGCATAGTTAACCTTGGTATGTATTAGAATTGAAGTCAGTGGTGAAAATGTAAGGGAACATATCTTGTTTTTATAAAACTGTGTATTTGAGTAGTTCAGTGATAGAATCATCTGCCTTAAGGAGGAAATAGGTGAATCAATGCCAAGATAGGCTAATATCTAATTACAAGTAATTTTTCAGAAAGAGTTCCTGGGTGAATGGTTGGATTAAATAACCACAAAAGCAGTTCCTACTCTCGGATTTCGTGATTGTGTCAACCCAAGTGGAGGTCTTGGGTGCATCTAAGGTTTCTGTGTACCTATGATAGTGGTGAGCATTGAGAGAACAAAAGAGCCATGGAGAAGGAGAGGGAGAGATCCTTAAAACACTTTGGTTTATTCAACTTTCAATCCAATGCAGCAAGCATTTATTATCTGTGATGTGCAACATAGTATACTAGGCATGTCACAGTTCACCCCATGTTGGTTCACTTAAGATATGCTTGTTGAGTAGCTACAATGGAGTGCACGTTCTGTAAGTAGCTGAGGATGAAAAGAACAAGACATCATAGTTCCCTAGAAGGACTGAAAATCTAGAGGGGAGGAAGAGCATAATAGGTTTTTATATTATATGGACATGACTGTACATATGACTAATTTTTCTTTGAAAGAGAGGTTGGCCGACCTCATTGTGTACAGAGAATATTCTGACAAACGTAGGAAATAGTGGAAAGACCAGGGGATATGTAGCTAGAAGTTGTACGTCTGCCACTTATTAGTGAAATGACGTTGGGTAAGTTGCAATCTCTGTTTGGAGCCTCCGTTTCCCCATGTATAAAATAGGGATACATAATGTTGTAAGGAACTGGTACATTAAATTCATAGAGGTTGTAATGAATTTCTTGTTTTAAATAGTTTGAAGAGTAATACTGCAGTATTTATGTTTTATAAAAATATATATAAAAATAGCAACTTACAGAAACATAGCTGGCATTAATATAATCCGATCCTGGAATACTGGCATCAGCTATCAGTTTCACTCTGTTATTGTTATCTAGAAGAAAATATAAGAAATTAATGCTAATTCACTTTGCTACTTTCTTACTATAGCAGTAATAGAAAGAAGTTCATGATATAACATCAAAAATTATAGACGGCTGTAAAATTTTAAATAGAAATTCCCTCTTATTCCATATTTCCACTACCCAGAGACAGTGACTATTAATATGTTCTTGTATTTATTTCCAGGATTTTCTATATATATTCATATAAAATTGACCACAAGTGGGCAATATACACACTATTCTGCAAAAATTTCTTATTTACCTGTATCTTTCCATATTAGTATAAACAACAATATCTAGCTCATTACTTTAAAAAGCCATATAGTATTTCAGTGCTTGAATATAACATACTTATTTAGCTCTTTAGGGTGATTTAAACTCATCTCATTTTGTTATTATAAAAAGCTGAATAAACATAACTGGACTTTTTGCACATATGTAGGAGTCTATTTGTAGAATACATTACCAGCAGTAAAATTCCCAAATCACATTGTGCATCTCAAATTTTGAAAGATACTGACAAATTGTTCTCAAGTTATATCACTATGAACAAAAGTGCTTGAACAGTTTGAACAACTTTCCTCTTACTTTCACTGCCATATTATTAAACATTTTAATTTATGACCTTTAGATAGTTACAAATTGATGTCTCCTAATATTTATATTGATTTTCTTAAAAATGAGTGAAATTGAGCTTCTTTGCTTATGCCTTGGCCATTTTAAATACATTTTCTATTAATTACATTTTCATATGATACTATTTTTCTAAAAATATACTAAGAATGTTTTACATGTATTGAATTTTTCTTTTAGTTTGTCATTTGTCTTTGCCTCTATCTATTAATCAGTTTATCTGCTAGCTACCTTGCCATAGATAAAATTTATATATTTTGTAATCAAATTTCTCATTATTTTTCATTATGGCTTCACTGTGGCTTCTTGTGTGATATATACAAAGGTCTTTGTCACACCAATATTCTTATTTTCACAAATTCATTCATAGTTCCTTCTGGGACGTTAATAGGGTTTTCTGCTTTTGTTTTAAATATTTTGATTTTTGATCCATTGGGCTTTTTTTTCTTTTGAAACAGAATGAGGTAAAATCTACCTTTATTGTTTGTTTGTTTGTTAACATTTGGAACAACAAATAGTCCATCCTTACTCCCTTGTTCAAAACACCACTTTTATCACACACTAGTTTTCTCTATGTGTTTAGGTCTATTTCTGGACCATTTATACTCTTCCCTTAATTTATCTGCCTATTCTTTCTTTAATACCAAACTTTTAATTATTATTTTTTAGACTTTTAAGGTATGGCAAAATAAGATAACCTTTACACATTACTTTTCTTCAAAGAAAAGTATCAAAAATTATTTTTTCCTGAGAATTTTTACCGAGTTGGTATTATAATTGAAATGTCCAGTGCTAATTTTAACTAGACAAGGGAATGATATCTATTACTATTACTACTTATCTATTACTACTTATCTATTACTACTTAATTTTATTTTGAAGGTTTTTTGTTTGTTTTGTTTTTAATCTTAATGGGAAGGCACTCAGTACTGAAGGAAAAATAGGTAAATGTGAGTTTGTGTTTGAATTACAGATGATCTATCTACCATTTATGGCATTGGGTGAATTGCTTAACTTCTCCGTTCCTTTGTTACCTCAGCTATAATATATAGTTATAATATTTATTTTGTAGACTCCTCTGAGGAAAACTTATACGAAAGCTTATAGAACTCATAAAGCTGTATAGAACACAAAACACGTTCTTATGTTCTTAAAATTAAGCACGTTGTATGTTAAATGACTTTGCTGTACCAATAGTAATCATAATGACTTGACCAATGTGTTTGAATCTAAAGAAGGGGGATTGTTCAAGCAAATTTATGTGAATGATTTATATCCCAAAGATTTTGAATTTGGTATGATCTGCCTATTTTAATGACATTGTGGCCAGTCATGTAACTAAGGAAGGGAAGCCATCAGGTTTCTATTCACTCGATATGCCTGCTTATAACTGAGTCAACAGCAAGCTAAACTTTTCTTCATGGTGTTGGAACACTTCTGAAGGTCATAGTGTCCTGTCAAAGAGAGACTTGGAAATCTCTTCTGCACGCATTTGCTGCTAATTCTAGTATCTTAAAGCCCTGTAAGCTAATATCTTCTAAAATGCACTGTGATATTTGAAATCCTACTTCCTACATTACTCA
Source organism: Lagenorhynchus albirostris (assembly GCF_949774975.1). Lineage (NCBI taxonomy): Eukaryota > Metazoa > Chordata > Mammalia > Artiodactyla > Delphinidae > Lagenorhynchus > Lagenorhynchus albirostris. The sequence goes on from NC_083105.1 coordinate 38,225,720, forward strand.
GGGGAAACAATGAATCTCACTTAGCTGGCTCAAGCTAAAATTCAGACTCTATTAAATGAATTCACTCTCTACGGGAGAAAAAAAAACATTTCAGCTTTATGGCTTCTCTGCAAGCACAATGGGAGAATGTATTTAGTTTAAACATTTCATTTTCTTGCTCCATGTATATGTGGGCAGGGGCGAGGGTCTGTTTGTCCGTATAGGCAGAAGTGAGCTTATAGCTTGTCTTCCAACTGAGGTTAGGGAAGTAGGTTTATCATCTCCAGACCGTAGACTCTAAGGGCCTGTTACTAAATATTTTTCACCCAGAAAGTTAGAGGTTTTTAAAAATGAGCAGTCTATTGATTACTAACAATCATAAGAACTAATATTTAGGAGAGCTTCCTGTGTTCTGGTATTGGGCAAAGTGATTTACATGGTTATTTCATCTATTCCTGAAAGTTAGGAGGTCGACACCACTAAATAATATGTCCAGTCACTAAAGTAGTTAGTAGGTAAACAGAACTGCAGCCCAGGAAGTTTGATTAGAGCCCACATGTTTTTAGTCATTTTACTATACAGCAGGCAGTATGTATTAGTTGAACTAATAAATTATTCTAATAATATTCTTGAAAAATATAACATTCTTCCTAACAAAATTATTTCTTATAGGACCTCCAACTCTTTAAGAGGACACTTAAGAAAAAGCTTTCCCCTAAAAATCCATTAAAGGATATTGGATGTGGATGTAGTATATTATTAGAAAAATTACCATAAGTTTTCTGTACTGAAATCAAGAAGAAAGCAGAATACAATTGGACATTATCCATTTGATTCTAGAAAAGGCGAAAAACATGCATGCAAAGCTTTTAATATTCCAAAACGTCCTTGGTTTACAACATAATTCCATCACTAGTTATTTTTTGTCTTAGCTTTAGGTATCTGGATAATCTTACCCCTCAGTTCTTGTTGTTTTAAGGATGTCTGTTTAGTTATATTGACCACTCGTATTCACTTCTTATGCTGTAAGAGCTAGCAAGCTAGCATTATGTGACTTTTCCTATGGCCATTATGTGAACCCAGAAAATAATGCACTGAGATCTTAATAATAAAAGATTGAAATGACACATTTTTTAAAAATGTCTAACATCAAATTTTTATATATATATTTTAAGTCAGATACTCTTTTAGTCTTTGGAAATAAGTTAGATATATTTGATTTACTTATATATAGTGATACACATTACTTCAGCCAAATACACAATTGTAAATAAATATTAAATATTCCACAGTAACTGTCCTTCAGTCACACTATAGTACTTGTTTTCACAGAATATCACTAAGTAATCATGAAGCAGAGAGTCTGAAGGAAATTTAGGTATAGATGAATATAAAAACATGAGAATTTCCGTATCTCTTAAATTTATGATGCATCCAACTCAAGTTAACTCTCTGAAAGGGAAAACAAAAGGACTTATTAAGAAAGGTCATGCCACAGGAATTGAGAGATGTAATACTAACATTCCTTATTTCCTACAATGATGTCGTATTTGTCAACTTACTCTTAATAAGTCATTTACCTTTGATTTGTTTTGTTCCGGGAAGGATTTTAGGTGATTAAAGCTATTTGTATTTTCATCCTTTTCTAATTCTTGGGAATTAATAGATTCTGTTAGATTACTACCTGCTATATCATGTTTCCCTAAATTTGTTTACTTCATGCCTCTAGTTCTAGAATAACAGAATATGGTCCATTTCTTCCTATCCATATCCTTATGATTTTACATTCTGTGATTACACCCTTCTTTAAGTCTGTGTCAAGAGTTCAATTTAAGAGTTCAATTTATATATATATATGGAAGTTTCCCCAATACAGTTTTGAAAAGGCATAGAACATAGAAAAATATATATATACTAACTCTAAAATTAGGAATATTTTAAAACTCTAGATTTTGAAACAATACTATTTCAGAGCTTAACAAATACCACTTTTTAATTTCATATATAAAAATGTATTGAATCAGAATATAGTTAGTAGGAATATCTGTTGAAAAAATATATCAAACATATAGCTATTATTAGCAGAGGAATGTTATTTTTTTTTCACATCACTGCTAAGTCTTAAAGCAATAGTATGTTTTTTTTATTGCACATCAGTAGACATTCTTTTTAATGACATAAGGAATAATAACAGTGTACCATGTAAGATGGTTTCTTTTCTTATTGACTGAAAAATGAAGCCATGTTCACTGTGGTAAGGCACAAGCCCGCCTCCTTTGTAAAACCAATCCTGGTAAGCATACCTTTACTCTGATCTTCAATGAATATTTTGCAATGCATTTTTTATATTCCTTAACAAAGCATTGCCATGCTTTTAAGAAAACTAATGCACAAAGTTATGTGTGAACTTACTCTTTTCATTTGAGAACTAGGTCTGTAGGAAGATATTAGAAAGGTTCGTTACTTGGGTTAAATTACAAAGCTAAGAAACTACTAGGTCTACAGTTTCTTACACCTGCATGAGTAAACCTTGTGTGAATAAGCTGAAAACCATGTACATTAACTTTAATAAATATTAACAAAGCAAAAGAGATACAATTTAACAGCTGCTAATAAAATGCATTATTATAATCCAATTAATATGTAATATATATTTAAGAAAAAATGCTAAAATGCATTTTGCTCTCATTTGAAAATGTTTCATTATCTAAAACCAGAAATAGTATGTACACATACATGGTTTTATGTTTGGAAAGCGGTTTTTTGCTCTGTTCCAAGGCAGATCAGCATCAGTGGAAGAAAGATCCTGAAGAAATTTTGGTAATTCCTGTGGATTGAAGTCATTGCAAAGTTTAGATTTATTTCAGAGGTAAACAAGAAGTTCCACTTAGTAAAAGACTATTCTTTATTCTAAATCCTTTTACTTTTAAAATGAAAACACTTCGCATAACTGCAGAAGCAAGGTCAAATTAACAGTAATGAACTTACATGAACTTTCACTGAAAATTCCTGAATAGAATTGATTAGTTGAGCTACTGCTTTCTCTGGCATAATTTCTTTGCCCTTTGGGAAGCTCTGAGGTGCAGCAACCATGTTAGTAACTCCTTTCATAATTTACTAATGGTTTTGTCAAATACACACTGTGTATTATTTAATATTTTAATGTCTACTTAGTAGGGTAAGGGAGTTGGTGATTTATTTTTTGTTTTTTCTCGTCAGGCAGTGTGATTTCACGCCTATTAATTGGTACAACATTGGTCAGTTTGTGAGAAAATGCCAAAGGTCAATTCCTGTTCTTAGTGGGCATTGTTAAATCGATAGTGGAATGCAAAGGTGTGATAAAGAATTATCAGAGGAAGGGTCAAGATCTGTTATTGACATTTTGGTGAAAAATCACGATATAATCCATTCATCATAAAGCTGGTGCAAGAAAATGTGTTCATTATTTTGTTGAGCTGATGATTTACATTTATGAAATTTATAGTTTTCCATATTAGAAATGCCTCAATTTACCAAATTCCTTAAAAAGTGTTAAAACCGTGGGGTTTTGCAATTTTTTCCCACTTTATTATAAAGGATTTCTTTTAATTGGATAATCTTCCCTTCTCCCTTATTTTTCCTCAAAGAGAATTCTGGACAGTATTTTATGAGTGTGTATGTGTTAGAGAAGAGGGATAGTGTTAATAAGCATCTGAATTCTGGCGTTTTGGCACTAAAGGCTTAGAAAAAAAATTTTTAACCAAGTGAGGAATCCTAGAACAGCTTCCTTGTGTCAGGTTTTGGGAGTATATGTCAGCATATTTATAAGAGACAAAGAAATAGAAGGGGAAAAGAAGATGAATTGGAATCACCTGAAAAGTGGTACCTATTTTTCTGTAGTTACAGAAGTTTCCATTTATAGATTTAAATGATTATGGCCTTGATAATTAATACCCAATTACTAGGTTGACTGTTTGGATAGTAATGTTACACTCAGTGGTCTTATTCTTATCAGAGCACACAGGGCCTCAACCAACCTTTCCTATTTAGCTCTTTCTCCTACGGTTCCCAGTTTTTAGTGGGATCACAGATGAGTGGAACTGCTTTGCATCCTTAGGTTTTTGCATTCATTCTCTCTCTCTAGAATACCTTTCCCCCTTTATATACTTATTGGACTTCTGCTCCATCCTAAAGTTCATCTGGCAGGTCACCTTGTTGTAAAGTCTTTTCTGACAGCTATCCAAACAGAGTTGATCCTCACTTCTTTCTGCATAGCTCCATCATGATATGGTGTCATTTGGGTTTTTTTTTTTAATACATGTCTGCAGTTCTTCTTCATCATTTGAACTTCTTTATGAAATCATCACTATGATGGCAAATAGTTGTGCCAGCCACTATTCTCAGTATTACACACATTCAATCAGTTTAGTATTCACAATTCAACAAGATAGATACAGCATTTTACAAATGAGGACATTGAACAACAGAGAGTTTAAGTGATTTACCCAAGGTCACTTAGCTGTTTAAGTGTTGAATTCATATATATCAATACCTGTCACGTAGTGGAGCTTATTAATATTTAAGGTATAAGCGAATATGACCTGAGTTACAAGTTTTATCAAACATATGCATCAAATAGGCATTTGTTTATTAAAAGTTAAAAAATACAGCACTAGAACTAAAAGCAATTAAAAAAACCATGTTCCTTACATGTGAATATACATTTACCTAATATATACAACCTATATATTTATATAAAAACACCCAAGTACTTAAAACCATGATCTCCAAAAAAGTTAAACTAGAAGCTTTCTCATTATAATGTATGAGAAAATGTTATTGCTAATAAAACTTTTCATCTACTCAGTCATGTATAATGTTAACTATATTCACTCCTATTCTAATGAAACTACCCTTTTGTTCCTGAAAAATTGACAGTTCTTGCTGCATAAATGCTAAGAAGAGTTTTATGGTACCACTGATTTTGCTAAAACCAGACCAATATTACTTAAGAAGCATAACCAAAAGCTGTAGGAAATACCATTAATCTTCTCACATTTTTTGTGATTATTTCCTGAGAGACTGAAATATTACAATCCTGAATTATTCAAGCCAATTGTTTTTGTTCACACACTAAAAGTTCATGAAAAACTAGAAATAAAGTTTTTGGTAACATTTATAAATCTGTTTTATTTTTATAATACAAAATAAGTTAGGAAAGAGCCTCACAAGTTTTAAAATAGCTTGTAGACTAACACATGCCTTATGTTTTAGTGTAATTTCAACTTTATGGATATATAAGATGCTAAAAGCAATAAAATTAATCTTAACTTTCAAAAAGTGTAAAAGTAACAAGTTCTTAACTTCATATATTCTCCATAACGTGATACTGCATTTATTCCATGATCACTTAAGTAATACCTGTGTTTTATAGGCTTCTTTTTATCTGTTTTTTATTTTTGGAAAGTTCTAAAAATAACATTTTTTAAATAATTTCTGGAAACATCAAGTTCTGTTCTCAGGTTCATCTATACCACTAACATAAACTAAGCAGGCAAATATGAAATGGAATTATTTAGTTTCTAAATCTAAAACAGTTATTTAAATATAAAGCCACATTTACGGTACCACCCAAACCTCGTACACACACAAAACCTGATGCATACAGCATTCTATAGTTGCATGTACATCTGGGTGAGAGAGCAAAGAAGAAACAGGGCCAGGCTGCCCTTGCTGGGGAGGTCTCTGATCCGGAGCACCTTTTCCTGACACAGTAGGTGAATAATTCTGTTCAGGTTGCACCAGAGGCTGCCCAGTGTAATGTTACTATCCAAACAATCAACCTGGTAATTGGGTATTGATTATCAAGGCCAGAGTCCTTCATGGCCTTGCAAGCTTAAACTGGACATGAAATGTGACACATGAAACGACTGGAGGTCTGGCAATGTTGTGACAACTGCTAGTAACATACCGAAAATTCTTCTTGAAACTTTAGGTTGTTGTTTGTGCAAAGCTCTTCAACATGTTGCAGAAAGGATTTCTTGCTTATCGGCCTCCAAGCAAAGAAAGGTATAAAATGGAGTCATGTTAGGTTGAGTTCTTTTCCTTTAGCCTGGGCACTCTCTTTACAGTTGACAAGTTAGAGGACAAGGGACATTTCAAAAGCACACAGCCCTTTAAAGTCACTCTGTCATATTTACAAAATTAGCTTCCCCCTTTAAGTTCACTTTCTTTGTATTTCATGGTATAAAAATCCTTCAAATTTTAAGTGACTTTAAATGAATGATTTAACATTTTAATGAAGAAAGTTTTTCAAGCAAATGTAAGGGCATAAAGTCATCATTGAATCCTAAAACACATAAAACCTCTTTGTCATACAGAAAACATTTTATACGTTACAAGGTTTTAGAAGATATAAAATATTGCAGTGACCTCATTCTCGTAACGACATGGTTTTTAAACCCTAAGGAGTTTAAATATCCCTGTATTACTTCCCAAGCTAAAATACAGACATGCAGTCTTCACCCCAGAGAGAGAGAAAGCATTTCTCCAGTTACCATGCAATTAGTCATGCTTTTATGATTTATATCCAGCTTGGAGGTTTTTCTAACAAACATACAAAAAAGGAACCACACATTGAGATTCATCGAATCAGGGAATCCAGAGTTGATACTCAGAAAGAAGAAAAGATATTTAACAAACTTACTTGATGGATTTTCTATAACTAAGTAACCTGCAACAGAGATTGTGTTAAATGGATTATGAGTTGAGGGTACAGCTCTTTCTGAAAGAGTTTTAGATTAAAATCAGAAAAACAGGGTAAATCAGCAATATATAATATGCTATGCCTTTAACTGATATTTGATCATTATTTTAAATTCTATATCATTTTTGAAATTATATTATTTGGACCCAAATATGGCCAGGTAATAATTTGGCTTCTTTCTCAAGCTAAGAAGGTACTATTTTATATTGTTAGGCATTTGGGGCATTACATCAAAAACAGGTCACTTTTTAATATATTGCATAGTATTTATTGGTCTAAAAAAGTTAATGTGAATTAAATTTTTTTCTTTGTTCATAAAAAGTGCTAAATCAGGGAGGGTGAATCTTTGAAAAATGACATCAAATTGCCTAAGTCTTGTTTCATGAGTGAGTTTTCATGAATATATAACCATAAAAAATGACAATCATTTCAATTACTTTGGATATACATATCTTTTGTGGCAGTTCATTGGTCAAGTTATTTATACTCTGAAAAAAATTGAAATAATTTTTAACAGCTAAATAGACTATGCAACACACAAATTCAGAGATGGGTACATCTTTAATAACATTTGTCATGCACAACAAATTAGCACTGCAAAAAAACACAAAAGGCACAAAGTATGATGAAATAAAATGAAGAACATGTACCTTTATCAAAGTTTTTAATTTTAAATATTATTAGAGATGATTTCACTGTATTTCTTAAGTGACATATTTACAAGAGGATATGGTTTTTGAAGTAAAGGACAAATGAAAAAAATTAGATTGAAAAATGTGGCTTAAATACTTTGAAAATGGTCACAGATGTGTGTGTTCAATGAAGAAAACATGAGTCAAAAGAGTGTATTTCATTACAACACAGGAATTGGTGAAAAATATGGAGGTGCTGGAGCAAGTATTATGAAGAAGAGTGGTAGAATTCTTGGTTAATGCTATAGGTGTCCCCAAGCAGAAGGAAGTATCTCTCAGCTCCTCAGGGTATAACCTAGTACAGCAACATAGCATAGCATAGAATCATAGGTTAGAGCAAAGTCTTGGTGGATGACCTTGTGGGCTTCTCACAATACCCTAGAGTGATTCTAAGGAGGCACCAGAGAAATTCTGACTGTAACTAGATTGATATGGAGATGCCTGAATAGGATATTGAATCAGAAGAATCCTTAATTTGGGGACAGGAAAACAGTGTATGAATTGGAGGGCCTGGAAAGACTTCTGACACATGCAGTGGGGACTAAGGCAGCAAGCAATCCCCGTTGAAAATAATTACGCCTCAGCAAAGACCAGCAAGAAAAAGAGACAACCATGAGCCAGACACACACTACTCAAGACCCTGAAGATGCCTGATGCCCCAGTGTTCCTATGCCATGATATTCCTCAGAAATAGGAAAGGAACGAAGGTCAGGTTGGGCACATATTAATGAATTGAGCTTAAGATAGAAATGAATGAGATACTTGAATTAGCAAGATCATTTTCCCTGCTACCATGCAGAAATGGGAATGCTTGAGTTAAGTGGAGATCACTTTTATAACAGGGAACATTATTGAGTTTGTGATTGGTGAAATTCAAACACTACATCTGCTTTAGTGACAGCCATCCTATAGTGGGGAGATTCTCTTTTCCCAGAGGATCCAGGATTATTTGAGGTAGTACTGGCAAAAATGTTTTTACTGTGCTATCTAGAACCTGAAATAGAGCTAGTTTGTAGAGCAAGAAATAGCTAAAGCACGAGATTATTATTCATATCCTTGTTCTACTTTCATTAATGTTCTATTCTCTCATTTAGAAATTATGATTAATACCTTTTAGTCAATTTCATTTCAGTGAAGAACTCCACAGGAGGTTGCTTTTATTTTACTATTATTATTTTATTTTGCATTTGAAAGATCTCTCTAGAGATACTGATTTTAAACCATAACTGGCTAGCTATTGGATTTGGGTGGATATTTGTGAATTCTTTTCTTAAAAAATACAATGCCCTTTGAAAAATGGTTTCAAATACCTGATCCAACAATTACCAGCTATATTATCTTGAGCAAGTTACTTAATCTTTCTTAGTTCCTAATTTAGAAAATAGGGCAAATATATGTAAATCAAGCTCATGTATGTAAAATGCTAGGAAACGCCCACCCCTGGCTTTGGAAGCAGTACGTAAATGTTAGTTACTATCATTAGTATTAAAATTGCTATTTCTAGTTTTATTGAACTTAAGTTCCTCCTACTGATCTGTTCTACAATTGATACTGATATAATGATTTTGTTTCCAAAAGAATAAATTTTACTCAAAACTGGGAAGACTAGATTGCACTAAATTAAGCAGCAAGATTTCCTATGGTATTCTTCCTAATCAGAGTCCCAGAATAAACAGTGATCACAAATATTTCAAAGCCACGTTTGGTTTTCTAGTTCTCAATTCAAATTCTAAATAAATCCCTAATAATATAAAGGCTGTAATAATTGTTTTCATATTATCATGTGAAAGCATTTCTAATCATGCCTGCATTTTTTACATTATTCCTTATAACTACCCTTCACATTACCCTGTTTGTACTCCAGATATTTTCACTTTCAGTTTCTTCTACCGTTCCAGGTGTTTCCCCACAACCAGATTTTCCTGATTGCTTAATGGCTGATTCAAATGTTAACTCCCCCATGGACCTTACCCTGTTCAGTTACAGAGAAAATCATTTCTTCCTTCTATGAAACTAAATTTCTATGGACAAATCATCTTCCACCTTCTGTTATGGCTATATAAAAGTACATGTATTAAGGACACGTATTGAGATTCATGTGTGCTTGAAGGCAGGGGCAGGATTAACACTTGGCTTACTACAAGTCCCTCATAAACTTATTCGTAGTAGACAGTGAATAAATCATTGTTAAATATAAAATTGTGGATGAATTCAGACTAAGATACATAGTAAGCTAAATACAACTGCTCTGATTATTATGAGAGGATATCTGAATTAAATGAATTTTCCACAAAAGTATTAAGTGATTGAGAATTCTCAGGAGATCCTACTCAAAGGTTTAAATAAGTATGATCAATAGATGCATCAATAAACAGTATACACGTCTAAACAAAGCCATATCAGATCCTCTCACATTAGAAGTTAACAGGTGCTAGATACTTAGGAAATTACATGAACAATAGAGTCACTCTTGTCTAGACAAGTAATCAAAAAAACAGGTTTTAAAAAATAAGATCTGTTTGGCTTTATGTATTTATTTTTCAGTATCACTGTTTATCTAAACCCAATCACTTTACATAAGCTGTTCTTCACACTTGTATTTACATAATGTGAGAAACGAGGCTTCTAACAGTGTGTTTTTATGTAATTTTCCAGTCTATGCTTATCTCACAATTATGTGTGAACTGAAATCAAAATACCTATCTGGAAAGCTTAAATAGAGAAGACATTTTGGCATAAATGACCTGTTTCAAATAAGTTAGTTTTTTTCTTGTTTTTGTCTGTAGTCTCCATGTCATTGTCTTGATTCTTAGCCTCATATTGTATATTTTTCTCTTAACTAGTGACTGCATTCTAAATTTTATTTTTCTTTGAAGTTTTAAAGTTTTGTTTGTAAACAGGAGAAAATAGTAATGTGGACAATTTATGCAGGGAATTAGAAAAGAAGGTGGCATATAATATGAAGAAAATGCATTGACTTGTTACTGATGAAGAAATTAAATTCCTTTAAGAAAAATTATTTGGTTAGATAAGCATAAAAAAACCTCATAGAAATTAATGTGTGTGAAAATCAACAATGTTATTTCAGGAGTGCTATTTTCAAATAAAGTGATCTATGGAGACACTCAAAGAGACGCAAAAAACTTTCTATTAATATTTTTAAAAACTTAAAAAATTGTTACATGGAGAGCATGTTAGACTGGTATAGTCCTCTTATTTTATTCACTTACAATACAACAGTGAAGGATACTGTCAAATCATATTCAGTTCATTAGTGTATAAATCAATTTGGGAATTGTTCAGATTTCAGTAAGATAACTGACCACTTTCCAATATGAAGGGCTAAACACTTTTTATTACATGAATCTTAGCTTAAATCCTGTGCCCTTTTGTTGAAAAGGGTATTATTTCATGTCTGGGCTCATTTTTTTTTTTCAAAGTCTATCAAAAACTTAAATTCCGCTCAGATTACTCTTGATAGATCCAGAGAGGAACCATTTATTTATGTTGGCAGTGGTGATTGAAGACCATATTGTCACAGAGACTGAGCTTTACCTCAAGGTCAATTAGTTGAAATCTATAGGGAATTAAAATATAGTGCAAATAGAGAGCCATAGATGATAGCCTATAGATGAGCAGCTTAAATCAGCATTACCAGTGGAATAAGACAAATTGAGCAACAGTGTTTTCTACTTAACTGGTTAAGTTAGGTTAAAAAGAAAAGAACCTCAAATTTTATTGCCTTAATGTAAAAATCTGTATTTGTCACACTAACATGTACTTCATATTCAACTAAAAATGTTTGAAGAATCTTTCTGGTAAAACATGTTAACTGATCTTTCCAAGTTTTGTAAAATATTGAGTGTGAGGTTTTTAGTTTATATATTTCAATTCATTATTCCAACGTTTACATTTATTTCTACAATGATATTCTGTTACTTATCTAAAGCATTTACTGTAATGCTTTCAAAGGGATCTTAATTTTTGTTTTTTTCTATTGTTTTTATTTGTTATAGGCTTTCAAATAGTATCCTTTCACACCCTCCTCCTTTCTTTTATCAAATCACCAATGACTTTTCTCTGGTCCTCAATACAAATTAAAAATATGATCCCAACCAGTGGCTAGTACTATACAGCTGACTCAAACTTCACCTTATAAGGTAAACATGCCACCTGAATAAGTAGTAATGCAGTATTTTTCTTATTATCTAGAAAAATAATCAATTAGTAAAGGCTATCTAAGTAGTTCCTCAGCATGTCTCTTTATATCTGTAAGGACAAATAGGTTTTAAGGGAGCTTAGCTCTTTGAAGGGCAGCTCGTTAGAGGCAGTGCCCCTTCCTTTTTCATCACAGTATTTCCAGTGCCCGGCATTTGTAGGTGCCCAACTGACAGTTCTTTTATTCAAACAAGGTGAAATGGTCTTTTAAATACATATAGAAGAGCAACATTCTTGCTGACGTCAAAGAGGTGAGGTAAGATTCCCAGGGTGGCAAGAGTTGAATTTTCCTTATTACTGAAGCCTCTCCACATTAGCACATGTGAAACCAAATTCTTGACAGATTCTTATTTTGTAAACCATGTATTCTAAATTAAAACTGTGGTCATAAACCTAGCTACCTCCGGGGCAATAGGGCAGAAGCAGTAGAGAGGATGAAGACACTGCCAACAGCTGTGTGAAGAGATGGGCAGAGGTTCTTAGTGAGGGGACCTAATGAAGAGGAGACAGATGACATAACACCATTTAAAAAGAAGTCTTGCCAGGCAGGTAAGCACAGAAATTCCTCTGTCAGAGGTTAGAAGGTGACCTCAAAAAACTAGATTTGAAAGAAAACTACATCTATTTTGACAAATGTGATTTCTGTAGAGGTGTTTAAAGGTTGATTAACCTGAACTATTAAGTTTAGTTCTATCAAAGTAGAAGCTCTGACTGAGCAGGACACTGTTCACTGATTCCAGGGGAAGAAAATGTGGCGATAGAAGAGATACAGAGAGGGTTCGATAAAAATGGAAGCATTTTTCTCTGAGGTTAGCTATGATTCCAAAATGCTAAAGGTGATTAGAGTAGAAAAGGGCCTGACTTCCTCTGTTTTAATCACGCTGAGTACTATTCACGGTCAAATGTCAGGAGTCTTGGCCCTATCCCATCCAGCCTTGCGGCTCATGGGACTAACTCTGCTGTAGTAGATCTGGGATTTTGAAATCAAATGCATTTTCACTCTCTGCCTCCATTCACATCCTTTACATGAAGAAATTGAGTATCTCTGGGGCACTCAATCAATTGTTGGGTCCCTGCTAATGCTGACATTTTGCTATGCTACCTTCAGAATGTATACAGCAATTTTTATCCTAGGATACAAAAGGCATTTCTGGGCATTAGGGCGATGCCTGAAAGCATGCACAGTTGGCCATCCATTGGTCAGGATAGAAGTCAAATTTCTATGAAATGTGCTGCTCAGTATATGCCCCAGAGTCAGAGAACAGGGAATGTCATTGTCTTAGGTCCTTACAGATTAGCACCTGAAGTAGTTGAAATGAGCTTGTGTGAAGTGTGAACCCAGACTCCACCCATCAGACAGAGAACTCAACTCTTGTGTCATCGTAATAGGACAAGAAGCATGTGAAGAAATCTAGGTAAAAACTTACTTTACTATCAAAGTTAACACAACATGATAACACAGCAAATTCTTATGACATGCACATTGCAAGTCAATGTGCATTTTGATAAGGTTAACTTTACCATATCAATAGCATGCAATATCATAGAGGACACTTAGTAAGTAGAAAGTTTAGAGTATTTTGTTTTACAGTTTTTTGGGCTTTGGAAACAGCACTTCATATCTTGTATTTTAAAATATAGAGCACACCACCTGAAAAGATTAAAATAATCACAGCAGAGCTCTGCATCACCACAGTAACTTACTGGATGACAAAAATCTCCTTTCGTCTAAAGAAAAATGAAGAGTATCTGGAAGTAAAGATTCATTATTTATTTAGTATAAAAACACACTGCAGTATTTTTGCTTTGCTGCTATAAGAACATGAGCAGTAAATATCTTAAATTTCGTTCTACTGTAGGACATTTCTTGTCCCAAATTCACATTTTGTCCAGACATTTCTTATTTGGATTCACATATTTTTGCCATTGCTTGCAAAATAGTTAAGACAGAAGTAAAATTAATGACCAGAATCTGTCAAAGAACTGATGGCAATTAACATGCTAACAATTTTACAAAGAATTTCATATATCAGTCAAATTTTTTGTATTCTTACTGAAGTCACAAGAATTGTACTACTATTTTCCAGTTTCTGCAAGATTGAACCTACACTAAAATGCCATCATTCCTTTGCCCCATATCACTAGAGAATAAGTAATTCAAAAGAAGCAGTTCTTCCCTTAGAATCATTCTCTGTATAGAAAATGCTACTTGAAGAAGGATGTCATGGGCCCTTGTCTTTTTAAGTGGGTTTATATTGATTTAATCTAGTATGCTTCAGAGTTAAATACACACACACACACACACACAATTATAGGTGTATGTTGATACTTCAGAATCAAACTGACCTGGGATCATCTTGGCTGTCCTATTTACTAGGTGCATGACCTTGGACAGTTACCTAAATTCTCTAGGCATCTTTTATTTTTCATCTGTAAAGTGGGGATAAGAGTACCTACCACAAATGATTGAATGAGTTGGGTGAGATCATTACATACAAAATTTAACAAATAGTAATTGCTCATAAACAGTAGCAATTACTATGTTAGCAAACCCTGGATGTGAAAGTAGACTGGGGTCATTCTTAATTTTACAGATATTATAAATAACAATAATAATACCAAATGTATTCTGATTTACAGTTTACAAAACACATTCATAGGATTCTTTTGAATGGTAAGCTTCCTGAAGGCATATATATTTAATAAAAATTGGACATGCAAACTTCTAAAGTTATTGAAGAAAGAAAGATACTCTTAAAATAGCCAATCAATTGTTGGCTTCATTTTGTTGAGAATTTTAATTCCATTCATGACTACTGGATTGGGCCTTAAGTCTTAACATAATGCACCATTACATTCACTCAACTAAAATAGGCAAGATAATTAGTATGGAATGATGCCTAAAATTTGGGGGAAAAAATTGAGAACTGGAAGAAAAGGAGTATCTGTCAAGTAAGAATAGTAGTGACATTGATCAATATTATTTTATTTTTTTTCTGATTTAGTCACTGAAAGAAACAAAACTTCTAACTTAAGTGTAGAAAGGAGACAGTGAAAAATAAAAAATTTTTAGCCAGTAGTATCTTTATCTTCTGAAAATTTTGTTGGGTTATTTAATTTTAAGTTTTATAACTCTCTTGGGAAGGTAATCTGTGTTACAGTTAAATTAGTTAAAAACAAACCACAGGGCCGGCTAGGCTCAGCAATGTTTTTGCCTTTTAAATTATATCTTTATTCTTTTAAACTTTCCCAAGAGTTTAATCCTAGATTTAATATAGGATTTATTTTGTAGAAGTATAGATAATCTATACAATTAAAATACTAGATTTTTTCAACTTCATTGGATCTTTTTTAATTGAAGTATGGTTGAATTACAATGTTATGTTAGTTTCAGGCGTACAGCACAGTGATTCCATTTTATATGTGTGTGTATATGTATATATATTTTTTCAGATTCCTTTCCCTTAGAGATTATTACAAAATATTGAGTATATTTCCCTGTGCTATACTGTAGGTCCTTGTTGGTTATCTATTTTATATATCATAGTGTGTATATGTTAATCCCAAACTCCTCATTTATCCTTCACCCCTTCCTTTCCCCTTTGGTAACCCTAAGTTTGTTTCTATATCTGTGAGTCTATTTCTGTTTTGTAAATAAGTTCATTTGAATCTTTTTTTTTAAGATTCCACATGTAAGTGATATCATATATTTGTCTTTGACTTACTTCACTTAGTGTGAAAATCTCTAGCTCCATCCATATTGCACCAGATGGCATTATGTGGTTCTTTTTTTATGGCTGAGTAATATTCCATTGTATGTATATGTGTGTGTGTGTGTGTGTGTATATATATATATATATATATATATATGGCACATCTTCTTTATCCATTCATCTATTGATGGAAATTTAGGTTGCTTCCATGTCTCAACTATTGTAAATAGTGCTGCTATGAACACTGGGGTGCATGTTATCTTTTCAAATTAGAGTTTTCTCTGGATATATGCCCAGGAGTGGGATTGCTGGGTCATATGGTTACTCTAGCTTTATTTTTTTAAGGAACCCTCCATACTGTTCTCCATAGTGGCTGCACCAATTTACATTCCCACCAACAGTGTAGGAGGGTTCCCTTTTCTCCACACCCTCTCCAGCATTTATTGCTTGTAGATTTTTTGATGATGGCCATTCTGACTGGTGTGAGGTGATACCTCATTGAAGTTTTGATTTGCATTTCTCTAATAATTATTGATGCTGAGCATCTTTTCATGTGCCTCTTGGCCATCTGTATGTCTTCTTTGGAGAAATGTCTATTTAGACCATCTGCCCATTTTTTGATTGGTTTTTTGATATTGAGCTGCATGAGCTGTTTGTATATTTTGGAGATTAATCCCTTGTGGGTCATTTTGTTTGCAAATATTTTCTCCCATTCTGTGGGTTGTCTTTTTGTTTTGTTTATGGTTTCCTTTGATGTGCAAAAGCTTTTAAGTTTAATTAGGTCCCATTTGTTTATTTTCATTTCTATTTCCATTACTGTAGAAGGTGGATCAAAAAAGATATTGCTGTGATTTGTGTCAGAGAGTGTTCTGCCTATGTTTTGCAACTCTGCTCTAAGAGTTTTATAGCATCCGGCCTTACATTTAGGCTTTCAGTCCATTCTGAGGTGTTTTTGTGTGTGTGTGTGTGTGTGTGTGTGTGTGTGTATGCTGTTAGAGAGTGTTCTAATTACATTCTGTTACATGTAGCTGTCTAGTTTTCCCAGCACCACTTATTGAAGAGACTATCTTTTCTTCATTGTATATTCTTGCCTCCTTCATCATAGATTAGTTGACCAAAGATGAGTGGGCTTATCTTTGGACTTTCTATCCTGTTCCACTGATCTATATTTCTGTTTTTGTGCCAGTACCATACTGTTTTGATGACTGTACCTTTGTAGTATAGTATGAAGTCAGGGAGTCTGATTCCTCCAGCTCCATTTTTCTTTCTCAAGATTGCTTTGGCTATTCGGGGCCTTTTGTGTTTCCATACGAATTGTAAATTTGTTTGCTCTAGTTTGTGAAAAATGCCATTCATGATTTGATAGGGATTGCATTGAATCTGTAGATTGCCTTGGGTAGTATAGTCATTTTGACAATATTGATTCTTCCAATCCAAGAATATGGTATATCTTTCCATCTGTTTGTGTCATCTTCAGTTTCTTTCATCAGTGTCTTATAGTTCTCGGAGTACAGGTCTTTTGTCTCCTTAGGTAGGTTTATTCCTAGGTATTTTATTCTTTTTGATGCAATGGTAAATGGGATTGTTTCCTTAATTTCTATTTCTGATCTTCCATTGTTAGTGTATAGAAATGTGACAGATTTCTGTGTATTAATTTTGTATCCTGCAACCTTGCTGAATTCATTGATGATCTCTAGTAGTTTTCTGGTAGTATCTTTAGGATTTTCTATGTGTAGTATCATGTCATCTGCAAACAGTGACAGTTTCACTTCTTCTTTTCCAATTTGGATTCCATTTACGTCTTTTTCTTCTCTGATTGCCATGGCTAGGACTTCCAAAACTATGTTGAATAATAGTGGTGAGAGTGGGCATCCTTGTCTTCTTCCTGATCTTAGAGGAAATGGTGTCAGCTTTTCACTGTTGAGTATGATGTTAGCTGTGGGTTTGCCATATATGTATGACCTTTATTATGTTGAGGTATGATCCCACTATGCCCACTTTCTGGAGAGTTTTTATCATAAATCGGTGTTGAATTTTGTCAAAATCTTTTTCTGCATCTACTGAGATGGTCATATAATTTTTATTCTTCAGTTTGTTAACGTGTATCACACTGATAAGCAGATATTGAAAAATCCTTGCATCCCTGAGATAGATCCCACTTGATCATAGTATATGATCCTTCTAATGTATTGTTGGATTCAGTTTGCTAGTATTTTGTTGAGGATTTTTGCATCTATGTTTGTCAGTGATATTGGTCTATAATTTTTTTGTGTGGTATCTTTGTCTGGTTTTGGCATCAGGGTGATGGTGGTCTCATAGAATGAGTTCAGAAGTATTCCTTCCTCTGCAATTTTTTGGATGAGTTTCAGAAGGATAGGTGTTAATGCTTCTCTAAATGTGTTGTAGAATTCATCTGTGAAGCCATCTGATCCTGGACTTCTGTTTGTTGGGAGTTTTTAAATCACAGATTCAATTTCAGTTCTTGTAATTGGTCTGTTTGTATTTTCTATTTCTTCCTGGTTCAGTCTTGGAAGGTTGTACCTTTCTAAGAGTTTGTCAATTTCTTCTAGGTTGTCTATTTTATTGGCATATAGTTGCTAGTAGTAGTTTCCTATGGTCCTTCATATTTTTGTGGTGTCTGTTGTAACTTTTCCTTTTTTGTTTCTAATTTTATTAATTTGGGTCCTCTTCCTTTTTTTCCTGATGAGTCTGGTGAAAATTTAATCAATTTTGTTTATCTTTTCAAAGGACCAGCTTTTAGTTTCATTGATCTTTTCTGTTGTTTCCTTTGTCTCTATTTCTGCTCTGATCTTTATTTCTTTCCTTCTATTAATTTTGGGTTTTGTTTGTTCTTCTTTCCTCTGTTTGCTTTAGGTATAAGCCTAGGTGGTTTATTTGAGATTTTTCTTGTTTTGCAAGGTAAGCTTGTATCGCTATAAACTTCCCTCTTAGAACCACTTTTGTTGCGTTCAATAGGTTTTGGATCGTCGTGTTTTTGTTTTCATTTGTCTCTAGGTATTTTCTGACTTTCTCCTTGACTTCTTCAGTGATCCAGGCTCAGCAACTTTAAAGAGATAGGTCTGCGTTACCAGTGTGTGTATGCTCATCTTGCTAATATTTCCTCCTAGAAATGTTTCTCACTTCATTGTGTTAATGGCTGTGTTTTGAAGGAGCCATCACAAAACGTTGTTTTGTTCATTTGTTTATCAAATAGCAAAACCCAAGGGTTATTTTCTAATCTGGTAAATGTGGAATAGATGAGCACAAATAGCAAGAATTCTTCCCAAGAAATAAAGCTTGCGTTCACTAAACTTATATAGAAAATGTGCATAATGAAATGATGTCATTATCATTCCAAATAAGAACTTAAAAAACATTTTCTTGGGATATCTCTGAATGTTCTCATGGATTTATAGAGTATTAAATCTTTGAATTTTGTTCTCTTTCAAGAGAAGAAGAATGAGAGAATTCTTCTTCAGGTTCTTTGTGAAATAAGATATCAAATGATGAGAGTTTATACATATAAAAATTATAGGACAAATCTTAAAATGTATGTAAATATATAGGCAGAGATAAAATAAATAATTTCTTAACCACAAAACCCTAAATCCTGAAGGGGATTTAGTACCAAGTATTGTAATGACCATTTTTGGTCAACTAGGTGACTCCCTAAAGTTAATATTTTAACTACTGATTAGATATTTTATCATTTCTGTTATGGACATGTGAAGACGTATAACACTGAGGAAAACTGCAAGTCCAATTAGCATCAAGAAAGTAGGCAGGTTGGAAGGAAAAGAATAAGCCTATGCCTCACGTATAAAGAGCATATGTTAATTGGGTAGATTTAAAGGAAATTATCTAAGTTCCTTCTTGTAAATCACAAGACATATGGCATAAGTTACTCAACAGTTTGGAAGCTAACTCCGGCTCTTTTGTTCTTCTGTCTCAGAATCTACCATTAGTCTTTGTGGCTCTACCCTCATCAGACATGTATGGCTTTGAATAGATTTAGATTTTCCAGCACCTGAAATACAGGTTAAGAGCTTTAGAGCTTCAGTGAAGAATGACCACATGCATATGTGCACATGGCTAATTATGAATCTGTTAATTACTGTTTTTTCTAGTCTTATTGTCTAATGTATTAGTGACTTTATTAACATGAAAAACCTTCAGTAAATAATAAAGCTGGAGATAGAGCTCTATAATGAAAAGAATTACTACCAAACCACTTGACAGTTATTTTAATAAATTTCTGTAATAAAGAAAATCATATTAGTATGTGCTATTGGAATTACCAATGAGAAAGTTTTCACAGTCACGAGTACTAGAATCATAACAAGTAAATGAGAAAGCAAAAAGCATGAAAACTAAAATTTCTAAGTGTGCTATGACTAGTGGTAATACATACCCGTTTTCTATATGCAAAAACAGATTAAATTGTTTGAAATATACTTTAAAGGCAATTGTACATCCATGTACAAATAAAGTGACATATATATAAATAAACATGGAACAGGAAAATAAATGAGTCAAGGTTAAATAAGGCTGTCCCTGAATTATAAGTACCCGATAATAAACAATCTATACAGTCTTTGCCCACCTTTTCCATTAGCTGTCATGACAGTCATTGTTTAAAAAATATATATCTTATCCCTTTTTGATAATGGCTGTGTTCAGCAGTGGAGTAGGGGGCAAGCTGTGAAAACACACAGAGCTTAGGGGATCTGACCTCACATAGCCTCTATAGAATGGTAACCTCCTCGAAAAAGAATACTTTCTCCAATACTGACTGGCTTTTTTTTTTCACTGTATTATAACTCCTAAAGATCTACTTACTAGAGACTTTTGGGGGATTAATAAAGAATCTTTAAAAAATGCTGTAAAATTGTTTGGGCACTTAGAAATTCACGTTTGAGTATGAACAGGTTCAACTAAATTGTTCAAGAAACTAAAATTAATTGCACTCAGAGATTTGAAGTTCTATCCCTTGTATACTTTCACTTGTAGAAGAAAGAGATGGAGATCCCAGGCCTGAACTCAGAAAGGAGTGTGGAAAGGCAGTTGGGCCCACAGGGGTAAAGGAGAAGAAACTTCCTTTTACTATGCAGTATGACCCTTATAGAACTGAGACACAGACCCTAATACTAGTAATGCTCTATTGTTGCTATGATATGATTTAACTTTGACAGGTTACCCTGAAAATCGGTTGATCTTTCATGTGGAAAACTATGTCCTGCTTAATATATAACCATCTTACACATAGTCTTTGGAAACAAATGTAGATAAATATAAAGAAGTTTTCATATCCAACAAGCCAAATTTCTTTGTAATTTACTGATAAAACTGAATAACTTTCATTTTGTCGCATTTGGAAGGACCCTGCTTATCAGATGACACTTCCCTCTATAGCACGTATATATACTTATACGTATATCTACGTATAGCACGTAGCTATTTTTAGACATACTGGAAATATTTTTGCAAAGTCAATCTATCAGATAAAGACCAACTTTGGTAAATGACAACTATAAATGATTAATTCCTTTTTAAGTTTAAGACCTTTGATGCCATATTTTCAGAGTTGGTAACAATTTCTAAAATTCAGCACAGCTGTGCAGGTACTTTGTAACAACTGTCATGTGCCTGTAAGCATCACAAAATATTGGATCTCGTAAGAATTGAAACTTGTTAAGACAATCTGATGATAGTTTTTATTAAGAATTTGGAAAAAGAAAAAACTATCAATCACTGAACAAGCAAAAAAATAAAAAGTATAAAAGAATTTGGTGAATTATCTTAAGTTTTTCAAATGTGCCAACATTTTGCATAATTTATCTTTACAATTAAGCATTCTATTTCCAATACATATTGATGACATATTTAGTATACATATTTTTACTTTTCCTTTCAAAGGTAATTTTAACTTTGTATTTAATTCTTAAATACTAAGCAATTTAAAAAAATGAAGTGTTAATACACAATTTAGACTTCTAATGTCATTTTATACTAAAATAAGGAGGCATAAGACAGGCTTTTATAAAAATGATATAAACAATATCAAGTGGTTACAAATTTAATTTAAATTTGTGATAAAAAATGTGGACACCTCCAGGAAATCCAATGTAAAAAGAAACTGTCATCTGAAGTGAATTATTAAATATAATTTTAAAGATTTAATGTGTACAAATATTTGTCTCAGGAAAAAAAAGCTTGGTTGAACATTATAGTCCAAGGTTCCTATTGAACTCGAAAGTATTAGGAAGATTGATTCTCCGAACAGCAGTGAGAAGTGTGTAGAAGATGGAGGTCACCCTTTGAAAGAAGATCTCTGCGACCTGTGTAAATAGGAGCCCCA
The DNA here is from genome assembly GCF_949774975.1 of Lagenorhynchus albirostris. Classification (NCBI taxonomy): domain Eukaryota; kingdom Metazoa; phylum Chordata; class Mammalia; order Artiodactyla; family Delphinidae; genus Lagenorhynchus; species Lagenorhynchus albirostris. The sequence goes on from NC_083105.1 coordinate 38,247,425, forward strand.
CAAACACTTCCAACAAGCATAGGTCAGAATAGGGTCATGGCTCCGGGCCCTCTGGACCACTGTTCGCCCAGAGGAGTGCTCACCGCGTTAATCTCTCGTCCTTCAGTTCCAGGTCTGCCACTGTGATGAGCTGATCTAGGTTGAATTTAGTGTCAATAATTTCTGCATCCCGAGGAGAATATGTCCCACCTTCTTTCTGCTTCTGTCGAATTCTAATGAAGTCCAAGAAGGGAATATCATAGAAAGCATATGAAATTATATTTAGTTTTCTTAAGACATTAGTCAGATAATTTCTTTGTTGGGATCACTTCCCTGAGTATGTTGCAAATTTGCAGCTACTCAACTCTTTCCTGTTTTAATTCCACAGAATGTATTCTATAATTTTTTAACATGCTGCTTTTAATGAGAATTAGTTCATCAAGGCCTGAGCCATTGGCACATTTAAAATACAGAGCAAATGAGACTGAGGCTGTGAGCTTGTTTCTCCTCCCTCAAGCTGTCTCATATGTTTGTCATAAAAAGGAAATATGCCAATGTGGACACAGCTCACTGCTATCAGCACCAGTGCTAAAAGACAGTGCTCCATTGTTTTTACATAACGTGAAAATACATAAAAATGTGTTTTGAATTGTCTCATTGGCTTTTATAAAAATATTGTCAAATATGTAATATCTAAGTATAATATAACTATACAGATTATGTAATCTAAGAATATAATATATAACCAGAAAACTCAGGTTCAAAAATAAAATCACATGCATCTGCGAATCAAATCAAAGTCTCTTCGTTTTGAGCCCCTTTACATGTTTATTTTTATATGACATAGTACGGTATATTATAAAGTAATATTTAGCTATTCTATGTATCTTTTGCACTTCAAACATTTAACATTTATTATTTATGTGTTGAGGATGATATAGGAAGTATAAAATATGGTCCTTATCCTCAAGGACATAATTTAGTTGAGAAGTAGGATCTAAATGTAGAAAAAGCATAACAAAAGAGAAAAAAAGTCAAATTACAACTCCTAAAACAGTAATTGATTAGTTATAAAATGTTATATAAGTGATTAAAACTATTAGTATTTAGAGGAAATAAAAAGTAGGATTTGACTTGAGTGTTCCAGAATCAGAAGGAGGAGGAAGCACATTTCCAGCTGACTGAACAAAAGCAGAGTTGTATGACAACTGACGGAATGTTCAGGTGAGAACAGACTCTGTTGGCTGAAGAGCCGTATGTAGGAAAGTTGTAGGGAATAAGAGGGGCCCATTTCCTGCCCACAAAAGGAGTTCATCCTATAAAGAAATGATTTTAGAGTAGGAAAACGATATCAATGTGGTGGATGCACATCCCTCAGGGACAAGGACCATATATTACACAACATAACTTTAAAAGTGCCTAAAATAACGACCGCCTCTCACCATCTTCTGGCTGAATCTGAGAACACTTTCTGGTATAAGAAAAATATCTTTCAAGAGCCCTTCAAATTATCCATCAAAACGATAATTTAAAAGATACAAGATGAAACAGAGGATGCTTGGCAAACGGAATACAGGACACCATTCTTCGGATAAAATAGAGCCTATTGAGCTACTTAGGAAATTAGTATAATAGTTATTTTTACAAATGTAAGGTCCCTTTAACTCGGCAATCTACCTTATGAAACTAATTTTAGGATCACAACTAAGGCTTCCCCTGAGGTCCTGTAAACAACGGAAATTTTAAGAGACTGATACCGAGAATTTGAAAAAAACACTTGGAAAACACAGTACAGACATTTTGATAAAGTAAACGTGAGAAACGGGCCCACCGTATAAGGAAGTTGGACATTTTTTAAGTGTTCTTACTGGAAAAGTGATCTCTTCTGTATAAAATCTGAAATTTAGACCTGATTAAAATATTTTTCAATTAAACCTATCAGAGTTATAAAATATTCAAAAAGATGGAGAAAGCCTGGCAGCTTCTGCTTTTGGGTTACCACTTTGTCTCTCAGCTCTACGTCCACACTTCTTTGCCCTGCTTTGTGATACTGAAGTTAGACTCTAACATTTCTCCTTTGCCAGCTGGCTAGATGTTAAACTTTGTCAATAGAGGACACTGCAGTCATCCTGCAAGGCAATAGGGACAGGGAGATACTTCCCTTGAGTGTTCTAGTGCTGCAATATTCTTATTCATTGTGGAAGCCCAGCAGCCCACCTGGGTTCATGCTCTCTCCATCAGTGAAGGATTCCAGGTAGCTCCAGCCCACCCACGCGATCAGGCAAGAGTGGGCTGCTTCCACTGTCTGATTCCAGCCTGCCAACTCTCCAGTAACGATGGGTAGCTTCTACAGATCAGCTCCAGCCCTTCCTCTGTCATATTTCTTTGCACAAAGGTAGGTGATAGGGCTGCGTGTGTCTGTGGTAGCCATTCCACGTCAAACTTGGGAGTGAGATTTCTTCTAGTTCTTTGTTCCTCTATTGTCCACGCTTCCTTAGCCTAGAGAGAGTAGCTTTGTTGCACTTGCTACTTCTGGATCCCTTAGTGTTTTCTCTTACCCCCTTCAGTTGTTAACTATTTTTACTAGTTAACATATTATTAAATGTTTCTCATTAAAGTAATCATTGTGGCTTCTGTCTCCTGATTGGGCCATGACTGAATGATGTCCATAAAGCATCTTAGGAATAAGTACAAATAAGTCTTACCTTGCAAATGCAAAAACAGCTGTTCCAAGAAGAATAATTGAAAGGATACACAAAGTGACTGAAAGTATAATCTCTACAGATCTTTCTGAAAGCCCTTCACCTGAAGAGGAAGACATATAAAATCATTAATTATTATTATATGTAATACTACATTGGGTCTCAAAATACAGGAAAAAATTTGGCATATTTCTCAATAATGCTAATGAAGTGTACAGATGTGTTTTTCTTCTTCTCCTAGATCTTCTAACTTTGGAGCTCAATCCTTGGTGCTCTTCTTTTTTTCTATTTAAACTCACATCTTTGGTGAACCTGTGCAGCCTCATGGTTTTAATTTTCATCTATATGATGATGACTACTTAACTGTAATCTAAGGAACTCCCGACCTGTATATCCAATTGCCTACTATATATATTTATTTAGAAGTGTAATTAAATTTTAAAAATCAAAATTTCCAAAGCTGAACTCCTATTCTTCCCTCCTTTCAACTGCATCTTTCTACATCTTAGTCGATGGCAACTCCATTGTTCTAGTTGCTCAAGCCAAAAATCTTGGAGTCATACTTGACTTTCTCTTTCATAGAACACATCCAAAATCTCTGAGGAAATCCTGTTGGCTCTATGTTTTTCACTAAAAGAAACTAGGGAAACTTGGAGAGATAGTAATTCCAAAGTGTGATTAGGGAACAAAAGGAATTTGGGATATCTAATGGGGCAAGAAAGCTAAGAAATGATCAAAGCCTAAGGGTATGGAAAGAACAAAAGATCATCTTGAAGAGGTGGCCAAAGATGGAACAATTTAAACTTTATAATGAATAAAAACTGAAATTGATTGAAATAGATTCAATATAAAAATCCATGAGTTCTAATATTATTCAATGAAAGAGAAATGAAAATTAAAACCAAAAAGGTACTAATTTGTAACCTCTGGTTTTAGCTAAACAACTCTTTTTTTCACTCTAAAAATTTGTAATTAAAGAGAGAAAATTAAGCATTTTTTTCCCATGGCTTTCTCATATGAACTGTTTTTTATGAATTAAAAAATAGCCCCAGTTAAGGAGATAAAGCTCCTTATTAGAGGAGAATTCTGTTTAATAAATGTGGAAGAAATAATAAAATTAGAAATTAATTTTGCATTCCTAATGAAATAATTGACTCAGGTAACAATCATAAGTGTATCTCTAAATGACTAGGAGGAAGGTTGAAAGGCATTTGGATATTTAGGGAATGTCAAACTACCATCTCACAGATTATTTGCTGGTTATAACAAGGGAAAAAACAACTTTCCAGTGAAAGGTCCTTTTGTCATTACCACTAAACTTACTGATCAATTTTAACATCACTGAAAATGTGACAACCAGGTATTATACACCTCCTGATGTGAGGTATTTTGATCTACCCAGCAACACCTGTAAAGTAGCCCTGCCAAAAATGTTCATTGTGAATATTCAAACCTTTAGATCTTATCTCTAATTTATAAGAAAGTAAGAAAAGGAGTTAATGACACCAGTAAAAAGCAATCAGACAAATTCAAAATATGGAACCTCTTGATCCTGTTTTAAACAAACTACAAAGAAAAAAATCAGAGGATGCTTTGAAACTATATATATATATATATATATATAGTTTTACATAATATCAAGGATTTATCATTAATTTTGTTGAACTGCAACAATATAACATACTTATTAGAGAAATATGCTAAACTGTTTTGGAGTGGAATATATAATGCTTTCTGTGATTTACTTTAAAATACTTCAGAAACAAAATGAAAAATGTGTAATTAAAACATGTGGCAAACCATTAAAAGTTATTAAATTTAATTAATAGGTATTTGGGGGTTCATTATACAAAACTTTCGTGTACGCTCTACTCACTTCTCACTACCTCTGCTGCAAGCATCCTGATCAAGGCCACCATCCTGTTTTGCATGAATTGTCGTATGGACACCTAATAAGTCTTCCTGTATCCACCCTGTCCTCTTTCCATCTATTCGCAACATAGTAGCAAGAGTAATGATTTTAAAACGTTACCTGTCTACTTAAAAATCCTCCTTATCTCTCACAGGCAAAATCCAAAGTCCTTCCAATGGCCTATGGCCATAGGTTAATGGCCTCTGGTTCCCTGTTATCTGTTTGACTTCCCTTCCAATCTCCACCTTGCTTACAACTCTGGAGCCAGACTGGCCTCTCTATTGTTCTTGGGACACACCAGGTAACTCTTGATATAGGGCTTTTGGCCAGCTTCTTCCTGTGCATAGAAATGTATTTCTCTTATAGATCTGCCTGGGTAGCCATTTCATTACCATGAGGAATTTGCTCAAATATCACCTAGTCAGTGAAGCCTACACAGACCACCTCTTACGGACTGAATGTATGTGTCCCTCCAAAATTCATATGTTGAAGCCCTAACACAAATACAGTGTGACAGTATTTGAGTAAGGAAGTAATTAATGCTATATGAGGTCACAAGGGTTGGGCTCTAATCTGACAGAATTAGCGTCCTTTTAAGAAGAGACACCAGAAAGCTGGTTCTCTCCCTCCGAGTGCACATGCTGAGGAAAGGCCAAATAAGGACATAGCGAGAAGGAGGCATTCTGCAAGCCAGGAAGAAAGCCCTTACCACATACTGAAGTAGCTGGAACCTTATCTTTGATTTCTTGCCTCCAGAACTGTGAGAAAATAAACTTCTGTTGTTTAAGCCACTCAGTCTATAGTAGTTGTTATGGCAGCCCAAGCAGACTAAGACATTACCATATTTAAGATTGAAAGCTGCAACTCCTTCACTTCCTGCCTTCCCCCTTCTACCTCCTCTACACTCTGTTCTACTTTTTCTTTTCTCCATAGCCCTTTGTAACATCTTATAATTCATTTATTTATTATCTTATTGTTTATTACCTGTCCAGAATGTAAGATCCCTGAGGACAGGACTCTTTGTTGTATTCAAAACTGTATTCCAAGTCCTGAGAACAGTATCAGGCACATAGCAAATGCTCAATAAATATTTTCTAAATTTACTGATATATAAAAATATCGATTTTGAAGTATATTAGAAATTAAAAATTTTCAGATTGAAGATTAGGCATTAAACCAAATAAGAATATATGTTATTATTTTGATACAACTAGTAATTATAATTATAACCAATTTTAAGTTATATAATGTATAATTTTACTGTAGAAAGTATTAAAGTCAAGTGACAAAATAGGTTAACTATCTATAAAATATGCAGGGGTTAATGTTTCGTCTTTTCTTCCCTGGATTGGTGCTTATGAAATGTTAACACTATGAAAGAGTTTCTGTGGCTATTCTGCATGGTGGATTTGAATGAACACTGAATCCTGAACAGTTCTCAGAGTTTCATGGTCATCTAGAATCTCCAGCTAAATTTAGAAGACTCTAAAGGGGCATGTAGCTCATAAAGTATTTTAGATACACCTTTTTCATACATTAAAATATAAATGGTTTGTTTCATGAATTTTCACATGCTGACTCCTAACTGGATATGCTTGGGAAAGGAAACATGAAGATGAATAGAATCATCTTTATCAAGTAGTATTGAGTCACTGGACCTTGGAACCTAGTGGGGAAAAAATGATTTCATAGACCACAAAAAATTTTCAGATTAGATTACCATTTCAAAGCACTAGCCAAGTGAAGTGAGGAAATGACATATGATGTATTAATAAACAATAGGTAATCCTTTGGGCACATGTATTACAAATGTACTACTAGGAAAGGACAAAATGTACTATGACTGTCCAGCACAAATTTTGATTCACTGCTATGCATGTACCCACAGAGCACTACCAGTACAGAATGAAGTCATTTCTCTAAATCCTTTCACAGAAAACAAAACTCTTTCACTTAAAAATATAAACATGATTCTTTTTGTAATGTGTACATTTCCTGATTAGACTTAAAATCCATTGAAAGGTCAAATTAAATTGTTTTATGTGCATAACAGAATGTACTACTGTAGTAATTAAGCAAATCATAATTATAAAGCACTACCTAATTTTTCATAGTATTATCTTTTGATTATCATTATTTAAACTCCTCTATGGATCTGACTTTTTAATGCAGCTTTATATCTCTAAGAAGCTTGAACTAAATGAGTTATAAAGCTCCTAGGACAATGCCTGGCTCTTGACGTAGGTACTTACTGCATGAAAGATCATCTTCTTAATATTATTATTAATCTTAAAAGAAAACAACTTCTTATAACAGAACTTAAGTATAAAAAGTTCTTCTCTTTTAGCCCAGTATTAGCCATCCAGAATATTCAAATACTGCACAAAGAACTTACTAAAGGTTCTCAATTTCATAATTCAAGAAATGTAAATTAAAATACCCTAAATAAATGTTTTTAAACACATCATATTGGCAAAATATTAGCATTAGATAATAAACAGTGGCCAGATTGCAAAGTCATACTTAGTCATTGTTAAAACAAACAAAAAGGAATTATTGCATCTTTATGTGTAAGAACAGTATACTTATGTGTGAATGTTAGCCTCAGAAAGCTAAGATGAGCAGATGCAAAGAGAACAGCTAGAAATAATTTAAAATGTTGAGAAGAGAAAATGGTACAGCAAAGATAGGAAGTCTGTGGGAACAGGAAAATCAGAAATAGTAATGAAATCAAAAGCTACTTGGGCACTTAGTGATTTCCAGGCAACGCAGTACAGTGGTTATAAGCACAGCACTGCCTGAAGTCAGGCTGCCTGGGTCTAAAAGCTGGTGCTGCCACTTCCTAGCTCTGTAACCTCGGGCAAGATGCTTAAAGACCCAGCTTCAGATTTCTTACCAGTAAATTGGGGATACCTATAAATAGGAAATCGTGTTATAGGGTTGTAGTGAAAAATACATGAGGTTATATACAAAAAAACTCATAAAGGGCTTGTCACATAAATAAGGTTTCATATCTTTATTAATAACATTTCATAGTCATGAATCTGTCCATTCATCTGATTTAATCTCCCAGTTAGCTTATGAAGTAGGTATTATTCTCATTTTGGAAATAAGATTGCAGAAGTTAATTTGTTAAGTAACTAACCCAAGGTCACATAAATTCCATATATGCCAAAACTGCCTGAAATATGCTTGTCTGACTACAGAGTTTACAAGGTTCACCATCACATTGCCACTGCCTCATTAACATCATAAAACCTTCCCCTGCTCCTCTGGTGTCCCCAGGGCAAGTGATCCTTTTGCTGCAAAAAATATATAGTGACTCCCTATCTCTGTTCCCAAGTGAGCATATTGGAACTTTTCATTGTTAGCACAGTAATTAAATGAGAAGTATTATGACAAAAGAAAACAATCACAGAGCGCCTTTGCCATGAGGTTTAAGGTTTCAACTTGTTCAGTTTTAATGAAGCCCTGTGAGGTGCAGAAAGCAGTGTCTGGTTTTCAAATCACAGGAATCCTCTATAATTAAACCTTGAAATCAAAACATTGCCTACAAGCAGTTTCCATAAACTGATGTGCCTAAGGAGGTTTCTTAAAAAAAAATTTAAGAAGGATTCTTGGGAATTTTCTTAATAAAAATCCTAATGCTCAATCCTGAGTGAAAACAAAATCAAGTAAGTTGTAAGTATTTCTTTAGGGTCAAAATGATGGCACATCTCATTTCCCATTATTCCTACAGGCTACAAAGATTTCCCAACGTGCAAACCTCTTCCAGGTTATCAATCCTTACTCAGCAAAGCCCTGTCTGGCCCCTTCTTACTTATACTGCTGTTAGCCTTTTTCCCAAAACTTAAGCCTTTTAGTTCATCAGTGATTCTTTGCCCCTAATTTTAACATTCAAATAATATCTCTGACAGGCACAACCACTATCAAAATGGTCTGTCTTGTAAATGTATGTCCTATACTAACTTAGAAACACAGCTTTGCAAAGGCACTTAAAACCTGAAGATTGTATTGATAGGCGACTCAACTTGAAGCTCCTTGCCTGTGGTGTGCAAAATACCAGTACATCCATTGGTGGTTTGATGACCTAGATGGGACCTAGACTTCTTTCGCTGAAGTGTGAGATGCACACCTAAGTGTTGGGCAGACCTGTTAGAAATGCTGGGAGCCACTAGCCTGTTGCAAATGCTGTCCTATATCCCAATACATGACATGTTTGAGAGAAAAAAAGGACTCAATCATCCTTTGTACGCTTACGATGACACCAATGCATTTTACTATTTGCTTGCCTCCATTCTTATAGCCATGAAACCATTCTTGCCATTGATCACTGCCCACTGTAGAAATAGTCAACTTTATTTCCTTTTTGGGTACTTCTACTATATCCTCCTCGGCAATGTTCTTTTCCCAAAAACTCTATGACTCCATGGCCTTTTATTAATGCCAATTATAGACCAGCACCTTTTCTGGAGGGTGTTCTTTGGTTCCTGACTCAAGAGTGAATCTGATATACACAGAACCACAATATCCAATAGCCAGGTATAAAATTAATATGAGGCCAGAAATCGATGGTGTTACATCCATTAACCAGCAAAATGACTGGGCTACTTTGATGGACATCAAGGAATTCTGCTCCTGTGGTACACACCATATTCCAAATCTGAACATTTCATTTCACCACAACTGAGGGTTGTACTCCTTTTAATTTCCTCCACTCCTGCCCAGCACTGTTTTCCTAGCTACAAATAACTATCTAGATAGCAGAATTTTATGTGGTCAATTGGAATAAGATTAGAGAGCAAACTCCTATTATAAAGCTGCTACCTATCAGGAGAGAGCCCATGGGAGGCCACCCTAAGGAGGAGCGTGAAAGGCTATCCTGGTGCCACTGGTCTCCAAATAGCATATGAACCCTGAAAAACTGATTGTAGATACGTGGGACTCTTCCTTGTCACAACCCCTTACCAACCCAATGGCATTTCACTGACTGTGCCCAGCCTGTGTTTCCCTAGTCCCTCCTATTCTGACCTTGACAGGATCTGGTGCTCTGCCGTTCATTATACATCTTACATCCCCTTATACTCCTGCTGTTACCAGGGCACACAAACATTAGCACCTGGATGACTTGGGTGGTGGTGATGATTCCAAAAGGGGAATCAGAGAACTGATGGTGTATTTCTTCTATCTTCTAGAATTACTTATTGTATTCCACTGCCTTGGCTGAGAGACAAAGAAAGAAAGAGAAGACCGTTGCTGAGGGACATCTTGAGACTACCTGTGGCCAAAGTGATGGACGAGGCCCATCCTTGGCCAAAGGGAAGCCATTTAGCAGAATCTGGGAATCACGTCCCTGTGCACCATGGTTCCTGATGCTTGGTTTCCCTCCTCTTTCGTTCCTGTTAACCTAGATGTCTCAACTTTACCTTTCAGATAATTGGCTGAATATGTTGTCCTCATATCCATGATCTACATAAAACCAGCAAGCTATGAGATGAACAGCACACAGCAAACAACACAACAAAGTGATCTCTTTTTAGCACCGCATCCTCAAAATATCATCTCTCTAAGACATATGAGCTAATCCACTTGTACTATGTTTCTTCCATCAGTAAATATACCGGGTCACCATTTAGCTGTGATAATACGTAGTTTCTGAATGCTGTAACCTAAAGGAAGTTAAGTTGATGCCATCAAAACATTTACTGTGGTGGTGTCAGGGTGTGATAAACTCACCTATCAAATGCAGAAACGCTTGACACAACTCCAAAACCACAAGTCTAGTCAGCTGATTTAAAAATGATTGATTACGTAAAATTAGTCAAACCAGTGATTTTATGGAATTTAAGCAGACAGCACAGCCAACGAAATCTATGTTATTCCCCTATAAACGTTAATGTAGCAAACCGTGTGCCCCTTCATTTCTTCAAGGTCCAAAGTTTCCTTAACTAAGTGGAGGCTGCAGAAACTGGTTTATACAATTAATGTTCCACAACCAGATGAGAATTTCTAACTGAAAAGGGTGGAACATTTTCCGTCTTCTTCCAGCCATAATTATCACTGAAATCTATTGCATTCATGATATACTGTGGATCAGAACAACACACAAAGTTCCACACTCTCGGAGCCTGACACAGAGGAAACAGAAAGCTGTGATTTACTCAGAGAAGTCCTAGGGAAACAATTTCTCCTAAGGAAATATATTTTTAAAATCTTCCCTTATAACTCATCCAAAAAGAAGCTATTAAGCATTGAACACTTTATAACTATAAACTATTAATATCTTTACCTATATTATTTTACACAGATCTTTCAAGGCAGGTAATATCACCATTTTCCAAACAAGGAAACTGAGGTTTATAGAAATTATTTTCTCAAGTGGTAGAGCCAAGATTTGAATCCAGGTCTAAATCCTGCATTTGTATCATAATGGTTGTAAAATTTGTGCCGGCAGAGCCACGTAATTACTTAATCTGGGCCGCGGTTTCCTCATCTGTAAAGTGGAGCTAACACTGACACCTAACAGGGTTTCTGAACCTCAGCACTATTGACTGTGGGTTAGATAACGCTCTGCTGGAGGGGCTGTCCTATGCACTGTAGGATAGGTAGCAGCATCCCTGGCCTCCCCGCTCACTAGATGCCACTAGCTCAGCCTGCACAATTGTGACAACCCAACCAAAAATGGCTCCAGACATTGCCTAATGTCCCCTGGAGAGTAAAATCACTGGTTGAGAACCACTGACCTAAATTAAAGGACAGCTGTGAAGAGCCCATCAGTGAATACATACAAAGAGCCTCAGAGTATGTCTGGCCCAGAATATTTAATGTTAGATAGGTTGGTGGTGAAGAAGGACGAGGGGAGGAGGGGGAAGAGAAGAAGTAGTAGCCATAGTAGGGAGAGCAGGAGGGGGAGAGGAAGGGGGAGAAAAGGAAGAAGAAGAAATATACTTGCATCTGACTAAATTGTACTGATGTTTTATTCAGGCCTGACTGGGTGTATATAATTGAAAAACTCAGAGTTGATCAGAAAGAAAATAAAATTTAAAAAGACAGGTAGGCTTCTATCTTTTAGGATTATTTCAGGAAAGTTTCCATAATCCTTTTTCTTTTTTTATGAAGTAAAAATGTTTTACATATAAGATTACATATTAAACAGGCAAATAAATATTTGCTTAGTGTAATATTCCACACATCAGCCTAGACCAAATACCCTATTGAAGTCTATGTCCAGATTTGAATAGATGGAACGTCCATCACTTAAAAGAGTATTATAAATACTATTTTTTCCTTAGGATAATTAACCTTGAAATGATTTTATCCTTGAGAACATTCGTCATGGCTTAATACATTTACTAATGAATGTTACAGCTGTGATTAGCGTGTTGAGATTATAAATGAAATTAACTACAAAGTATGTCTTACCTAAAGTCTTAACAGGATCAGAGTAATCAGAGTCGGTAAATTGTCCCATGACATTTGTGGCTCTAAATTTAAACCTATGAAATAAAAAACAACAACAATTTACATACCATATGACTTTTTTTTCTATGAATAATTTAACAAATGGCTGTGAAAAAGACAGTTTTGTTAAAGAGAAAGTTAACTTACAAAGCGTAAACTTGGAAATCAGTCACCATCAGGACAAATAAATAATATCTTTACTTGAAATTATCTTGTACATGGACCTCTTGAACTTCATGAGAGAGTGACCAAAAATTTGACCAGACTCATGAAGAGTCAGCAGGTTAATCAAATGAAGTAGATCACCTCCTTCATGGATTTATTTGGATGAAACCACTGAATGTCTGCACAAGCACACTTTATAAATATAAAGCATAATAACTGTTATACCTCAGCCACCTTGGAAAATGCCAATAAGCCAAATTTAGAATAGTCATATAAAACTCATCCTGTTCAAATATAAACAAATGAAGAACAGTGCTTCTTAATTCCGAGTGTGCACTTTTCACTTTCTGTGCTTTCATGACATATGAAATACAAGATGGATGCAGAAGAAAGTCAATCTTAAAAATCACTGGTTGATTCTGTCACCACAGAGACAACCGAAATTTACCTTATTTTAAAACTATGGGACTTCCCTGGTGGCACAGTGGTTAAGAATCTGCCTGCCAATGTAGGGGACATGGGTTCAAGCCCCAGTCCAGGAAGATCCCACAGGACTTGGACCAACTAAGCCCGTGCACCACAGCTACTGAGCCTGTGCTCTAGAGCTCACGAGCCACAACTACTGAGGCTGCATGCCACAAGTACTGAAGTCCGTGCTCCTAGAGTCCATGCTCTGCAACAAGAGAAGCCACCATTGTGAGAAGCCTGCGCTCGCCACAACTAGAGAAAGCCCGCGGGCAGTAACGAAGACCCAACGCAGCCAAAAATAAATTTATTTAAAAAAGGAAATCTTTAAAAAAACAAAACTATGAACCTACAAGAATTTTAAAATATAAAACCAATCTATATTAATAAATTGTACTTCATAATTTAATCCCTACTCTTCTCAAATTCTTATGATTTTATGGATTATATGAACTGTTTTGGAAAAAATGTAAAATCAACAATTCTTGGATAAATATTAAACTTTGTGGTATATCATTTCTGTAACTGTTATCGTATGATGATTAATTTCAGGCCATAACTTAGTAACCCAAGTAATTGTACTTAATAACAGATAATAGAGCATTCTTTTTTCAAATGCCTAACTTCTCTAACTTTTCTAATGTTAACTTGTCCTAGGATGTTTATGAAGAACTTAACAGTGCTTTAGCAGGCAAAAATGAAACTAGCTGTATTTTTCAAATTTAGTAGTAAAAATTGTATTTTGAAAATTAAATAATTTAAATAATTAAAAAATTATAGTCATGACACAAAATAACAGTCAATTTAGTAGGAGAAAAATAACCAATTTAGCAAAGCATTTAATAAAGCTAACATATCAGCATTGGTTTTTATATTAGATTATTATAATCTATACAATACCAAATATTAAAGTGAATTGTAAAGATTTCAATTCCTCATTCAGTTGTTTGATAGTATGAAAAGCTGAAAATGATTGCTATGACTGAGGTAAACTGAAGTCATAATTAACTGAAAGACGAGGATCATGTTTCTAAAAACCTGACATTAGCATGCACGGCAGAGAAATGAGTGAAAAACACGAAATAGTACACATTAGTCACATTGCCCTTTACAGAAAGAATTAAATTCTACCTGTGTTCTCCAATTTGCACATTTTTCATATTGCCCTTAGTCACTTAACACGTCAAACCATAATTACTTTTTTTTTTTTTCATAATTACTTTTAAGCTTGCCTACTTTCCCTACAACTGTATGTTTACGGGATGTAAGGACAATGCCTTGTTGATCTTTATCATGCATTAGGTCACAGTACATTATGGATGCCCAGCACTTACTGGAAAGATGACAGGAGAGGTAGATGGATGATGAAAGTTGTCAGCTAGCTTGCTAACATGATGCACAGTAAGCATAAACTATACTTACAAGTATTGCTTTTTTGGTTTCAGAGGTCCATTGCAGATTTTGTCTTCATTGCCAGGAATCATACATGCGTTATCAGCACCTATGATGTAAATTTCTTCATTGCCACTAAACTTTGTCTTTTCCTCTGTACATGGGGGATTAGGAAAGCCTTCATTTGTAAAATATGGCCTTGGCTTATTAAAATATGCATCATACCACTTTGTTACATTTCCATCATGCTGAGCTATTTTCAGAAAAAAGAATAATGATTACAAGTAATATCCAAATGTATTTTCACACTTATAAAGGGTGTTTCTATAATTGCATGAGGAAAACCTGGATGCAACATCTGTCACTCTATGAACCACCAGGGATGATTCAGCTGATCTACCTGGATAATTAGGGAACCCTATCCATTCCCATCACACATGAATCCATAGGCATTGTGGAGAATGACTTCTCGGAGAAAAAACATTCCTCAGTCAAGGGTAACTAACTCTCTTTCACACCTCCAAAGAAGCTATCAAGACTGCATCCTGCCAAACTCAACACAATCCTACCAGCATATGGAATAAATGAATCATATTTTAACCATGCCTTTTTAAATTTTGGTAAAATATTTTAGGCATATATTAATGATCAGTAAAATTAATGATAATAAATAATAATATTGACAATCTATTAAACTCAAGAGATGTATAATAATCAGGAGTCAACCTCATATTACTAATTTTGAGTTGAAATGTCTTTAGCATTCAGCAGTTCACACACTGCAATTTGACAAGATAAGCTGGCATGTGATGATACCTCCTGCTTCTGCTACAAGCACCTGTACATTTTTGATTGGTCCATGGTCATCATTATAGTAACATATTGGCATTCTGATTGTAATTGTTGTTGAAGTCACAAGAAGTTTTCCCGTGGCATCATAAATAGGGGTTGGTTTGGTTTTTGGTCGCGCTGGAGCTATAAACAAAGAAGAAATATCACTACCAATTCATTTTTTGTTTCTGCAGAGAAAATCATTTTGAATTCTCCTTTCATGCAGTAATTTACAGATAAAGTGATGACAAATATAAATAACAAATGAAACAGATTTCTGTTTGGATACAGCAGATATTTAGCAATTATTACCTCCTAATGGTATAATTATATATTTGAGACTTGCCTAAGATAATGGGACCCAGGTGTGATTTTCAGACATCTGACTCCTCTTTATATATTAAAGAAATTCAAACTGTATTTATAATTTTCACAAATGCATTAAATCATACTAGTATTTTCATGTTTTTTTTTCTTTTACTTCCTTTAGCTGATTTACCAGTTTCTATTCTAGTCATACCAGAAGCCCTGCCCTCCAACCCTGCAGTTATCCATACCAAACATCTGGATGGTATCCTCACATATTTTTCTCTATGTTCACATAATCATATAAAAATACATAAAGTCATACATAATGGATTCTTCTCACTGATATGTTTTAATGGTGCTATATTAAGTATTATAATTACCCCACATATTGTTTTTCTCACTTAAATAAGACTTGTGTAAATCTTTTCAAGTCACCAAGTTCTGGCTAACTCATTCTTCTTAATGACTATGTTGTACATCATGGTGCAACTGCATCATATTTATTCAGTCATTCATCTAGTGATGGGAATTCACTTTTCCTTCAGGTTTTGAACATTTGCTTCACTACTCAGCCTTATACATTTAGCCTTATTTACTGATCCTTTTATTTCTATGGAATATATTCCCAAGGGCAGAATTTCTGGAACAAAAGAAACATGTACTTTTAACTTTAACAGACACTGCCAGAATAATTTTCTAAAAGCGCCATGATAATTCACATTTTACCGTCAATGCATGCAGGTATCTCCAAAATCAATATTTGTAGAAGCTCCTCTTGTTTCATTTCATCTTATAGCTACATACACTAGCTGAGCATCAGTAAGTTGCTTAATCAAATTTCAATTCTCATATTTATAAAATCTTTTAAAAAAGCCTCTCCGACAATGCCATAAAATTGCCAATATCATTTCCATTTTATACATGAGGAAAATGGTCTTATGCTACGTAGCGGTAAGAGGGAACTATCAAGACTGGAACCAAATCTTTCTGACTTGATCCCTTAGCTCACTCCTCTGAGACATAAAAGTTACGATGACATTAGATGTATAGAAGTTTATTGGGGAAAATATCTGTGAGAATCAAGGGGCAGGGAGCAATAGCAGATGGCATGATCACAGGCCTGACACGTGTGAATGGGGAGAAGGAAGGAAGAAAGGATTCAGCAGGAAGGGCCTCAGGTTTCAGGGAGTTCTGAGAAACTTTGAGAGAGGCCACTGGGGAGTCCCCAAGACAAGGTTTCCTGTTAGAGGAATCTGGCATGCGACAGTACTATCCAACTCGGTATTATCTGTCAAATGCAAATCTAATGAGACAACTATTAATCCAGTGTCACTCCATGTCAATAAAATCATGCATACTACTGGAGAAAAAGTCATTTCTCTAGGACTGAACCACTGCCCCTTAGTACTCTCATATCTTTTCTAGATAACTGGTCATGAGTCTATCCACCCTATGTAAGGCATGGAAAGTCAGAACTAGTCATGTCTGCCTGAGGATGAGCAAGTATCTGAAATGGGAAGTTTTACTAAATAAATATAATGCATCTATTGTTACCTGTATACTGAATATATGAATATGTCTGCCACTAAATAACAAAGAGAAATTAGGACGGTATGAGGTAAGCTCTTCTTTATGAAGTCATTTTCTAAAGTAGCTGATATTTTCTAGACTTCAGGAGTTTGTACATTCCAAGTACATATTTATCAACTAAAAGCAAATAACACAAATAGTATTATAGGTATATAAACTACCCATTGATAAAAAGTAAAATGTATCAGCTTCATCTTATAGTGATTAGTTCTTATTCTTAACAATGCTTGTTTCCAGGCACTGTCCCATGGGTTTTTCAAAGATTATCTCTTTTAATCCTCACAGCAACTTATGAGGTAGGAACTGGTATTATCTCCATTACAGGCTTACAGGTGTTAAGAAACTTGTCCAAAGTCAAACAGGTATCAAGTGGCCAATCCAGAATTCAACCTCAGCAACCTGACTCTAGACTCAGTCTAAAAGCTGGCACCTTTAATCACTGTGCTGTGCTATGCTTGCCAAAGACTGAGAAAAGCTACTTTTTGTTTCAGAGAGAGGAGCATCAGGTGGAATTCTACTAAAGGTCAATACACTTTTTTTTTTTTAATCTCTCTGCAGGTTTTACACAGGATTTTAGAGAAGTGGCAAAACTGTGTGCGTATTTTCAGTCTTGAGAAGGCACCTTGAATGACTGAATGCCCCTGAGGTCCTCTTAGTAATCTTTTATGGCTTTTGTGGAATTTGGTGGGGGAGGCAGTCTCCAGATTTTTGTATATTTTCTGTGAAAAAACATCCCTGTCAATAATGAATTGATAGATCTACTTTTATAGTCAGAATCATAAAGTTGATTATATGGTAGTTCAGTAAGCACTATTTGTTTAACTGAAAAGAATCTGACTTTCAAAATAAATAAAGATCAGTCAAGGAATCTAATTAGAACTAGTCGAAGTCTAGTCACGGGTAATTTAAAGGAGCTTTCTTTTCAATAAAATTTTAAAAACATAAAATACAATTGTAAACCTTGTCTCAGAAAAGTTTAAATTTAGCAGAAAAGAAATATAAGATAAATAGCAGTGGGCATTCTCTGTAATTAACATGGTAATTTGCATTATGATTAAGACATTTTAATTATAGCCTGAATAAGCATACATTACTTATTACTTAATATATGCTTATGATATGCATATGCATGGTTTAAAAGCTTAACTACATCCTTAACTCTAATACAGAATACAAATTATAATTACTCTTTGATTAATAGTATTTCATGGGAAGGCAGCTCATGTACCTTTGATATCCATGGTTATTCTCATTTGAACGTTTGGCCCTGCACCAGCACTATTGATCGCATAAACCTAAAACAAAGAAACACCTTGTTATTATTTTCAAATTATTGCATATGTGTATGTATAACTGATTATGGTTATATGTCATTTTAAAATGATTGCACTTTTGAAAACAATTCATATAGTCTGTTAATTATATTTTCTTGCACTCAAATTAATATATGGAGGAAGAACGTTAGCAATAAAATAATTCTTACAACTGATATTATGGTACTAAGCCCTGAGAACAAAGGCTAAGTGACCTAAACAGCCCTATCATACAGACCAAGAATGATGTGGCTTCAATTTGAACCTTTAGGAGGAAAGAGCAGAAAAGTCACTATGTCTACACTCTCTCTTCATCTACTCTAACATCTGTTCCTTCTCTCTGTAGCTAGGTTAACTCCGGCTTTCTTTAAATCCATATTCAAGACGCTCTTTTTTTTCCTTCTCTGAGATGAAACCCTATTCCTCAGCCTCCCAGTTTTCCTGTATTAAATCATCCCTCTGAAAGTTGGCCTTTATA
Source organism: Lagenorhynchus albirostris (assembly GCF_949774975.1). Taxonomy (NCBI): domain Eukaryota; kingdom Metazoa; phylum Chordata; class Mammalia; order Artiodactyla; family Delphinidae; genus Lagenorhynchus; species Lagenorhynchus albirostris. Next base: position 38,266,022 of record NC_083105.1, read on the forward strand.
CCCTGCTTCACCCCTGCCCCAAAATATCTGACGCTATACCCTGCATAATGCAGCATATACACATAAAGCATTTCTGTTTGAATCTACAGCGGGTGATTTACACAAATGTGAATCCTTTCAATTAACTTTGTGCTTAGGAAGCTGCAGACACAGGCTCTTCTTTTATTTACTTTATCTTGCTATGTAAAATAAAGACTGTGTTCTTGGCCAATTTCATTGTATTCAATAAACGCAATTCAGAATATATCATTTTTGGAATTAATAAATTTGTTTCATACGTTAGTGACCCACCCTCCACCCCCTGGATGGTTTCAGAAGTATTTTGATTGAGTTAAAATAGTAATATACGTGATGTGGTAGGTATACTAAATAAACCAAGCCCATAAAATGCTTAAAAATATCTAAAGGAAATATTTATTGGTGCATGTAATTTTAAAAAGGAAGTATTCAAAATCAAAGCGATGTTATGAAGTGCTTAATTATTTTTATTTCTTTACAATCTAACCTTTAAGTGAGATAATAAAGTTGGGCAGTGCTTCTCAACCTGCAGTGAGCAAAGAAGTCACTTGCAAACCCTGTTAAATGAAGATCTGTAGGTTTTGATTCAGTAGGTTGGGACAGGTGCGAAAGTTACACATTTCTAATAAACTCTCAGGTGTTGAGGACACTATGTTGCACTTTGCAAAGAATCAGATTTTTCTTTAAATTATGAATTGGTTGTACTTTATTTCCTGTTTTTTTTTTATTTGCAAGAGCCAAAACTGTTACACCACTTGCTACCTACCATAACTATTAATATCCTACATAGAAATTACTATTCTTATTACTAATTTTTCAGATAAGGAAACTGAGGCACAGATTTGAGGAAATTGCCCAGAAAGAAACTAGCAGAGCCGGAATTTGAACCTAGGTCAGTTCATTCCCTTAACCACCACCTTCTCTCTAATAGATCTTCTACAACGGGGGTTCATTTAATGGTACATGCAGCAAGAATCCTAGCAAGTCAGATTACATAATGAGATATAAAGTTTGCGAGGGAACACAAATTATTAATGACAGTTTTCTGATATAAACAGTTGATAGGAAGGAGCTACTTGAATGTATAGGGTGAATTCTATGTTGCTTAAAAGATGATTTTCTGAACTTTATGATTGTTTGAAAATTCCAAGACATGCAAAAATAGTGAAAGGATGAAACAAATTGTGTATGTGTTTGGGTGTATGTATATGAACTCACACACATATTTACTTTACCAAATGGATAATTTAGAATTAAGATGTAAAATAACATTAGCTTTTAGTAATAGTTGTGTGAAATACATGTGAATTTCAATCACAGTTATTTCTGACTTCTGCCTTTGAAATTTGATTTTCCACCTATAATCACACGGAAACAGTTTTTCTTTAGGCAGAATCATCTCATTATATATATCTGCTCTTTAACTTTCATTTATCGATTTTATTTATTTATTTTTGGATGCGTTGGGTCTTCATTGCTGCTCGCAGGCTTTCTCTAGTTTCGGCGAGCAGGGGTCACTGATCTTCAACTTTTAACGTGGATTTTCTTCCTGCTTTATTTCTGGATTTCCACTATAATTGTGCAAACTTTTTTGTTGTTTACATATTTTCACAGGACTTGCTGTATTAAAATAGGAAAGCAGCAATTTTGTTTCTCCAAATTTATTTTCAGTTGGCATGTCTTAAGCGATCCCACGAAAAGATAGGAAAAATGTATTATGTACATAAGCTGCAGTCTTTTTGAATGCTGAGTTTGTAAACCAACTTTGTAAGATAGGTGAATAATTAAAAGTTTTGTATTCTTACACTGATGTTGTATGTATGTCCGCCTTTTAGTCCTTCTAACATTGCAATGACAGATGTGTCCGTTTTCTGGATAATACTGAGGTTGCGAATCTGGACAGCAGTGGGATCATCTTCTTGGTAAACCAAAGCTTGATACACTTGGATATTTCCATTAGGTTGAGAAGGGGGAAGAAATGTTAACTGAAATTTTGTAACTTCATCTGGTATCTTCTGAAATGTCATGTTGTTCGGTGGGTCCTTAGGGACTGAAATGAAATATTTAGCAATTACAATTTTAAAAAAATTTGTGTTCATTTTGAACTGATTTGTTTCAAGTTTCTGTCTATAAAGAGTATTACACAGATCATTTAAGCCATTTAATTTTGAAAACAAGCAAAATGGCTCATGCATTATAGAATCATTGACATCTATAAATCACAGAAACCATAACAGTGATCCAATTTATTTGCTTATTTGTTTAGCCTTTTGTAATATATGTATTTTTATACAGAATGCATTTCTATGATACTCTGAACTTAAAAACAATGTAGACTCACAGGAAGTTGCAAAAGTCATACATACAGTCCCCTGTAACCTTCCCCCAGCTTTCCCCAGTGGTGATATCTTATGTAACTGTTGTTTAATATCAAACCTGGAAACAGACACTGGTACAATAATGTTGACTATAGATGTTATTCAGTTTTCACCATTTTTCATGCTTTCCTGTATCTGCGTGTAGTTCTATGCAATTTAATCCCATGTGTAGATTCCTGTAACCATCACCAGAAATGAGATACAAAACTATTCCATCACCATAAAGAAATGTCCCCTTAGACTTGCACTCCATGCCTCCTCACAACACTAATCAATCTCCATTTCCATAGTTTTGTCATTTGCAAAAGACAATAGCACAGTGACCTTGAGGTCCATCAGGGTTGTTGTATATCAATAGTTCATTCTATTTTTATTGCCGAGTAGTGTTCCATTTTATGGATGTACGAGTTTAATTTATAAAAACATTTGGGTTTTTTCCAGTTATTTTGTTGTTGTCATTACTAATAAGTCTTCTATTAACATTCATATACAGATATTTGCATGGACATTAAGTTTTCAATTCTCTATGATAGTTGCCCAAGAGTGTATTTGGTGGATCATGTGGTAAGTGCATTTAAAAAAAAATTTTTTTTAACATCTTTATTGGAGTATAATTGCTTTACAATGGTGTGTTAGTTTCTGCTTTATAACAAAGTAAATCAGCTATACATATACATATATCCCCATATATCCTCCCTCTTATGTCTCCCTCCCATCCTCCCTATCCCGCCCCTCTAGGTGGTCACAAAGCTCCCAGTTGATCTCCCTGTGCTATGCGGCTGCTTCCCACTAGCTATCTATTTTACATTTGGTAGTATATAAAAGATCACCAAACTATTTTTCCATTGTAGCTATACCCTTTTACATTGCCAGTAGCAATGTATGAGAGATCTAGTATTTCTGCATCTTTTCCAACATTTAGTATTGTCACTATTTTAAAAATTATTATTTCATCTGTTCTAGTAGATGTATAGTGATATATCACTGTGGTTTCAATTTGCATTTCCCCAATAGCTAATGGTGTTGAAAACCTATCTTATCATGAGTTTATTTGCCAGTCATATATCCTCTCTGGTAAAATGTCTGTTCACGTTGTCAATTTTCTAATTGGATTCTTTTTAAGTGTTGAATTTTAAGATTTCTTTATGTTCTAGATATTCCAGTTTATTTTTGATAAATAAAAGTTATCCTAACATATAACTGGCTAAATATCAATAAATTATTTTAAAATGATACACATGAGGATAAAATTATTTATGAATAATTTTATGAAAGACTAGTTTTTGTTGTACTACATAATCAGTGTTCTTTAAATAAATGACTCATTGAATGAACATATCTTATTTTGATCACATTTAAATGGATATTCCATTCTAAATTCTAAAATTCTAAGAATTTCCATGAAAAGGCTGTTGATATTTGGCTGTTCAATGATTCAGATATTCAGATATTGCTGCAAACATCCCTAGAGATAGTGCCCTATGGCAAGCAAAAAATAAGTAAATAAATAACAGTGAGAAAAAAGAGAGAGAAAAGCAAATAAACATGTCATTGTGCCAAATATCACAGGATGAAAAAATGCATAGCTGAAATAAAGGTTAAATTGGTTCAACACACATTTTCACAACATTTGCTGTTATACATTTTTATGATACATAAGAAGCATATATATTTTTTCTTTTTATAAGAATTGTTTCTCTAAAATTAGGATCAGCTTTAAAAAGCTGAATACATGAAAGAATTATCTGAATGCTAGAAAGAACCTTCTATCCGCCAAATATCTTTCGTTTGACATCTAAAATTCTACTCTTAGAGGTTTAGTAGAAATTTATTAAACTATGATATCCTTGGAAGAGTTAGCACATTAGGATTTGCAATCAGTGCTTTGTGGTGTGAATGTGAATAAGTTTAGCAGCAACTTTCCTCACAGATAGGTAGGATGGGGGAGAAGTGCAAAAAGTATAATAAGAAAATAAGCACCTGGAATATACATGGCCACAAAATGGAAACAAGCAGAATTTTAGGGTGCTGAGGATAGGATGTACTTTTCAATTTAGAACCGTAAGTTTATAGACAACAGAGTATGTAGCATAATGAAAAGACTAGCTAAAAAATATTTTACCTCCTATACTTACCTTACAGATAGCAACAAATAAACTATAGCAACACATCCCTTCATGTGCTCTTTCCAAAGATATATCTGGTGGCAAAGAACATCAGGAGTCTGAAGGAGGATGGGGCAAGCGAGTTCTGGGAAGTTGACTTTCCACATTAAATTCTTATTGGTTACAATCTTATTATTCATTCAGACCCTGTTCATAGGAACTGGAGGAAATCTGTACAGATTCTGACATTTATCAAATAGATTATGTAATAAAACATGTCACTTAACTAAGTGAAGAAAACAGATATGGTGAAACATAACCTGGGTTCTACTTCTGAATTCTAGATTATTTAATAATGGAGTATTATTACTTTAATGTGCATTTAAACCGTGGGAGAGAAATAATTAAAATGGAATTTAAGGTGAAGCTTTATTGGCTATAGACAGTTGGACAAAATCATCTCTTAGGCAAGGTAACTCAACTTCTGAAATAGTGTTTAAATAAATGCAAAAAAGTACAATTGGTTACCTTACTATGAACTAATTTATTTTTGTATTTACAAGTATTGATTATTCTACATAATTCCACTTTGCCTCAAAAATGTAAATACAAAGCTTTACTCTTGTCAGTCACAGTGAGTCACTGAAGTTTAAACTTATATGCTTAAAAAATTTCTTTTAACACATATGCTTTGTAGGGTAAGGTGTGAGAAACTGTAAGAAAAACACCTAACTCAGTCAATTTTTAGCATGAAAAATAAACCTTACCTGATTCTAAAGTAGTAACAATCACTTCAGCACTCGACTTTCCTTCCACATATGCAGCACTAATATTTCCAGTGAATGCAGTGATCACCACGGAATATCTTGTGAATATTTTCAGATCTTTAATTTCTATGGTTTTATTTTCTCCATTTGACTTGATTAAGGAAATATTAAATTCATCACTATCTACCTACAGGAAAAAATAGCTAACAATTAAAGGAAGCAGCACTTGAGATACAAATCACTAAAACATAAAAATAGAAAGCTATGAGTGGTATATTTTTCTAGCCAAGATTTAAAAATTCTTTTATTTACAGTCAGACAGACCTGGGAAATCCGAAGCGCTACTTTAACAGTTTACTAATTACAATTATTTCAACAATTGAAAGTAAAAGAAAAAAATCAATCACAATTAATCAGAACAAGCAGAAATCATCTCCGCAGTCAATGAAATTTATACTCCAATTATTTTTTAACATCTTTATTGGAGTATAATTGCTTTACAATGGTGTGTTAGTTTCTGCTTTATAACAAAGTGAATCAGCTATATATACACATACATCCCCATATCTCCTCCCTCTTGCATCTCCCTCCCACCATCCCAATCCCACGCCTCTAGGTGGTCACAAAGCATTGAACTGATCTCCCTGTGCTATGCGGCTGCTTCCGACTAGCTAGCTGTTTTACATTTGGTAGTATATATAAGTCCATGCCACTCTCTCACTCCGTCCCAGCTTACCCTTCCCCCTCCCCGTGTCCTCAAGTCCATTCTCTAGTAGGTCTGTGTCTTTATTCCTGTCCTGCCCCTATGTTCTTCAGAACCTTTTATTTTTTTTTAGATTCCATATATATGTGTTAGCATACAGTATTTGTTCTTCTCTTTCTGACTCCACTCTGTATGACAGACTCTAGGTACATCTAGGTACATCAGACTCTAGGTACATATAGTCTGTATGACAGACTCTAGGTACATCCACCTCACTACAAATAACTCAATGGAAAATAATATTCCATTGTATATCCATTGTATCCGTTGTATATATGTGCCACATCTTCTTTATCCATTCATCTGTCGATGGACACTTAGGTTGCTTCCATGTCCTGGCTATTGTAAATAGTGCTGCAATGAACATTGGGGTACATGACTCTTTTTGAATTATGGTTTTCTCAGGGTATATGCCCAGTAGTGGGATTGCTGGGTCATATGGTAGTTCTATTTTTAGTCTTTTAAGGAACCTCCATACTGTTCTCCATAGTGGCTGTAACAATTTACAGTCCCACCAACGGTGCAAGAGGGTTCCCTTTTCTCCACACTCTCTCCAGCATTTATTGTTTGTAGATTTTTTGATGATGGCCATTCTGACTGGTGTGAGGTGATACCTCATGGTTGTTCTGATTTGCATTTCTCAAACGATCAGTGATGTTGAGCATTCTTTCATGTGTTTGTTGGCAATCTGTATATCTTCTTTGGAGAAATGTCTATTTAGGTCTTCTGCCCATTTTTGGATTGGGTTGTTTTTTTTGATATTGAGCTGCATGAGCTGCTTGTAAATTTTGGAGATTAATCCTTTGTCAGTTGCTTCATTTGCAAATATTTTCTCCCATTCTGAGGGTTGTCTTTTGGTCTTGTTTATGGTTTCCTTTGCTGTGCAAAAGCCTTTAAGTTTCATTAGGTCCCATTTGTTTATTTTTATACTCCAGTGTTTTACAGAAGAAAGAATATAGGTTGGTACCCAGCCATCAGGGGTTCAAATCCCAACCTGGTCACTTAACTCCTGTAGCATTTGATAAGTCATTTATGCTGTCTTACTTTCTGTATATGTAAGATTGGGGTGGTAATATCTACTTAAAATATTTTGATGATTTAGAAAAAACAGATCTGAAGTAGCTGGCACAGAAATTTGCAATTTTTTTTTTTTTACCATGATCAACAAAAATGAAACACATTTTGCAGCATAATTCAGGATGTGTGTGTGTGTATTCTTTATAACTGAAAATTGCTTTTCAGAAATACAACTTCTGAAATGCACTTTGATATTTTCTGCTCTTTTTAATTTTACTCCAATTCATTTAAAAAATGCTGGTCATAACTGAAGTTTGAAAAACTGATCTAGCACCATGCAAGGCACTAAGTAAGGAATCAATTAACATGATGTCATAATTATTAAATGTGTACAAATGAGTATGCTTAGGTATATTAAATATAGTTGTATAATTTATTAAAACATAGTCTGTCTTTGATGGAGAGTCTGGCCTATTCACTGTAGGGATTAAACATAGCTAAAGTTTCTAGCACTAAATAGAAGGGCTTTGCCTGAGATGAACAACAGCAAGTTTGAAATCCTATTATGCCTGCTTCTCTCAAGTACTTGAAAGACTTAAAAACAAGTTGGATACACTGTCCTCACTATCAAGTTCATTTTCAACCTGACCCTCTCTCATAACTTTGAAAGACCTTTTTTTTGTTTAATATGTTCTTCAAATGCTCTTTTCTAAGAGCTTTTTTAACTAAAAACGATGTTGCTATGAGAAACACAGCAAAAGGCTGAAAAATATCAGATCTGCAAAAAGTCAAACAGATCGAACCAGAGCAGTGGAGAGAGGTGTTCTACCTCTAAAATGTCAGAAAAACAAATCAATCAGTGTAGGAATCCAATTGATTGGGTGCATGCACCCACTGGTAGAAAGTGTGTATGTATTTAATTAGTTGTCAACATCTAAATATCTCATACAAATCGGGCTTTTAAAATTTCCCCTATGACTAGGCTTATATTCATGCTGGGTAACAATTATCTAGAGATGAGTGACAGGTCACTCCTCTAATGGGGCAGGGGTCTCCAATTCATCACTGAAGCTTCATTGTGACTGTTCCTTGATGTTCCTTGCCTGACTACTATAGCTATTTCAACTCTGATTTTATTGAGTTGAGCTGAATTCCTCAAGATGCCATAGCAACTGGGTAGCTGAGACAGGATTTACTCCCAGGTCTTTGAAGAGTCCAGACCTCTCTACACCAAGTCATAGGGCGTGGTCTTATAAAGTAAAACGAAATTATTCCAATGCCTTCCATTAAAAAATGGATAACAAATAGCAAGTAGTAAAACATGAAATAACATGCATGTGATCTACTATATCTTAAAAAATATACAGTAAAATTCAAAAAGAATGCTGGGCCCTCAAATACAGCATGTGGAAAAATTCATTTTCTTTCTTCACTAAACTTACTATCATTAACTAATATTCGTCCACTTACCCAGGACTGAAACCTCAGACCTTTTTGACCCATCATTTCCCTTCAATCAGTTCCAAATTTGTTTGCTCATATTTGATCATCGATTATTATGATGAAATGTCTGCCATTTTTTTTGAAGTGTGGTTGTTTCATATACACTGTCAGTAATTAGATTCTGGTTCTATTTTCCTCTCCTTTGCCTGCCCCACTTGCACTCTTCCCCACCTGGTACACCCCCATTTAATTCTTACATCCCAAAACAGAACAAATTTCATCTTCTCTGTGCAGTCTCCTCTATATATTATGTCCCCCATAACAGAAACTTTCATTACTTTGTTAGTTTATATTCCAAAAAAGACTGCATACCTCATACTCTACAACTAGCTCTTTATATTCTGGTGTCATTCTCTAGAGTGTGAGCTACTTGGAAGCAGAACTTTGTTTTCCATCTTTGTCTTGGTGAAAGAAGCTACTAACTATTTGCTAAGTTAAAAAATAAAGGGGCCGACAAACAAAGGGCCACAAAATGCATTAATATCCAGTAGAATCATCCAGGATGATATCTGAGCCCATATATCTTTATTCAAGATTGTCAATTTTTGCTTAATTTGAGTCTTTTAAGGGAAGAGTTTTATGCTCTTGCGGTTAGTATTTGACAGAGGCCAGGCTGCAGCGTAAGTCCTAAATTCAGTGACATACGTTCTTCTTTGGCCTGCGAGCCAATGACTTTTGAAGGTAGATAGTTATATATTCATGAAATGAGCTGCAGATAAACACTATAAGGATAATGACCACATCAGACTTGTTCACTTCTACATACCCAGCACGTACCACAGTGCTGGCATTTGAATGTATTTAAAAGCGTGTTGGGAGTTTGGGATTGACATGTACACATTGCTATTTTTAAAATAGATAACCAACAAGGAACTACTGCATAGCACAGGGAACTCTGCTCAATATTCTGTAATAACCTAAATGGGATAAGAATTTGAAAAAGAATAGATGCATGTATATATGTATAACTGAATCACTTTGCTGTACACCTGAAACTAACGCAACATTGTTAATCAACTATGCTCCAATATAAAAATTAAAAATATAAAGTGTGTTGAAAGAATGAAGGGAAGAAGGAACAAATGACAACTTAGTTCCAAGAATCCTAGGGAAACTCTGAAGTGTTAGAATCTGTTTGAATTTTTGCTATCTTTGATCCAAAGGTGTTTTGGTGAGCATATATTTCAGTTTGGCAATTTTTATTTGCTTTTTGATGGTTTTTCCTATTTTCCATCACACCATTGTCTACTGGTTTTAGCCACGTCTTAATATTTGAGAAGTTATTTATCATCTCTGTGCCTCAGTTCCCCTTTATGCAAAATGAAGACGATAGCATTTACATCAAAATGTTATTAGATAAGATATAATACAGTGCATATGAAGAGCTAATATGTAACTGAAATAAGCAATTACAATATTAGTTATCTTTCCATCCTTCTCTCTTTCCCTTGCTCATTTTTAATCTCAGTAAGAATGCTAAGAGAAAGAGGTTATAAATCACTTTTTTTACTGTCTTATTTTTCCCTCCTTTAAACACAACCAAATTCCAAGAGAGAGCTTTTTCCTTAATAAAGTGTCTTTTACTTGATAGAGCACAGCATTAACATTTTTTTTTTTTTTTTTTTTTTTGCGGTACGTGGGCCTCTCACTGTTGTGGCCTCTCCCGTTGCGGAGCACAGGCTCCGGATGCGCAGGCTCAGCGGCCATGGCTCACGGGCCCAGCCGCTGCATGGCATGTGGGATCTCCCCGGACCGGGGTACGAACCCGTGTCCCCTGCATCGGCAGGCGGACTCTCAACCACTGCGCCACCAGGGAAGCCCCAGCATTAACATTTTATAATTTGCTTTTAATGCTATTCCCAGAGCATTTGTCATTCGTGTTATTTTTGGCTAATTATTAACTAAAAATCTTCACAGATATGCTCTAAAAAAGGAACATAAACTGAAGACTGAATGGGAGAACAAATGTACCAATAAACCCTGAAACTTTCTCTTAATCATGACACGTCTTTTGAGAAAGAAGTATTTCCTTTAAGAAATAATATAAAGACATAAAAAAATCATAAAATTAAACAAGAGATGGATAGAAACAGCAAGAAGGAGAGGAGAATTCACCATGAATTACCTAATTTAACGTGTTAGACGCAACCGTAAGAGACTGCTCATCAGGTCCAGTAAAGCTCAAGCAGGCTGGCAAGGAGATATTTCCAATTCTAACCCTAGATAACAACTCTGCATTATTCACATTGTGCAGCACCCTGTCTTAGGTGAAAGGCTTGACTCTCATGCTTGGGTCTCCTTCTGTCTGGAAGGCTACTCCAATTTGATGTCTTCAGGGACATCTTATTTAAATGTTTGTATTCCCCAGGATACTATCCTCAGGTTAGTTCTTACAGAAGAGGCTTTACATGTTGTGTAGTTAATCTCATCTACTCATATTATTTCATCTATCATCGAAACACCAACAGTTCCCAAATCTGGGAATGCAAACTTCCTCTCCGGAGCTACAGATCCACAAATAAAACTGCTAATGGGCTATCTGCATCTGGAGGATTCCCAGGCATCTTAAAGTCGGTGCATCTAGTACCGAATTCATGCCTTTCCTCTACAAATCTGTTCTTCCTCACAATTTTCCAAATCATATATCTTAAAGTCATCCTTGATTTTTCTTTTCACTCACCATCCACAGATTTTTTTCACCAAATCCTGTAGTTTTAAATTATTTTTCATTCTGTTTTCCTCACTCCATTTCCTCTGTCCTTCTTTTCTTGTCCAGTTTTACTCTTATAGTTTCCTGTCTCCTTATTTAATTTTGCACCCCCAGGACTTCTCTAAAACTATTCTCTACAATGCACCCATACTGATCCTGTGAAACAGAAATCTGTATCCCGACACTGCTTTAATTCCACAATTGGCACCCCACTGCCCTTACCATGAAACCCACACTCCATAATATGTTATAAGTCTGCCTCCTGATCTGGCCTCATCTCTCAGCCTTTTCTTCTTGAAAGTTTTGACCAAGGATTCCAGAACTACTTACTTTTTCCTGAAGGAAGCTAACTTTTCTATTATTCTAACTTCTATTACCATTTCCTTTCCATGTTCTGCTTCAATTATTTTCAAAATTAAGCTCTGATGCTATCTTATTTGGGAGATATTTCTCCTAATGCCTTGTCCATTCTCCTTTTATGTTTTGAGTTCGTTTTCACTGTATTTTAAACCAATAGATTATTATCAACTTAACCTCGTTTATATACATCATCTATACCCTGACGATAAATACAATAATAACCATGGTGACAATACTTTATTTACATTTATTGAACACTTACTATGCGTCAGGCAATGTTTTAAGTTCTTTAGGTAAATTTTCTAACTTAGTCCTCACAAAATCTCTCTACACTGGGTAGTATTATCAATCTTTATTTTACAGATGTGGACACTGAAACACAAACAAGTTAAGTAAGCTGCCTAACAGAGCTGAGATTAAAATTCAAAGTCTGGTTCCAAAACCTATATTCTTAACCATGCTCTATACTGTCTTTTGTAGAAGGTAAGACATGCCTTACCGATTTGACATCTATCAAATAGAATGTTGGTCCAGTAATGACAGCAGGTTCACTCCAGCTGATGTTGATGCTAAAAGGTGATGTTGCTACTACATACACATTTTCAGGAGGACCATCTGGAGCTATGAAAATAGAAAAAAATCAATTACCTTGCTACATTGAAGCTAGTATTTGCCACAATATGATAATAGAAAAGACCGTAAAAAAGGATAATCATGCGGAATTAATTATACATAAATTTATAGTTCACAGCATGCTAAAAGGCACTGGCAAATCAAACGATGTAATTACTTTCAAAATAATTACTATGCATAAAGAACTTCCATATGAGAAAGTAATGGTCATAAATACATGATTTTCAAACTTGAAATAACAGCTTGAAAAGAAAGCATTACTATTGCTAAAATAAATCTTTTTGAACAAATCAATATTTTATTTTAAAATAATTAGCTTAACAATGTTGTTTTAGGAAAACCTGCAGAAACTAAACTTATTTGACTACAGAAAAGTGGAACTGGTTCAAGTGAATTATATTTAAAATGTATTGTCTTACAAATGTGTCAAATTGGGTTGGTTTATTGTTTTCACTGAGGGGGTAGCACAGGAAATAGGTTATACAACTGATCTTATTATTACAAATGTAAACATTTCCTGAGTTCATTATGATTCCAAACAAATTCTTTAATTTGTCTTACTTTTATTATTGTTGTCTTTCCTCAAGAGTGCAAAAACAAGAAATAATATTTTAAGGAACTGACTGATGAAAACCTGTGTTGAAATTTCAATTTGTGAAACTACTAGGAATTAGAAGAGTTTTCAGTATGTTAAGAAGGATTTAGTCACAGTTCTTTGACATAGACATTGACCTAGAAACACTGTTTACACATCCCTGGCCTATCACGGCCCCTCGTCAATTCCAGGGATATTAAATATTGGGAGATGAGTATTTCCCAGCATTTCTGATTTTTAAATCCACATGAACAAACATTACTGAACAATATCATTCCTTAGATCCTGAGAAGGGGTAAAGAAGAAGAGAAAATATTCACTTCCTCAAATTTATAACAGCAACAAGTTGTATGATCTTGGTCAGACAATAAAATTTCTGGACCTCAGTTTTCTCTTCATATGCATACTTCACAGTGTTTTAAAAAGAACCGCGAACACAAAATGTGTGAAAGTAGCCCATTAGTTTAGTGTTTGGCCCTTTTTGTAAATTAATACAAAATATTATAACAAAGGGCAAAGTAAAGATAAGAACTAATTAGAAATACAAATAATCTACTATGAGAGGGAAAAGACAAAGTGGTGAGTACAGCTGGGCGGGGAGTCAAGGTAAAGTTGCAGAGAGGAGCTGGGGATTGAATAGACTTTGAAACATGAGAAGGATTTCAATAATCAGAGGGGCAGGTTTGGGGGCACTTCTTTGCTAAGAAGGTCCTAAGCAAAGCCACAAAGATATAAACAATGGGATCCACAGACAGAATATTATTTCTGCAGAGTGGCTTTCTTACGCTTATTAATCTTATGCTTATGCTTATTATTTTATAATTGAAAAATATAACTCTAGGAAGGGGTCCACACACTTCACCAGACTGTCCAAGGAATGCATGGTACAAAAAAAAAATCAGAACCCCTAAATTTAAGGAATAGAGATATCACAGAAAGACCAGCATTAATGGAGGGACAGGGTAGGGAACAAGCCTCAGGCAGTCATTTGGGAACTAAGTTAGGGAGCACTCGATTATCTTAAAGCGTTTGAAGTTCATTCTTTAAACAATGGGATGTCACTGAAAGTTCTGAGAAGGGAAGTATTTTTCTAATGATTTAGGAAGAAATCTGATGCAGCTATGAAAAAGATATGTGCTCTGAAGCAATGAGTCCAGATAGGCTATTTCCAAAAAGCCAGGTGAGATCTGATGAGACCCAAAAGTAGAAGAGTGACGGTAGGTAGAGATAGGAGGAGATGAATCCCAGAGCCCTTAGAAAATCTAATAAAAAGAACTGAAGGGCAGATGAGATGTGAAATAGAGGAATGTAGTAAAAGCTAACTCATGTATTAATACTGGGAGAGTATTGCTAGAATTCACAACAGCACGTTCAGGAACAGACACTAGTTTTGGTAGGGATAAGACTATGGCAGGAAATGATACATTTGGTCTGTACTCATTAAGTCTGAGATACTCACAAGGATTCAGATGCCTGCCTGGCAACTGGAAAGATGAGCCTAGAACCAGGGAGACAGGACCAAGATGGAAAAGGGTTTTTAAAAATTTTCAGATAATTCCTTACAAATTGGGATAGTATAAATATGGCAAGTATATCTGGTTCAAGTGAGTCACAGGCTCTGAAGAAAGACAAAAGTTTTATTTCAACGCCAGGTAGCTGTTTAAGATGCTAATAGTAGTGACAATCTTTGAACTATGAATGAGTTATTGGCACTTAGAACATCTCCAAGAGAGATGATATTATATGTTTTGGAATTTGGGAGCCCAGCTCAGCCCATAAAGGTATTTTTTAATAGTAGCATTGAAATAATTTAAAGAAGTACTCAAATGTTACTATAGAGGACTCTAGGAAATATGTATAAGAAAGTTTCTGTGGGAAAATGCTTTTGGGGTGACAAACATATCCTTCCTACTTGTACCTTTTCTGAACTTTGTGTAATACTCTGAACATTGACTCAGAGATCCAGTCTATATGGCCTCCAGGGGAGAGAGTGAGGAGGGGATGCTCCTGGATTCAGAGGTATGATAAGCTGAGAGGTGTTAAAAATAATGACAGGATTAGGCACATGATTTCTCTGGTGACTAAATGTAGAGAGATCACGGAATCTCAGCACTTAAACACACCCTGCATGTCCTGAGATCTTCAGTCTTATTCTAACTTTAGGATCCTAGATTTAGGAAAACTGCCTCAAATTGTAGCATAATTCATTAGATAACTATACATATAACAAATGAGAGCTATAGGAGGTCTCCTGCCACCAGCATAATTGTTTTTGGATGCCCTCACAGAATAATGCACTCCATATTCAAAAGTGGCAACTCTCTTTCCTTCCCAAGCTGGATATTCCTTAGAAATAAGGAGTGGATAGGCTTCAGGATTAGGTACACCATTACTGATCATCATTATATACTTTCCTCATGGAGAAATGGCTCTGAAAAATGTAAGATGTTTTGTGGGTTTCAATGGCCTGTCTCCTGCCTTTGACTCTGTAAAAGGGGATGGGCTAGAAGCTATTAAGGTGGCTATTGATTAATATTTTAATTATTTATCCTTTATTAATGTTTTTGCAAAACCTGCCTTCTAGCTCTGTATGGACCATTGTGGAGAGGAAGAATTTTCTGACAGGCTGCACGTTTCAAGTGGTATGAGACAGGAAAATATTTTAGCCTACCTTTTCCTTTATTTCTACCAAAATGTTCTGTTGGCTTTTAGGTGAAATTTATGCATTTATCCAATCAATATTTATTGAGCATCTTCTATGTGCCAGGGACTGGGAAGACACCAAGCTTATAGAAGTGATCAAGGTAGCTGTGGACCTATCCATATAGAGCTTCTAGTATGTGCCCACTCTTCTTCACTCAGCAACTGTTTATTGAACACCTACTCAAGGCAGGCATTTTTGAGGTGCTGGGAATAGAGAAGAAAACCAAAGATACAAAGATCATGGAACCACTATTTCAGTGGAGGGAGACAAATAATATATATTATAAAAAAATTATATAAATTAATATATAACATACAAATAAATGATATACTATGTTAGGAAGTGATATGTACCATGACAAAAAATGAAGCAGGGTAATTGGGATGGGAATGTAGATAGGAGTTACTATTTTAAAAAATATGGTGGTCAGGCTATGCCTCTCCTAACAGGTAACATTTAAACAAAGATTTGAAGGAGGTGAGGGAGCATGGGAATGTTTGAAGGAGTGTCACAGGGAGGAGAATGGCCAGTGCAAAGACCCTGAGACAGGACTGTGCCTGGTGTATTCTAGGAATAACAGGGACTCCAGTGAGGCTGAAGCCAAGTAAGTCAGAATGTTGAGTCAGACAGGAAATGAGGCCAGACTGTGTAGGGCCTTTAATGCCACGGCTAAGGTCTTTTAAGAACTGCTGTCATAAACAAAAAAGATAAACGCCATAGTTTAATAAACTAATATCATGAACTAGAAGGAGCCTCTATAGATTTTGGTGCTTGGTATCTAACTCACACCAAGAAGATGGGCCAAAATTCATTATATCAAAAGAGGACAGATTATCTCCAGAATGTTATACTTATACCTCTATAACATATATAAACTCGATGGCTGTCGGGATTACACTTTTAAACCTAACTCATTCTAGCAGGCAGGCAAGGTGGTGCATTATTGTTGCCCAGATAACACGGACAGCTTACTGAGAATTTTCTGTGATAAGAAAGCCAATGAGATTTTTCTGTGACTAGGTTGATGGTAGTTTGTTTTTACAAATATTTTCTGGAAATATTCTTCTATGTCTGTGTCTTCTCTGCTCTGTAGTCTGGATCTTTGGGGTCTCAAACAAGGACAGATCCAAAACCATTTGCCAAGGAAAACCTCGGCTAGTCTTGCAAACATGTCTGTAGACCAGCTCAGAAAGCAGTATGATGCCTTGCTTCAACTTCTCGTCTTTCATAGTAAAATGTCAACCCTGCAATCATTCCTTTAATACCAGCAATCAAAGCCCTCATCAGGGAGTGTCTGCTACCCCAAGCAGAGCTGACAGAAAAACGACATTCAAAGATCATTCATGGTACATACTAACCACTTGAACTACTAAATATTTTAAGTTCTATGCACTAGTCAATCATTATAAAAAGCCAAGGTATTTAGCCCCTCGCTGAGCTGTGCTTTAATTCTTGAACTTTCCTAAAGTGTTTTTTTCTTTCTTTTTTAAGAAACAATCAGATTCTCTTAATAACATTTGCATTTTCAGTATACTTGATAAAATTGCCTGTTTTGTTACACAAGTGTTCCCTGTGTTAAATCCTTTATGAAATATTTCTCTTAGAACATATTATATTAATCTATACTCTTGAAGAATTATAATATGATGGAATAAGAACTCCTAAATCTGAAATTAAAAAAGTAAACACATACCTAACTAAACTGATATGAATATATTATATGCACATAATATATAACTGAATATATATTTCATCTGTGTAAAGCAATGAAAGATAAACATTTGATTAATTCACGGATATTTTAAGAGAAACATTTAGAACACCAAATGCTCAAAGTATACTATAAAACAGTATCTAATTATTTTAATATTGTCCAAATATTATAATGTACTTTTAAGCAAATAACATTTTCAAGTTTCTTTTATGCAATTTTCTCTTGGAATTTATCAAAATTCCAAAAATGCATAATAAAATAATTCAGTATTATTTTTTTCTTTTATTCCAGTGTGTAGTAAACTATTATTAGAGTTACATAAGGGGGAATACAAAATTACAATTATGAATGTCAACAATCAAAATAAAGGAAGCTTAAAGCAGTAAAGGTATGGGGAACTGAAAATATGCCAGTTTAAAAGCTTAGTAATATATAAGCATCTTTGGGAGATTTTGTTTGTCTCTCCATAAACTGTCACATTCTGATTTAGGATTGTTTGTGAAATGAATCTAGTCAGTAGTAGGCCAAGATATCACTACACCCTTTCTCTTATAAATCACAGCAATTTACTCAGTAGGAATGATCTATCCTTATTCTCTCATTCCCCATAATCCAATCACTTCCTCTCATAAGCACTTTTCCCCTGGTTTTCGCAATAATGCATTTTCTGTAACTAACAACCATCATTTCCTGATTATCATGCTTCTATCCTTGCACAGGAATGTGGGTCTTATGTGGGTCAGGGTCATCTTTCCCATCCATCTGTGTCCCCATGCTAAGTGTGTTAGCTGAAAGGTGAGTCTGGATAGACCATCATTATGCCTAGTACATATAAAAGTTTGAATGCCCCCAAGTCTATGACACTTTGATTAAGAACCAACAAATTTTGGTGTGTCTAATACTACACTTTCAGAATAAGCACATTCAAAGAGTTATTAGAAACTTTGCCTTCTGCAGATCCCTGTAAATTTTATTTAATGATGAAAAATGTTGTAGAAAATACTCTGGTTTTTAGTGCATGCTGTAGTGACCTTCCTAAAGAATAAACATAAATAAATAAATGACCTGACAGCAACTCACAAGACAAAAAATATTGAGCTCTGTCCACATGTATGATTTAGATTGTCTGCACATCTATTTGAATTTAAGTTCATTTCAAGTTTATTTCCCTTCAGGGTACTTTAGTTTCAGGATTTGGTACACTGGACCATCAGATTCCTATCTACTGTCATCACTAAATGAAGGACTCCCATTCTTTCTCAGCTTATACAAGTATTAACAGCCTCTAGGACTGTGAGTTGCCTTAGAGTCACCACACCTGAAGGAATTTGCTTTAAGTTTTAGATGTCTCTCAGGACTAAACAAAATCTAATTGGCTGGGTGGTTTGGGTGGATTCCTTACATCTTAAATAATTCAGGGCATCAAGGGCCCTGAAGAAGTTCAGCGATTAGATTGACCATACTGATGGAGGCCAAGAGCATCTCAGGTCACATCCGACTGGTTACAATACTGCACTAATTGGCTATCCTTCACTGGTGTTGAATGTTTCCCTAGAGCCCAGTGATTTCACTGCCCAGTATGAGATACTACTGTTGGTGTATGAAATATTTCCTACCCTTTTACAAGATTTTAATTTTGTTTTACAGTTAGATTTCCCAACAGCAAGATAGTAGCACAAAGGGCAACTATTACAACCATAAGAATCTGACCTATTAGACTGTTTGATGAGTACTGAGAATGATTGATGGATGCCCACAGTATTAGACTTCATTGTATGACCATTTTCTTTGATGCTGAATGAGTAATTCTCTGAGTCATTTCAGGTTAGCTTAGGTGGAAAAAAATACAAAATACCAAAAAACTCTCACTTCCAATATTAGCCATGCCAGGTAAGAATGAAAATATTCTCATATTAGTTCCACTGCTTTTAGGATCAGATAATACAACTTTTTCTAGAGTAGCATTATGTTCATAAAACAACTTTCTACAACAGTGGTTCTCAAAAATGTGGTCTTCAAACCAGCAGCATCAATATTACCTGGGAAGTTGTTAGAAAAGCAAATTCTGAGATCACACCCCTGACTTACTGAATCAGAAGACCTGGGTAGGGCCTAGCACTCCGTGTTTTAACAAGCCCTCCTGATGATTCTAATGCTTGTGGTACAAGTTTAAGAGCCACTGCTCTGTAACATCAACGTACTATTGGAAAAAGCAGTGGCACTGCTCTTCAGATCAGGTACCAATGATTAGAACTCTTGGTAACAAGGTTAGAAAGGGGGATTACTGTTTCTGTGAAGACTGGGAATGTAGTTAGTGGTGGAGGGCTTGGGAGCTGGTGATAAACATGGAAACTTGCATCCAGCTAACAGACACTCCACACACTGGTCTCCTTGTGCCTTTCATGTATTTTAATTCTGAATAAACGATGAAGAGGTTTCTCCCTACCATCACTCCCTCTCATTCCCAAAGTTTCTAGAGTAATAACAGGTCATCATGTTCCGTAAGAACATAAGAAAACATCATCATTTCTATGGTACCTTGAAGCTATGTGTAGGAGCAACCTGGAATAATTCAGATAAGGCATCACCATTACAAAGTGTTAGGGCTGAGATAAACATTGCTACTTCATTCTCCCATGCATTGTATGCAGGTATAATCAGGGTAAAATAACTATCAAGGGTATAATTAAAGAGAAGAGAAACTAAAAGTGTAGTTAGAGGTTATGTGTGTTAGGGCAAGTCCCATTTAATTTGTTTGGGAATGGAGATGGTTGGATCATGTATCAGAAGCTTGTACAATATCTCCAGGTCTTTCTTAGTCTCAGTTTTCAAAGCTAATAGTGCCACATACTGATTATCCTTTAAGTTTCCTTTAACTGTTTGGTTTTTAGTGCTTTGCTGAAAAAGACATTCCACTTGTTCATGCAAATGGGGATGTCTAATTATTTTTATTTATATTCCGTAAAACTTGCTTAACAACCTGGCAAAAGTTTTTTGTTTTTGTTTTTTTTGAAATTAAATATAGAGTTCACCTAATCAAACTTACAAGCTTTTGCACAGCAAAGGAAACCGTAAACAAAACAAAAAGATAACCTACAGAATGGGAGAAAATATTTGCAAATGATGTGACTGACAAGGGCTTAATTTCCAAAGCATACAAACAGCTTATACAACTCAACAACAAAAAAACCACCCAATTGAAAAATGGGCAGAAGATCTACATAGACATTTCTCCAAAGAAGAAATACAAATGGCCAATAGGCACATGAAAAGATGCTCAACATCACTAATTATTAGAGAAATGCAAATAGAAACTACAATGAGGTATCACCTCACACCGGTCAGAATGGCCATCATCAAAAATCTACAAAAAATAAATGCTGGAGAGGGTGTGGAGAAAAGGGAAACTTCCTACACTGTTGGTGGGAATGTTACGTTGTTACAGCAACTGTGGAAAATAGTATGGAGTTTCCTCAGGAAACAAAAAACAGAATTACCATATGATCCAGCACTCCCACTCCTGGCATATATCCAGACAAAACTCTAATTCAAAAAGATACCTGCACCTTTATGTTCACAGCAGCACTATTCACAACAGTCAAGACATGGGAACAACCTAAATGTCCACTGACAGATGAATAGATAAAGAAGATGTGGTACATATATACAATGGAATACTACTCAGCCATAAAAAAGAATGAAATAATGCCATTTGCAGCAACATGGATGCAAGTAGAGATTATCATACTAAGTTAACTAAATCATAAAGACAAATACCATATGATATCACTTACATATGGAATCTAAAATATGACACAAATGAACCTATCTATGAAACAGAAGGAGACTCATGGACATAGAGAATAGACTTGTAACCACAAGCCAAGGGGGAGGGGGTTGGGGGAGGGACTGAGTGGGAGGTTGGGGTTATAGCTATTATATATGGAATGGATAAACAACAAGGTCCTACTGTATAGCCCAGAGAACTATATTCAATATCCTATGATAAATCATAATGGAAAAGAATATAAAAAAAGAATGTATACACAACTGAATCACTTTGCTGTACAGCAGAAATTAACACAATGTTGTAAACCAACTATACTTCAATAAAAAATTTTTTTAAAAAGAGTTGAATGCTTTATTAAATAGTTTAATTTTACATGCATTCTGTTAGTTCCTTTAAATTAGGGTTTCACCTATCTTCTCTTTGTATACTACTTAGCACCCTTCCATCTCTTAGTACTTTCATACCACCATGAGGCTTTGCCCAAGTCTTTGTCAAGATCTAAGAGCACAGGCTCTAACCTAGAAATGAATGAGGTTCATGAATAAATCAATGTGTGTATAGTTCTTAGAATAGTACCAGCACATAACAAACACCTGATAAGCTTAGCTATTTCTGTCATTATTCTTAACTATCCAGCCAAGGAGTCTCAGCTCAGGTACTGGGCCCAACCCAAAGGTGCCCTCAACTACCAGACATAGCAATCCTATGTTTTTTTCAGAAATGGGAGTTTTCCATAGTCAAATCAGAGTTCTCCCTTCTTCCTTAATAAATGCAGAAGAAAACAAGAGCTGAAAATTTGTTGGCCTAGGGCCTAATACTGAGGCAGGCCTGAACTGAGGTTAATGACCAGAAATCACAAAGAATGAAATGTACTTCACACTTCTTTCTGAACCAAGAGAAAGAAGATTCTCAGAAAAGTCAAAATCAATTCAATTCAACATGAGATTTGAAGTTTGAGATGAGAAAGTGGGAGAATTCACTGAATTTTTAAAAGATAAAACACAGCTAGCTATCATTGGGAGAAAGATTGTTTCTTCTTTTATTCTTTTAATAACCAGGCTTTCTAGAGGCATACTTATGTCTTTTCATGTACCTTGAATGGTTCATCTCACAAAAATCCAAATAAACTGAAGAAACCCCTATACGGGCAATAAAAGCATATAAGATTAAAGAAAAAAAAAACCCAGGCTTTCTATAATATTGATGATTTTAAAAATAATATAGTGATCATTCTTATCCTTTGATTTTTAGTGATTTTGCTGAAAAATACGTGCTTATGTAATAGGATTTCAAAATATTTTTATTTATATTATGGAAAGCTGTTTAATAACCTGGCAAAAGCTCTTTTAAGTATACAGTTGAATGCTTTAATAGACAATTTTACATGCTTACTATTATGTTCTTTAAATTATGATTTCCTGCAAATATCCTCTCTTTGTAATTATACTTAGCAACCCAGATTTATACATTGGTCTCCTTTGTTTTCTTCATGGACTATCAATCACAGTTTATTATCTCAGTTAATCATTTCGATACTATTAAAGCTTCAATCCACTCCGAAATAGGCATTTATTATTTTCTTTCATTGTCTGAAATCCTCCTCAATTTATTATGAGCATATTTCTTTTCTACATGCAGTAATTCAAACTTATGTTAATTAATGAAAAAGAAAAAAAAATCAACAATATAAAATAGACTGGGTCTTTCTCACCTTCTGAGATGGCCCACACTCCGTCTGTGGAGTGTGTTTCTCTCTAAATAAATTCACTTCTTCCCCATCACTTTGTCTCTCACTGAATTCTTTCTGCAATGCGACATCAAGAACCTGAGCTTCATTAAGTCTTGAGACCAGCTAGACCAACTCTTGCTCATTGTCAACACCGTTGGGGACATCTTCTGTGCCATTTCTTTGCGACAACTTTTGGGGCACTAACAACTGGTTGGGAGACTACTTTGAAAGTGATAGCATCTAAAATCAAACTAAGGCCCCCACCCAGGTGGAAGATGGTAACTTCAGGCAGAGTATGATTCCTGAAGCAACACCCTGTTACCTCACCACCAACCAATCAGAAGAAAATCTGCACACAGTGGAAGATAGAAGACTCTGACACCCCTTCCCCAAATGATTAACTGCGATTAACTTCCCCTTATCCCTTTAAAAACTTTCATGGTCAAGCAGAATCTTGGGAGTGGTTCTTGGATATGAGTCTGCCTTCTCCCCAGGTTGCTGGCCTCCTGAATAAAGCAATCTTTCCTTTACAACCAACCAACCAATAAATAAATAAATACATAAAATAAAATAAAGTAAAATAAAATAAACTGGTTTTGTGAAATAAAAGAAGCTGAACATGTCAAACATAAATGGAAACTGACCAGGAGAATTTTAATTTTGACAATAACCATGTAAATATTTGAAAGACAAGCTATAGTCAGAAAGAAAATCTGAAGAAAATTTGTATGAACATTTCTGCAATATGGAGAATTTTGACATTGAAATACTTTCCAATTAAAGTCAAATGTCTTCCTTGAGTCCAAATGCCATATTCATTTAGTCTTAGATATTGAATAGGCATGAAGATTAGAAACATACATAAGACATGATCACCTGTCATCTCTGCCTGTAAGGAGCTCAGAGTTCGACAAGAGAGAGAGATAAACAATTATGATGTAATACGTTCAGTATTTAGAAACAATTTTTGGAAGGTGGGAGTGGAAAGAGGAATTTATAGAAGGCTTTGCAAAGGAGATATTTGGTCTCCTTTGCAAAGAAGAGGCAGTTGGTCTCCAAAAGAGGACAGAAAGGACAGTAAGAAAGAACACACATACTTTGCTCTTTCTCTGGAGCACAAAGGAGAAAGAGCAAAGTACGTGTGGGGAATATGAACAAAAATCATACGTAACCATATAGAGCATACTAAAAATGTAATTTTTACACAACAGGAAAATAGAAAACTATCAGATTTTAAGCAGAGGAATAATAGATAGGTGTATTCAAAAACTAGGTTCAGGTGGAGGGTAGAGAAAATGGGAACAGAAAGACCATTTAGATATCTTTTGTAATAATCTAGGAGACGGCTGAATTTAGGGAGCCTTAACAGAGAAACATAAACAAATTCAAGAAATATTTAGAAGGGAAAGTCAGTAGGAGTTAGGTATGTACTTGGGGGTGGGAAAGGCTAAAAAGAATTAAGAATGATTCCTAGATTGCTGGTTTGAACAATCAGACGAACAATGGTACAATACACTGAAACAGGGGACACACAGGTAGGAGGAGGCTTGCAGTGGGGCAGGAACAGTGGTAATATGGGGTTTGAGATGTCTGTGGAAACCTAAGTGGTCATACCAGTAACTTCAATCTACAGGTCTAGAAGAGAGAGAGATGTCGTCTTGAATTACACATTTGGGAGTCTTAGGCAACTAACTTAGAAGACTTTCAACAGCATGTAATTAATTTTGCAGAAGTACAACCATCATGTCTAGAATAAATTATATTCAATTCCTTTACTGGCACCAGGATAGAGCCTATTCTAAAAACCCACTGCCATAAAATGGGCTTCTTCATGTCATGAATTATATTTTCCTATTTATTTATGGCTAACATCTCTTCTTATCATTATATAATTGCTTCTTTATAGAAAGGAGAATACCCACCTCTGTTATGATAGCTTTCACCACATTATAAGTGCATTATACCATTTAGAATATATGAAGAAAAATAATTGAATATATAGTAACTCATCAACAATGTCTCATTTTTAAAAATGTTAAGGAGTGCTTTGCCCTCTATTTGGTTTTTCTTCTTTTTAAATCATAAAGTTGCATTCCTTGGAAGCTTCTTTGATGAGGCATGTTTTGCTGAATTTTTTTTAACCTAACAGATGTTTGGGTAGTTAAAATTCCTCATGAGTATGGTATCCCGTGGTTTTCACAACCTAAGTGTTACCCCAGGAATTTTCCTTTCTTGCTGTCTTCCAGTCCTGGTGGTCTATAGGAGATGCACATTATGAGAGTCCCATTTCACTCCATACTAAATTTCACACCCACACTCTTTTAAAGTTGTACATTCCCTCCACATTATAAGTACCTATTGTGCACCACAGAGATATTTAACAGCTTCCATTGTGCATTCCTCCCACACACACAACTCAAATTGCTTTTGAGTATAAGGATAATCAGAAAAATAAGAGATGAGTAAAATAAGCTATAAGACTTTAATGTTTCAAGTTAAATATTTCTGCCATTTGTAATTTCTGTGCTTATGTTTGTATCTCTGCACACTTAGCATGAAGTACAGAGTAATGGGTATTATACAGATGATTTAAGCAGAAAAACAATTTGGTTTCAATTATCTAGATCAGAGTATGTGGGAGAAAGAAATGTTAGCTTGAGCTGACCGAATGTTGTTTCTTTTATTCACTCCAGTGTACAGTGGCAGATCTAGATTCAGAAAGTAACCCAATGTAATTCGCAGCCTGCATTCCAACTTTGCTCCCTGCATCTTCAATTTGAGTGCTCTTCTTTATGAGCTCAGAGAGAGTTAATACAACATATTTTCTTATTCTACAAGTCATTTGAGAACATCTTATAATATTTATTATTCCAACTGGTGGTCTTCTTATTTGAGCTATTCAAATGTTGAATAATCTGACCTCAAACTAGCTATCAATTGCTAGCTCCTTATCAAAGAAGCTCCAGGTTTTGATAAGAAGTTCTGGGAATAAGTGCTTGGGCACAACTTGATGCTATTAGAGTAACATGCACAAATCTGAAATAGTGATTTTATACTGAGTTATACTGTTGTTTAGTGTTTTCCATAATTCAGAGGAATCATTCATTTTCATTGTTTTATTTTCTTATAAAACAACATAACACTTTTTTGGACTCAATGACATAAAAAATCGTATTAAATTTCTTCATCCAGATTACTTTTTATGTTTGCAAAATGTCTGTCATGCTTTTCATCTTTGGTATGTAGAATCAACATCTAAGCATTACTTGCTTTCAATCTTAAAAACCTTACTACTCTTCAAGATTTTTGTTGCTTGACTGTTCTTATTTCTCATATTCTTATACAATATGTTAGTAGTTCACTATATATATTGTCTTGCAATAATATATGTAGTGTCTTTCTGTCTTTCATATCAAATGCCACCTCAGAGTATCTCTCCTTGGCTTACTAAATAAAACTTTTTTACCATACACTTATGAAATCCAAATACATTTATCATTAGAAAAATGTCCCTTTCATTTCTGAGACTAAATGAAGAGTGACCAACTCATTCTCATAACTTTCAAAATTAATTTATTATTACCACCCCCATATGAATACTCAGCTGAAAAGCTAATAACTTTGAGAATGCCAAGAAAAATAGTAAGTCTGTTGTAACAAATTCTGAAATATATAAATCTTTTCTCTTTTCTCTCTTAATCACAGTGGTAGAAAGGCAACTTTCCATGTATCCCCTTTTCTATCTTATTGATAAAGAACAGAGTAGAAAATTAGTCCTTAAGGATAAAGAACAATAAAAGGGAATAGGAGTAGCATAGAAAATCTACTTAACTACTGATAAATTTTTTTCACACCCAAGTACTCTCTGATGGAGAAGTCAAATTGTGGCAGTGAGATACCAGACCGAGACAGAAGAAAAGTACCAGATAAAAGTCAAACTGGTACTCCATACAAAGGCACTCTTTCGATTAGTCATCAAGTAAAGATCTGGGAGCTGGGGTGAAAAAGAAGCCAAGATTATCCTCTCCATTCCATCAAGAACTAACAAATCAACCAACTAACCACCGATGGCAAAGGAACACATCCTAATAAAACTAGAAAAATAATGCTATTTATTTTTTAAAAAGCTCACACCAATTATGAAATATTTGAAATATTCTACCATTATTCTTTTAAACCAGAATAGGCAAAGTGGAGTAGTAGGGAATTGAAAATGACCAAATTCTAGTGAGTGGGTCATAGACCTTAAAGTGGGGTTGGAAGTGGAGGGACTCAGGGGGGAAGAAATGACATTCAAGCAGAAAGACTCTCAAATTTTCAGAATAAGAATGGGGGATTCTTTAAAAATCCAACTTCCCGGGCTTCCCTAGTGGCACAGTGGTTGACAGTCCGCCTGCCGATGCAGGGGACACGGGTTCGTGCCCCAGTCTGGGAGGATCCCACGTGCCGCGGAGCGGCTGGGCCCGTGAGCCATGGCCACTGAACTTGCACGTCCGGAGCCTGTGCTCCGCAACGGGAGAGGCCACAACAGTGAGAGGCCCGCGTACTGCAAAAAAAAAAAAAAAAAAAAAAAAAAAAAAAAAAAATCCAACTTTCCAGTTTCATTTACCAGCTTTTGAACTGGTCAGGTTATATGTTGTTTTATGCTAATTGAACATCTTCCACCATCCTGTCTAGAGTACTTGAGGAAATGATACATTTAGAAATTCGAATTCCTGGCTCACTGTAGCAGGCTTCTGTCCAAGTGAGACGCTCCTAAGGAGTGGGACGGGAACCCTGAGTGGCAGCAGATGCTCAGGCATATGGTCTATTTTAATCAAAGGTAACAAATTAGCTGCCCACAGGCCAGATGTGGGCTACTGACATGTTTGGTTTGAAAAACTAAATGTTTTTAAATTTTAAAAACATGTTACAGCAAGAAATTAAGTATTTTCACATTAAAAAATCTAACTTTCCTGTTTCTTTGAAAACATCCTAAGTCCTAATAGCATGACTTCTCTATAAGACAGTAATCAGACAGAGGTGAGTAGTGGTTGCCCCTGTAGACGGCACGTTCTGTTAATCTGCCAAGGTTTTCACCACTCTCAGTCGCCTTACATCAGCCTGCTTCATTCATTATGGTACCTGACTGATGTCTTCAGGTAACTTCAAGTTGTCCCTGGTCACTTGTAATTTTGGTTAGTCTTACTGGCTGAAGCAACTAAAATTCGGAACTTTACCTATGTTCTAATCTCTAAGCATCTGTTTCTTTCTGTTTTCTAGTCAATTAGATTATCATAGTTATTTCTTCTCAAAGCTAACAGGCTCAAAATAACCATAATTACTGACTAAACGCAACCTGAATTTGATTTTTCCATATTTTCCTTTTCTTCGTTATGGCACTATCATCCTCTCTATCCCCTGCACTGGAAAACAGTTCACTCTGCCTCCCCCATTTTAGCTTATTTAATCAAGTTTAACGCGTTCAGGAAATATTTATGGAGTGCCTACTGTTGCCAGGCACCATTCTAGGCAATAAAGAAACAGCAATGGTCAAGACACCTTCTAAAAATAAGCAAATACATATAACTAAAAAATGATGAGGTAATTATAAATTTTCATTAAGATAAGATGATATTCTAGAAAAAAACTGTATGGCTCTTTTAGATTGGGTGGTCAGGGAAATTCATTCTTAGCAGGAATCATTCAAGTAGAAGTATACATTATAAAAAGCTGCTCATGCAAAGACAGACGTGGAAAAACATTCCAATCCAAATGAACAGGGCCAAGTTCTAGTACTTTCGTGTGTTCAAACAACACAAAAATTATCCAGTATGAGTGGAGGATAATGGTAAGTGGGAAAATGATTATGGATGAGGTTAGAGTGTTAGGTAAGAGCCAAGTCACATAGGGCTTAGTTAATCATGTTAAGAAATTTAAATCTTATTCCAAGAGCAATGGAAATTCACTGAAAGGCTTTTTAAACAAGGAAGTGACATCATCTGATTTACATTTAAAAAGATCAGCATGAAAGCTAAGGAGGTCAGGTTAACGCAGTGGTAGCAGTAATGAAGGATAGGACTAATATGCTGGTAATGCAAATGGAGGGATGTGTTTAGATAGCATGGTTGAAATAAATCATTGGCGGAGTAGAAGAGGGAAAGAACACTGCCTAAATTTTCATTTTCTGCATTCGGACGATGAGACTTAGTGTTTAGACCACGTTAATTTTGAGAGGATATTAGATACACCTTCCCATTGATGTCAGTTAAATATACTGATTGGGTTCCAGGGAGCAATCAGAACTGGAAATAGATACTTGAGAATAATCACTATATAAGTAGACTTTAAAGCCATAGGACAGGATAAGGTCACTTAAGGTAAGATCTCATAGGGGTTGTGTGTTGATAAAGAAAAGGGCCAATGAAAAAAAAAAAAAGAAAAAGAAAAGGGCCAAGTATATTATCTCTGAACACTCCAACACTTAGATTTAAAAAATGAGAGAGAGAGAGAGAGAGAATAAGCAAAAGAGACTGAGAAAGAGCTATCAGGGAGGTGAGAGAAAAACCAGAAGAGCAGATCTCACAGAAATCAAGAGTCCAAGAGCCACAAAGAAGAGAGGTTGGACGACTGTGTTGAAGGCTGAGTTGTCTGGATTCTGTCTCAAATGTTGAATTGCATTAACAAATATTCATTGAACATTTACTATATAAACATTATGCCAGGTACTCCGGGGAATAGTAAGAAGATACACATTTGGCTACCTAAAAAATAAAGCCTCTAGATCAAAGTTTATTTCACTGTTTATAAAGGTCTACAACAGCATCTATTTATCACTGAAACTCTATGTGTGTGTGTAAGCCTAAAGTCACTGAAAACGTGGTAAAGCCTGGCATAAAAGCAGCAGAGCTTCCAGATACGAGGGGGAAATGTAGGCATAGACGAAGGGTACTTGATGGCTATCAGTATAGCCTAATGACAGACCACTTAGAGGATCACAATGCTTTTTGTTACAATATAAGACTCTAGGACCTTGGTACCACTCTGGGAGTTTGAGAAAAGCCCTAATAATGACTGAAATTGAATTTCCCATCAGGATTCAATTAAGAAAAAATAAATGCTATTATGGTTAATGATGTTTAAGCAATTAGGGCAACCAGTTAATTTTAAAATATAAAACTAAAGTTACAAGAGCAATCTTTACCTATATTTTGAATGATTTCTATGGAAAAACATTTAAAGAGCTTTTTCTTGAATGCAGAAGTATACATACATATACAGAACAATACTTACGACCAGGCAGGGTTTGTGTAGATATCCAATTTGACGCATCGCCATAGCCGGCATTGGTGCTGGCAGCCACTTGGAATCTATACCATCTAAATTTCTTTAAATCATACACTGTCTCTTCAGTTAGGTCAGCTTCGTAGAGGTATTGAATTTTTTGATATTCAACACATTCTTCAGATTCCCATTCTCTGCATTTTTGAGCCCGAAGTTGAGTGGTAATCTTATAATTTTGGAAGTAGCCAAAGATAGTGTCAGGTCTCATCCATGTCAATGTTGCACTAGTTGACTGAACATCAGAAAAAGCAATATTTGTGGGAGTGCTGGGAACTAGAAGTTGAAGGGAAAAAAAATGGAAAACAATTGGAATTACCAAACATTGTGTGAACAGGAGGGAGAAATGGGATTTACAAATATTCCTTTACTATGCACGTAGTGGTGATCTCTTATTACAACTGCCCTTAGATTAACATTCCCACATTTAATAAGCAGAAACTGGAGGGACTTCCGGGAAGATGGCGGAAGAGTAAGACGCGGAGATCACCTTCCTCTCCACAGATACACCAGAAATACATCTACGCGTGGAACAACTCCTACGGAGCACCTACTGAACGCTGGCAGAAGACCTCAGACCTCCCAAAAGGCAAGGAACCCCCCACGTACCTGGTTAGGGCAAAAGAAAACACTAAACAGAGACAAAAGGATAGGGACGGGTCCTGCACCAGCGGGAGAGAGCTGTGAAGGAGGAAAAGTGTCCACACACTAGGAAGCCCCTTCGCGGGTGGAGACTTCGGGAGGCGGAGTGGGGGAGCTTGGGAGCCGCGGAGGAGAGCACAGCAACAGGGGTGTGGAGGGCAAAGCGGACAGATTCCAGCGCAGAGGATCGGGCCGACCGGCACTCACCAGCCGAGAGGCTTGTCTGCTCGCCCGCCGGGGCGGGCGGGACTGGGAGCTGAGGCTCCGGCTTTTGTCGGAGCGCCGGGAGAGGACTGAGGTTGGCGGCGTGAACACAGCCTGCAGGGCGTTGGTGCGCCGCGGCTGGCCGGGAGAGAGTCCGGGGAAGGGTCTGGACCTGCTGAAGAGGCAAGAGACTTTTACGTCCCTCTTTGTTTCTTGGTGCGCGAGGAGAGGGGATTAAGAGCGCTGCTTGAGAGAGCTCCAGGGACGGGCGCGAGCCGCGGCTAAGAGTGCGGAGCCCAGAGACGGACATGGGACGCTAAGGCCGCTGCTGCCGCAGCCAGGAGGCCTGTGTGCGAACACAGGTCACTAGCCACACGCCCTTCCGGGGAGCCTGTGCAGCCTGCCACTGCCAGAGTCCCGGGATCCAGGGACGGCTCCCCCGGGAGAGCGCTCGGCGCGCCTCAGGCTGCAGCGTCACGCCGGCCTCTGCCGCTGCAGGCCCGCCCCGCACTCCGTGACCCTCCCTACCCCCCCGGCCTGGGTGAGCCAGAGCCTCCGAATCAGCGGCTCCTTTAACCCCGTCCTGTCTGAGCAAAGAACAGACGCCCTCCGGCGACCTACACGCACAGGCGGGGCCAAATCCAAAGCTGAGCCCCTGGGAACTGTGAGAACAAAGAAGAGAAAGGGAAATCTCTCCCAGGAGCCTCAGAAGCAGCGGATTAAAGCTCCACAATCAACTTGATATACCCTGCATCTGTGGAATACCTGAATAGACAACGAATCATCCCAAATTAAGGAGCCCTGTGGATGAAAGGCTCTTGGTGCTGCAGCCAGGAGTCAGTGCTGTGCCTCTGAGGTGGGAGAGCCAACTTCAGGACACTGGTCCACAAGAGGCCTCCCAGCTGCACATAATATCAAACAGCAAAAATCTCCGAGAGATCTCCATCTCAACGCCAGCACCCAGCTTCACTCAACGACCAGCAAGCTACAGTGCTGGACATCCTATGCCAAACAACTAGCAAGACAGGAACACAACCCCACCCATTAGCAGAGAGGCTGCCCAAAATCATAATAAGTCTACAGACACCCCAAAACACACCACCAGACGTGGACCTGCCCACCAGAAAGACAAGATCCAGCCTCATCCACCAGAACACAGGCACTAGTACCCTCCACCAGGAAGCCTACACAACCCACTGAACCAACCTTAGCCACTGGGGACAGACACAAAAAACAACAGGAACTACGAACCTTCAGCCTGCAAAAAAGGAGACCCCAAACACAGTAAGATAAGCAAAATGAAAAGACAGAAAAACACACAGCAGAGGAAGGAGCAAGATAAAAACCCACCAGACCTAACAAATGAAGAGGAAATAGGCAGTCTACCTGAAAAAGAATTCAGAATAATGATAGTAAGGTTGATCCGAAATCTTGGAGATAGAATGGACAGTAGAATGGACAAATTGCAAGAATCAGTTAACAAGGACCTAGAAGAACTAAAGATGAAACAAGCAACGATGAACAACACAATAAATGAAATTAAAAGTACTCTAGATGGGATCAATAGCAGAATAACTGAGGCAGAAGAACGGATAAGTGACCTGGAAGATAAAATAGTGGAAATAACTACTGCAGAGCAGAATAAAGAAAAAAGAATGAAAAGAACTGAGGACAGTCTCAGAGACCTCTGGGACAACATTAAACGCACCAACATTCGAATTATAGGGGTTCCAGAAGAAGAAGAGAAAAAGAAAGGGACTGAGAAAATATTTGAAGAGATTATAGTTGAAAACTTCCCTAATATGGGAAAGGAAATAGTTAATCAAGTCCAGGAAGCACAGAGAGTCCCATACAGGATAAATCCAAGGAGAAATACGCCAAGACACATATTAATCAAACTGTCAAAAATTAAATACAAAGAAAACATATTAAAAGCAGCAAGGGAAAAACAACAAATAACACACAAGGGAATCCCCATAAGGTTAACAGCTGATCTTTCAGCAGAAACTCTGCAAGCCAGAAGGGAGTGGCAGGACATATTGAAAGTGTTGAAGGAGAAAAACCTGCAACCAAGATTACTCTACCCAGCAAGGATCTCATTCAGATTTGATGGAGAAATTAAAACCTTTACAGACAAGCAAAAGCTGAGAGAGTTTAGCACCACCAAACCAGCTCTACAACAACTGCTAAAGGAACTTCTCTAGGCAAGAAACACAAAAGAAGAAAGGACCTACAATAACGAACCCAAAACAATTAAGAAAATGGGAATAGGAACACACATATCGATAATTAGCTTAAATGTAAATGGACTAAATGCTCCCACCAAAAGACACAGATTGGCTGAATGGATACAAAAACAAGACCCATATATTTGCTGTCTACAAGAGACCCACTTCAGACCTAGAGACACATACAGACTGAAAGTAAGGGGATGGAAAAAGGTATTTCATGCAAATGGAAACCAAAAGAAAGCTGGAGTAGCAATTCTCATATCAGACAAAATAGACTTTAAAACAAAGACTATTAGAAGAGACAAAGAAGGACACTACATAATAAGCAGAAACTTAAGGTGATACTTCACAGAGCAATGGTCCAAAGGGTTAGGGGACAAAACAATTGTGATGTTTTTATTCCTAATTTTGCTTCCAAATTCACTCACAAGTTACTTATAAAAACTTACTTTGGTTCCTTATATAAGCACTGGTACAAAGAAAAATTGCATGCTCATATAATCCTATGTACTTTCCGAGGAAGGGTCTGAGTTTTTAATATTCAGTTCCCAAGAAAGACGTTCTTATATTTAAATGACTAGATAGACACAAACACATCTTACCTATAGTAGATGTTGATTATAATTTAAACAAGATTATTAAATGAATTAATAATGTATACAATTAATTTTAATTTTATCTTGCACATATTTAAAATTAGTATAACCCTTTCTAGAACATCATCAAGCACACTGACATTAATACACAGAATAAGGTATCTGTATATCACCTGCAATCACATGGTCCTACTTGGAGTCATTTATTAGATTTTGCATTAACCACTGGTTTGCTATATTCATACTGTGTGTCAGGCTCTGAGGCTGGTGTTAGGAAATCAAGATACATAGGCTTATGTCTTGTTTTCCAGAAACAGTCACTTATTAGACAAGTATAATAATATAAGTGTGTTATGCTTAGAAATATAAAAGAACAATGAATTAAGTGACATGGGCACTTTTTTCATGCCTGTCCTTGTATATGTGCAAGGACCTTTTCTCAGAAGGCTGAGATAGAAAGACTGATAACAATGACTTGTATGAAAATTACACAATTCATAAAAACTATATGTTAATATGTGCAGTAAAGAAAATTAATGAGTTAGAAAATTCATTCATAAAACTCATTCATTCCTAAACATATCATATTAATTCAGATTTCAATAAACACCTAATGAGCATCTAATTTATGCCAAGTACTACTGTAGGTGCTGGGAATACAATGAACAAAACAGACAGAAGTCCCTACCCTGGTGTAATTTACATTCCAGAGGTTTATATACAACACAAGTATAAATAAGTATTATGTATAGTATTTTGGATGATGATTAGTGTTATGGAAAAAAATAAGAAAGGGAAAAAGGAGGAAAAGTTCAAGGATAATGAAATGAGGACAGCCCTTGGCTAAAAAAAAAAGAAAGCGTGACTGATTAGGAGACATGAAGTTCCTGATGAAGGTGGGGAAACTAACCATGTGACTGTTTGGAGGAAGAACATTCCCAGCAGGGGGAAATGTGTGATTACAGGCCCTATGTTGGAATCATGCCTGGTATATCTGAAGAATAAAAAAGAGGCCAGCGTGGCTAGTAGGAGGTGAGGTCTGAGAAGAAACACCGAAGGCTTGATTATATATGACATTGTAGAACTTTAAGACTTTCACATGAGCAGAGGAGTTACAGGCTCTGAAGTATGTTTTCACTCTAGCTACTGTGGTGAGACTAGACAAGGGAGAGAAGGATGAAAACAGGGAGAGTAATTAGTAGGCTATTTCAGTGTCAACACAAGAGATCAGGATGGCATGAGGCAGGACTGCAGCAGCAGAAATGAAAGCAAGTATTCAGATTCTGAATATAATTTGCAGGAGAGCCGACAGGATTTGCTGCTGTGTGACATGTCAGGTATAACAGAGAGAAAGGAGTAGAAGAAAGCTTTAAGGTCTTCGGGTTGAGCAAACAGAAAGACGAAGTCACTTAACCAAGAAGGGGATGACTGTGAAAGAAGTAAGCTTTGGTAAGTAAGATTAAGAATTTATTTTGAGCATGTTAACTTTGAAATGCCTATCAGATACCCAGAAGGAGATGTCAAATAATAGATGGATGCATGAGTCTGGAGTTCTGTAGGGAGATCTGGACTTGAGTTAAAAATTTGGATTTCCTCTTAATTTTTTTTTACTGAACTATCTACAGACCTATTGCTTGTAAATTTGCCTAAACCTGGAAAAGAAGAGAAAGTCTAATGCAATGGAAAACAAGTAGTAAATTACTTAAAGCCATATGATCAGATTCAATTACTGTTTTCAAATACTAATACTTATCATCAAATCTTACTGTATTTAATTGAACAGTAACCTTTAAAAAAGTAGCTCTACAAACAGAACACTTATAATATGACTTACAACACATTATCTTTAGTTATGCATAAGAGCAATGAGAGAAAAAGTTATTTTAAGGAACAATTACCTTTACAGAGGAAGAAGTTTTAGAACTGACTAAAAAGTAGAGTTTCCATGATTTATTGAAATCCCTCAGCCACTAAGTTTGAATTCAGACCTCTTGGAGATAAGGCACATTTTCAAAATATTCTAACACAAAGCAGAGAAATATGACTGATTTGGGGGTTCAGGAAAAGTGTTAAGAGAAAAGGTTGCATGTGAGAGGAGATTCCACTAAGTGTAAAGGTAGAGATTCAAGAAGAGGGGGGTAATGTGATCTAAGTCAAGTTTACAGCTTATAATTGACACTGGCAATGACAAAGAGAAATAGTCTGAGGACATACTATGGCACAGGATTACAGATAGCTTCTCAGGCAATGGAAAGCTGTCAAGGTGACAGAATCAGATGTTCAGTAGTACATTTTATCAAGTCTAGTCTGATAACTGCAAACAGGAAAAGGGACAAATTCATAGAACATTTGATTTGTTCAGCAAAGAAAAAAGAAAATGATAGCAATAGGAAAGAGGTGAATTTTTAGATCTATTTTGGTGGTAGAATCCATAGAACAGGCAAATGAATCAGAAGATCACAGAATCAGAATCTGAAGGAAACTTAGAGATGATCTTGGTCAACCTGTCTTGTTTATGGAGGCAGATGTCCCCCAAGAATTTTGGTACCTACACCTTCTTCCAGTTTTTCAACCAAACACTGATAGGTGCTGATGCAAAAAAAATTTTTTGCAGCTGTAATTAAGATCCAAATCAGTCAGGGAGAGATAATCCAGTGGGCCTGATTTTATAACGAGTCCTTTAAAAGCAGAGAGTTTTCTTTGGGTAGTTACAAAAGAGGAAGTTAAGTATTCTAAGCAAGAGATTAGATTCAATGTACAAACATTTCTCCATGGCTGGCTTTGAAGAAGGAAGGGACCACCAGGACATCTCTAGGAGCTGAGGACAGCCCTTGGCTAAAAGCCAACCAGGAATTGGCTCCTAGAACTGTAAGAAACTGAATTCTGCTGCAACCATGTGAGCTCGGACGAGGACCTGTACTCCACATGAGAACACAGCCCATGGATAACTTCATTTGACCTTGTGAGACTCTGAGTAGAGAATCCAGGCACAGCATACCCAGACTCTGACCTACAGAGCTGTGCTCTAATAAATGGGTGCTTTTTTTTTTTTTTTCGGTACACGGGCCTCTCACTGCTGTGGCCTCTCCCACTGCGGAGCACAGGCTCCGGACGCGCAGCCTCAGCGGCCATGGCTCACGGGCCCAACCGCTCCGCGGCATGTGGGATCTTCCCGGACCGGGGCACGAACCCGTGTCCCCTGCATCAGCAGGCAGACTCTCAACCACTGCGCCACCAGGGAAGCCCAATGGGTGTTGTTTTAAGTCACTAAGTTTGTGATAATTCATGACACAGCAATAGAAAACTAATACAAATTCACTCTACCAAATGACCAATCTCTACTTATCTAGCCTGTTCTTAAATATACAGAGCAAAATCTTGAGGGGCTTTATTTTAAAATTGATTTCCAGATAGCTCTATTAGTTTGTACAGCCTTCATTATTTTGAACAGATATCTACCTTCCTATAAATCCTAATTCTACACTGAACACCCACATCAAATAGTCCTAGTCCTATTTTCCTCTCCACTTTACTCCAACAGTTATACCGAAGAACTAGAAAGGTTTTTATTCTGCATTCATATTAATAAAAAAGATTGAGCAATTACTCCAAAATATATGTTTATTTATATATTATATACATATATGAATGCCAACCATAATTAGATTATTTCTCTGAAGGTCTAGATTAATTCTTGGAACACAACAGGCATTTAATAAATATTTTTGAAAGTAGGAACAAATGAATAAGAGGGTATAACAGGAGACTTGATTTAGATAGATGGTCAGGAAAGGTTTTCCTGATGAATTATAATTTAATCAGAGATCTGACAGATAAGATGTAACTTCCCAGGGGAAAAGCATCAGGGTGTTAAGACTCTGAGGAAGAGAACATGGCACATTGGAAACATGTAAAGAAGGCTGCTACAACCACAAGGAGATGAAGAGGAAGACAGAAGGTTGGAGATGCAGGCCAGAATCAGATAATGTTGAGCCTTGCAGTCTGGATTCAAGATTTTCAGTTTTATCTTAAGTGCAGTGGGAATACTTGATAAGTTTTATATTGACTTTTCATTTGCATTAAAACCATAGACAAGGGCTTCCCTGGTGGCACAGTGGTTAAGAATCCACTTGCCAACGCAGGGGACACAGGTTCAATCCCTGGTCCGGGAAGATCCCACATGCCGCAGAGCAACTAAGCCCGTGCGCACAACTACCAAGCCTGCGCTCTAGAGCCCGCGAGCCACAACTACTGAGCCCACGTACCACAATGCCTGAAGCCCACGCACCTAGAGCCCGTGCTCTGTGACAAGAAGCCACCACAGTGAGAAGCCTGCGCACCGCAACGAAGAGTAGCCCCCACTCGCCGCTAGAGAAAGCCCGTGCACGCAGCAATGAAGACCCAACGCAGCCAAAAATAAATAAAATAAATAAAACCATAGACTCTGCTCTTCCCCATGAGAGCAAGGGACTGTGGTCCAGACATTTCCCTTTCTTTCCAGTCCATCACTAACTACCCCTTTCATGTTTCAATTTCCTTTTCCTAGGGTTTACTAAGCAACTAAAGGTGGAAGGAAAAAAGGATGCATTAGCTATTCAATGAACTGGAGAAGGCAGAGGAGGCTACCCTTTCCCCATATTTCATCAGGCGGGATGACTAGATGCCCATGGCTCGCTAACCAACTTTTTTAATACCCTCCAGTGTTTAGATTTCAGGAAAGAAAACTAATGGCAAAGTTCGTTGCACAGTAAAAAATTTTCAGCAGATTAATATTTGTCCACAGACTCCACTATTCTCCAAATAAGTGTTACAGAGAAGAAAAGGTCTAAATAAGACAGTACTTTAACTTGACAAAGAAACAAGATCCATACAAGAGTTATTTCTAACCTGGCTAAAGGAAGGGTAACAATAATTGCAACTGCTTTCCATGTGACAAGCTCAGGGATGGGCCTTGCACGGGACACCCAGAGTCTGGCACGTATGGGCACTCAGTAAGTGTTGATTATGTGAATAAATCATGGTTCATGAAATAGTCCTTTGGTTTCATGCAATACAAAATTTTGTCCACATTTTTCACTCAAGTGTATTTATAAAGATGAACAAGAAATAAATCTAATCTGAGGCCAAATATGTACAACTTGTAGACAATTTTTTTCAACAAGGCTACCTCAGACGCACACACAAATGACCAGCAGTATGTAGGCCTCATTTATATCCAGCATCTTCTCTTTTGATGAACCGTGTGTTGAACTAGACTATTTCAAGGCAACCGCCCTATTGAATTACAGATACAAAAAGGATTACACTCAGTTTAGCATGGAGAATCAGATTTCCATTCTTTAAGAATGACTAAAAACCTCAACCTTTTTCTATCCACAGATGGTACTCATTTGAACACATCATTCCATGCTTCCTGGAATAATCATGCAGCTTGTTTAGATTTTCTAAACATGACTGAACTGTGATGAAGCGATCAACATTCTCTGCCAAGGTATTCCGTAAATTACATTTTTATGCATAAATTATTCTTACCGGCGAAATACTTTCATCATGGTTGAATTGAAAGTCTGTAGATCTATCTATACAAGTAAAAATTTGTTACACTTTAAAGGCATGCCAGTTTTTAGTGATTATTTAGTATATTCCACTTAGAAAATGAAAATGTGTATAAAATGTAATTATTCTCTAAACTTCTGAATATCAATTATAAGAAGTTGCCAACCTCTTATGATAGGATGGTAATTTGTACTGACTTCTCACTGACCTGGTTAAGTATACTAACATGGAAGACCAAGTTTCCTTAAATCTTTAGTCATGACTATATACATGTATCTTCAGGCAAAGATATACTCTCTTTTAAGCAAAACAGGTGTCTGAAAAATATATAAATACTTATAAAAGTTACAAAAGTATCAACACAATCTTTCCTAGTTTATTAAGAATATTTTTGTCTCTACTAATTTTAAACAAACTACAAAACACAAGGTACAAATATATGATCTGAACATACACAAACAAAAGTACAGTTTACTAACACTAACATAATATGGATCAATATAAACATAGAAATGCCTGAAAAGTCGGGTGCAAAGAATATTTCCCAAACCAGATATACATTTTGCACTAACCTGAATTTAATCAATATCATTTACTAGACATTCAGATTGAGTGGTATTGGCAAGTTATAAGTCTTAGGGTATAAGCCCTTCTTCATACATATATAAAAGTAATTTAGCTAATAGAAACTATCACAAATAGGTGATGCCAGGAGGAAGGCTCAATGGAAGGAGAAGATCTGGGAGCTACAACTTAAAGGAACAACTGATGATTAGTACAGATGAGGAAGAAATAATGTTTTAAGTA